>NC_081320.1:102018233-102734552 GCF_026419965.1 Kogia breviceps
TTTTCCCAAGGATCCCGGCCCCTTCCCAGGGAGCCTTGTGCTTTGGGCTGACCCCCCCAGCAAGGCATCCTCACTCTCCAACGCCAGGCTCACTTCTGTTGTCCTGGGCAGGAGTGGGATGATGTTTACGCAGCCCAGCCAAGGTGATCTCAGGACACCTGGTTGAACAGACATTGGAAGAGGGGTTTGCTCTCCCTCCACTGAGTGTGGACAAGGAGGCTTGGAGGCCTGACCGCTGACACAAGCCTGTCTGTCATGAGGTTTGCCACCTGCCTTCTGCAGGGGTGGACATGGGGAAAGACAGAGCAGAGGGGTCAGTATTCTTGGTGACATGGTGCACGTCTACCAAACAACCCCAAAGCTCCCTCTACTTTTTAATTTCCAATTATGTGGGACAATACATCAACTTTAGCTTGAATTTTCTGTTATGTGCAATCTGTATATGCTCTGTGGGTGAAGAAGGACAGATACTAGCTTCAGTGTTCTAATATTAAGTCCTGCTCTTTTACACACTATTTCAAACATCTAGCAATAAAAACTGTCAGGAGTGCACAGTTGGAGGGATGGTCAGAAGTCCCTAGACTTGGTTCTGAAACAAATAAAAAGGATAATAAATGAAAAAGACATGGTTCTAATGCTTGCGAATTTGGTGACATAATCAGTTAATTCAATTCCATACAAAACACAGGAGACAATAAGGTAAGGGGTTTTTATTTTATTTTAGTTAATGGGAGAGCCAATGGACTAAACGATATTAATCTTCACACATCTAAAGGATCATCCGGATATCGGCGTGGGAAGCTGACTGGAGAAGGGAGGGAGGAAGAACAGATGATTGTAATTTTCTGTCATCTAGATGGGCGGCCAGGGCTTGGACTCCATGGGCAGAGGTGGTAGAGGGGCGTGGGGAGTGAACAGGATTTGATGACATTTCTCCTGCTCCCGCAGACAGACAGGGAAGGCGGGCTCTTAGGACACAGGTTCACCTGCCTGATGAGAGGAATTAGGACCAGGAGAGGAAGACCACAATTAGGAGGACATGTGGACCTCTAAGCTGAATAGATGCAGTTTGGTTAGCCATTGGGTAGGTCCACGTGGGTTTCAGAACAAAATATGCCAGGGGCACAGACTGAGAGAGAAGTCTTGGAGCAGGGATGGAGGAGCAAGTTTGCAGGCTTGGAGTGAGGGCTCCATCCACCCTCCAGGAGGGGTGTGGGGTGGCTGTCCATGCTGTTTCCTTCTTCAGTGGGTGAGCCACAGCTGGCTTGAAAATAATGCTAAGGATTCTAGTTTTAGTTACTGGTAGGTGATAATGCTATTAAATGAATACTGGAATTTGGGAATGGGGAGTAAACCAGTTTGATATGAGTTACAATGAGTTGAAGGTGATTCCAGACAGTTGGGTATAGCTGCCAATTAAATAATCTCTTCAGGAGAGAGGTCAGACTATGGACTCGCTTACAAGACTCAGTTCCAGGTAGATCTGGTTGAAGTCATGATGGTAAATGAGGCCATTCATTAGGTATTTACTGAGCTGGTGCTGTATGTTAGGCACTGAGCTGTATGCTGTAGCCAGCAATGTAAGGTCATCAGATTCAAAGATGAATAGGCATCATCCACGCCCTCGAGAAGCTCATTATTTAGTGCAGTCACAGGATAAAGTCTTGGGGACCATCCTAGCAATCAGGCAGGTTAAAGAAGAGCTCGGTAAACAGAAAGAGTGTGTGGGTAGGTAAAAAACAGTTGATAATGGGTTTATCAGTCACAGATCAGTTGAGAAAACAGAAACCAAACGTTTTGGAAAGGACTGGAGGTACAAAAGGGGAGGTATCCTGTTGGAGGAGAAACAGAGACGCATTGTCGTCCAGATCAGAGGGGCTGCGACCGGGTAAAGCCACGAGCTGAACTCACAGCAATCTTGAAATCATCTTGGCCTCTCAGGGCAGGAACTCGGCAGCCTCCTGCTTCTGCCTGGGCTGCTGCCACATGCTCTGTGCTCTTCCTACAATGGGGTACTGGTTCCTAACTGCAAGCATCTCCATCTCTGGGTGCTGTGAATTCCAGTTTAAAAAAAAACAGAGAAAGAAATGACAATAAACAAAGAGGGTAGGAGAAGACTTGTGGAGGTGATGGAAAAGTTCACAGTATAGATTGTGGTGATGGTTTCACGGATCTATACTTATCTTCAACTCCATCAAGTTATATACATTAAATATGCACAGTTTCTTCTATGTTAATCATACCTCAATAAAGTGGTCTCATGAAAAAGCCAAAACAAACAAATATTCCACCTGCATATTTTCTATTCTAAAGTCTATGTTGGAGGGGTGCCCTCAAGATGGTAGAGGAGTAAGACGTGGAGATCAACTTCCTCACCACAAATACATCAAAACTACATCTACATGTGGAACAACTCCTACAGAACACTTACTGAACGCTGGCAGAAGACCTCAGATGTTCCAAATGGCAAGAAACTCTCCATGTACCTGGGTAGGGCAAAAGAAAAATGGGAAAACAGAGACAAAAGGTTAGGGACAGGACCTGCACCTCTGGGAGGAAGTCGTGAAGGAGGAAAAAATCTCCACACACTAGGAGTCCCTTCACTTGTGGAGACGGGGGGTGAGCAGGGGGAGGCTTCGGAGCCGCGGAGGAGAGCACAGCCACAGGGGTGCAGAGGGCAAAGTGAAGAGATTTCTGCACAGAGGATCGGTACCGACCAGCACTCACCAGCCCGAGAGGCTTGTCAGCTCACCCCCTGGGATGGGTGGGGGCGGGGATCTGAGGCTCGGGCTTCGGAGGTCAGATCCCAGGGAGAGGACTGGGGTTGGCAGCGTGAACACAGCCTGCAGGGGGCTAGTGTGCCACAGCTAGCCGGGAGGGAGTCTGGGAAAAAGTCTGGAGCTGCCTAAGAGGCAAGAGACCATTGTTTTGGGGTGCACGCAGAGAGGGGATTCAGAGCACTGCCTAAACGCGCTCCAGAGATGGGCGCAAGCTGTGGCTATCAGCGTGGACCCCAGAGATGGACATGAGATGCTAAGGCTGCTGCTGCAGCCACCAAGAAGCCTGTGTGGAAGCACAGGTCACTATCCACACTTCCCCTCCCGGGAGCCTGTGCAGCCCACCACTGCCAGGGTCCTGTGATCCAGGGACAACTGCCCCGGGAGAATGCATGGCGTGCCTCAGGCTGGTGCAATGTCACACTGGCCTTGGCCACCGCAGGCTCGCCCCGCATCTGTACCCCTCCCTCCTCTAGTCCTGAGTGAGCCAGAGCCCCCTAATCAGCTGCTCCTTCAACCCTGTCCTGTCTGGGCAGGAACAGATGCCCTCAGGTGACCTACATGCAGAGGTGGCACCAAAGCCAAAGTTGAACCCCAGGAGCTGTGCGAACAAAGAAGAGAAAGGGAAATCTCTCCCGGCAGCCTCAGGAGTGGCAGATTAAAGCTCCACAATCAACTTGATGTACACTGCATCTCTGAAATACCTGAATAGACAACGAATCATCCAAAAATTGAGGCAGTGGA
This sequence comes from Kogia breviceps, assembly GCF_026419965.1. Lineage (NCBI taxonomy): Eukaryota > Metazoa > Chordata > Mammalia > Artiodactyla > Physeteridae > Kogia > Kogia breviceps. Next base: position 102,021,755 of record NC_081320.1, read on the forward strand.
CTTTGGGAGCAACTGTAGACCTGGGGGTCTGCTTTCTGCATCTAATTTGTTTCTGGTTTTATGTTTATCTTAGTTTAGTATTTAGAGCTTATTATCATTGTTAGATTTGTTTATTGATTTTGTTGCTCTCTCCCTTTTTAAAATTTTTTATATATATGTATTTTTTTTCCTTTTTCTCTTTTTGTGAGTGTGTATGTGTATGCTTCTTTGTGTGATTTTGTCTGTATAGCTTTGCTTTTGCCATTTGTCCTAGGGTTCTGACTGTCCATTTGGGGGTTTTTTTGGTATAGTTTTTAGTGCTTGTTATCATTGGTGGATTTGTTTTATGGTTTGGTTGCCGTATTCTTTCTTTCTCTCTTTCTTTTTTTAAATAACTTTATAATTTTTTCTATCTTAATAACTTTATTTTATTATTATTATTTTTTCTTTCTTTCTTTCTTTCTTTCTTTCTTTCTTTCTTTCTTTCTTTCTTTCTTTCTTTCTTTCTTTCTTTCTTTCTTTCTTTTCTCTCTTTTCTTCTGAGCCATGTGGCTGACAGTGTCTTCGTGCTCTGGTCGGGTGTCAGGCCTGAGCCTCTGAGGTGGGAGAGATGAGTTCAGGACATTGTCTACCAGAGATCTCCCAGCCCCACATAATATCAAAAGGCAAAAGCTCTCCTAGAGATCTCCATCTCAATGCTAAAACCCAGGTCCACTCAATGACCAGCAAGCCTCAGTGCTGGACACCCTATGACAAACAACTAGCAAGAAAGGAACACAACCCCATCCATTAGCAGAGAGGTTGCCTAAAATCATAATAAGGTCACAGACACCCCAAAACATACCACAAGATGCAGTCCTGCCCACCAGAAAGACAAGATACAGCCTCCTCCACCAGAACACAGGCACCAGTCCCCTCCATCAGGAAGCCTACACACCCCACTGAACCAACCTTACCCACTGGGAGCAGACACCAAAAACAATGGGAACTATGAACTTACAGCCTGTGAAATGGAGACCCCAAATACATTAAGTTAAGCAAAATGAGAAGACAGAGAAATACACAGCACATGAAAGAGCAAGGTAAAAACCCACCAGACCAAACAAATGAAGAGGAAATAAGCACTCTAACTGAAAAAGAATTGAGAGTAATGATAGTAAAGATGATCCAAAATCTTGGAAACAGAATGGAGAAAATAAAAGAAATGTTTAACAAGGACCTAGAAGAGCTAAGGGCAAACAAACAATGATGAACAACAGAATAAATGAAATTTAAAATTCTCTAGAAGGAATCAATAGCAGAATAACTGAGGCAGAAGAACAGATAAGTGACCTGGAAGATAAAATAGTTGAAATAACTACCACAGAGCAGAATAAAGAAAAAGTAATGAAAATAATTGAGGACAACATCAGAGACCTCTGGGACAACATTAAATGCACCAACTTTCAAATTATAGGGGTCCCAGAAGAAAAAGAGAAAAAAAAAAGGGACTGAGAAAATATTTGAAGAGATTATAGCTGAAAACTTCCCTAATATTGGGAAGGAAATAGTCAATCAAGTACAGGAAGCACAGAGAGTCCCATACAGGATAAACCCAAAGAGAAACACACCAAGACACATAATAATCAAACTATCAAAAATTAAATACAGAGAAAAAATATTAAAAGCAGCAAGGGAAAACCAACAATTAACATACAAGGGAATCCCCATAAGGTGAACAGTTGATCTTTCAGCAGAAGCTCTGCAAGACAGAAGGGAGTGGCAGGACATATTTAAAGTGATGAAAGGGAAAATCCTACAACCAAGATTACCCTACCCAGCAAGGATCTCATTCAGATTTGACAGAGAAATGAAAACCTTTACAGAGAAGCAAAAACTAAGAGAATTCACCACCACCAAACCAGCTCTACAACAAATGTTAAAGGAACTTCTTTAGGCAGGAAACACAAGAGAAGGAAAAGACTTACAGTAACAAACCCAAAACAATTAAGAAAATGGTAATAGGAACATATGTATTGTTAACTACCTTAAATATAAATGGATTAAATGCTCCAACCAAAAGACATAGACTGGCTGAATGGATACAAAAACAAGACCCATATATTTGCTGTCTATAAGAGACCCACTTCAGACTAGGAACACATACAGACTGAAAGTGAGGGGATGGAAAAAGATATTCAATGCAAATGGAAATCAAAAGAAAGCTGGAGTAGCAATTGTCATATCAGACAAAATAGACTTTAAAATAAAGACTATTACAAGAGACGAAGAAGGACACTACATAGTGATCAAGGGATCAATCCAAGAAGAAGATATAACAATTGTAAATATTTATGCACAAAACATAGGAGCACCTTAATACATAAGGCGAATGTTAACAGCCATAAGAGGGGAAATTGACAGTAACAGAATCATAGTAGGGGACTTTAACATCCCACTTTCACCAATGGACAGATCATCCAAAATGAAAATAAATAAGGAAACACAAGGTTTAAATGACACATTAAACAAGATGGTCTTAATTGATATTTATAGGACATTCCATACAAAAACAACAGAATACACTTTATTCTCAAGTGCTCATGGAACATTCTTCAGGATAGATCATATCTTGGGTCACAAATCAAGCCTTGGTAAATTTAAGAAAATTGAAATCATATCAAGTATCTTTTCTGACCACAATGCTATGAGACTAGATATCAATTACAGGAAAAAAACCTGTAAAAAATACCAACACATGGAGGCTAAATGATACACTGGTAAATAACCAAGAGATCACTGAAGAAATAAAAAAATAGTTAGAAGCAAATGACAATGAAAAGGAATCCAAATCGGAAAAGAGGAAGTAAAGTTGTCGCTGTTTGCAGATGACATGATACTATACATAGAGAATCCTAAAGATGCTACCAGAAAACTACCAGAGCTGATCAATGAATTTGGTAAAGTTGTAGGATACAAAATTAATGCACAGAAATCTCTTGCATTCTTATACAATGATGAAAAATCTGAAAGAGAAATTAAGGAAACACTCCCATTTACCACTGCAACAAAAAGAATAAAATACATAGGAATAAACCTACCTAAGGAGACAAAGACCTGTATGCAGAAAACTATAAGACACTGATGAAAGAAATTAAAGATGACACAAACAGATGGAGAGATATACCATGTTCTTGGATTGGAAGAATCAACATTGTGAAAATGACTCTACTACCCAAAGCAATCTACACATTCAATGCAATCTCTATCAAACTACCAATGGCATTTTTCACAGAACTAGAACAAAAAATTTCACAATTTGTGTGGAAACACAAAAGACCCTGAATAGCCAAAGCAATCTTGAGAAAGAAAAACAGAGTGGAGGAATCAGGCTCCCAGACTTCAGACTGTACTACAAAACTACAGGAATCAAGACAGTATGGTACTGGCACAAAAACAGAAATATAGATCAATGGAACAGGATAGAAAGCCCAGAGATAAACCCACAGACATTCTTGCCTCCTTACTTTTGATAAAGGAGGCAAGAATATACAATGGAGAAAATATAGCCTCTTCAATAAGTGGTGCTGGGAAAACTGGACAGCTACATGTAAAAGAATGAAATTGGAACACTCCCTAACACTGTACACAAAAATAAACTCAAAATGGAGTAAAGACCTAAATGTAAGGCCAGATGCTATAAAACTCTTAGAGGAAAACATAGGCAGAACACTCCATGACATAAATCAGAGCAAGATCCTTTTTGACCCACCTCTTAGAGAAATGGAAATAAAAACAAAAATAAACAAATGGGACTTAATGAAACTTAAAAGCTTTTGCACAGCAAAGGAAACCATAAAGAAGATGAAAAGACAAGCCTCAGAATGGGAGAAAATATTTGAAAACTAAGCAACAGACAAAGGATTAATCTCCAAAATATACAAGCAGCTCATGCAGCTCAATATCAAAAAACAAACAACCCAATCCAAAAATGGGCAGAAGACCTAAACAGGCATTTCTCCGAAGAAGATACACAGATTGCCAACAAACACATGAGAGGATGCTCAACATCACTAATCATTAGAGAAATGCAAATCAAACCTACAATGAGGTATCCCCTCACACCAGTCAGAATAGCCATCATGAAAAAATCTACACACAAGAAATGCTGGAGAGGGTGTGGAGAAAAGGGAACATTCTTGCACTGTTGGTGGGAATGTAAATTGATACAGCCACTATGGAGAACAGTACGGAGGTTCCTCAAAAAACTAAAAATAGAACTACCATATGACCCAGCAATCCCACTACTGGGCATATACCCCGAGAAAACCATAATTCAAAGAGTCATGTACCACAATGTTCATTGCAGCTCTATTTACAATAGCCAGGACATGGAAGCAGCCTAAGTGTACATTGACAGATGAATGGATAAGGAAGAAGTAGCACATATATACAATGAAATATTAGCCATAAAAAGAAATGAAATTGAGTTATTTGTAGTGAGGTGAATGGACCTAGAGTCTGTCATACAGAGTGAAATAAGTCTGAAAGAGAAAAACAAATACCATATGCTAACACATATATATGGAATTAAAAAAAAAAAAAGGTTCTGAAGAACCTAGGGGCAGGACAGGAATAAAAACGCAGACATAGAGAATGGACTTGAGGACATGGGGAGGGGGAAGGATAAGCTGGGATGAAGTGAGAGAGTGGCAGGGACATACATACACTACCAAATGTAAAATAGATAGCTAGTGAGAAGCAGCCCGCATAGCACAGGGAGATCAGCTGGGTGCTTTGTGATCTCCTAGAGGGGTGGGAGGGAGGCTCAAGAGGGAGGAGATATGGGGATGTATGTATATGTATAACTAATTCACTTTGTTATACAGCAGAAACTAGCTCACCATTGTAAAGCAATTATACTCAGCACACCATTGTAAAGCAGCTATACTCCAACAAAGATGTTAAAAAAACAAAAAGTGGAACAAGACAAGGAAAAAATAAATAAAGTCTATGTTGTTAAGTTATCCAAATCCAACCTTCTTACATAAAATAGTAGGGAAATAATAAAGGGAAAATGAAAAGGAAGTGGTTTGTTAATATATTATACATATGTTATATACATATTATGTATATCTATATGTGAAACACCTCCTTGCAAGAGTCATAATAATGAATGTATACCTCAGACAAAGAAGAAAATGTGCATAGAGGCTACAGTCCTCTTATCCTTAAGCAGTCTTGCGACAGGAATTTGCACTTGTGATATTCACAGCTTCCTCCGTGACTCGTTGCACTATCATTCCATCAGGGGTGGAGGTGGCCCAGACCTTGTGGTCTGGGTCCTTAGTGCTCTTTCTTTGGTTGAATTGCTATACTCATCTCTTCACTTTTACTGGGACATGGTTGAGACACTCCAAAAAGTTTCTTGCAGTCTGGATATATCCCCCGCTGTCCCCATTGTGGGGGACAACTCTACTTTCCCTCGATAATTGGGATAACTCACCCCAGACAATGAAGTAACTCCTTTCTTTGATGATTCAGAGCCACAAGAAGCTCCAAATGACAAAGTGGCCTTGGCAGCTTCCAGTTCAATGGAACCCTTGTTGCTCACACTAGTAGAAGTATTTTCAGTTTAGGGGATTAGTCATTCTAAACCAGGGGGACTTGAAGATCCAGAGACACACAGGAGAAATGTTTTTAGTGGGTTATTAGCAGTCATCATAAGAGGAGTCACTCTCACTGCTTATCCTTGACTCCGAGATCCGTGTTTTCAGGGCTCTGTCTGTCCTGGTTCCCAGGCATGCATCCCATTCTGTAGGATAGCACCCTAGTCTCACAGGGCGCTTTCTCCTTGTTGAGTGTAACTGAGTCCTCATTAGGACATTTCCTGATTTCTGTATGATCTCCTGGATGACAGAGTGTGTGGTGTGGTTGGGAAGGGGCATGTGACCACTGCTGCTCTACTCTGCAGATCATTGCTTCCTTGGTGGGACCCACTCCCCACTCAGAAATATGCTACCTCTAGGGCTCAGCCTTGACCTCTTCCATTCAGAGACTGGGGACTCGGCAGCCACAGTGTTGTGGGTAGAATCATTTCCCCCCAAAATATATGCTCAAGTCTTAACTCCTGGTATCTGTGAAGGTAACCTTATTTGGAAATAAGGTCTTTGCAGATGTGATCAAGTTAAAAGGTGGCTCCTACTCCAGTGACTGGTGTCCTTATGAGACGAGGGAAATTTGAGCCCAGAGGAAGGGACACCATGTGACCATGGAGGCAGAGACTGCCGTGATGCAGCTACAAGCTGAGCATAACCAGGAATGCCAGCAACACCCAAAGCTGGAAGAGGCAAGGAAGGACCCCCCCCCTCCAGAGGGAGGTAGCGTGGCCCTGCGGACATCTTGAATTCCCACTCCGCGCCTCCAGAACTGTGAGAGAATAAATTTCTGATGTTTTCAGCCACCCAATTTTTGCTCTGGCAGCCCCGGGAATCTCACAGAGGCAGCTACCTGATTAACCTTGGTGAGAAGAGAGTCCTCTCGCTTTGTTGAGCCCCCTTGCGGTCCCACCCCCACCGCTGTGCAAGCTCTCTCACAGAACAGGTGCCGGGGACTTGGGAAGGAAATGAACTGGATTCCAGGGAGTAGGCCACTCCCATCCCCCAGTTATGGTGAAACTCCTCTGCAGGGGTATTGTTGATGAGCGCTCACAGGGACACGAAAATCCTCACACGCCCTGTCCACTCTGATGGGTCATCTACACACTTTTCCCGCAGACCTTGTCACCAGTTCTCCAAACCTGTTCTCTCCGTATTCTGATCATCAGGCTAAACGTTGAGCTGCTGCCCATGAATCCATGTCCATCCATACTTCTGGCCATGACTCCCTCCTGATAAATAAGACAGCTCGTTGAAAGGTTTGTTTCTGCCCTTGGTAGGGTTTTCTTCCAGGAACACTACGGTGAGGGTCATCAAGTGGCAGAAGCTCACCCCTGCCTGGCGACAGCATATGATATGGACCCACGTGTGAGCCACGGCCACGTTCTCTTACCAAATCAACTTGTTACAGGGACCTCCAGTGTAGACACGGGTGTGGGGTGAGGGGGGTTTTAGCCACACGACATGAGTGATTCTGGTGGGATTGGGGCTGCTGCTGCTGAAGCTGGCTGGAGCTTCCCACCCACATACACACATGATACATAATAATTGTTTTCAGTCACGTGCCACTTTGGGTTCCATGCTGGGTGTTTTGTACTCATCATAGCCCAAAGAAAGCCAGGAGCTCTCACAAGACCATGATTATTTGCAGGAGATGGCATGCTGTTTCTCACATTCCAGGGACCTGTGATGTGACTTCCTGCTGGACGTGGTCAAAGGCTCTACACAGTGTCCTTGTTTGTCACAGCTAATTGGAGCTCCACTGGATGGATCAGGCCATATAGGACCCAAGCAACTGGGCAACTTCCTTATGGTTTGGATTTGCCACATCGTGATCTGAGTCCAACTCACGATGGGCAGCTTTATGGGTTACTCGGTAAATGGATTAGACACACAATGAAATGTGGCATATTTTTTCTCCAGAATCCAACGGGGTCCTAAAAACTTTGTCTCTTTTGGTGGTGAGTGGAACAGTGATTGTCTTCATCATTCAGGGGATATGCTGACAAGTCTTGGACCACTAGAACCTAGGAACGTCTGGGAGGTCCATAGCCCTGTAGCCATGGGCTCTATCTCCCATCCTCTGACTTGCTCTCTTTGGGTAACTTATAAGTAATTCAGTATATCTGAAGGATATAATCTGCATGAGATATATATAAAATAAACTATATCTATCTCTACCTATATATAGCCACACAGATAAGCAGACTATAAACCAAGGCAAGTATTATATACCGTGCTAAAGAGTTTAGAATGTGTTTTGAGGGCAGTGGGGAGCTGTTAAAGTTTTTAAATAGGAATTTACATTATCTGGCTTGTGCTTCGTAGGACTTTGCCAGCATAGTGTGAAGGAGGGGTGGGGTGTCAAGGCTAGGAAGCAAGTTAGTCTGGCTGGTTTGGTCATCTCTACAAGAGCTGAGGGGGCATGAATCAAGGTAGTTCAGTGGCCTGAAAGGAAATTAATGGATTCAAGAGCTATTAATCATCATTAATTACCTAACATTATTCTAAGTGTTTGTGGTAGTATGACGAAAAGGGAAGAAAAACCCCTTTATAAAGCTTATGGTAGTGGAAGAGAATGAATAAAATAATTACACAAATTATTGTAAATTATAAATATAAAAAGAGCTACATAAGGGAGGAGGAGTACCATACTTCAGAAACATACATGAAGGAACTTGGTCACTCTTAGGGAAATCACGGAAGGGGTCCCAGCTGGGGCTGAGTGTGTGAGCACATACGAGGAACTGAAAGATCCCAGTGGCAAGGATGCCAGGAGAGGGGGCAGAGAGTCAAGGAAATGAGGCTAGTACGGGAAGCCAGTTCACAAGGACCATTGAGGGCCTGTTATAAATTTTTTCCTTGTCTTAAAGCCAACTGGAAGTCACCGGAGAATTTCAAGTAGTGGTATGTGTTGGTTTGCGTGGAAAAAGATTATTTTCACTCTCATTGCAAAATAGAAGCTGGAGGAGCCCAAGAGCAGATGCCAGGGAGACCAGTTAGCTGGTTATGCCCCCCAGGAGAGAGGTGATGTCCCTGGAACATGGAAAGGAGAGTCAGATTCCAGTTACAGGAAGGAAGAGAGCTTATTCTCAAGTAAGAGTTTCAGGAGGTGGGGAGTTTCCTTGCCCGGAATGGAAAAACAATAGTAACAAATAGGAGTAAGAAGAGCTTTGTGGGGTTAGGGACAGGGTACAAGGAACACGAAGCAACCTGGGAATAAAATCCAAGATGGGACAAGGAAGGGGAATCCCTCTAGGGGGTGGTTCTGCATGACAGGAAGCCCCAGCGGTGGGCTCACTGTCATGAGGGTCCTGAGAAACAGTGCCCAAGATGTCTTCTTTGGATGGAGTTAGAGACATCTTTTTAGGCTCCACATCTCAGTGTGCTTTATTTAGTAACTGTAGTTTGTCAACTCTCAACAATATTAACAACAACAACAAAAATCTCCATGTGAAGAAACTAAAATGTGTAAAAGTGAGCGAATGAAAGTTATACATGTGGTAGGGGTGTGATAAAGTCAGAGAGTAAGCCGATGAGAATAAATATGCTCTCTATATTGATTTCTTTCTTTTTGTGTTGTGGGAAAGAATATCACAGGATTAAGGAGCTGTGATATTTTGAAGCATAAGCTCCAATTCTAACATGCTGGCATTTACAACAAATTTATAGTCTTTGGCATCATAATTCTATTGCTTATTTATTTTTTCTTTACTTTTCAGAGCAGTTTTAAGTTTAGAGAAGAGTGAGCAGAAAGTACAGAGAATTTCCCAGACACCCTCTCCACAAACTCCCCCTACAGCTTCCCCTATTATTAACATCTTGAAGTTAAATTAGTATGATATGTTGTTAAAACTGAGGAACTAATACTGAAGCCTTATTATCAACTGAAGTCCATAATTGACTTTAGGGTTCATTCTGTGTTGCACCTTCTGTGGGTTTTGACGAATATGTCATGTATCCATCATGGTATCAGAGAATAGTTTCACTGCCCTCAAATTCCCTGCTCTCCACGTATTCCTCCCTCCTTCTCCTCCTCCACAATTGCCTGGCAGCCGTTGATCTTTTTCCTGTCTCCATAGTTTTGCCTTTTCTGGAATGTCATATACTTGGAATCGTACAGTACGTAGATTTTCCAGGTTGGCGTGCTTCACTTAGTAACATGCACTTAAAGTTCCTCCGTGTCTTTTCATGGGCAGATAGCTCATCTCTTGTAAGCACTAAGTAACACCCCGCTGTCTGGCGGGACCACAGCCTTTTTATCCATTCACCTACAGAAGGGCATCTTGGTTGCTTCCAGTTTGGGGCAATGACGAATAAAGCTGCTATAAACATGCAGGTGCAGAATTTTATATGGACATAAGTTTTCAACTCCTTTGGGAAAATGCCAAGGGGTGTGAATCCTGGATCATACGGGAAGAATACGTTTAGTTTTGTGAGAAAGTGTCTTCCGAAGTGGCTGCACCAGTTTGCCTCCCCACCAGCCATGACCGAGAGTTCCTGTTGCTCCACATCCCTGCCAGCATTTGGTGCTGTCGGTGTTGGATTTTGGTCGTTCTAATAGGTGTGGAGTGGTCTCTCAGTGTTGTTTTAATTTGCATTTCCTTAATGACAGAAACTGTCATGTAAGGTGTCTCATATACTCCATCTCTCCAATTCCTTGTGTTTTTTTTCTCTTCATGCCACTTATGATACTCAGAATCATGTGATTTTTCTGCCTGCATCTTCTCACATGCTTATTCCCATGTGTGTGTCTTCTTCAGTGAAGTATCTGCTTAGATCTTTTGTCCACTTTTTAATTGAGTAGTTTGGTTTCTCACTGCTGAGTTTTAAAGTTCTTTGGTTATTTGGGACACCAGTACTCTATCAGATGTATGTTTCGTGAAGATTTTCTCCCAGTCTGCAGTGTGCCTTTTCATCCTCTTAACAGTGCCTTGCAGAGCAGAAGTTTTTAATTTTAACAAAGTCCAACTTCTCATTTTTTTCTCTTGTGGACCATGCATTTGGTGTTATAATTGTATTTTTAAACATGGTTTAATTTTTACTGTTGCTATCTTAATTTATGTTAATTTTGACAGGATTGGCAGTTGTGAATTTGATTTTCAAAAGTGACAAAATCAGCATTAGTCATGAACATATCCCTTTTGTTGTTTTAGTAAATTCATAGTATTTGTTTTTGTTTTTGTTCCTGTTGGTATTGGATGGATCTTTTGCCCAAGATATAAGTCCTCATCTCCTTTTTACCTTTGCTGTGCGATGCCTTAAATCCTTGTGAGCTGAAGGGAAACAATTGTGTAGAAATTACTGATTTGCATCAGTTTTCTGCAACAGCACAGCCCATTTATCATCAATAAAGCCACTGTGAAAACTGATATTTTCACTTTCTCAGTTTAAACCTGAGTTATATTGCTCTCCTTTGTCTTCGCCTAGAACCACTACATATTAGGAATTACTAGTTTTTCTTGTTTACAATCCTGTCCTGCTTCGAGGTCTGCGGGCCCTTCACCTAGACAGCTACGGGGTGCACCACCCCCCATCATTCAGACGTCTAATAGTATCTAAAAGGTACTATGTCCTCAAAGTTTCCCAAACAATCATGTAAAATGCCTCCTACACTCTGACACTTCAATGCCTTTCCTTGTTGTCGTCGTCTTTTTCTTCATGCCACTTATGATATTAAGAATCATGTTTATTTTTCTGCCTGCATCTTCCAATAAAATATCATCTCCAAGAGTGCAGGGCTTTCTCTGCTCAGGTAGTGCTTGACAAATATTTTTTCAAATTAACCTGAATAAGCACTGGATGAAACACTTCATCAAATCCCTTCTATTGATTTATCAAACATGTTTGCTGTGCCGGCCATTTCAGTCTATTTGGGATAAGGATGTAGTAAAAATAACATTTAAACTTTGATTTTGTTATCAACCGTGTGATAGGCAAGCAGAGGTTTCTGTCTGATTTACAGAAAAAGAAAGTGTAAAATACAGAAGGTCTTTTTTGTTTTGGAGCAGTTTCCTAATTCTATGCTGCCTTTTTTAAAAAAAAGCTAGCGTGAATGTGAATATGAAAAACAGAATTAAGGAAAATTTATTCCATTGTTGTCCAAAATGTATGAAATGGCCAGCGCAGAAAGCATTACTTTCTATCACGGAGAATCTTGAACAGGCTGATATCATATGCCTCACAAGTTAATTACAAAGCGAATGGTATAGCAAATGCTCTGAAACATTCAGCAGAGGAAAGAAAAAAAAAAAAACAAAACAAAAAACAGTTCAACTTTGCTTAAGCCAGGCTTTCACCAATTAATTTGACCTCTGTTTTACTTAAAACTTATTCCTTGGAACTAGCATTCCAAAGAACACTCTTTGGAAAATGTAGGGGTTTTTTTGTTGTTGTTGTAATTTTAAAAAATTTGTTTGGGGAAGAAATGAAAGTCAATATTTTAGACAATTTTCCAGGCCAATAGCAATTAAAGTTATAGATAATACTCTTTTGTTATTTGATGTTGTTAGCAAGGATTCACTGTCAAATGTCTGATTATAACTCGTGGCAAAGAAAGCCTCTTTATTAGCACATTGAACAAAGGCAAAAAAGTACAGAGCATGATGTAAATTATTAATTATCCTTGTGATTTCCCCCATCAAAGTATGAATTGGAGTGAATCTCAATTAGATGCAGCCTTAACTGAAGATCCCTTCTGGAAAACATGCAGATGAATGGGTAACTGTCTCTCATGTAAGAATATGACCTCTTCAAAGAGGCTTTCTCTAACCTCTCAGTCTTAAATAAACCTCTCCCAAGGCACTGTTTCAACCTTACCTTATTATGAATATTTTTCTGGAATTCTTAGCATCTGACAGCATCTCCTATAATTTTGTCTGGTTGTTTACTTGCTCACTGTCTTCCTCTGAGCCCACCGCTTCCACAAAAGTTTCCCGAGGGTGATCTTGTTCACCACATCCTACTCGGCACCTGAAAAATGGCTTGGAATGTGTAGCAGAAGCCCAATAGGTATCTGTGTGCAAACATGAACAGTAATTTATTACTCACAAGGCAATCAGATCACAACTATCATATGACGGATTAAAATATTCAATCATTCATTTTAATGGGGCAAAGCTTAGAAAGAATGCACAGAGCAGACGATCAGATTTATTAAATGATTGAATCCCATGTTCACTGATGTTCGTCTACTTCTCCAGGACTGAGAAGCACTTACTGGCAACACAAAGTGTTGTGTTAGTCATCTCACACTTTTTAACAGTAGAGGTACATTTCATATTTTAAGGATTTTTGGTCTTTGAGTTTATTATCCATCATCCCAACAACTGTCACCTTGGTTAGACTTACAATTGAGGTGATCAGTTTTGAATAGGTTCGTTTAGAAAAATTTATTTTAGGGAACTCTAGAGATAGTTGCCTGTTTTGAGCAGACTCAGTTAAGTGGCTTTTAAAATATCAAATAAATAGATCTATGAGTGTGCTTCTTTTTTGGCTATAGTCACTAGTTTGGTGTATTTTTTAGATTCCACATGTAAGTGATACCATGCAGTATTTGTCTTTCTCTGTCTGACTTATTTCACCTATAGCACAATGCCCTCCAAAGTAGGGAGAGGGGAGGGTGGAAGGGGAAATACAAGAGGAGAGGAGTAAGAGGTACAGACTCTTAGGTATAAAATGAGCTACAAGGATGTATTGTAAAACACAGGGAATATAGCTGATATTTTATAATAACTACAAATGGACTGTAACCTTTAAAATTGTGAATCCCTATATTGTACTGCTGGAACTTATATAATATGGTACAGCAACTATCCTTCAATAAAAAAATAAAATAAATAGTTCCTAATCTAGGCTGTGTATTCAACGAAAGGAATTACAACAAAAACGAACTTCCCCAAAACTACTTTGAATCACTTAACTCAAAACACATTTATTAGACAGTTCAAATTTTATCTATTTTAAATTAATCAAAGATGTCAAAATCTAGAGACAAATTCTCCCTCTCTTGATTTCAAGTATGAGCGAGCTTCACTCAATAGGAAGAACCGACTTGTGAACTTGTGGCTCTTTGCTGTCGGGACTCTGGTGTGTAAGCATGTCTGTAAGTGTGGGGTGTGTGTGTAGGAGGCATTCTTTTTTTTAAACAGCACCACTGAGATATATTTTACATACCATAGAGTTTACCCATGTAAGGTGTTCTGTCTAATGTTTTTCAGTCTATTCACAGAGACGTGCAACCAGCACCACAGTCAAACTTTAGAATATTTTCATCACCTCAAAACAAAGCCCCATGCCCTTTAGTTGTCACTCCCCTACCCTCCTATCTCTACCCCACTATTATCACTAAGTAACCTCACATCTATTGAATCTATATCTCTATAGATTTTCTTCTCTGGACATTTCTGCCTTGGAGGCATATAATATGTGATCTTCTGTGACTGGCTTCTTTCACTTAACATGTGTTTTCAAGATCCATCCATGTTGAAATATGTATCAGTACTTCATCCTTTTTTTATGGCCAAATATTCCATCATATGGATATACTACTTCTTCTTTATTCATTTGACAATTGATGAACTATTGGGTTGTTTTTGCCTTTTGACCATTATGAATAATGTTGCTATAAACATTTGCGTACAAGCTTATGTGTGGACGTAGGTTTTTATTTCTCTTGGGTATATACCTAGGAGTAGAAATGCTGGGTCATATGGAAACTCTAAATTTATCATTTGAAGCACTGCCAGACTGTTTTCCAAAGCAGCTTCACATTTTACATTCCCACCAGCAGTGTATGAGGGTTCTGATTTTCCGTATACTTGTCAAAACACTTGCTATTATCTGACTTTTTAATTCTAGCCATCCTATTAGGTGGAAGTAGTATCTCATTGTGATTTTGATTTGATTTGATTTAATCTGATGCCTGAAAATGTGGAGCATCTCTACACATGCATATTGGACATTTGTATGTCTTCTTTGGAGAAATGTCTATTCAGGTCCTTTGCCAATTTTTTAATTGGGTTGTTTGCCTTTATCATTGAGTTGCAAGTGTTCTTTACATATTCTTCATACAAGTCCCTTATCTGATATGTGATTTGCAAATGTTCTCTCTCATTCTGTGGATTGTCTTTTCATTTTCTTGATTGTGTTCTTTGGAGTACAGATTTTAATTTTGATGAAATCCAGTGAACCTATGGCTTCTTTTTTTTTTTTTTTTTTTTTTTTTTTTTTTTTGCGGTATGCGGGCCTCTCACTGTTGTGGCCTCTCCCATTGCGGAGCACAGGCTCCGGACGCACAGGCCCAGCAGCCATGGCTCACGGGCTCAGTCGCTCCGCGGCATGTGGGATCTTCCCGGACCAGGGCACGAACCCGTGTCTCCTGCATCGGCAGGCGGATTCTCAACCACTGCGCCACCGGGGAAGCCCTGGCTTCTTTTATTTGTACTTTCAGTGGCATATCTAAGAATCCTTTGCTAAATCCAAGACCACGCAGATTCACCCCATGTTTTCTTCTAATAGTTTTATAATGACTACATTGAATTCTTTCATCCATTTTGAGTTAATTTTTGTGTATGGTGTGAGGTAAGTGTCCAGTATCATCATTTTTCACTTGGCCATACTATTGTTCTAGCACCGTTTGTTGAAAAGGCTATTCTTTCCCAATTGGAAGGTCTTAGTGCTATTGTTGACAATGTATGGGTTTATTTCTGGATTCTCAATTCTATTCCATTGAAATACATGACATCTCTTGTACAATATCTCACTGTTTTGGTTACTATTGCTCTGTAGTAAGTTTTCAAACCATGAAGTGTGAGTCTTCCTACTTTGTTTTTATTTTTCAAAATTGTTTTGGCTATCCTGGCCGCTTGGAATTCCATATAAATTTGAGGATCAGTTTGGCAATTTCTACAAAGAAGTCGACTGTGATTGGGATAGAAATTGTGTTTCTACTGAATACCCTCCAGCTCAGAGACTCCTTCCTTAGTTGCATCCAGTCTGCTAACAAGTCCATAAAAGGCTTGTGCCTCATTTCTGTGGCAGGCTCTTTGATCTCTAGCATTTGTTTTTTATTTTTTCTCAGAACTTCCATCTCACTGCTTACATTACTCATCTGTTTTTACATGTTGTCCACCTTTTCCATTAAAGCACTTAGCATTTTAATCACAATAATTTTAAATCGCTGGTCTGATAATGCCAATATCCTTGCTATATCTGACTTGGTTCTGAAGCCTATTCTACCTTTTCAAACTGCCTTTTTTTCCTTTTTGAATGTGTTATTTAGGCTGGCCATGATGTGCCAGGTAACAGGAAGTGCAGTCAATAAGCCATTAGTGATGTGGTGATGAAGTGTGAGGAGAAGAGAAATATTCTACAGGATTAGGTCTCTGTTTTCTAGTGAGTCTGTGCCTCTGGACAGTGGTCTTCACAAGAGTCCTCGGTTTTGCCTCCTTCTGATATGGGCCAGGATAGCTAGAAGGGGCTGGGGTTGAGTGTCTCCTCTCCCCCAGCTCAGGGACGTTTTGGTAAATTCCATATAGTTTAGAGTCTGGTAAAATAGTTTCTTCTGAGAGCAGAACTCGTTAGGAACAGAGTGTTCTCTCTCCTGGAGAAGCACAAGGGGAGTTTTCTCCTATTTTCACTGTGAGAACCTGGTGGAGCTCCTGGAGTGGGAGCCCTGGGTTACTGGGTCCCCACCGAAGTTCTTACCTCTCAGAGTTGGCCTCCATCTATTTGTCAATTACAGTTTAGAATTTCCAACCTAGTGCTGGTTCTTTGGAGGTTTCTGCTTCAGTAAGTTGTAGTTTTCTGTGTTTTCCTGTCTTTCTCTCCAAAGTTTGGGGCAGTGACCTCAGCACTCAGCATTAAAAAAAAAAAACACAAAAAAACAACTTTTTGAAAAATTACTGATGAAAATAGTAGGTGAAAAAGGAACTGGTAAAGCATTTGGACTAAAGAGCATTACGAAAATGGATCTAAATATCTAACTAGCTACACACTATCATATACCTCAGCCTCCTTCAGAATAGATAAGCCTGTATCAAACTCTATGGAATTATCAGAATGCAGGAAGCCATAGTGCATTTACTCCCTCTCTCTCTCAATGGATTCATCCACATATTTATGAAGAACAAGGCTAGATGATTTTGGACTCTTGGAATGACTCTGGTAAGCCACCTTCCTCCTCCTCATGAACTGATACTAATAACTATGAGAAAATTTTAATTACAATAATAAACTTAACCGAATATCTGGAAAGCCACACCTACAAGGAAATGACAATGTCTTAATCAGGGTCTGTTGACATAGAGGGTGAACCATGATTTCTATGTGTGAAGCTAACCTCAAGAGCCCTGGGTTAGTTTTCTCTTGTTTGAAAGTGATGTAAGAAGAAATAGAAATAGATTACAGTTTGAGAAAATCAAAGAAAAAAGTAAGAGCAAATGCTATTTTACTAAGAGGATGTGGATGGTCTTAGGAAATCTGAAGGCAGAAAATTTTTAAATCGTCTGTGCTGAAGCTATTCACTAATAAAGGATTTAACTGGAGATGTGAAAGATGAAAACTCAAATTGTATGGAAAGGTACATACTTACCCCAGTTTGGAAGGCCAGTGTTGGAAAGCATTTTTCTGAGAATAATGCGACTGCTGTACCAATAAGCATGTGTTGCCTTGAAACCTCAGACAATAAAATGGCGAAGGAAGTTTGCAAAGTGCTGAATCTGTTTAGCACGACTTTTTTAAGAAGGTAAATATCCAGTACAACCATAACTAGTGAAAATCCCGCGGTGTTTATGGTTATCAGATTTTCTGGTTAAATTAAAATTATTGAGAAACTTGTTTTTAGCAATTCTACATGTTTTGTTTTTAATCATAAAAGTTTCAGTGTAGGTAATATGATTTATTTTTTCTTTAAGATTGAGGATATTTCCATTTTTAGACATTATACCTAGTCTGGGAAAAAGAAAATTAGAGCAACTGAAACACTCATACAGTGCCAGTAGGAGTGTAACCTCTTTGAATTTATCTAGCATCCTGCACTGTTACTGTCCACATGTGTATGTCATAATCCACAATTTTACTCCTGGGTGTATACTCAACAGAAATGCACTAAAAACACACAAAGAAATGTTTGTAACTCCAGTATTATAACCCCATACCCCAATGCAAGTGTCTATTAACTCTAGAATGTGTGAGTACTTTGTTATATATTAGTAAATATGCCATGATATGATGTGACATGACATAGCATGACACACCATGACAAGGCATGATGTGGTATGCACTGACACAGCATAGCGTGGTATTATAAGATATGATATGGTAGTGAAGCAAGAATGGGCACACTCCAGCGCCCCTGAACATGAATGAATCTCACAAACATAATGTTGGGGAAGAGGAACCAGACACAAAAGAATACGTGTGTTGTTCTATGTATACAAAGTTCAGAAGCAGGAGCTCTGCAATGAGAAGCCAGTAGTGTGATCTCCCCTGGCAGTGTTTGGACTCTAAGGGGGCCTCTTATGTGTTGGAGATTCAATTCATGACTTGGATGGCACTTACATGTAGCTTTTATTTTGTGATTATTCATTGCTATAAATTATATGATATGTTCACTTTAGGTTATGCTGTGGGTTTAAAACAACTATTTTTAAATGATTGGAAGGGTTCCACAAGTATGGAAAAGACTTTCAGGAGGTGAGGTCACAGGGACCCAGAAGGATCCAGATATGATGGACCCTTTGGAGAACTTTGGTTTCCCTCTGAGGAATGAGGGGACCATTGGAGAGCTTTGAGCAGAGGAATGGTCTGCTCTGATTTATATTTTGGGATGATCATTCTGGCTACTGTGATAAAAATATACTGTGGGATGGGATAAGAAGACAGCAATAATGTGAAGAGTGTATGCATTTCAAATTTTGATGCATTTTGGTAAATTGCTCTCTGTAGAATCTGCACAAATTAAAAATCTCACAGGCACTTTTCCACTTCATTCCCTGCACAGTGGGCTTTAAAACATTGGATTTTGTCCATTTGATGGGAAAAAGTTATACCTTATAGGAGTTTTATTTACATTTCTGACATGATGGGTGGGGTTGATCTTATTTTCACATTTTTGAGAGCCACTTGCAGAGCCTTTATCAAAGGTCTTTGCGTACCTGTGTCCGTGTTTTTGCTGGTTCACTGATGTGTTTATTGCACATTTGTGCATGTCTATCACATACCAAGGAAATTAAACTTTCTCTGTGATGTGAGCTCGAGCTACTTTTCTTCCTATCTCTTACATTTTTAAGTTAAAAGCTCTTCTGCCCTAAAATATCATTATTAAAAATCATCATAATAAAAATATAAAAATAGAAACTCACAGGTTTTCTTCCAGTACTTTTGTGCTTCCTTTTTTTTTCTTTTCTTTTAAAGCTTAGATCATTTTTCCATTTAGAATTTATTTTAGTATCAAGTACGAGAAAAATAATCCAATTGTTCCAAGACCAGCAATGTGTTAAGGGCATACAGTGCAGACATAGATTGCCCGGTTTGAGTTTTTTCTCTGGCAATTTACTACCCCATGACTTTGGGCGGCACCTCTATCACTACACCACTTATCTGTCCACTCAGAGTGGATAACAGGACATACCACCTGAGGATGAGGGGCATTCAGTGTGAGCCATCAGGCTCATCACCATCTTTCTAGGCTACTCGTGAGGGATGCTGTGGTGCAGGTGCCATCATTTCCATCTTGTATGTACCTACCAAGCCAACTCATCTTAAACCAAGCTTGGGCTTTTTCTTCCCATGGCAGCTGATCACATGACAATGGGTATAAGTTGCAGGATAGCTGTTGCCATGGCACTGATGGATGACAGGAAGCTCAAGACACCTGAGCGCACAGCCTGCATGTGTCCCTTAGTCCCACTAGGCTCATTCTGGAAAAACCGCTAACATCACACAATGGCTTGTCGCTGGGTCAATCTCATCATATAACTTAGTGACTGATGCAAGGCAGGGCAAGATGGACAATTCCAGATGCATGGAATCCAATGTCAGGTGTTCTCTCTCTACAAATAACATACTAGGTATTAGTACTCAGAAGGTGGCAATTCATCACTGCAGATGACATGGCTTTGCTTCAGAGCTCCAGAGGCTTATATTATGATTTGACCGTGGTGTTGGCTACAGAAATCACATGGCATCCGTTTCTCACTATTAACACCTCTGACACCATATGATCTGCTGGGTCATATGGCCTGAGTCTTGACTGCACTATAACCTGGACCTGCTACAGTGCCGTTTCCTGTCTGGGCCCCATTTGAATCTGGGACCCTTTTGCATGGCCTGGTATATGGACAGAAGCAGCATTCTCAAGTATGGGACATGCTGGTCCAGAACCCAAAGAGGCCTCTACCAAGTGGAGTACTTTCTTGTGGTGGGGGACAAGATGCCATAACTTGTCCTTTAGTTTGGGTAAAAGGTGCCTGACCACTGGACTCCTAAAATGTTGCACTGATATCATATAAAGTTTAACTACCTCACTCTGGGGTGCGTGTGGATTACCAAGGACTCCAACAGTCTAGTCACCTCTTACTAGCCAGGTGAGCATGATGTCATAGGGAGCTGACGTCATAGACTGTTGCTGTCCAGAAGGTCCCGATCTTTTGGACCATATCAGGAGAGTGGGTGGAAGAGATAACACAGCCCAGGTAGAAAACTGTAAGTATACGCTATTGTCAGTTTCATGTGAATGCAGACTTTATGATCTGCTCTTCTAATCAAGATGAGAAAGAGCACATTCATTAAATCAACAGCCTCAAGCCAAGTGTCTGCAGTCACGTTAACTTGCTCTGGCACAGGTACAGGTAGCTTGTGAGGGACCACTGCCCCCTTCCCAGATAGACCTGAATTCCCCAGAGAGTCAGACTGGTGAATTAAATGGAGACACAGTGGGACCACTACCCTGGCATATACTTTAGCTCCTGCGTGTGGCACTAATCCTTGCCACCCCCCGTGGGATGATATTTTGATAGGTAGTTTCTACCCTGGCTGGAATGGGGGCAGGGTTCAGTTTCAGAGGCTTCTCTTTGGCTTTCTTCCTCTGATATTTCTGACCCCACAGGCCAAAGACCCTGTGTGGAGTCTGTACCATCTGCCCAACGTGTCTTCCCCCAAAATGTATTAGGGGACTAGAAAATGACAACCTGGTGAGTTTACAGCCCCAATGGATCCGCTGCAAGCTGGACATTAGCTGTGATTCCATCTGTAACCTGATCCCATATGCCCCAACTTTAACTGAAGGGTAATAATGACCCCACAGGTCTCCAGGTATAATTGTCAACTCTGAACCTGTGTCCAACAATCCTGGAAGTGATTGGGTATTCCCTTTTACCTGATGTACAGTTACCAAAGGAAATGGCATACATCCTTTAGTGGAGGCTCTGGGCGGTTGACCGCTTTGTATACTTGCCATGGTTCTTCAGGATCCTTCCTCCAGGGAACATGGCCTTCTCTTCAGTTAATGGGTCTTGGGTCTAAAAGCTGACTCAGGTTCAGGGACTGCGCAAGGGGTACTGCTCTGACTTTCCAGCTCATCCACCCTTGATTTCTTCTGATGAGGTGAGCAGTGCCCTGATTGGCTACCCATCTATTTCCCCCAGCAGAGCGCTGTGTTCTGTAAACCATCTTCATCTTTCTCAAGGTCAGGCCTCATTGGCTGCCAATCCAACTTCACCAGTCATGATGATAATTGCATCCACCTGGCTTCTGCTATGGACACACTGCCAACTGGCCTCTGCTTGGCAGAGTCCTGCCATCTCTGCACTTAGAATCCCCGATTCTGTGATGACGACACCCACCATCTAGCCAAAATCTCTGACATTTTTGTGGTGCTGGTGCCTCTCCTCCTGCACATTCCTCCTTGCTGTGGTAAAGAGCGAATCTTCCGGACCTTCCCAGTGAGCACCCCGTTTGGCGGGTGCTCTGTCCTTACGGAGCGTGCTCACCTCCGCGTGTCTACCTCCGGGAGCCCTTCAGTCTCTCCTTCCACCGTCTGCCATGCAAGCCCAGTGTTTCATCTCCCTTAGCACGGGCCATTGATTTCTCCATGCTTCTAGGAAACACCCAAGTGGTGATTTCACACCATCTCCTCAGACTTTGCCAGGATGCTGAATCCTGTATCTCGAAACGGCTTCCCAGTTAACACACTTTCCCCGACGCCAGATTTTCCCAGCGTCTCCCGATCAAGCATTCCTCAGCATCCAGTCCCACGCCTTCTCCTCTGACTGCTGCCTCTCCCCATTGGCTGAATCTTAGAACTCCTTATCTGACCCGTGTCATCTCAGCCGTGACGTATCCCTAATTAGGATCTAATGGTCAGAAGGGGTGAAGGTAGTTTTACCAGGAACTAGCCCTCGAATTTTCTTTAAGTAAGAATGGAGTTCTTGTCCTTAACAGGGAGAAGTGGGACAATTCTGCAGGACAAACATCTCAGAGGAACGTGGGAGTTCAAGATTTTCACAAACCAACCTAGACGTGCCCAACCCATGGGTCAGGTTCCACCCTTTCTTAATCAGAATCCTCATCTGCACTGGTTGGGAGCTTGACTTTCTTTTGGGCTCGGCTACACTGAAGATTGAGTTCAGTGCTTGTGTGAGGGGCTGAATAATGTCCATCCCTTGCAAAGATGCCCATGTCCTACCTTCAGAACCTGTGAACCCATAAGTCTCCACCACAAAGGGAACTAGGGCTGCAGGTGGAATAAGCTTGCGAATCAGCTGACAACACTTTCAGGGGGTCCACCTAGCACATCTCGTGTCCATCACACTGTAACTACGACTGAAACGTTTTACCATTTTAAGGGATTTCCCACCTATTCTTCTTTTTAAAGATTTTTTTTGATGCGGACCATTTTAAAATCTTTATTGAATTTGTTACAATATTTCTTCTGTTTTATGTTTTTGGTTTTTTGACCATGAAGCCTGTGGGATCTTAGCTCCCTGACCAGGGATCAAACCCACACCCCCTGCATTGGAAGGCGAAGTCTTAACCACTGGAGCCAAGGGAAGTCCCTCCATCTATTCTTATTTAGTATTTTTCACTTACGGACATTGAGATATGCAAATACCTTTCAGCGAGGTTATACAAAAGCCTTTTTACTGAGCTCATCTGCAAACAGTATATTCCTGATACAGTGGAAGCATATTCTTAAAATACTGAGGGAGAATAAAAATCATCTTAAAAATTTGCCTTTCAGAAGTGCAGATACACTAAAGACTTTTTCACATAAATAGCAGCAGAAAGAACTTCTTAAGGATACATTTTTCTAAGAAAGAAATTTTGAACCCACGAGGAAGGACGGGTCACACGGAGTAATGATGAACAAGTAAATCACTATAATGAATGATTCGAACAGAAACGACAAATGCTGGAAGATCTAAAAAACGCTCTGAGAGCACTAATGAATGATAACCTCGATGACACATGTAGGCAGGATTAGATTTAAATGGTTCAAAAATACTTTTGCTCCTTGATAAAAAGGTAGAAGTGTTTATTAAAGTTGGACACTGTTAAGTATGTAATTAATATTTAATGGGAAAAACTAAGAAGCATAGAAAGAGAATGTATTACAAACCAGTGGAGTAAAAATAAGTTGGTAAAAATAAATCAAAATATATCAATAACCATAATAAATGTAAATATTTAAAAGTTTTCTATTAAATAGGGAGACTCAGAATACTTTTTAAAAATAATATTTCCTTTATGAATTTTATGAGACACACCTAAAATATGAAAGAAATGTTAAAACAGATGGAGAAAGATATGCCAAGCAGATATAAACAAGGAAAACAAGAACAGTAATGTTAATATCAGAAAAAATACAGTCAAAGAGATGAAGCTGAAAGCCTCTCTTAGGTCTTAACTATAGTCATAAAAAGTCATAAAAAGCTTAATTTTGTATGTTCCTAACAATATTATCTCAAAAACATAAATGAAAAATAGGCAAAATGGTATCAATAAGTGGAAAAAATCTAAAAATCTTAGTTAGATATATTTCTCAGACTATTCTCAGAAAGAGATAAATCTAGAAAACTAGAAAGAATTTATGCAAACGTATGAGTTTGATCTTATATTGATCTAACGGATATACACACAACAATGAAAGAGCACACATTCTTTTTAAGCATACATAGAATTTCCATTTTAAAGAAAGTGTATTTAATCACAAAGGAAGTTTCAGAAGATACCAAGAAAATTAATGTCAGACTGACTATATACTTGGACCACAATTTAATAAAATTAGAAACTACAAAGTATAGTATAAGAAAGTCTCCCATTAATTTATAAATTGTAAAGCACCCGTCAAAAGCATTCACACATCAAAGAAAAAATTACGATGGAAATAAGAAAATACTTACGTATTAGTCAGGGTTCTGCAGAGAGACTATATTTATAGAAGGAGAGCCAGTGGGCTAGTTTGAAGGCCTGAGAGCCAGGGAGCTATGGTGCAGGTTCCAGTCTGGGTCTGGAGCTTGAAGACCAGGAGTGCTGAGAACAGAGGCCTGTTGTTCCAGCTCAAACGGTCAGGCAGACACAGGACGCGTTCAGCCTTCCTCTGCACCTGTGCTCTGTTCAGGCCCTCAGTGGATTGAGTGATGTCCACTTACATTGGACTGAGTCCTCTGAGCTGTATGCTAATCTACTCACTGATTTGATTCATGTGCATATATTCCTATTATCTCAGTGGAAACATAAACCAAGATATCAGGACACATCTCAATCCTACCCCTGGCTAAGTTCTTGAGCTGTATGTTCAACCAAATATCTCACTTTTCTGTGTTTGACTTTTTGAAAAAATGAAGACGTACAGAGAAATCTTTTTAGTTACCTTTGGGAAAATCGTAGTATAAGGTTATTTCTGTTCGCTTACTAACTCACCCATAAACAGTTGTTTAGTGACCATTATATTCCAGACCTTAGGTCATTGACAGATAATCTCATTATAATAACAGTGCTCTTTGTTGCTGAGATACCCATCATCCGTTCACAGCAAGGCTTTCACAGGAAATGTCAGGATGGGTTTTTCTCCTGCTTCCCCTCCCTGTTCCTTCAACACACTCTCATCTGTCTTCTACACCCACCACTCCTTTGGTACTTTTTTTGTGTGTGTGCGGTACGCGGGCCTCTCACTGCTGTGGCCTCTTCCTGTTGCGGAGCACAGGCTCCGGACGCGCAGGCTCAGCTGCCACGGCTCACGGGCCCACGGACCGGGGCACGAACCCGCGTCCCCTGCATCGGCAGGCGGATTCTCAACCACTGCGCCACCAGGGAAGCCCCTGGTACTTTCTTGACAAGGCCTCTGGTGATCCTCAGATTCCCAAATCCAATGGTTATTGATGAGTTCTATGTTTTCAACCTGCTTGACTTATCTGACAGAGTTGAAATGTCTTGAAACACTTTTTTTTTTTTTAATACCACATTCTCTTGGATGTCTTCTAACCTAATTGGCTCTTTTCTATCTTGAGGATTTCCTCAACCAAAGCCATGGGTCTTACCCATTCGTGGTCACTTCTCATAGCCCCTCAAGCCTCCTAGCCCTAGTCAACTACCAATATATGGTATTTTCTGGCTGGTTTTTTTTTTTTTTTTCATTTTGCAAAACAACTTCAAGGTACACCCATGTTGTAGAGAGTGTATCATATAATAATTTTATTATCTGGCAAACTTTTTATTGTCAAACAATATTCCATTTGAAATGGAATGGATATATCATATTTTACCTATCCATTCAATAATTGATGGGCATTTCAGTTCTTTCCACTTATTGGCTGTTATGAATAAAGCTGCTGGGTGCCTTCAAGGACAGGCTATTGTGTAGAAATTTGCTCTCATTTCTCTTGGGAATGCATGGAGGATTCTATGGTAACTGTTTAACCTTTTGAGGAACTGCCAGATTGTTTTAAAAAGTGACTGTACTGTTTTCTAGTCCTACCAAAGATGTATGAATGTATGAGTGTTCTGATGTCTCCAAGTTTTGTTAACATTTGTTGTTATCTGTCTTTTTGATTCTGACCACAGTAGTGGACATGAAGCTGTATCTCATTGTGGTTTTGATATACGTTTCCCAGATGACTAATGATGTTGAACATATTTTCATGTAGAAAAATGTCTCTTCAGATCCTTTGCCCACTTTTAATTGGGTTATTTTTCTCTTTGTTATTGAGTTGTAAGAATTTCTTATATATTAGTTTCATATAAGATATATATTGCTTATATTTTCTTTCATTCTGTGGATTGTTTTTAAATTTCTTAATGTTCTACTTTGAAGCACAAAAGTTTTCAGTTTTGAGGAAGTTCATTTTATCTATTTTTAGTTTTGTCACTTGTACTTTTAATATTGTATCTAAGAAATCATTGCTAATTTAGTATCACAAAGATATACACTTGTTTTTTTCTAAGAGCTTTATAGTTTTAGCCCTTACAGTTAAATCTTCATACATTTTTAGTTAATTTTTTGTATAAAGTTTGAGGTGGATACCCAAGAAATGATGATGAATAGTATATTCAACAAATGATGTTCCAGGCTTTGTTGAATATACTGTATTTTCCCCCATTTAATTGTTTTGGCATCCTTGTCAAAACTGATTGATCAAAAAATGTGAGTATTTATTTCTGAACTTTCAATTTCATTGCATTGATTTGCATGTCTATCATTATACTGGTACTTAATGCCAGTACACACTGTATTAATTACTGTAGTTGTGTAGTAAAATTTGAAATCAGGAAGCATGAGTCTTCTAGCTTTATTCTTCTTTTTAAAGATTGTTTTGGTTATCCTGGGTCCCTTGAATTTCCATATGAATTTAGGATCAGCTTGTCAATTTCTGAAAAAAATGGTAGCTGAGATTATAATAAGTGTTGTGTTGAGTGTGTAGAAGAATTTGAGGAATATTGACATCTTAACAGTATTAAGTGTGCTGATTCATGGTCATGAGATGTCTTTTATTTATTTAGATCTTTTTCAGTTTCTTTCAACGTGTTTTACAGTTTTTAGAGTATAGGTTTTGCATTTTTTTCATTAAATTTCTTTCTAATTATTTTTAAATATTTGATGTTGTTTTCTTGGTTTCATTTTTGGATTTTTAATTACTTAATGTATAGAAATACCATTGATTTTGTGCATTTATGTTGTTGCACTTATTTATTAGTTCTAACACTTTGTAACATGTTTCTTAGGAGTTTATATGTGCACAAGATCATGTCTTCTATAAATAGGGGTGATTTTACTTATTCCTTTCCAGTCAGGATGCCTTTTATTTCAATTTGCCCTGACCAATAATTTCAGTGCAATGTTGAATAGAACTGGTGAAAGGAGACATCCCAGTATAGTTCCTGATATTAGTAGGGAAGTATACAGTCTTTCACAATTAAATATGATGGTAGCTAGAGTTTTCACTGATTTCCTTCATGAAGTTCAACAAGCTCCCTTCTACTCTTAGTTTGTAAAGTCTCTGTTATGAAGAGTTGTGGATTTGGTCATTGTTTTTTAATTTATTAAAATAACCAGGTTTTCTTATTTTATAATCATATAATTATCACATTATTACATTTTCACATGTTAAAACCAATCGTGCAATAAAGATGTTAAAAAAAAAACCCCATAAAACCAACCTAGCATTCCTGGGATAAATCCCACTTTGTCATTGTGTATAATCTTTATTATATATATATATATATATATATATATTTTGTCACAAGGTTTGGTTTGATATTATTTTTTTGAGGATTTTCACATCTAGAGTAGACAATGTTGTTTTAATTTTATAAATGAGAAAAATAAGACCTATAGAAGTCCAGCACATATTCCAAATTCACACAGCTAGCAAATGAAAGATGTAAGAATGAAGTCTGGGATTCTGCCACATTGCAAATTCCATGTTTTTGATCATCATACTTTTAATAAAGACTCTGAGATTCAGTAACATTCTTAACTTCTAAAACTTCAAATTCTGAATCAGAATTAGTATATTCTATATTTTCATGTCTTTATGAGGATTTATCTTACCTCTAAGAAAGATCATTTTCTCTATTGCTTTCTTTAAAAAAAGTCATGTTTTTTTAAAAAGGCTAATATGCTAAAAAATCAGTCAAGCCTTCTACCTAACTCTCCATGGATAAAAATTCAAAGACATATAAGAAAAGTATCAAATAATTTCTATACTTTAATGAAGAGGACTATACTATGTTGCATTGTAGAGAATTCTTTTGAAATTTGTCAGATTTAATTTCAGGTTCAAATGGAAAATTAATATTTGAAATGTGTAAGTTCCATAGGAATGACACACTTTAAGTAAGATAGATGTGTCTACATAAAAAAACAGCTTCTTTAATTTACAGACTTCACGTATCTATCTTTTGGGGGCTTAGAATTGTGCCACGGAGTCACTAATCAAAACAATTTTTTCTTTTGTCATATTAGTGTCATATATTACATTGCTGGTGGCTGCAATCAGGTCACTGAAGCAATTTCTTTTAGGATTTCTGTAATTTACTGTAAAATTCTAGATCTAATACCTCTTTTCAAATTCACTGATATTTGGCTTTAAGTAAAACTTTTCGATAAAGATTTTGTTTGGCATTATTTCAGTTAGCCAAGCCAGTTTTATATTTTTCTTATATTTCCTCAGCATCTGGCACAGTGTGTATATATTAATCAGATTAAACTAAAAAACAGATACAAAATTACTTTATAACTTCCAAAACACTATACATGTATGTGATGTCAATAGTGGTGAAAATAGTAGTAGGCACTCAATAAATATGTTAAATTTACATAACTTTGATAATAATTCTCTTTTAGTTTGCCAGCTCTTACAATCTAGGAGTCATGTTTGTATACATAACAGATTATATAATTGTTTCTTAATTATTTATTGAAGTTCATGATGAATTTTAAAAGAGATTTCTAGATGCCTGTTCACCTGGGAATACCAGGTTACATGTAACAATACATATCAAATTTACATAGAATACCAGGAACAGTGAAGACTAATATTGACAAATCGGATAATATATGTAGATGTTCTGAAGATAAAAACTGACATTCTATGGACCCTGGTTAGGATACCTTTGAAGTGAACTTTTAAGTGAACACATACTAATATTCATGTTGAATATATAGACTTGATGAATTCAAGATAAACTCACTTTACTTAAGGACACAGAAAGTAAGTATGGAGATAAAACCAAAGCCAGGAGGCCTTCTCCTAAACAACATGTTCCTTCTGTTCATTCATCTATGAGGAAGGATGGCTCACGAATTTTTCTGACTCACTAGTACACAGTAGTTCCTTTAGGAAAGGAAGACAGCATACTTTCCATGGCAAACATAAAGTTATTCCATTAGTTAGTGGGGGGTATTTTGGAACAGGTAAATGAAAATCCCAATTTGAATCAACTTAAACATTATCCTTGTAAATAAGAAGCCCAGAAGGGGGATGGCTTAAAGTTGGTTAATTCACCATTACAACCAAGTAATTGAGAGTTCAGTTTCTCTCTACACTTCTGCTCAGTCTTAGGATGATAGTTTACCACTCTTCGTTACAAGAAGACTGTCATCCCAGGCATTACGTCCAGACATGACAGCATTCTCTGGAAGAGTAAGAGTGACTCTTCCTTGTGTCTCTCAGTTAGAACAAGGATACACGTACTTTGAGAAACATCCATCAGACTCTCTCAGATATGATTGGCCAAAAGTGTGTCACATGCTCATGCCTAAACCCATTGCTGGCAAGGAGGGTAAGTGAGAATGATTGGCTTAAATCAAAGAGGAAGTTTTGTACCTAGCAAAATCAGGGTTCTACTCCCAAGAAAGAAGTGAGGAAAGGGTATTGAGTAGAACCAACAGAAGTTGTTACAGTTGTCTACCTACATGCATGCAATCCCATGTAGTATGTGTCGTGTAGCTCTTCTCCTCAAATAAATACTGATATAATATTTTAAATGTATTTCCTTCTTACTTGGAAGTTTGACATTGATTTATGACTTTTCTGACCCTTAAAAATATGAGTAATATGAGCCCTTGGAGAAAATAATGCACATACTAGACGAACTGGAGCTTTGTAATAAGAGTAGTCTCATTTATGGGCTAGACTCTCAGTTAACAGGTGTGGTTGCTATCCAAACTCCACTTTTTCACAGGTCGCTCCCTGGGATCTCTTCTGATTGCAGCAGTCATTTTCATATTAAACCTTCATTAAACATGAAATTTCAGCTGTTAGAATTGAACCTTCCTCCTCCTGACAAGATTGCAAAAAGCTTAGCAGAAACCGTTAGGATCAACATGAACAGACTCATGAAATGTGTAATGAGTTCACATGCACAAGGAAGAAAACTTCAAAAATCTGGAGGCCACTGAAAGAGGTTAAACTCCCAGAGTATCATTGTCAGATACAAAAAAGAATCCAAGAGGAAGCTCTAGATCTTCAGAGAGGCCAGAAAATGTCCATCAGAAACTGGTCCTGTCAAGGGGGTTGGCCCCCACTGGCCACTCAAGGGTTAAGACAGGACTCTACAGACTGGAGAAGTAGTAGTAGTGTAGGGGACCCCATAAATGAAGCCTTCTTGACCTTCTCCTTAAGCATATCTCAATGTGCTGTCACACCCAAAAGAAACTCAAATTTGACTCTAAAAACTTGAAAAGTAATATACCTTAACTAGTGAAAAATTGACAGAGACAATAATACTGAGTAGCATGCAAAGCTTCTTTGAGACCCTCTTCAACATGTCTGTCTTCTCCCACTCTCCTTGGTGGCTTCTCCAGTCTCACTCTTCTGGCGACTAAAACCTAAAGAGACCTGTCCAAGCACCTGCTTTTTTCTAAAATCTCACAATCTTACCACTGTTTCCCTCCCCTCAACCTGCAATTCTCTACTCAGGGTTTCTCAGCCTTAGTACTGTTGACATTTGGTGCCAGATAAGTCTCCTCTGTTAGGGGCTCTCCTGTGCACTGTGGGATGCTTATCAACATCGATGACCTCCACCCAACTGAAGTCAGTAGTGTCCCCTAGTATGGCCATGAAAAGTGAGGGCAGGCTTTGCAGAACTTCCCCTGGGGGACAAAATTGCCCCTAAGAACCACAGTTCTCAGTAATTCATACCTTCTCCTGGGGTTTTAGATCTACCTTCCCTAACATATCCCATTTGTATTCTCATCTCCCACATCTTCCAAGCAAAAACCAAGAAGAAAAAACAAAAACAAAAGCAAAAAAAACCCACCTTTTCATTTTTTAAAAGAATCAACATTGATTCACATGTTTTGTGTTATCATACATTCTTCTAGGACCAGGTTTATTTTTCCAGTTTTGTAGAAAATAGATGTCCCAGCCACCACTTAGTTAACTGTCCAGTCTTTAAGACTAATCAATATGTTCTCTGGAAAGATTTATAAACCTTACAACTAACTCATTTTCTTAAAATTCTTTAAGACATAGAAATAACTCTCTTTTTCACTCTCAAAAGACAGTATTTCAACAGCAGCCAACACAGTGTTTTAGCAGCCTAAGTTTACCCCCTAAATAAAGCTTTGATTTTATTTTGATAGACCAGTGTTTTTACTATAAAACTTTTCTTGAAAGAAGGGAGTGGCATGTAGACATTGATGCAAAACTTGGAATGATTAGGTCATAAACATGTTACCAAACCACAAACTTGGGTCCATTCACATGTGCACAATAAAGCCATCTACTGACACCAGGTTTTGATGAAGGAAAGAGCAGAGTTTATTGCAGGGCCACACAAGGGCTATGGGCAGCTAATGGTCAAAAGAACTCCCCATGGCTTTCAAGGAAAGGTTTTTAAAGACAGTGTGAGGGAGGGGGTTGCATGGTGTGTGTTTAGCTCATGGACATTCTTCTGATTGGCTGGTGATGAGGTAATCAGGAGTCAACATCATCAACCTTCCGGTTTCAACCAGTCTGGACTCAACTTGCTTGTGGTCAACATACAGTTAAATTCTCCCAACTTGTGGGGATTTCAGTATCTGCAAAACATCTCGAAGACATGGCTCAGAGTATTATCTATAGCCCTGGAGGAAGAATTAAATGTCCTTGACTTTGTGTAATGGCTAAACTGTTATTATTTTGTCTTGCTTGACTCTTTTCTTTTGTTTCTGCATCTTCTCACTTCTCTGATTAAATTTGTTCTTTGGAACTTGGGGACAGCCTAGGAGGCTAAAGTTTTTTACAAACAAGAGGCAGGCAGAGGACATGGCAGGGGGTTCTGTCCCAGGAACATCCCATAGGATCCTGCTTGGTTATGAACATGGTACTTACAAAAGACAGCTTATGAGAATTGTTCAATTAATAAGTGGCTACTGTTCTGTCCCTCCTTAACACCCTCAGAAATAAAAAAAAAAAAGAAAAGAAAGCGTTTCCTTTAAATATTCCCCTTAAATGTCTCATCAGAACATATTCTACTTAGAAGGTCATGGATGCGGGTTTATGCTTACCCTTGTCAGATGGACAGGTGGATGGGAATCAAGGTTAGAAGAAAGCCTTAGACTGACACTAGAGGACCAGTGTGTTCAGATACTCAAAACCAGTGGCTAGGCTAAGAACACCAGATGCAAACTGAGCGGTAGAGAATCTTACAGATTTGGAAAAACGGAAGCAAAGAGCAAGATGGAAAAAATGAAAAAGATTCAGAGCCAGGTTCTGGGGGAAAAAATGTATTGTGTCCCTGGCTTACTCTTTTTGATGCTAGTGTAAAGAGTAGGTGCCAGTGGTTCCTTTGGAGAAGACCAGAAGGGAAAAGGCAAAAAGAAAAAAAAAAGAAAAAAAAAAGAAAAAGCAGCAGGGAGAAGGAGAAGGTGCAGACAGGCTGGACTGGAAATCAACTCAGCGAAAATGCACCAGAGCCTCAATAGGGGGCTTGTTAGTTGTTGTGAAAATATTAGACATTTATACTAATAATCTTTTATACTTTGGGGATGCTTTACACTTAAAAAGTATTATATAGGTATATTATAGGTCATAACTGTTAGTATTAATCTCATTTTAGAAGGAAAAAAAACTTAGACTCATGGGAGTAGAGCAATTCTGGCCTCCAGAAGATGGAAAAAGCAAATGAATAGTATAAGAAAAAAATTTAAAAATCAAATAAAATATAGAATATCACAAAGCAATGAATGTTTTAGAGCAATTGCAGAAAAGAAGGATGGTATCATTTTGAAGAGGGAAATAAGTGTTCCCCAACATCTGGTTTGGAGTATAGTTTTCCTGGAGAAGAAGTAAGCCATGGGTTGGCAGCTCATTTAATACTCACAAAACCCCGTGAGATATTATCCTCCTCACCTCACAGTTGAGGAAATTGATGGGATTAAACATGTGACTGACATGGTGTAAACGTAAACTGACTGAGCCAGGGCTCAAATCTTTGTCTTCATCTCTGTCCTTAACCAAGATTACTCATCTCAAGAGGGTTTCTTGTTTACAAATGTCCTGTATTTCTACATTGCACAAACTCGACTCCTTCAAGTGGCAGGGAAGATTTATTTATTAAGCCTATTATTTTAAAAATTCAGTTGAATATGTATAAAAAGTACACGAATCCCAGGTGCACGGTTCAGGGCATAATACCCAAGTGATCACAGTCCTGCCCACATTACCAAGGTAAAGAAACAGAACATGATCAGCGCCCCAAACCCAACTCACACCACCTTTCCCTTCAACTTCCCTGCCCCTGGGAGGTAGCCACCATCCTGACAGCTAAAATCATAGAGGAGACAAAACAAATAACTTCTGCAAAACAAATCTTTAAGTGTCTATTCCTTTCACCTGGCTTCATTTTCTCCACATTCTGTGTGTGAGGTTCATCTATGCTGCTGTTTACATCACTACACTACATAAAGCATATTCTGCTTCATGAATATACCTCAATTTATGTATCTACTCTATTTTGGAAGGACACTTGAAGTCAGTTTGGGGCTAAGGCATAGAGTTCTTCTATGACCATTCTTATCCTTTTTTTTTTGGATGAACACTTGTTCCCATTTGATTGGGAAATGGAATTGCGGAGTGTGTATGTGTGCAGTTTCAGGTAGATTCTGCTAGCTTGCCAAAGTTTCCAAAGTACATCAGCTGTATTTCACTTATCTTTTTTGCTCTTTAGTTTTTCATTATATGATATGCCACAGTATACTTATTTATTCTACTCCTCATGTGTTTTGGTGCCCAGGTACCATCCTTTCTATCACATGTGTATGTATGGGGCTGATCGGCCAGACGTTTTCTAAAACCGCTGCACAACCATCGGCATACACGAGTTTCCAGTTGACCTGCATCCTTACCCACCATCTTGGAAGCGATTTATTTCCCTTTATTGCTATACATCCTCACTGATTGTCTGAAACAATCTACTACAGTGGTTACCAGCATAGACTCTGACACTAGTGTGCTTGGGTTGAATCCAAGTTTTGCCACTTACTTAGTTTTTTAATCACTATCAGTTTTTCATATAAAAATGGAAATGATGATAGTAAAAATAAGTCACATAGTTACTGGAGTGGCAAGTTAATAGGTTAGAACCCTTCCTGGCACACAGTAAATTATGAGATAGGTATGAAATTAAATTTGCTTGTATTCTTCTGATATTATCTCCATATAAATCTATCTCCATATAAATAAACTACAGAGTTGACGCTCAGTAATGCGTGTTTAATGTGATTCCACTGCTATGTCTTAATTTATCAAATTATTTTGTAATTCATAAGGATGTAGCAGTCTTACACCACTATCTCTGTGTCTCTCTGCCAACATGGTTCTAGAATAATTTTATTAAATTAGCAAATATTGATTATACCATATAGTAACATCATCGATTACGTTATGCGTTGATTACATTATGTGTTCTCATCTCCTAGAGCTGCTATACAAAATTACCACAAACTGGGTGGCTTAAAACAACAGAAATATATTGTCTTATAATTCTGGAGGCCAGAAGTCCTAAATCAAAGTGCCAAAGGCTAACTCTCCTTCTGAAACCCATAGAGTACTTTGCCTCTTCCTGGGTTCTGGTAGTTTGCCAGCAATCTTTGGAGTTCCTCAGTTTGCAGCTGCCTTAACTCCAGTCTCACAGGTGTTCTCTCTGTCTGTCTTCTCTTCTTGTAAAGAGAACAGTCATATTGGATTCAGGTCCACCCTAGTGACTTCATCTTAACTTGACTATATCTCCAAAGAGTCTATTTCAAAATAAGGTCACATTCACATGTACTAGGGCTAGAACTTTAGCATGTCTTTGTGGGGGACACGATTCAACCCACAACACACAATTATGTAAATATTTTATGGCAATACCATTAGAAATTTATGCCTATGCTAATTATTCCATATATTTTTCTTGATTTTTCTTTTAGTGATCCACCAGTTGTATCATACTTGTAATACTTCCTATGAAATGATCTGTTATAGTTAATACAGTCATCCCTCCATCCTAATGAGGGATTGGTTCCAGGACTCTCACATCACACTAGAATCTATGGATGCTCAAGTTCCTTATATAAAATGGTATAGTAAAGTCAGCCCTTCACATCTGCAGGTTCTGGGTCTCTGAATAGGGAAGGCCAACTGTAATCAGTCCCTTCATTTCCTGAATACTTCCTTTCCAGAGCTTTCTTATCTCTTTTTCCCATTTGTCCTGGTTTTTGTCTAGACCTATTCTGTCACTGACATGCAGAGACTTGG
Source organism: Kogia breviceps (assembly GCF_026419965.1). Lineage (NCBI taxonomy): Eukaryota > Metazoa > Chordata > Mammalia > Artiodactyla > Physeteridae > Kogia > Kogia breviceps. The sequence goes on from NC_081320.1 coordinate 102,057,096, forward strand.
TTTACAGTGCTCCTGTGTTAGTGCCTCCTGCATTCCATACCTGACTTTTCCTTGATTTACTTTCACCTTTATTGAAATAAATTCTCTGCTATCTTCCAAAGGGAGATCACATGATGGTCAAATTTTCTAAATCCTTGAATTTTTGAAAATTAATTTATTCTATCTATGTATTTCACAGTTGCTTGATAGCTTGGCTAGGTATAAAATTCTTTATGGTAATATGTTTTTCCTTCAAAATGGGAAGGTAAGTCTTGCTATTATCTAACATAGAGGACTTCCTTAACAAGGTACTTCCTTAACAAGGTTAATGTCCTTCTAATTCGTGAACTCTTCCATGGAATTAAATTTTTTCATCTCTCTTTCTGTGGAAGTCATTAGTAAATCTTTTCCTATGTTTTCTATTGCTATATATATATATATATATATATATATATATATATAATTATTTAATTTTACTTTTATATTTCTAATTTTAATAACTTTTTCTTACCGTCTGTTCACTTTTCACAGTATACTGCTCTTAGTTTACAGAAGCAATGTCTTTTCTCATCACTGTAAGATTTAGAATTTCTAAATGTCTCTTTTCCTTCTTGTATTATCTCTATTTCCTCCATACTCTTTTATTTTGTTTCAGTTGCATTTTTTCCTTTCTCACTGAAAACTGTTTGAAAACGCTAAGACGTACCTGACTTTATATTTGTGAATTATGTACTCACAAGCTGATGAGAAGTTCAGATGCATGAATAAGACTCGTTGGCTGCTTGACACCACTATAGAGATATCAGGCTGGGGGTGTGTTGGGGAGCAGCCATTTTCATTTTAGGATCCTGAGCACACTTTAATGGAATGGGCTCTATTTAATTTCTCCAGAGAATGATCCTTCAATCTCTTGCCTGGATCTATATGCCTGGGGGATATTTTCTAGGAGCTGAATAGCTAATCCTCTCAGAGTGTGTCCTTAATGTAATATTTATAAGACCACCGTGTTCTCAGGTCCTCAAACTACTTCCTTGTACTATAAAATAAACTTACATTCTGTTCTCTACAGATGTGGATGGGATCATGAGGAGGCTGGTTGGCATTATCCTGAAGACAGCAGGTGGGGAAGTGTAACTGAGGATGTGACTGCCCCCCCCCCCCGCCACACACACACAAATATTCAGCCAGTGCACCTTTCTGCACCTTTTCTCCTTACCTCCTCACTTCCATGCTACTGATAACTAACAATTCCTGAGATCTCCCAGGTTTTGCTTGGCAAATTAGCTTCCTTCCTTTTGATATCATCCTATACCAGTATTTTATTTGTAGCTTCTTCCTCCCTGCTAAAAAAATGATGACTCTCCATCCACATTTTTCCATTTTTCATTGGTCTTTTCGGTTGCTATGGATATCAAGATTTTTTTCTAATTTCCCACTATTTTAGGAAGAAGGATATGTAAATACATGTGGCCAATCTGCCATCATTAACCAGAAGACTCAACTAAAGTTTATTTTTTTAATATATACTTTTAATATGACAGGAATGTATTTTAGTTCATGATGTGAGGGAAGGACCTGCATTTTGTTTGCTTTATTTCAAATAACTATCCATTTCTACCAGCAGCAATATTGTTAAATAATGCTTTGCTTTCCCAATGATATATGAGATTTCTCTTAAAATTTTATATGCTTTTTAATATATGTTACATTCTGCTTCAGAACTTTCTCTGTCTTTTTAATAGCATTGCTTTCTTTCTTGATCCTAAAATTATACTATTTTAAAATTTGAAAAATATAGAAAATTACAACAAAGAATATAAAAACTACCCTCTTCCCACTCCTCTGCATTTATTTTTCCATATATTATAATGCACATATGCACAATTTAAACACAAATTCGAATTTGTTACATATATTATTGAGCAATCTTCCTTAGTCACTTAACACTATATAGTAGACACTTTCTTATTGCATTATATTTTACAACAAGATTTCTAATTGCTTGAGAGTATTTTATCTTATAAATACATCATAATTTGTTTCTTTAAATAGTTTGCCAACACTGGCTATTATGTAAATTTTAAGTCATCTGTTTCCAGTTCAAAACGGATTCTTCTTTTAACCGGCATTTTTGAATGGCTTGTGAATTAACTTTTCCATCTCTGTTTACTGAACATATTGTTCTTGCTTTTCTTCTGAGCTCTGGAATCTTCTCAATGATGGACCAGTGCACACTATGTCAGAGACACACTGATTCAGTTTTAGAGCTTTCTTGAATGTATTCCACTGTCTTTTAAACAGCCATCCACACTGGTGTCCTTGTTGTATGGCCAGCAATCTTCAGCCTTCAGCCTTTGCAAGGCTGTTTTCTCTCCTGGTCATCACTGGGTTCTTCAGTCTCTGCTCAGACAGCACTTTCTAAATAAGGCTCACCCTGACCACTGGTTAAATCTGCAAACTGTCTCTCTCTCTCTCTCTCTCTCTCTCATGACTCTGAATGCTCTTATCCTACTGGACGTTTTGTCTTTCATTCCTATAGTAGTTATCACTTTCAAACATATTATATGATTTACTTATTTATTCTGCCTTATTTTTTTTATCATCCTCTCCACACCAGAATATAACCTCCATGAGGGCATCTATGTTTAAATCACTGATACATCTGAGTACCTAGAACAGTGTCTGATGCATAATAGATGCTTAATAAATCTTTTCTGAATAAATTCATCTTATTCTTTATTTTTATTCTTTTATCCAGTTAAGTATTTACTTAGCACCTAGAGTGAGGCCTGTCCTGGGACTAAATTGATGTCTGCTACCAATGCTGACTCATAAGGACCTTCCAGTTGGGTGGAGGAGAGAGAAAAGATGAAACCAGCATCGCAGGGGGGTGCACTAGGCATCCTCATACAAGTACACAGGGTGTTACAGGAGCCGGAGGGCAGGGCTCAGGGGGAGAAAACGCTTGGTGTGTGTGCAGAAGGTGTGCAGTAGGGAGGGTGTGAATGATGTCGCTTGTCCTGAGTCTTGCTGGAGTGAGGATGTTTCTACTATGGAAACAGGTGGGTCAGGGCAGGATGCTCACGGCAGACCACAAAGCACTTTCCTAAGGAGTTTGTATTTCCTCTGAAGGTAGCTGAGAAAGGTTGAAGGATTTGAAGTTACACGATCAAATATGAATTTTAAAAGGTCACTCTGAAGCTGTGTGAAGGATGAATTGGAAAGGAGACAGACTAGAGACAGGAGATCATTTTGCAAGGTATCGCTGTAGTCGAGGCAAGAAATGATAAGGTCCAAGCCAAAGTCATAGCAGAGAGCATTGAAAGAAAGGAAAATATTTCATATCAGTTAGAGAATACAGCTGACAGGGCTTCCCAATCAAGTGATTAGAAGACAGATTAGAGGAAGGAGAGCTGGACAATTCTAGGGCATATACTCCTGGGTTGTTTATTTTAATAACAAGTTAGATAGTGATGTTTCTATATAAACATAGGAGATGGGGCAAGAAAATAATAATCAGCATTTTAATATGCTTGTCTTAATGCATATAGTACATGTCCAGGTGAAAGTATCTTATGGGCAGCTAAGAGGGTGTGTCTAAAATTTTAATACAGCAACATTGAATGTAAGTCAGTATTTGGGAACTGTAGCCTGTAGGTGCTGATTGAAGCTATGTCTGAATACAATTACCCAAGATATATATAAACCGTGAGGAAATATAAAAACTCAGAATAAATCTTGAGAATATCAGCAATTAATTGTCAATGAGTGGTGGAGAGCAGAGAAAGAAAGAGGCAACCTAAGAGAATGAGGATCTAGAAAGAAAAGAGACAAATGAAGAAAGAAGGAAATACAGCATCAGAGGTAAGGAAAGCTGCCAACTCCCAAGAGGGTCTCCATCCTTTTGGTCGCCCATGACCTTGGGGAGGGTAAATTCCATGAAATGTGGAGAAGACACTAAGGTGCCATCAGTGCTCGTATTTTGTTTCAATTTTAAGTGACTTGAACATTTTTTAATAAAGAGGGAGAAGAAGTAGAACAGCAGAATCAGAAAGGAGTCATGGCCCATCTCGTCCCCATTTTAAAGAAAACATAAAGTCTCAGAGGTGTGAGATGCCCCGTCTAAGACCATATACAGTCAGACAGCTCAGCTCCCCGTCATGTACCTGCCCACTGGCAACTGTATTTGCTCATCTGGTTGGGATTCTGAGAATAAAATACAGCTTCTTGAAATGTCTTTCTTATTCACTTACTTAAATTGTATTTTAGAAACAAATCGTATCAAGGTTAGAGTAATCGTGTATTATTGGAGCGGATGGTCTTGGTACTAGACATTTGTCATAGGATCCTAATATTTTTCCTGGATCAGCTGTGTGGTTGTGACAGTGAGACGTGAAGCAGGTGGCAGAGACACACATGATCTCTGGCCAATCTGTTGTCTGGAGATCAGCGGTTTTGCGGTTGATGCCAGGCATGACCTAAATCCAGTGTGAGATAAGTTTAAATCAAAGCTACTTTTCTCAAGTTTTTGACAAACCTCTGAGATATTCACCAGCTCTTTCCTCATGGGTCAGTGTCCCCATAAGGATCCCTGGATAGCACTGACATGAGTCTGAAGACGCAGCACCAATGCTTTTTTCTGTCTTCATGAAGGCTTAAGCCCCCTGGCCTCTTCCCTTCCACACACACTGTCGACTTATATCTGAGTAGCTCTCTGCTCCTTTCTCACCCCTGTTTCCTGATATTCCATGTGCGGCCATTGTCAAGCTGGGTATCTGATTGGCTAAAATTTGAACTTGCACTACAGGTGCTGCTGCAGGTAGCTGAGAATAAAGGTGTTACATGTACCTCTGTGACTGGGGTGCAACCCAGGCCTCCTTGACAGGTGAAAGAACACAGTGTCTGCCTAACACTTGACAATGCTGGGTTCCCTTCTACGTGATTGACAGATATCAACTCATCGAACCCTTAAACAACCAGATATGGTGCTACCGTCCCTGGTTGACACAGGGAAGAACAGGGCAGGAGAGATGCAGCGTCAGGTCAGCGCTGGGAGTTCGTCTCCACGCCAGCCTGTGCTTAGTATCAGAAGGAGCTCTGTGCACGTGGTGACTTACTACTTAAATGACCGCTGTACACCTGTTCCAGATCACTTCCTCTCAGGACACCCTTCCTTTTTACCCTCCCGATAAAAATAAAAACACGTTTTTACAAAAAAGCTACCGATTAAAACCATCTCCCGTTCGCTCGCCCCAACAGATTTTAGCAAATTATCTCTCTTTAAGTATTTCCACACGGTGAGTGGCATTAATAGCATTTAGTGATAGATCTAGACCATGATTAATAAAAGCTTCCAAGAATGCAGCTCTCATGTGAACAATGCAGAAGGTGTGAGGAATTTCAAATTCAAAGTGACAAAACATCCTGCATGCTTAGGTGCTCCTATATTTTTACTACATGACTGGAGTGTCAAAATTCCAGCTTCTTGCCTGAATATTAATTAGTATTTGAGACTCATTAAGCTGGTTTTAGTGATTTATTTCATTCTGTAATTAGATATTATAATTAGATTATCTCTATCAGATTTTCAACTTTCCTTTAATAAAAATATGTTCAATAAATACAGATCAAATTATAACACACCATTTGAACTAAGTTATAAATCTTGGTTTGAAATAATTGAACAAAAGCCTAATGATGGGGTGGTATTTTTGTGTTTATATGAATACATACTTCCTAGGTGGTCAATGTGTCCCAGTGGTATTTTGAGACCTTTGTTAAGTGACATAACTGCCTCATGGTATTAAATTTTGACCTTCAGAATTCAGAGGAAAATTTATGGAATGGTACCACATACTGCTAGGCTATGTCATTTATAGCCATTCTAAAGAATGGTGCCTTCCCATGTGGAAGTAACTCCATATGGAAGACAGCATAAAATGAGATATATGTAATAAACTGGAAGGAGAACCAGTTAATTATTCTCTGTCCTTTGTTTTTGTTACTGTACAGTTATGTGGACATGTGTGTATCAGCCAACCCAAAAAGCAGGAGTAGATAGAGGGATCGTGCCCATTTATCGGAGATATTCAGGTAATTCTGCTTAAGAAGAGATCGAATCTATCTACTCTGTTATAAATTGAGCAAAATGTCAAGGTTGAGTCCATGGATAAGGTAAAATAAAAATCAGGAAACGGAGAGAGAGATCAGAATTATTTCGCTCTGGTTCCTGGGACGGCCGCGCCCTGGTGTTGCTTTGACCGGCGCTGGCGCCGGGGCCTGCGTGCAGCCTCTGCCTGGCTCTGCCTCTGGTTCTCGTAGACGCTGCTCTCAGAGCCGCCCTGAGGGAACCCTGAACGTTTTCACTTGCTCTTTAGCATGGGGAGAGAGGCAGGGTTTGGAGTCAGCAGTGGTTCCCCGTGATTTGGGTCGACTTTCTCGCTAAAGAAATGAATACCGTATTTTCTTAAACATAAATGTGGACATATGGTCTGACACATGCTCTGAAAATGGGACAGAATATTTGAAGTCAGGTCTGTTCCAGTCAATCAGGACATATGGGCACCGTTCAGAGTGATTCTGAATCTGAATTTCTGATTCGTTCTGAAGCCCAGTGGCCCCAGAATCTTTGGCTGCGCGCCCGGCACTGGGGACCCACCACTGTCTACTTGCTAAGCGCCGCCCTCGGGTCCGGGGCGCCATCGCAGGCAGAGTAAACGAACCTTGCCCTGTGTATTCTCGCCCAGAACCTTCCGCTGATGAACATATAATGAATTTGATGAAATTAGTATCTTTCCATGTTCTTAGAGGAATCTTATGGGGCTTTCATGTGGGTTAATATTCTCAGCCTTGGGGATTTGGGCAGGAAGCTCCCCGTGAAAGCGTGCCCTGCTGTTCATTTGGCACCAAGGAGGGCCAGAGGGAGGAACAGAGCCTCCTTAGGAGACGGTGGCTCAGGAGTGATTGGTTTGGGGAAGTGGGCAAGGAAATTCATCAGAAAGAATGCGGAGTGAAGGGCCCGCTTGTGATACAAGAAAGAGGGTGAGTGACCCTAAGAAAATCGGAAAGTCCAGCCTTCTGGAGCCAAGGAAACAACCCAAGGCTGATGTGTTGCTGATCTCGAGGGTCTGGCCTGCGCACTGCACCTGGAACAGGATTTGTCCTTTACCTGAGGAAAGAAGGAAAGGACAGGTGATGACAGAAGGACCCCTCTCTACCGCGTGCTGATTGAAAGGGGCCGTTGGCCACACTGATGGTTACAGCGTCCCTAAGAAGGTGTGGGTCCTTCCAGACGCCAGCTGGGGTTTGAAGCTGAGTGATGTTGGTTTGGCTGGCACATCACAGGAAATCACTGCTGCCGGGCTGGGGTGTCTGGGGCTCATGTGCACAGTTGTAAGAGAGAGGACAACCCCTGGACACCACTGCTGTCTGGACTGAATCCCAGAGAGTGATTTCAATGACTGCAGAGGCTGAACCCTAAAGCTGATATTTTTGAGGCTGTATGTTGCCCTTTTAATTTAATAAAGTGTGGTAGGTTTTCTTTTTCACCCAGTTTAGCTTTTTTCTCACAGCAAAGCTCTGCAAGGCAGCTGTCCAGCTTCACTGTGCAGCTCTCCTGGGGACACTCGGCCACCACGGTTTCCGCTGCTCTCCACGCACAAGGCTGTATCCCTTGATTTATATGTCCCCGCTCCTCTGACTTTCACCCTCATAACTCCCTATTTTACTCATCTCACTTGGATGTCTAAAAGATGCATTATTTTTATTCAAAATATTTACACAACCCTCTCAATGCACCAGTACTAAGTATGAAATCTCTGCTCTCTTACACTCTTGTGGGGGAGAAAGCATTGAATATGATTAAAAACATGAATTTATAATAACACGATTAGATGAGCCCATGCCTCCGTGGAGCTGCCTAAGTCATGACCGGGAGAACCCACTTTATTTCGGTGGACGGGACGCACTCGGAGAGCAGAGGCATTTAGGCTGAAGTGGAAGAAAGATAAACCGCTCAGTTGGTGAGTAGGCATTCCAGGTCAGGAAGGAGCCTGTGCAAACATCTTGAGGGCTGAGAAAGCGCTGCCAGCTCAGGAACCGCTTGGAAAGGAGAGAGGTGCCCGGAGGGAGCTGAGGTTGGAAGGGTGGGCAGGAGAATGTCACTCAGAGATGTGGTAATGTGTGGGCTCATGGGTCAGATTTCCTGGACTCAAGATGCCAGCACTGCAATTTAGGATGAAAAGACTCTTGGGAAAATGTCCACATTCTCTTGGCCTGGGCTGTCCAGTAGGGCAGCCTCTGCTCAGCGTTTTTTTTTGTTTGTTTGTTTTTTTTTGTGGTACACGGGCCTCTCACTGTTGTGGCCTCTCCCACCTGCGGAGCACAGGCTCCGGACGCGCAGGCCCAGCGGCCACGGCTCACGGGCCCAGCCGCTCCGAGGCATGTGGGATCTTCCCAGACTGGGGCACGAACCCGCGTCCCCCGCATCGGCAGGCGGACTCCCAACCACTGCGCCACCAGGGAAGCCCTCTGCTCAGCGTTTTAAACGGGCCAGTGCTGCCCAGGAACTGGAGCCTCAGCTGTATTTAATTCTAATTAATTTAACTTTAAAACCTGAGGCTCAGTTCAGTTGTTGGAAAAGTATTAAATGTGTTTAGAACAACTTGGGAATGTGAATCAACTTTTTCAACTGTCAGTTTTATGAAATCTAAATACAGATCAACTATTTCTAAGAAACTGGCCTCCAAATTGCGATGTGCAATGTAAATATCTCATTAATAATTTTTATATAGTTTAAGTGTTGAAATGGTATTTATGCATTGGATTAAATAAATAGAATATGTTTCAAAAATAAATGTCACCCATTGCATTTTACTTCTGTTCATGTGGCTACTAGAACGTTTTAAACGATGTATGTGGCTCACATTATACTTCTGACGGGCAGTGGTGATGGAGACCTCAGTTTCCTCATCTCTAAAATGGGGGTGACAGTGAGCCTATCTTGCAGGTTTATGTTCGAGATGAAGTGGTACTGCGTGTGAGTGAAGCGTCTGGCACAGTGCCTGGCACACAGCAGACGTCTGGGAAGCATTAGGCATCATCATTGTTATAATGAAAGTTCTTACTGCCGGTGCTCTAAGTATTCTTCTCATATTCCTCCCTTGCCCTCTCCACATCCACTCCATCTCCAGGACTCGTCCATTTTTCCTTGTAAGCGTTTCTCTGCACCTCGTAGCATCACTACCTCCTCTGCTCCAGCGGAAGTCACTCTCATCTCCCCCTCGGAAGACTTCAGTTGCTTCCTAAATTGGTCTTCTTGTGCTTGGCCCCCGTAATTCTGTATGTTACATCCGGGGACTCTGTTAAAATGAAAATGTGAAGCCATTCAGGGCCCCTTTGCTCTGGGGCGACATGCCCGTGTGTTCCTCGCTGCCTTTCTGGCTCCGCTGACCGCTGTGCTCTCCGTCTGCTCAGCCAGCCTGGACTTCCCACTTTTCTTCTCCTGATTTTACCACCTGCCCGCCCTTCAGATCTCCACTCGAGTGGACCTTCCCACGAGTTCCTTCCCTGCAGCTTGGAGCACAGGTCTCTCTGCTGGAAGGCTTCCCAGCTCTGGGCTTCTCCGTCCCCGCACTGTCCAGAGCGGGTGATGGCACCTGAAACCACGGAGCGTCTCCATCAGAGTTTGGGGCGGGGGGAAGCCACTCATCCCCGGCAGTGAGTCACCTGGCTGTAGCCTGAGAGCCGCTGTCTGAACATCGATTTTTCATTGCCGAGTGATCAATTTGCCAAAAGCCAAACAACTGAAAATCAATTCAACAAATGACCAGTTCACCGAATGGGTCGTTAACCAAGAGACAATTTGCCAGTATACTGGGGAATTTCTGCACGTGTCTGTTTTGTTCCCGGAATTTCCTCTATTTCAAGCCCAGCCCAGTCTCTACAACCCTCAAGTGTCCCAACCCTCAATCTGGTTATGCCAGTTTGTGGCAGCCACTTTGCCGCTGGCATCGGGGCAAGGGCAAGGTGGCGACAGAGAACTGACAGGATGGGGTGAGGCTGCAGGTGGGCTGAGAACAAGGAAAATCCCCTCCAAGAGTGGGCGGCACCCAGGGGTGGGACAGTGGCCATTGAATCTAAGACAACAGTGACCTGGGCAGTCAAAGGGATCGAAGAAGGGTCGGGGAATGGGATGAGTGACTTGATAGATAACTAGTTAATTAATTCATGTAAAATACGTAGAACAGTTCCTGGATCATAAAGTCGTCGGACTAATACGTAAGATTTTAAAATAGTACACCTTTATGTTTTTCTAAAGAGCTGCTAATAACTTTGCTATATCAGTTAGAAATGTCTACCTGATTTTTGTTGTTTTGTGCTCGATCTCTTCTTTCTCTGGAAGCTTTTCAGAATTCTCTTATTTGTAAATATACACTTGCAAGTTGTGTCTAGGGATGTGTGTGTGTTTCCTTCATTACACGTCTCAGGGTCTTTCAATCTGAGATCTTCATCTTCTGTTTTGTTTTTATTTTAGAAAATCTACTGTCACGAGTTCCTCAACTATTTCTCCCTCCAGTGTGTTCTTTCTGAGACATTTCTTTTTTACTTTTAAAGATTTTTTTCCCTTTTTGTTATTTATTTATTTATATTTTTTGGCTGTGTTGGGTCTTCTTTGCTGTGCACGGGCTTTCTCTAGTTGTGGCGAGTGGGGGCTACTCTTCGCTGCAGTGTGCAGGGTTCTCCTCTCAGTGCCTTCACTTGTTGCTGAGCACAGGCTCTAGGCATGCGGCTTCAGTAGCTGTGGCACGTGGGCTCAGTAGTTGTGGCACATGGGTTCAGTAGTTGAGGTGTGCAGGCTCTAGAATGTGGGCTCAGTAGTTGTGGTGCATGGGCTTCAGTTGTTGTGGCTTGCAGGCTCTAGGGTGCACAGGCTTCAGTAGTTGTGGCGCATGGACTTAGTTGCTCCATGACATGTGGGATCTTCCTGGACCAGGGATGGAACCTGTGTCCCCTGCATTGGCAGGCGGATTCCTAACCATTGAGCCACCAGGGAAGTTTCTGAGACATTTCTTATCCAGATGTGCATGCTTCTCTTCCCAACCTTTAAATCTCTTAGCATTTTGCTTCTATCATGCAGACTTTCCAGCCACCTTTGAGAAGAGTTCTTAAATATCATTTTCCACCTCAGTATATTTTCCGTTAGATGCATCATTCCTCCCATGTATTCGATCTATTTTTAAACAAGCATGTTAAGTATAATATACATATGGAAAAGGGAGTGAAACACAAATGAACATTTTGTTTGTAAAACAAACACCCGAAGCTCCATGCAGCCTCCTCTGTAGTAATCTCTCTCCCCGTTAGTGGTAGATCCCATTTTAAATTCTGTTGTAAGAGTTTATTCAATTTTCTTTATATGTTTTTTCTCTTGTTTCTGTATCCCTAAGTAAAATCATCATCATCACCATCATCACTAGTTAAACATCACCCAGGCACTGTTATAAGCTCTTTACCTATGTTAACCAAATCACCCTCACAACAGACCTACAAGCTAGCTTCAATTATTCACCTCATTTTACAAATAAAGACAAAGAGTCTTAAGTATCTTGCACAAAGATGCCTAGAAAGTAGCAGAGCTGTGAGGCTACTCAAGGGGTTCTTGTTCTGAGTCCCACGAACTCAACTACTATGCTTTCTGCATTCTCATCAGGACATTAGGTGGTCAGTATAGTGGGTGTTGTTGCTTTTTGTTTTTGTTTTGTTTTGTTTTAACTTCTTTTTGCTCAATATTATGTTTGTAAGAATCATCCATGTTTTTATGTATAGGTATAATTTATTTTTCATTTTCCTCTTAATGGACACTGAGATTGTTTCCAGTATTTGACTGGTTTGGAAAATGCTGCTGTGAATATTCTGTACATGTGTCTGATGTACCAATAATGGGATTCTCTAAGGTTTGTACCCAGGACTGAGATTGCTACATCATAGGAGATATCTATCTATCTATTTCTCTCTCACTCTCTCTATCTCTCTATCAAGAAAGGATAGATAGAAAGAGACAGACAGACTGAAAGAAAAAGAGGAAATGACAGACTTTTTCCCACTGTGCTGTTATCCACCCACACTCACACTAGCAGCATATACAAGGGCTCAGTTCTCCAACTCCTTACCAACATTTGTAATTATTAGATTCCTAAGATTATAGGGTTTGCAAAGATATTTCATGTTGGTTCTAATTTGAATGTCCACGATAACTCATTAGGAGAAGCTCTGTTATATGCTCTTACTAATCAATGAATATTTTTCTTTTGTGAAGAAATATTTTGCCCATTTTCTTTTCCTTTCTGATTTGCAGGATTTCTTTATGTTTTCTAGGTGATATTGCGTTAGTTATACGTATTGGAAATGTCTTCTCTAATTATGTGGTTTATATTTTCATACTGTGAATGGTGTCTTTTGATAAGTAAGTTTCTTATTTTACTGCAGTTAAATTTATCAATGTTTTCCTTTAGGGCTTGTGCTTTGACTGGCTTATTTAAGATATCCTTACTTCTCTAGAAGCAATGAATACATTCTTCCATATAGCATGTTAGTTTTCCTTTCACCCATATTAGGACTTTCACTTATCTTGAAATGATGTGTCTCTGTGTGTTTTAGGTTAATTTTTATATATTTTAAAACTTTTCTGTAAGTATTTTTAGAAATACTATACTTTCTACAGTAAATTAAAGTGTAATCTCCGTCATAAATCAAGTGTCCACATTTGCATACATTTGTTTCTGAACTCTCTACTCTGTTTTATTGCTATATTTGTCTATGCCTGCACCAGTTTTACCCTTTTGTGATTATTATGCCTTTAACATCAGTCCTGATGCTTGTAGAAGAAACACCCTCATTGTCCTTCTTCAAGAGCACTTTGCCTCTTTTTGACTTTCGGAAATTCCATGTAAGTGTTGCATTAAACTTCTGAACACACACACACACACACAAGCACCATTTTAATTGAGAAAATGTTAAATATCAAATAAGTTTGGATCTTTGTTACATGGAAGCTTTCAATTCATGAACATGACATATCTTCATATAATTGGGACTTTTTAAATGTTATCAATAAATTTTAGAATGTTACCTGCTGAATTCCTGCACTTCTCTAGTTCTAGTTAGATTTAGAAGGAAATCCAAAAAAAGAGAGGATATACGTATATGTACAGCTGATTCACTTTGCTGTACAGTATAAACTAACACAATATTGTAAAGGAACTATACTCCAATAAAAATTAAATAAATAAATAAATGTGGTTAATATTTTTGTTGATATTTTAGAAAATATATTTTTTCTATTTAATTCATTTATTATTTTCTTAATAAAATTTAATGGATTTTTATATGGAATTTTATTTCAGCAACTTACTTACCTAACATTTCAGTTGTTGTAAATTAAGAGAAGAATCTTTAGGATTTTCTATGCACACAATCATAGAAAATGTAAATAATAACCTTTATGGTTTTTTCCAATACAGATACCTTCTATTTGTTTTTCTTGACACACTACCTTGGCTAGAATTTCTAGTAAGATATTGAACAGAAGTGGTGATAAGCAGAAAATTTATTTCATTTCTGATCTCAAATGTACATATGCACATTGATTTCACCATTTAGTGTTAGGACAGAAAATCCCCAGGGCAGTGCAACTTCTAGCTACATGACTCAAACTCTATACTAAAATTAAAACGAAAGACATGCACATTTCCAGGCTAAGAAAACAAAAAACAAAAGAACTATTTACCTCAGGCTCTGCTGTTCTACACAGGATACCTGGCTTTCAGCAAAATATATAAAGCATGAAAAATCTAAGAAAAAATCCACAAACTGCAAAGAGACAGGATAAGCAACAGAACCATACACAAATCTGATTCAGGTGGTGGAACTGTCAGAAAAGAAACATAAAAAATAACGACATTTAATATGTCTCTTGTGTAAAAGATGGACAGTGTGCAAGGTCAGGTGGCTGAATTTTAGCAGAGAGATATTTAGCAGAGAGAAAACTATAAGAAAAAAATCAAATGACATAAAAACTCACTAAGAGAGATGAATAATGCCTTCAACTGGCTCATCAGTAGAAGTGACACAGCTGAGGAAAGAATCAGTGAACTTGAGGACAGTTCAATAGAAATTACATAGCTAAGACAAACAGAGAAAAAAGGAGTGACAAAAACAAATCAGAATGTCCAAGAGCTGTAAGATACTAACAAAAGATCTAAATATGTGTAATTGAAATTCTAGAGAGTGAAGAGAAGGATAATGGTACAAAAGAAATGTTTTAAGAAAAAAATGGTTGAGAATTTTTTGAAATTAATAAAGACTCCAAACCACAGATCTAAGGAGCTAAGAAAACACCAACAAGATAATCAAAAATAAACCCTCCAGAAGAAAAAAAAAAACTGAAAAGGGAAACAAATTCATAATCATAGTGTAATATTTAAGCATATTTTCTCTTTCAATTCTAATTAAACAAGCAGATTATTTAAGTAGGAACATAGAAAATTACTACACACAACAATCATAGAATACATGTTTTCTTTAAAGTGTTTATGAAACTTTTACCAAAACATATCAGTTATTGGACAATTAAACAAGCCTTATCATATTTTATGTAATTAATACCATACAGAATGCATATAGTAACCATAGTTTGTTTTATTACTAATTTTAGTCTATTTATTCAGTGCTCTGTAATTTCCTTATGCACCAGAGATGCACATGGGATCTGAAATGAAAAAGTTCCATTAGCTTAGAGTTTCCAAGTATGGTCACCTTAATAGTTAATCTCTGAGAGACAGTCCTTCCAGAGCACTACTCACTCCCCCCACTCCAAGAAAAATTCTCACATTCTGTTACTTTATTTGGTGCTCTTTCCCTTTTGAAACAGCCCAATCATCATTTAAGGAGTAAGATCTCCTCACTTCCTTTTGTGGCTTCTTTGTGACATTCCTTCTGGCTCCCTGGAGCCACTGAAGTTAATGTTAATTTAGATCCCTGACCCTGTGCCTTGGGCTTGTATCTAATTGCTTACATCTATGGAGCTTGGCCACAGTCAGCCAGTCTTCTAGTTGGCTAACATCTGAGAGAACTTAGAGATGATCTCACGTGGTCTGTTCCTCCCCTAGGGTCTCGAACACCACCTCAGGAGTTTAAGCAGATCCTCAGATTCACACAACCTGTAACAGGAATTCAGGCTCTTCACAATGAACCCCACGCTGGGGTCACAGTGTGTACTTTGCACTGACTTCATTCCCATAGTTTCTCCAAGGGAATAAGAATCAAAAGATACTCACAAAATGATTAAAACCTATTAGTGACTTAGAACATACTTCCTGGCACTGCTTACCAAGAGCCTCCCTTTATTTCCACAAATAGTTTTTGCCCGACTGCCATCAGACGAGGAGAAAATGACCTGAAACTTTGGTGCATGGGTCGCTGTAGAAGATTCAGGCAGCGACTTGGATGCCTGAGCCCTGGTGGGGCCACCACCATATCGCACATCCCTGCCCACACTTCCTCGTCTTTTGCAACATTAGGGAGTTATCCCAGTTGGATGTCTCCCGGCAGCACAGCCTCCCCGCAGTGATAATGAACGTGGGGTCGATTGCAGGACAGGGTTCATCAGCTAAACCGGGAGCTGTCTCCATGTACCCCCTTCCTCCACCAGCAGCAGCTCTGGGTGCCCCAGCTACCTCTGCCTTTGGTGTGGAGCCTACAGTGTTCTTGTGATTAACTGCATCCAAGAATATGTGTGATTTCCCCCCGAATAGTCACTCCATTGTTTTTGTTATTGGGTGTGCTCAATTGCTTGTAGTTGGCGTTTGCACCTTCTTTATCCAAATTGACTTAATAGCATATCCCAGCAGCCTTCAGACTCTGGGCAGCCTGAGACGAGCAAGCAGAGCCCACCGTGAACTTAACTCCCACCAGAGCATGTTTGAGCCCCCGTCCCCCTTGCTTTCTGATCTACCTGCCCTCTATGTGAACCTACTTTTCTCATCATTTCATCTCTAAATTCAAAGTCATTTTAGAGTCTCTTAGTCAACCACTGCTTGGTGTTTTGAAATGTAGTATTACTTCCTCTGCAGATTTACTCTAAAGCCTGCAACCCATCCAGAACAGGGGCAAACCCACCATCGGCATTCACCCTCTGCCTCACACCTAGGATGGGAACCCCTGGACTTCCTGCAGCTGGTCTCTGATGCTCCTTCCCCAAGAGCATTTAATCTGGGTTTGACGTCTATCTCCCCATAGTTCCCCCAATTTCCACCAAGCTCCTAAGCTTCAGCATGAGAAAGTGACCATTGCAGAGTGCTTTTCTCATTCTATTGTTATCATGATGCAAGCAGTGCTATTTCCAATGATGGTTTGAGTACTTTCATCAAAGCTGCCCCATCACTCACAGATCACCTTACCCTCACAGACGTGATCTTATTTTTAGTCAGTTATATGTCATGAAATTTAGATGTATTTATGAACCACCAAAAATTCACTTTTCATTCTTATAAATGATCTTTATTAATTCTCTGTTCTCCCTCCCTGATGTTTCAGTGGAAGAGCTTACGTAGAACACAGAGGGAAGGCTCCTTTTCTGGTTCTGGATTCCTAGAGGCTTCCACCCAGGAGGTATAGTCCTGGACAGAACAGTTGAAACAACTTGGTTGGGCAGTTGCCTGTGTTACCTGGTCTTCTTCAGGTAACACATTTCTGGTGCATTATTATAAAAAAGTCTCGGACTATTGTATTCTCCTTATTAACCTCTTCTCCTTCTTGTAGCCTATTTAATATGGGCTTGGAATCCAGAAGGAAATAAGGGGATGAGGAAAGAAGATAGGCACAGCTTCCTGAGAAAGGGTTGGGAGAAGAAGATCCACCCTGCTAAGTATTATCTTACTGTTGACAAATGTCTCCTCCCTCACTACACTAAATTCCACAAGGATTTA
Organism: Kogia breviceps; assembly: GCF_026419965.1. Lineage (NCBI taxonomy): Eukaryota > Metazoa > Chordata > Mammalia > Artiodactyla > Physeteridae > Kogia > Kogia breviceps. The sequence goes on from NC_081320.1 coordinate 102,074,060, forward strand.
GCTTGCCATTAGTTCTTCAGACTCTAACCAGTATTACTCATGGGAGAAGTCAAAAATATTTGTCACATGAATAAACTGGTACGTCCAGAATTCTTGAGAATTATCATTTGTTAAAGATAAATGTTTTTGTCTCCATGGTAACTAATCCTCTTCTCTCCCTCCGCCTCCTTCTACAAAACTTATTTAAGATGTATTACTGTAGTTAGGCTGCACTCTCCCTAATTGTCCAGTTGCAGAATCCCTACAGGATGATATAAAGCCTCTGCTAGATGTAAGGAGTCTACATGGGGACCCCATAACAATTTTCTTTCCCTGAAACATATTCTGAGAAAAGTATTGCACAAACGTTGAATAATGGTTCCTGGACACCTAGAATGTAATTGTTTGGTTCTGACAACTGACACCATTAACCTTAACAAATAAGGGAATATTTCCAACTTTCTAGAAAATTCAGCTAGTTTGATTTTCTTCTATGAAGACATGTTAGCAGAAAAACTAAGAAAGAACAATATTACTACAAACCAGGATTAGATTGTCATGTGGGCGTACATGGAGAGTCCTTGGCATTGGGTAAACATTTGATAAATGTCGGACACCTCCTGCTTCTCACACTGTTTCACTGGATCCACTAGCTGTCTAGACGTGCTTCTGGGTCCAGAGAGCTAGACACCCTGGAAAAACTCAGATAGATAGTGGACCCATTTGGAGAAAATAAAACAGTCACAGAGAGACCAGACCCACCATATGCCTCTTTACCTCGGATTTCAGTCTCTTAGGAAATCAACTGATAAAATGTGTATTGTGGGGCTTCCCCGGTGGTGCAGTGGTCGAGAGTCCGCCTGCCGATGCGGGGGACGCGGGTTCGTGCCCCGGTCCGGGAGGATCCCACATGCCGCGGAGCGGCTGGGCCCGTGAGCCATGGCCACTGAGCCTGTGCGTCTGGAGCCTGTGCTCCACAACGGGAGAGGCCACAACAGTGAGAGGTCCGCGTACCGCAAAAAAAAAAAAAAAAGTGTATTGTGTCGTTCAAGGCAAGTTCCCTGGCTAATAAAGGTGCCTGATCAGCCATGATTGAATTGGATAAGGAACCTTGGGCTAAGTTTATCCTTCTGAGACCTCCCCGAATGGCAGGCGAGTTAGGGTGGGTCTGCAGACAGTCCCCCATGGTACCCTGGTGGACTTTGGCTTTTATAAAATAACCCAGTAAGTTTCATGAAGGCCAAGAGTTACTGAGATAAGTTCTAATTCTGTTCATGTTTGATTCTTTTTTGAAAAAAAAAAAAACCCCATATTCTTTATGCTGGAAATACTGTTATCATCCACGCAGCCCAAACTTGTCTTTTTGTCGATGTAGAAACTAGGCTACAGAGGTCGACGTACCGGCTCTAGTTTATGGCTAAGCAGAAGCAAAGGAGAGTTGGAACAAGACACCTGGCTTGTCCTCACTGCTGGATCCACCCCAGATGCGGCCTCAGGGCCATAGTGAGGGAACCCTCCAGCACAAAGACTTTGTGTCCCATAAGTTTGTTTGGAAGCTGATGGCTTGGCATTTAGGAACAGAGTGGGCGTCCCATGAGCACGATGTTACAGATGGTAAACACATCCTACTGTCTGTCACCCAAAGCTCATTTCACCTGAAACGTGGCCAGCGTAGAATCAGGATGCTGAAGTACAGTAAGACTGGCAAGGATCTCGTGCAGTACGCTGTTCTGCAAATCGGGTTTTCCAGAGAGAGCCCAAGATGCGTTACCTTCGTTCTAAAATATATTTTCTAATCTCTTTCATTCAGCAGAGATGTTTTGAGTTCCTACTGTGCGCTCACCACTCCTGTCCTGTGACGCAGGGGTCAACCTCCCAGGTGTCACCTTCCAACGTGAAAGGCAGAAAGTAAACTGGGTTATACAACATGTTAGAAACTGCAAAGTGCTGTGAGAAAAAATAAAGCAGCGAGAGGGTAGGGGACTGACGAAGGAGAAGATGCGGTTTTCAGTGAGCTGACTATCGCAGGGCATCGGTCACTGCGAAAGTACCCGAGTATCCGAGGAGGAGGACGAAGGTGAGAGGCTGCCCCGTGTTCCTGCGCGGGGAGCAGCCAGGAAGCCAGGCACTGAGGGAGCGGAGAGTCTCTGGTGTGGAACCAGAGAAGGAAAGAGAAGCCCACCGTGCAGGGCTTTGTAGACCAACTGCGAGAATTTTGCCTTTCATTTTTCATAAATGAGGGTCATTTCATGATTTTGGATGAAGATGTAAAGATGTAACATAGTCTGTTGTAAGTTCTTTTTTTGTTTGTTTGTTTGTTTGTTTTGTTTTGCGGTACACGGGCCTCTCACTGCTGCGGCCTCTCCCGTTGCGGAGCACAGGCTCCGGACGCGCAGGCTCAGCGGCCACGGCTCACGGGCCCAGCTGCTCCGCGGCACGTGGGATCCCCCCGGACCGGGGCGCGAACCCGCGTCCCCCGCATCGGCAGGCGGACTCTCAACCACTGCGCCACCAGGGAAGCCCTGTACTTTAAATCAAATTAAAATATATTAGCCAATTCCTTGATGTAGAGCCAAAGCCAGCTTTCTTGAGTATGGATCTGATAATTGACCATTTTGACTCTTTTCTCCTTTTAACTACACTCATATGCATTGTCTCTAATGTTCAGTGACTTTCTTTTTTTTTTTTTTTTTTTTTTTTTTTTTTTGTGGTACGCGGGCCTCTCACTGTTGTGGCCTCTCCCGTTGCGGAACACAGGCTCCGGACGCGCAGGCCCAGCGGCCACGGCTCACGGGCCCAGCCGCTCCGCGGCACGTGGGATCCTCCCGGACCGGGGCTCGAACCCGCGTCCCCTGCATCGGCAGGCGGACTCTCGACCACTGCGCCACCAGGGAAGCCCTGTTGTTAGTTCTTAAGAGGATCATTCTGTTTTTTGTTTTGTTGCGAGCAGACTTTGTCTGAGAGAAGCAAGTAAGAAGACTCTTTACAAAGCTGTTGAGATAATCAAGTGAGACACGATGGTGGGTTTTCTAGGCTGGAAGTGCTTGATGTGGGAAGAAGTGGTCAGAGTCTGCATGTGTTTGGGGAGTATATTTATTGATACGGACTACAGGAGAAATAGGCTCTCTGGTGTCTGCAGTACGAAAAAGCAGCGGTGGCCCTCAGGAGGCTGTGGAAGCAGGTCTGCGGGAGGAGGCGAAGAGCGCGCTCGCTTCGGGACGTGGTGACTTTGTGATGCCCGTCACGTGTCCAAGTGGCAGCAGCAAGTTGGTCCTTTGAAAATATGGGTGGCGACTGTGACCCGTTAGTGCAAACATCTTTAAAAGCGCTAGTGCACGCATTTCGGTCTCTGTAATCAGTGCTCCCGAGACGCCCTGACTTCTTCCTGATGTGACTCAAGGCGATCATCACCCGCATCTCTGTGGCACGGGAGCCCCTCGCTCTCTTACCATGCGGAGGGCTCGTCATGCAACAGGGAGGCACGGCTACGGCTATCGAAGAGCTGACTCAACAGGCATCTCACCTGGTCTTTGCCGCTTATTGTCACATCCTGGTGCCATCAGAGCATCTCCCGCTGGAAATCCAGAGCAATATTTTAGAGTGCGAACAAATTAAGGACTGGGCCCTACAGCAATATTTGCGGTCTGGAAAGAGAGCAATTTCCCCACAAGAGACTGAAGAGAACTGTCAGGGAAGTTGCGGGAGATTAAGTAGACTGTGTCCTCATAGAATTCAGGAAAGAAAGAGTTTCACAAAGAGGGAAGGGCTAGAGGGTTAAGTGCTATGAAGAGTTAAGTAAGAGAAGAAATGAACGGCCTTTGTCTGGCTCCGAGATGAGGAGTCGTCGGTGATAATTGCCTGGAACAATTCAGTGGCGTCTCTGGGTACTAACTTCCTAACTGTGAGAGCTGGGCACACAAGTATTCCACACTGGAGGGAAGAGACCTTACTAGGGCCAGGACTCTATACTCCAAATTCCGAGGTATGTAAGCTGGAGGCTCCCTCTGCAAAGAGGAGGGCCACTTACAGTAAGAGAATACCTGATATTTAAAATTTTTACGATAAGCACCATCAGTGGTCCTTTTTCTCCTCACCACCCTAGATACCGGCAACAATGTTTAAAATTACTCTTATCTTTTGCCCTTTTCCTGGATGTTTCAGATACTCCTGGTGTGGGCCTTTGGGTATTACACTAACAATATGGGATGTGAAGTCATCACTTGTGCTATTTCAATGCTTCAGATGGTAACTTAACGCTCATCACATCTCCTTGAGGTAGGTCAGCAGTATTAGCTCCATTTAACAAATTAGAACATTAGGAGATGTTCAGTGATTTGCTAGAAACCCTATATGCTCGCTTGTTTATTTAAGGGCTGACTCTCCTGGTTTTGGCTCCTTTGGGCCACCTGCTTCTCCTCTCCATTATTTTCTCATTTTCTGTGTGATATCTCCGCTAAGTGAAGACCAGGAGAAATGCGAGTCACCCCTTCATCAATAGCTCTTGTCTACTCAGCTTCCTTTGCCAGGTATTTGCATGTGGGCACCTTCCAAATCTGTTCTCACTTTCTGACCAAATTCCTCTCCGACCTCCTCCCTTAGGTGTCTTAGGGTCGCTTCAAACCCATGTCCGTCTACCCTCTCGGCCATGTTCCTGTCTCTGTGAGTGGTGCCAGGCTCCCACAGCTGTGGGGTCTCCCGTGGCCACTGTCACCCCTCAGCCCTGTATCTGCTCAGTCCTCTCATCCTGTCACTTTCCCTTCTTTAATGTGTCTCCTCTCACCCACTTCCTTCCATTTTGGGTGGGGAAACCATCGTCTACCACTGGACCTCGGAAATAGCCTCCTCTGAGCCTCTGCAGTCCACTCTCTGAGCTAAGCCAGAGTGCTCCTAACAAGATGAAAACCTGATTGTATTACTGCTACTTGAAAATACTCAGGGCCTCTCCTTGCTCTTACATAAAGACCACAATCCTTAATAAGACCTTAATGGATTATTATAGTCTGACTGCGTCCACCTCTGTTTCTAACTCTCTTCTGTGATGAGGGCCCAAGCCTCAGATGAAAATGCCAGGAGGTTAACACCTTGATTTCAGCTTGGAGAGGCCTGAACAGAAGACCAAGCCCAGGCCCCGACCCACAGAAACTGTGAGATAATAAATTTGTGTTGTGTAAGCTGTTACATTTGTAAAGATTTGTTACACAGCAGTAGAGGCCTCCCACGTGAGGGTACCTCTGCTTGGCTCTCTCCAGAATATTGATTTCCAGTCTTTGCTGGAGTCGAAGGGGAGCAGGGTTGCGAGGAATTCTGGGGGTGGGGAGAAGGGGAGGCTCTTCCGGTTCCTTACTCAGGTTTCACTCATTCAAGACACATATGCAAAAATATTAATGGAGCCAACAGTAAGCATCAGGCATTACTCTAGGCTAATGGGATACAGCAGTGAGTGAAACAGAGACTCCGGCCCTCCCAGAACTTACACAGTAGTCAAGGGAGACAGATGATGGATTATAAACATATTTAAAAAATTAAGTGTAGGCAGAGCTTCTCAGTGCCGGGGCCAACAAAGGACGCCAAGGTAAGGGCAGCAGGAGTGTGCATGTTGGGTGATGGAATGCAACTTTAAGTGCGTGGTAATAGCGGGCTCATGGAGGGGGCGTTTGTGTAAACACCTGGAGGAGGCGAAGGAGTCAGCTTACCTGTGGCCCTGGGGAGAAAGAACATCCCCAGTAGAGGGACCCTGTGTGTGTCTGGTGTGTCAGTAAGGAGGCCGGTGTGGCTGGGGAGAAGTAAAAGGCTGAGGAGAGCTGTGTGTGTGAGTGTGTGGGTTTGTGTAGGGAGCAGAGCGTGTGGTGCTTTAGAACTTGTCTTAAGGCTTTAGGCTCTCATTGTGAGTAAAATAAGGAAACATTTCAAGATTTTAAGATGAGGACTGAAATGATCCGACTTACGTTTTATGAAGATCACTCTCATTTCTCTGTAGAGAACCGCCTCTGGAAGGAAGGGAGAAGACTGGTTTGGAAGCCCAGGCGGTGATGCAGGGGCCAGAGGATGGCGGCTACACTGGCTTGGTACAAGAGAGAAGTGGCTGGCTTCTCGAATCCCAGTAACCCCGCCCACTTCCAAAGATAACTCGTGTCTCCACTTCCTGAGACTCCTTGAGAATCAGCAGTGGAAATTGGGTTAGTTTTTCTCCTTCCTAATTTCTGCCTGGAACTTAGTTTTCTCAGATAATCTTCTTTACCTGCTTATCTTAAAACTGCTTTCCAGCTCACACAATTTTGCTTGGCCTAGTAATGCTTCTATAACTTGTCAACCAAACCAAGGCCCCACTGATGGGAAGCTGTTACCAATTGTGCTGGAACTGCAGACATAAGCCTGTACAGTCATTCCTGCGGTATGTTTAGATTCCACATAGAAGTGAGATCCTAGAGTATTCTTCTTTCTCTGTCTGACTCATTTCTTTTAGCACAATGCTCTCTACCTCCATCCATGTTGTTGCAAGCGGCAAGATTTCATTTTTTTTCTGAGTACTATTCCATTGCATATATATATTCCAGGTGAGATATATATATATATATATATCACCTCTTCTTTATCCATTCATTTACTGGTGAACATTTAGGTTGCTTCCATATCTTGACTATTGTAAATAATAATGCTATGAACACTGGGGTGCATATATAGTTTTGAATTAGTGTTTTTTATTTCTTCAGATAAATACCCAGAAGTAGAATTGCTGGATTATATAGCAGTTCTGTTTTTATTTTTTGAGGGATCTCCATACTGTTTTCTAGAGTGGCTGCACCAATTTACATTCTCACCAACAGTGCACAAAGCTTCTCTTTTCTCTTGCCAACACTTGTTATTTGTTGTCTTTTAGATGATAGTCATTCTGACAGGTATGAGGTCATATCTCATTGTGGGTTTCATTTGCATTTCCCTGATGATTTGTGATGCTGAGCATCTTTTCATGTGCCTGTTGAACATCTGTATGTCTCCTATGGAAAAATGTGTATGCAGGTCCTCTGTTCAGTTTTTAATTGAGTTATTTTTTTGATATTGACCTGTATGAGTTCTTTTTATATTTTGGTTATAAACCACTTATTGGTAATATTGTCTGCAAATATCTTCTTCCATTCAGTTGGCTGCCTTTTCATTTTGTTGATAGTTTCCTTCACTATGCAATAGCTTTTTAGTTTGATGTAGTTCCATTTGTTTATTTTTGCTTTTGTTCCCCTTGCCTGAGGAGACAGATCCAAAAAAATATTGCTAAGATTGATGTCAAAGAGGGTACTCCTTTGTTTTCTTCTAAAAGTTTTATAGTTGCAGATCTTACATTTAAATCTTTAATCCATTTTAAATTTACTTTTGTATATGGTGTAAGAAAGTGTTCCAGTTTGATTTTTTGCATGTGACTGTTCAGTTTTTCTAACACCATTTATTGAAGACTCTGCTTTTTCCCCATTGTATATTCTTGCCTCCTTTGTCATAGATAAATTGACCATGTAAATGTGGGTTCATTCTGGGCTCTCTCTTCTGTTCCTTCTTGTTGATCTATGTGTCTGTTTTTGTGCCAGTCCCATACTGTTTTGATTAATTTAGCTTTCCAGTATAGTCTGAAATCGGGACCATGATACCTCCAGTTCTGTTCTTCTTTCTCAAGATTGTTCTGGCTCTTTGAGTCTTTTATGTTTTCATACAAATTTTAGATATGTTTGTTCTAGTTCTGTGAAAAATGCCATTGGTATTTTGATAATGATTGCGCTGAATCTGTAGATTGCTTTGGGCACTATGGTCATCTTAACAATATTAATTCTTCCAATCCATGAACACAGCATATCTTTCCCTTCACTCGTGTCCTCTTCAATTTCTTTCATCAGTGTCTTATAGTTTTCAGAGTACAAGTCTTTTCCCTCTTTGGTTAGATTTATTCCTAGGTATTTTATTCCTTTTGATGCAAATAGATAAGAATATGAACAACTCTATGCCAATAAATTTGAAAACTTCAATGAAATGGCTGGATTCCTAGAAAAAATATATCAATAATTTCCAAAATTGACTCAAGGAGAAACAGAACACTGTAATAGTTCTACAACCATTACAAAATTGTATCACTAAATATTCCACCTTTCATCCTAAGTAGAGAATATTATTATACACCTGCTAACGTCTATTATACATCTTTGGGTTACTTTCATCTTCTATCAATAGATTAGATGCCCCAAAAGGGCAATTTACTCAGGCTTATCCCCAGAAAGAGCTTTTTCAGGCTTTGACAATTTTAGTGGCTTAGTCAACAAATGTTAATTTAACTGGCTGAAACATCAAGTTCTTTAATAAAATTAACTAATATTCTCATTTCTTATTTATACCTCTTCTCTAGAGCTTTAAAGAACAAAGTGTTCTCTTTCCAGTCTTCAACACATGTTATCTTGGAAACATCTTTTTTTGAAGAACAATAGAGGGGAACCAGCTTCCTATTGTCAACCCCACCCACATTCAATGGCCCTGAAATTTAACTTTGATAGTTATCATTTTATCTTCATATTTATAATTTCAATATAAAATATATATATACACATACATGTATATTTATGTAAAATAACATAAAATGTGACTTAGGCTTTTATAGACTATTAGCACTGATTTTTATCTTTAAGATTTGATATTTTTGTCTGGGTCTATGTTACATGTGAGATACTGATTATAATACTGGAATCCATCTTCTAAACTTGCAAACAATTCCTTCACTTGACTCCAGGTCTAATACAGTAAAGTGAGTACAAAAATCAGAAAGGCTTGGAGAAGTCTAGGTTACCCATCTGGGTCTTCACCACAGCTTTCACTGCTGGAAGCAGTGATGTTGTGTACGCAGATATCAGAGGACTATTCTGGATTGAGACACAGTCTTACTCAACTTTCAGGGGAAGGTACACAGCCTTTTCCTAAACAAAAAGGAAAGAGAAAACAAGAGAGAACAGGATGTCCTTTTGGAAGATTGACACTTGTGCAGGAGGATGATCACAGATACACCAAGTGACGCTGAGCTGTCGAGTGTGTCGAATAACAGTTTTGCTTTTTTTATATGAGTGACAGCACCTTAGAATTACAGATGAAAATTATTCAAATAATCTGCAAACCAATCTGGACCATGTACATCCTGGAAACATGAAGATTTACCCCTGGCAGGAATGAGAGTGTCTTTGCCAGTGAGCGTCTTAGGGAAAGTCGATGACACACAGCGCCGTGTGTGCTCTTTGCATTGACTGACTCTCCTTTGTATCTGTGATTAGCACGGTGTCTTTCCTCATGAGAAATGCAGCAATCTGCACAGTTTACCCTCCATGCTCCCCTGGCCACCTGTTCTGCCTTGGTAGCCCTCGGGTCTGCTGCACACTCCCCGTTCTTTGTAGTTCTTCCTTTTCATTTTGCCCTTTGGGTTTTCCAGATGGTGTGTCTAGCACTCCTTTTAGTGTTTTCAGCGGACCCTTGCTTCCAGCATTGCTTCTCAGTGCACTGCATTTTATAACAGAGTTAAAAATAGTTTAAAAGCTGAGTGGAAGTCACGGTATTGGGCCAAAGCCAAGTTTACTCCAAACTCACGGGAGCTCAGTGGTTGCTTTAAATTTTCATGGTTGTGTTTGTACAGGACTCGGGTCTCTGTGAAATAAATCTTAAAACCGAGCTCTCTGGGTCATGAACACAGAGATAACTAGGTGTTTGAATATGGTAAGCTCTGTCCACTCTTGAGCCAGAATTTGAAAGGTCAGTTGCAGCCTAGAAATCCTGACCATAACTTCTTGTTGGCAATTATTTAAAATGTTTTCTTTTGCTTTTCTCTCTTCTGTGGTTTTCTTCTATGATCAAATCAGCTGATACTTAACAAATATTTTGATGTAGAAAATTACAATTTTATTCACAACATTAGTTAGTTTTACTGCCCTTCCCCCCTCCTTCTCAATAATCAATTCACATTTGAAACAGCAAATAACTATCTGGTCCAAACAAAACTATCTGGTTTTGTTTGTTGGTCTTGTTTTCATGTTTACTGGTTTGAACTAGTAGCAATAGGTTCTAGAACAGGCCAGGGTAAACCTAACATCTAATAATTTACACAGTTATCCTCTATTTAAAGTCCCTGTTAACCAACTGATCATTAGACTATTTTTCTTTTGTTATAGTTTCATTCATTTTGGCGGATAATCATGCATACTCAAATATCCTTTATTCTTCTGAAGCAGTGACCACTAAGTTACCCTAGATTTACTTCTTGTATAAATTGGTACAGCTAAAATAGATTTAATTTAGTTGAATTTACATTTTATTAGTCTCTGAAGTCAACGACATCACTTGACTTTTTTTAGGATTGCTTTAATCATTGTCTTTTGAATAATAGTGTTTGTAGGACCAACACTCAACCAATTTTTCATGATTTCATTGTCTTTGCCTCCTTCCCTTCTTTAAAAGTGTTTTGGAAAGTAAGATGAATACCTCATATATTAGTTCAGTTCTTTTTCTTAAGTGTCTTTCACATACATAGTGGCAATAAAAATATGGGTCTACAATCTGTCGTCTGCGATTCAGAAGTCCAAAACACACTGGAAAACTATTTTTTGTGTGTTTGTTTAGCTGCCATTTGGAGGCAAACCTGCCATGCTCCAAAGGTGACAGCCAGCCACACCTGCCCTGTGCAGGTGGAAACCTCCGTCACCTTCATCCTGTCTCCTCAGTGTGCCTGTCCTCATGTCTGCAAGGGTGGCTTTTGATTACCTGGGGCTCCCCAGACCTTCCAGGATGTCATGTGACTCACCGTGTACATGCCTTGTACCTTTTCTAAAATCTGAAGGAGGTCTGAATTTGACACTTATGTAATTCAAAGGCTTTGGGGTAAGTGATTACAGGCCTATATTTTGAAGTAAAATAGAATTTGAGTTCTTCTAGACAATGATCATGCTGGGTTAGTTAGTTTCAGTATAAAAGAGGAATTGTAAAATTTTGGTCAAGAACAAAATCATTTCTTGAGCTATGATAAGATGCTGACTTTGCTTTTTCACTATTTCAGAAAGGGTTAAATAATCTTAGGAATTCAGAAATTCTAAAATAATATTTACTAGACAATATTTCCCTCCAGAATTAGGGCTTTGTCTTCAACTGACAATCTTACCTCCTTTCAAGTCAGACGATGGCAGGTACCAGAGGGACCTGCATTTCATGTGAGTCCCCAGGTGAAGTCATCATTCCAGAGACAACCGAATGTTCAGAGGGGGGAAAGAAAAAGGAAACGTGGTAGTTGTTTCGGACCGCAGATGTAGGGCTAGCCCTGTGCAAAATTTTGAAGGGGAAGCCGGTGACTTTGATCCCCTCCCAGTGTTTCTCTCAGCAAACCCCAAAGCCCCATCTTGCTTCTGGAGTAATTTAATATTTCTTAGCTGGTGATTAATTCCTCCTAGGGTTTATTTTCCAATAATGATGTTAGCTTAGAGGAGACTCCATCTAGGGACATTTACAGGGTAAAAGATGGTGCTTGGAGATTTAAAACTGAAGTCCTCAAGGAATGAACCCGTGATGGTGGAATGACCGAATCAGGTGGATGACATGGAGAGGGACTCTTATCTGTAACCTCCTAATTATTCCATCAGGCAGCACAGTCTCCCTTGGTTTATCACACCTGCTTTGCATTCTGGAAACAGACTTGACTCACTTGTGCTGTTTTGGTTTTTTCCTCTCCACATGCCTAGTATATATTTTATATATTTATTTATATAAAATATATTTATATTATATAATATATTTATTTATATATTTAAATATATATATATATAATATAGAGAGAGATGTTTCTAGCTTTGCTTTAATGGACTCTACTTAAAAAGATTAAATGAGCAGAAAGAGGTGGTTTCCAGCAGGTAAGTTGGCCCTGGAATCCAGATCAGATAGGAGCTCTTTCCCAAGCTTAATATATTATTCTGAAAATCCATCTTTCAGACTATCTTTGTGCTTCAGCTAAGTTATATAATTAGAGGAAGAGAAGGTGTATAACAGTAGCCCAGGTGAATATTTGATTTCTGTCACTTTTCATATTCAGTTTCATTTGTCTTTCACATGCTAACTGTTTGCCATCTGTATAGTCATAGCTGTTGTCCAAACCAGTGCCAGGGTTCACTGACAAACTGTAGCACCATCGTAAATTCAGGGCACGGCAATGGTTTTAGGCAACAAAAGGGCAAAAGGACATGCATGCAATACAGAGCTTTGGATTAACAGGTTTATAAATGATATTCTTTAACTAGTTTGACAATTTAAAGGAGTTCCTTTCTATTTGTATAATTATTTACAAGTGGAATATCCAATAATTGGGAAAGGAAAAACAATATTTAATACCACTCTGTTTCAGTGATGACCTGTAAGCATCTATGAAAGAACCCAAAACTTCAAAACTACTTTTATCTACATTATGGATTCATATCATATGCATGTTTAACTTGCAGGCAGTCATACAATATCCATGATTTAATAGAAGAGAGAACGACAGAAAATAATTTAAATAATGTAAGCAACCAAGTCAGAGATTTGTGTTCCTGCCTGCAAAGCCCAAATGAAGCCTTAGGAGGGGAGTCACATCACAAGCAGGAGAAGAAATACGGGCAGCTTCTAAGAGCGACGTCTGACCCCAGCTGACAATCAGGGAAGCACCAGGGACCTCGGTCCTATCATGACAAGGGCGTGAATTCAGCCACCAACCTGGAGGAGCCTGGAAATGAACTCATCCCCAGAGCCTCCAGAAATGAATGCAGCCCTGCACACACCTTGACTCTGTTCTTATGAGACACACAGAATTAATAGGACATGTTTAGAAAGGAGACCTTTGGGGGGAAAGAGAGGTCCTTTTACGGTATTCTGTAGTAGGAATAATACTCCGGGATTTTGGTGGTTGCATGCATCTCAATGGGACTATTTCATACAAATGGGCAGAGTCTTGTGGCCATTTTTCATAAAGGTGCTAATTGTGCATATTTATTACACTTCAAAAATTGTAGTTGTAAAAGTTGCACTTTGAAATATGATATTATCATCCTGGGTTCTTTTATTTCATTTTTATTGTTTATCACTAGACTAGAAATATGCTAAAGTGAAAGAGATGGAAAATTAGAGATTTACCCAGATGAGGAAGAAGGAAGCCCATATTGGGGGAGAAATGAAGGTATTAACATAAACCTAACTTCAGCACCTTCAACATATATTACTTTAATTTGTTTTGTTTTATCAAAATTATACACTCACTTAGATTTAAAAAAAATAAAGGAGTTCTACAAGGTGAGGAAAATGGTATTCATTAGTTATTCTATCCTCAGAAGTAACCACTTACAATTTTATCTCTTTATTCTTATATTTTGCTATTATTTTATTTGCCTTTATATTTCTGAATTTTTTCCTATATTGCTGGGTTTTGTTTGTTTGTTTCTTTTTTGGTTTGCTTGTTTCTAGCTAAGGTAGCATCTATTGACTTTCCATTTTTGAAGATGAGGCTTAGATCTCTTATCCACACTCCAAATACACCAACAACCCCCCCCAAACTCCAAAACCATCATATCATAATTCTGAGAGAAAATATCCAGTGTTTACTTCATAATTGTTACAGAAGTATATTCATGACTGAGGTTTATAGATACAATGACTGTGTCCTTCTAGGACACTATTTGCATTTTTTTACCATATTAATGTAATAATTATCTTCTTTGCTTATTTACATAGTTTGTTCCAATCTCTAATTCAGGTCCAAGCTCTCTACAGAGGATTCTCTCCATCAGGTAAGTCCTTCATTCCATCCCCCTCCTGCAATATCCCTACTGAGTCCAGGTCTTCCTGATCCATCATGGGTCAACTTCCCTCTAGGCTTGGGGCCCTGGGCTTATCCAGGGATCTGCATTCATTATTGTGTTGGAAAATCCCTTATCAACTTTCCTGAGTCGAGTTGCTTGCCATTTTCCTACTTTGGTCACTACTTAAATTTGGATGGAGCTCATCCTGCAGTAGCTTCATGAGAAAAAATGGGTGGAAGGAGGCGAATTTTTGACATACATGTATCAGGGTTGCACTTGACTGCCTGTAACAGAAAACCTAACTCTCCTCTTACAGCCAAAGAGCTTAGTTTTTGGTTTTATTTTTCACACGGCAAGAAGCATGAAGGAAGGAAGTTCGGGTCTGGTGTGTGGTCTGCTGTGTCATCAAGGAGTGCAGTCCAGTCTGCGAGTCCATCATGCATTCCTTGGCTCTGCTTCCAACCTCACATCTGTGTTCTGGAAAGAAGGGGCCAAACCTTCTCCTGATCTATCTTTGTCCTTTTATCTGAAAGGGGAAGGAGAAACCTCTTTGCAGCAGACTTCTGCATACATCTCGTTGGCACATTTATGTGACATAAGCATTCTTAGGTGCCATGGTTGTTTTCTGGGCACTTAACTGTTAATAGGAAGATGGGGACGGACAGTGTTATGTGAATAATAGGGTCTATCACACTTGGCATGTGTATAATTTTTGTCTATTCTTACTCTCATTAGTTTAACTGGATAGAATTCTAGGTTGGAAGGCACCTTTTCTCCGAATTTTGGAAGTCTTTTCTCTCATGCTGCTACGGAAAAGCTTGTTGGACTTCTGCTTCCTGGGGATTCTGGAATGCCCCACCACCTTTCCTATGTGTTTTGAAGTTCAGGGTTGTGTGTCTTGATGTGGCTCCTTTTGGCCATCATTTGGGGTCCTCGGTGAGCCTTCTTAATCTGTGATCCTCAGTCCTTCAAGTGTGGGTATATATTAAATTTAGGTCTTAGATAATCTCCCACTTCTCTTTTATTTATTCTCTTTTGCTGGATCTCCTATTGGCCAGGCACTGGACTTCATGTATGGATCTTGTAATAGTCTTATCTTTTTTTTTTCTTTTATTTTCCATCTTTTTTTGTTGTTCTACTTTCTAGGAAGTTTTACAAGATTTTCTTCCAATCCTTCTATTGGAATTTTTGCACATGCTGTCAAATTTTAATATGCAAGAGATCTTTCTGGCTCTTTGAATCCCCTTCCTTTTCATATAAATTCTCATTCTTATTTCAGGTATGCATTATCTTCTCTTATTGTCCTGAAAATATCATTTTTTGAACTTTTCTTCTGTAACTTTTGTCCTACAAGTTTCTGAGTTTTTTCCTTTTGTTTGGTTTTGTGTCTTTTTTTTTTATATTGGAGGCTATTCACAGATGTCTGGAAATCCTTCCCCTCAGAAGTTGATTTGAAGCTTTGTGTAAATGCACAGGCCTGTCAACGCCTGGGTTTCACTGTGGGCTTGTCTGGCTGAACTATTTCACTAGGGTAGCCCCAGATGCACCATCAGTACGTCCTTCTCTTGAGATTCTCATTCTTCTTAGGAAAAAACCTACAAAATTCTACCTGTGGAGTTCAAGTCCATCTGTCTTGCTTCTAAGAAGGGAGCTTGGAGATTCACTTTCCGTGTGTGATCTCGTCCATGCCCCCTGTGCTGTCTCAGGTCTGGGCCTGCACCCCGAGACATGGGACACAACCTCTTCTAGAAACAAACCCTGGGGTTCCGACTTGCTGTGAGTAGGTCCATCACCCTTCCTCTTACAGCAAGGGAGGAAGTGAATCTACAAGAAACATGACTGTTTCTCATCTCAAACAAACTTTCAGAAGACGCTTCTGACCTCAGTCCACCTCCAGCCCACCTTGCAAGGCCGTGTGGTCCCCAATTCCCCCGCATTTCTGGGATTCCGTGCCCCACAGCTGCCTGCCTCCGGGCTCCCTTCAGGGGCTGTGGGCAGTGGGGGCACGAACAGCTGCCCTTCATCCGCATGCTGTCCTGCTTCCCAAACCCTGTCGTCTCTCCTTCTGTTTCATTGGTCTTGGTTCCTTGGAGTTCAGCTTTCATGTGATCCCTTGACTATCACTTCTGTGGGCTTTGAGAGGGACCGGTAATCCGCCTCGTTTAATAGGGCCGGACATCGTTACAATGTCAGAACACACTACCCTCCTTCCCCTCCGCCCCTGCCCTCGGCACAAGAAGCAAACACTCAGCATTTGCCAAAGTAAGAACTGCTTCCTCCAACTTCAGCATAAAGCAGCCGTCCCCAACCTTTGTGGCACCAGGGACCGGTTTTGTGGAAGACAATTTTTCCACGGACTGGGGGGTGAGGTGGGGGATGGTTCAGGCGGCAATGAGAGCAACGGAGAGCGACAGGGAGCGACGGGGAGCGACGGGGAGAGATGGGAAGCAACAGGGAGCAATGGGGTGCGGGAGATCAAGCTTCGCTCTCTCGCCTGCTGTTCACCTTCTGCTGTGCGGCCCACTTGCTAAGGGGCTGGGGACCGGTACCCAGTTGGGGACCCCTGGCGTAATTCCAGGAAGCCTCTGTATGAGGTTAGAGAACAGCATTCTTATGATGGGTCGCCCAAATCAGGAAGCATTTCCTGCCCACTATATCAAGAAATGGGATAGAATATTAATGTATGACCGACCTGAAGTGTCATCATCTGTGACAGTCTGACTAATGCCATTTTGTCCTCAAGAAATGAGCATCTCCTAAGCTGTTTATTTAAATCTGTAGACTCTGGTCCACCCTCAGCCCTGGGATCTGCTACTCTCTGTCTCCCAGATCACACTCTGTGCCAACTCCTGTGGTTCTAGGTGTTCCTGGCTTCACACATCAGCTCTTACTATGTCTACAGGAGGTATTTTCCAACTAACAATGATCTGGAAACTCCTCAGAGTTTCAGATGGTTTAGCAGATTCTACCTGAGTAATGAAGGTCATCTGAAGATTCACACAAAAGACACCTGTAGTCTTAATGTTTGCTGTAACACAAACAGTAGATCAATCTTAACAGGCTGATCAAATATTCATTCATGTCTATAAGTTCTGAAGAAATGATCTTAAGGAGTACTAAGGAGTGATAAACTCATTTAAATAGAAAATTAAATAGAGCCTCTGATAGTAAAGAACTCATTATTATTTACTCCAAAGCTCACATGATAGTGATAGTAGATTATCTAATTGCAGCTAAGCTGTCTACCAACTTCAGTTATTTAGAACGTATCTGAGGACAGATGTGAAAACATTAAAGTTCTCTAAATGGCCTCCTGAGATGGTAAAACTTTTTATCTTGAAGCTTTTAATCATAAGAGGGCCTTTCAACTCTTGGAGTTGGAGTCAACTCTCTCTTATTTTGCACACAATTCAAACAAAAACGTTCATCTTATTCTAAAGCTGCACAAATGGGAAGAGAAAAAGTGAGCTGCTATGGGTAAGTATTCTAATAAGAGAAAACTAAATGGCTAAAAAGACAGAAGGCAGAAGATATATTCTAAAATGAAACAGAAGAAGACTAGAGTGGGCCAAGTGGTTCTGAGTTAGACTTGGAGACACATCAGCATGAGCTCATGTTTAGCTTTTAGAGACAGATGGACAGATAGAGATGTAACTGTAGATATGTATGTTTTTTCAGTTAAGATGCATATGTTTATTTCCTACATTGTCAGCTGAGAGGGCCTAGAAGCAGTGACGCCCAGTGGCAATGAGCTCACCCAAGAGGCAGATCTTGGTTTCTGATACTGTTCTCCAAAAAAAGGAACCAGGTTCCCTAGGGAAGTGACTGATTTCAGGTATAGGGCAGGGAATAGACAAGATGAGCTTGGAACATGTCATGGTTCCAGAATGTAAGAAGATGCTCAAAGAACACAATTATGGGACTCAACAAAGGGACAAAGGGATCAGCCTGAAAAAGCTCCCAATGGCCGAAGGTAAAAAAATTTAAGCAACAAAAGAAATAACATAATATTGGATTAAAACCGCAGATATAAACAGTGATGAGTTACACTTATATAAATAAGGGATTGAAGAAATAAATGAATGGAGAAGAAACAAATCTCCCATGCAAAAGAACTTCAGATAGATTATGTAGATGGTCCAGCCTCAAGGAGGTGGAGCACTGCCCCTGCCCCTTAAGTGTAGGCTGAGCATGGTCGTCTCCTTCCAAAGAAGATGGAAGGAAAGGGGGTGGATGTACCTTATAGTGGAGAACTTGATAAACATGACCTCAGCCAGGTGGTCAAGGTCACCACCAACAGTCACAGATCATGTTGATAGCATGGACCCTTGATATGGCTGATGAGGATGGAACTTTACCTCTGTAGTCTTCCTCCCAGAAACACATGAATGCAGTCTGACCATGAGAGAAACACCAGGTTAATTCAAACTGAGGGACATTCTACAAAATATCTGATCAGTACTTCAAAACTATCAAGGTCATCACAAACAAGGAAAGTCTGAGAAACTGTCACAGCAAGAGAAGTCTAAGGAGACACAACAACTGTTTTGGCTATTCAGGATCTTCCATGTTTCCATCCAACTTTTACAATGATTAGTTCTAGTTCTGTGAAAAATGCCGTTGGTATTTTGACAGGGATTGCTCATCAATGAATTTGGTAATATTGCAGGATACAAAATTCATGTACAGAAATCTGTTGCATTTCTACACACTAACAATGAAGTAGCAGAAAAATAAATTAAGAAAGCAATCTTATTTACCATTGTGTTAAAGAGAATAAAATACCTAGGAATAAACCTACCTAAGGAGGCAAAAGACCTGTACTCCAAAAGCTATAAGACACTGATGAAAGAAATTTAATACGACACAAACAAATGAAGAGATATACCGTGTTTTTGGATTGGAAGACTCGATATTGTTAAGATGACCATACTACCTGACTATCAAAATATTGGTGCAATGCTATTAACTCAGCTGCAGACCTTATTCAAATTTTGCCCATTTTTCTCAGTGTTTAATATCCTAATATCCAACCCACATTATCTACAGCTCCTGTGTCTCCCAGGTCTCCTCCGATCTGTGTCAATTCTTGTTCTTTCCTTGTCCTCCATGATCTTGATGAAAATGAAAGTTGTGCCTAAAGACATGTGATTACTTATCACGCAGTGAAGCAGAACATTTATCTTAGGTCAAAAAAGTGTTCTTATAAATCAGTTTTTCTCTCTTGAATCGGTTTCCTTTTGCAAGCACAAAAACTATAGCAAACACCACTCTTGTGCTTGTTCAAAAGGCTGCAGGTAAACCTCACAAACGTCTGGAGACCAGTTTTGTTTCACTGCCATCAGATGCTTCAAAGAAAGAGCTCAATTAAATCATAGAATCCACCAACTCTTTTGTGTCAGAAGGTGAAAGATCTGACATTATCATGGAGACCCTAGTCAGTTTGGTTAAGAAGTTTAACACTCAAGATAAAATTGTTTATTTTTGCAATGAAATTAAGAAGACACATTTTGATGGAGGCTGGCATCATGGAAACACTGTACTAAATTAAGAAACCTATGGGACAGAAATGCATTTGGAGTTGGTTGTGGTAGATACAAATGTAATTTATATTTGTGTCTAAACACACTGCAATATTCCACAGTAGAGACAGAAAAAGTTCTCAAATACAGACACACACACACACACACAAACACACACACACACACACACACCCCGAATAAGTGAACTACAAAATTTTTATGATGATGATGATATTGAATACAAAAAGAAAACGTAACCATACACAAAAAAATAGATTTAATTCTTTAAAGAATTGCTTTATAAATAAGCATAGGTGATTTTCTGGAATGAAAAATTTGATAGAGCTCTGATTTTTAATTGGATGAATGTATACTCAGTGAAATATTCAAAAATATTGTGAATACTGAAATGTTATTCAGTCAATCTTGTCTTAGAGAAATATTTATCAGAGCAATAAAAGCTATGTGGAACTGGTGTTAGATGAAGTGATCAGTCAGTGAACTTATTTACATTTTACAATTTCTCACTGTTTCTGTCGGTGGTCACGTGACTGACACCACACAACTCGAAGGCTATTTGTGAGGAGGAAGTAAGATAATGAATATATATATAAAGCCCCCACCCTAATGTGCAGCACTTAACACTGTTCTGTAAATCGTTCTAGATCCTATCTAAATATATGGCCCATTAGAGGGGTTCAATAAATCGATATTGTCAATTAAGTTTGGTAGAAGCACCCGACTGGGAAAGAACTTTACCAAATTGCTTTTATACCCACCTACAGATTTATACAAGTCAGGAAGTACTTTCTTCTTTTCGGCATGGTCGAGATTCCATCTTCTGTCCCTTTTTATGGTAGCGGTCACATGGTGGCATTCTCATTTGCAGTATTGGAGCTGCTTCCTTTGCAAGACTCCGGGTGAAATCAAACAATGATCCTTGCAGACATGGGAATGGTCATGGGAATACCTGGGCCCAGGGGAAACTGTCTAGAATATGTAATCTTCTTTAGCATCCTTATTATTATTGAAACTTACAAGAACAAGCACTTAATGAGCAACAGCCTGGAAAATAAAACGGGGTAGAAGTTATGAAAGTAGAGAGGTGGTTTCAGAATTGTCTTTCTAAGTTGCTTAGGTGCAGAGAGATGGAACCTTTTTCCTAGGATGTCTGACCCAGATCCTCATGATTGTGACCTGATGCTGCAAAGTGGTTCCTGAAAACTGTCTCCCTGACGGTGCCCATCCCCAAGTACCCAGCCGCGTGGACAAGCCCTTCACTCTACTTGCCAACTGCAGACAGAAACACCACCTGTGACAGCATCCCGAGACCTCGGGGAGAGGCATTCTGGCCTGTCACCAGGGGCCACCTTCCACAGAAGAGACAAGGACAGAGATGGGAATGTGGGCATCCACTGAGTAGCAGGAATTAAATTATATATAAGAAGGAAAGGAAACATACCTGTTGTATTTTTTTTTTCTATTATTCTTTACAGAAAGTGTTGGATGCCTAGGGGATAGGCTTTCTTTGAAGGAACTGGCTGGTAGAAAGAACACCGTGTAGTTGAAACGGAATACATAAAAATCAGATGGGAGGCCCAGTGTAAACCATCTGGTAGGAAGGGACCTAAAGAAGTGTAACAACTGCCAAGAAAAGCTGACAATGAGCCTGAAAGGAGACCTCGGGAGAGGGTAACGAATGTGGCAAGACACTGAGGCAGGCGGGGCAGGAAGGCCTCAAAGCCACAGGAGGCATAACCAGCCTCAGAAGGCACAAAAGGTAATTTACTACCAGTGAGAATATTGTGACGAAAAGAAAAATTCATTTTGCTGTGGTCAGAAAATAGATGAGGAAGAGAGAAAAGAGATCCAGGCACCAGAAGAACACATTTTAGTTAGTAATCAAGAAAAGCTGCACTGCTGCTGATGCCAGGAAGTCTTGAGCTCAAAGTCTGAGAAACAGGGAAGTGATTAACACAGGATTGGAAAATCATTATGTGTGAAATCTCTCATGTCAGGCAGGAGGCTACATCAACATGAATGAAGGTCTCCATGATTTTTAAGACTTTGGTGCAGTAACTGTGAGCATAACGCCCCAGAAAAAGTTTTGATAGTCATATTTACTAATTCCAAATTTATTTTTAAAGTCACACAAGATAAAAAACCCCATCAATACGGTTCAGAAATTTGCCAAACATGGTGGAAATTATTGAGAAAATGAAAAAACCGGAGAACAAAGTTTCTCCTCATTGCTGTACATCATAAGGTTTAAGAGTTACAGCAAAAGAAGTACTAACTACATCTGGAACAGAGTCAAATTATACTTTAACTACAAGATATAAGGCCTAAATCTCAATAGAAATTACTAAAAAGAAGACAAATCTACTCAGAATAAAAAGATATCCTGTGGTCATAGATGAATTCCACCGCTGGTCCCATTCTTCAACGAAGTTGATCAAATCTACTGAAGACAATAATGGAAAACATGATATGGTATACGTATGGTGATACAAACAATATGGAAGAAACATGAAACTACAAGAGGATCTTTGTATTTAAATATATTTTATTATTTTGGAGTGGAACACAAAATGTGTTCAAAAGTTAAACGTGGGCATGGAATCATAACACTATTCCGAGGTCTTTGTTGTTAATCTATTTTTGACATATTATAAGCAGTTACTTCTTCATCTTTTCCCTAGTTGGTCAAATTCCCCCCCCCCAAGTAATAATTTACCGTAGATCAACACCAGCAAAATAACCATATTATTCAAGACTAATAGTAGGCTGATTAAGATAAGGGATTTCTTCTCTTTATTTTCTTTATATTATTTTTTGCTGCTCTAAATTGCCTGGGTTTTATTTTTATAAAATGTTTGTGTCTTTAAATAATTATCTGGAGATAATTATTTAAAAGTGTCCCAGTGGAGAGTAGAGGACCTATAGTGTCATTTCTGTATTCAGAGGAGTAATGTATCTTTTCTAAATCTCCTTTCAAATCTCGTAATCTTGAGAAAACATCCCTTCTTGTTTCTGAGCTATTGAGTGTCTAAAGAGTGTCTCTATGTATCCTCACACAGTTTTAAAGTATCATATATGTTTGTACAGGTCTGAAGCCAGACTATCAAACCTTCTAGTCAGTGCTTACCATAATTCCTCAAATATATTTTATCTTCTAAAGATAACGAGACAAGATTAGAATGAAAATTTTCTCCAATTCAGTACATCTTTGAGCATTTATTTTGTGTAATATATGATTCTTGGGCTTATAAAGGACTCAGACATGAAACATTCCCACTCTGTGGAGAAAATCAGCCACCTGTGAAATCATTCTAGTTCAGAGTTATCTATGGAAAGGGTTAAAATAGAGAAATGACCCAAAAAGTTGACAAGATGGGGAGAGGGTCAGGAAGACCTTCACAAAATTTGTTCAGGGCATTGAAGGGTGGGTAAATCCTCTGCTTATAGAAAGTTCACTTTCCTCTTTGTTTTCTTCAAAGATTGAGAACCCAGAGGTGAAAAAAGGTGAATCAATTAAGATGAATTGGAATTAAAATTAGGATTCTAAAATCTACTCTTTAAAACAAAAGGTACTTCAGATTCCTTTCCTTTTGAGTGTGAATTTGCATCAGGATATTATGCAACATGAATTGGTCACTTGTAAGCTAAGTACTAGTTATCAATGTCAGGGACTGTTCTTGCTCTGAAAATTATTTTTTCTCCCATCTTTTTTTTCTTTCTAAAACTGTTTTAGTATCCCTATGTACTTAGATTTTGCTTGCCAACTGTACTCATTTGTTCATTTATTCAATCCACAAAAATTCATCATGCACCTAATTATTTCCATGCATGGGACTAAGCAGTAGAGGTCCATCAGTGGACACCTCTTTGGTTCTAGATGCTGAGAACCTTGTCCACCTGAGAGGGCAGCAGGAAGGCGAATGTCCACAAGGAGAGCCAGCTTTTAGTCAAGGCAAAGAGTAGGGGGGAATTTGGGATATTGGTTTGTCTGGAGGAAAGGAGGGTAGGAGTGTATTCATGGACATGGTGTAAAAGTAGAGATGGGTGATGCCTGTCAGATTTACTTGGTGGGAATTTGTACATGAAAATGGAGTAATATTTTTAAGGAGCTTGAGGAAATATGAATGAAAAATTTTACTATTCAGCAAAAAATCCTGAAAAACTTAGGGCATGTGCTCTCTAGAGTCTTTCTTGAGTGTATATGTGAAGATGAGCATCAGTAAACCAAAATGACTAGACACCTCTGAATAGAGAGACTGCGATGGCCAGTGAGCACATAGCTCCTTGTGAGAATAACAAAGGGGTAAGAAGGAGAGTCTAGCCTTTGACAGATGTATCCTTTGGCAGTATAATTATAGTTCAACTATGAAAATGGAGAGAGAATGAGACAAGTTTTAAACTTTTCAGTAATTTTATCAGTAGCAGTAATATGTAGTACTGTTATTTTGAGACTAATATGTTTTCTGGAATAAAGCAAAAAGTAAGTAATTATGTGATATGCTAATTCAATCATCTGCTCAGTCCTTGATAGATTTCTGATGTAGAAGAAAGCTAGAGATGTGATATGTAAGAGACAAAATAAAAAGCCTGTAGTCCTGGATTCGAGTTGTAAGTATCAGAACAAGCTTATATGTTGGTTGATCCCCTAGCTAGGCCCTGAAAATGCCTAAAA
Source organism: Kogia breviceps (assembly GCF_026419965.1). NCBI lineage: Eukaryota > Metazoa > Chordata > Mammalia > Artiodactyla > Physeteridae > Kogia > Kogia breviceps. Next base: position 102,098,071 of record NC_081320.1, read on the forward strand.
ACAATACCAATCTGATAGCAAAGACCATTCCTAGCACCCAGGTGCTGTTATGGAAATATTATCTCCCAGTAAAAGAAACCAGAGTTTCTAAGAAAAATGGAGCAGGAAAGGTACAAAATGAATCTGGGAAACATCTCGACATATCAGACAGAAAGAAAGCTATCAAAGACTACTAGAGTCACATCAAAATGACTCAAGATTCAACTTGAAGAGGCTCCCATTGGCCAAAGATGAACTGTCTGAACTTCAATAAATATAGTGATAACAGTGTCTAGAAAACTATTGAATGTGTTTCAATCTGCTTATTAACAAGAAATTTTATAAAACCTAATTGGTCTCCTTTGGAGGATGATAGGGAACAAATTAATTACTTTGACAACAGTAAATAAAAGAATAACATCAAACCCTTATTCTGCCTCTCCTATGTGAAGTCTTTTGAGAGACCCAACAGTAGGTGGGTGTGAGCTTCTTCTTACGGAAATATTCTAATATAGCAAAAATAAATTATAGAATTAGAATACCGTCATTTTGCAGATTTCACTGAATCCCTGTATCTAGTCATTGAGCATCATCGCCCGGTAACATCACAAAAACATAGCCAGACATGATGTACTTCATGGTGGAAACACACCACCCCACCGGGCCTGCCCCAGGCCAGCACCTGATCGGCTCCAGCCCTGCCGTCCAGAGGCAGTTTGCAAGACGCAGGGGACAGAGGGGCATTCTGAACCGCATCGCGCGTGAGGTTAGGAAAGCTACGGGGGCTCCGCAGGATAGCGGCGGACGTGGGGGAGGACAGAGGTGACGGCAGGGGGACAGAGCTCACAGAGAGGCTCCTGTGGCTGCAGGACACTAGCAAAGTCCTGCGTTTTGACCTGGCTGGGGGTCCACATGGGGTTTCCCTCGTACTAATTCATTAAATTCCACATCTGTTTTGTGTCGTGTTCCTGTATGTGTCTTATTTTAAAATTTTAAAAGACAAAATAATGAAAAGGACCTGTGTATTAATATTGTTACATGCAGAGGGGATGCAGATTGAAAGAAAATTGGTATTAGGCTATGCTGGAGAAAGTTATCCGATATATTTTAAATTATGAACAATTTCAGATGTGTAGAAAAATAAAGGAATATTCTACGACACCGAGTGCACACCAACCAAGATCACCTAAAGTGATCATGTTGTCATTTGGTTTCAAGTTTTGAAATAAAAAGAATATTAGATATACATTAGGTTCTTTTTGCTTCCCTCCAAATTCTCATTCCCTTCCGTCCCTCCATTCCTTCCCAGAGGAATTCGCTATCGTTATTTACAGTAACGATAACAATGACGATAGCGTCCTCCAGCACTGATGGAACATGTACTACATGCCAATAAGTCGTGTCAAAAAGTTTTTACACTTTATCTGAATAAATTCTTTGAATCCTCAGAACAACCTTATGAAGCAGTTGCTACTATTTCCCTCATTTTGCAGGCGAGGACTGGGGTGATCCAGGGTCTCAGAGCCAAGAAGCAAGGAAGCCAATACTCAGTCTTGGGCAGCGTGACTGGTGGACACTAGTGTCCACAGAACAGCAAGGGGCCAAGTGGAGAGTGTTCGGGAGTGATGATCTCATCTTCAGAAGCCAGGCTTTTCTTTCTTATAGTTCTAATAGTTATAGATTCTCTTAGGTTTTCTACATATACTATTATATATTCTGCGTTAAACAATATATACAATTTATATATAATAAATATAGTTATACATATTCTTAAGATATAACTATGTTTATAGATATATAAGTAAATTGCATGTAGTAATATATAAATATATTATTTCTTCTTTTCTCCTTTTGTCCTAGCATATAAATTAGTTAGAACCACTAGCATAAAGTCAAATGCCAAAATATAAAATCCTGGCCAAAAAGGGACACATTTTAAAGACTGTCTTGCCTCCTTTGTGATATTCGGATTGCATGTAAATAGCCAAGTTGTCTAATGTTCTGGCTAGCCATCCCAATTATTGAAAAGTTCTGGGCTTCCCTGGTGGCGCAGTGGTTGAGAGTCCGCCTGCCGATGCAGGGGACACGGGTTCGTGTCCCGGTCCGGGAACATCCCACGTGCCGCGGAGCGGCTGGGCCCGTGAGCCGTGGCCGCTGAGCCCGCGCGTCCGGAGCCTGTGCTCCGCAACGGGAGAGGCCACAACAGTGAGAGGCCTGCGTACCACAAAAAAAAAAAAAAAAAAAAAAAAAAGTTCTTAGTTGAGGTAACACTCAATTTCTTGGGGCCTCTGTCTCCTCAACTGTAAAGGTAAATGCAGTTATAATGTTCTAGGGGTCTTTTAGTTTAAAAGTTCTGATTCTTCAATCTCCAATTTTCACAAATATTGTTGAGTGAATAAGTGATGATTCAGTTCTCTTAATTTTTGGTAACTAACGACTAAAAGTTGGAGGATAACATAGGGATCCTCAAAATATAAAGATAGATGTCTTAAAGTTGCTGAATAAAAGTCAGATGAATGAATTTTCATATTTTATGATTAGTTTTGGAGATAACAGAATGCACTGCTTGAAACTCTCTGGGCATGGATAATGTAAGGCTGATTGCATTAAAGCTGCTTGGTAGAATTTTACCTCATTTTTTTTACTCCTACTGTTTATCTGTATTTTCTAATTAATGACAATAAACACATAACTTGAAACATAAAATAGAAGATAAATCTACGATGCCTTAAGGACGCGCACCACACTTTATGTACGTGTGTATCTTTTGCTCTGTCCACGTCGCCCGGCCGCTGAAACCAGGCCGGCAGCTCTGCTCTCCTTCCCAGCGGCCTTCATCTGCTCGTGGTCGCTCCACGCTCAGCATCGCGCCCGGCCCCTTTCCATGTCTGCCGCCCTCTCCAATGCCTACCCCAGCTGGCTGGCTCCTGCCCGCACGCAGCCGTTCCCAGGATGCAGCACTGCAGAGGACGGGTGGCGGGGGGCTCAGCCCCGCAGAGCACCTACTAAGCGTCCCCTTGGAATGCAGGCAGATCTCCTGGCACAAAAGACTGTCTGTGATGGGCTGAAGGCAGTGCTGCCAGCTGCCCCCGACCCTCTCTTGACACTGAGGCCCGCACATTTTCCCACCCATCTTTATTTTTCTTTTTGCCTGAACATCAGCTTTGCCTGACTCTTTTTGGACGCTACTGCATTTGCTTCAGCTGCTCTGGTTTCCTCCACAACCCAGGGGCCAGGGGAGACCCCCTGCTCAGCAAGCATTCTGGGTGAACCTCTGGGGCTCCCCGTGGTAGGATCTTTGATGGTCTACACGTGTCTGAATGGCCTTGGTCAACACGTGAGACCTTGTCTTTGAGATGCCTCTTTCGGAGCCAGTTTAGAGGCACCCATTTGAGACTCCACCTGGCTACCTTCTGACCACGTTTGGTCTTTGTCTCAAGAGTATTAATAAGTGTAGCATTTATTTTATTTACTAGGATTGCTCTTCCTAGAGATTCATTTTCCAAGAATGAAGAGTTGCTGCACTGAAGAAATTATGTAAGATGTGCCAGCACCCCTGAACGTACCCCAAACGTATCTTGAACAATTAAGACCAGTCTTCAGCAACATACAGCTCTGGGATCACCGCTCTTAGCAAAGAGAGCAAAGCTTTTGGAACGAGTTAAGTTTGGGTAGTTAAATCACTCACAGTACTTTATAAATATGTTTTCTGACTTTCAAGTTAAATGAAATAATGCATGGGAAGTATTTCTGAAGTCTCTGGCATATTAATTCCCTCTCTCACCTAGTGTATTGGACCCAGTTAAAGAAACACAGCAAATGGCATACTATTTTTTTCAAACTTTGCTTGAAATCCTTGATGCAGATGATTTATTCATTTGAGTTCATGTCCCAATTTGAGCTCTATAGGCCCACAAATAAATAAATGTTTCATTTCCTGCTAACCAAATATCCTTAGATGTCTTTAAAACAGTATGCTGTCTCCAGTGAGTGACTGTGCCGTGTTAAAAGCTCAAATTAGTTTCACATTGTGAAACCCCCTCTCTCCATCTCCCTCCCTCCCCGTCCCTCCCCCCTCCCCCTTCATAGATTATGAACCAGTCCCCACCTCTCTAGGCTTCAGTTTCCTAAACTATAACACTAATAATCTCCAATGTGGCCTTTTACTTCTAATTTTCTATAATTCTACTATCTGTTTATGCTTTTATTTCTATTTAGAAAGTAATTGCATTTGGGAAATGAGTTCTAATCGCATGTGTTAAAAGTCAGCTATTTAAAATAGACAGCTCTCTGAAATAAATGTAGATAGTGGGCACCCAATAATTTCCATTTCTCATGACTTCCATGAAACAGAGCAGTATTCTGCCCCAGGCTTTGAAATTCTTCTCTGGGGAGGGTGAAAGCAGGTTCAAGGGAAAACAACTCTGTTCCTGGATGCTACGTTCAGAGAGAGCTCTGAAGAAGCATGCGGAGCCATCCTCCTGTGAAACTCACCATCAGCCCAACTGCATCAATCAGTGTACGGAGAGGGCTTGGAAACTTACATTGGTAAAAGGTATAGAAGAAAACGTGATATACGTTGCCGTCCACGCCGGACTTGTGGAAACATTAGTGAGTGGATGGCAGACGGCGTCCAACAAAATTCAAGCCCTGAAGCGTGGGGACGGACAGGTCACTGCGGGGACCCGGGGGAGAAAGCGAGGAGGGCCAGAGTCGACATGGGACAGATGGGATGGACTGAGTTTCCTAACGTCTGAAGCTGCTGAGTATCCCACGCCTGTCTTCCTATTACACACAACTAAAGGCCCCCGATAGAGCAAGAGTTACAGGGCTGTAGGGTGACGACCACACCCACATTGAAACAGAGAAGAAAGGTGACCAGAGAGGTTTCATGGGGCCTGGACAGTGGGAGGGAGAGCCTGTCCCAGCGCTGAGCAAACATCCGTCCATTGTTAGTCCGGAACTATCTATTATTATGGATACCGATGTGTGAAAATGTGCCGGGTGTTTGGTTGTTAGTATTACCTTATATTCCTCCGTGTAGGCTTTCCTCTGGTTTCTCTGGACCAGGGGGTTTCCAGCAGACCTATGCCAATGCAAAGCCAGGAGAGAAAATTAATGGATTCTATCTGAGATCCTATCAGCACTCAGTGGCCCAATGTGGCAGCTGAGCACTTCAAAATGAGCTGGTTCCGTGCGTGATGCATGGGGACTGCAGAGCACACAATCATGGTGACAGATGTTAACTAGACTTACTATGGTGACCACTTTCCAATATATGCAAATATTGAATCATCATATTATGCCTGAAATGAATATAAAGTTTTATGTCAATTATATCTCAAGAAAAAATAGAATTACACACAAAAATATGTAAAACATCTTTTAAATATATTTTATGTTGATTACATTTTGCTCTAGATATATTGGATTAAATAAAATATATTACGAAAGTTAATAAAATATACTATGAAGGTTAATTTTCTGTTTTCTTTTTATCTGTAGCTACTACGTTTTTGACTATATTTGAAGCTTGCATTGTATTTCTATTGGAAACCAATGATCTAATCCAATGTTTCTCAACATTTGCATACAAATCACCTGGGAATTTTCTTCAAGTGCAGATTCTGATTCAGGAGATTTGGGTGAGGCTCCCAGGAGATGCGATGTGGCTGGCCCTGATGCTACATGCATGTCTTCTGTATCTATTTTAAGGATAGAATGAGATCGAAGACAAAGGCAATTTTACTCTGTAACTGGGAAGCAGAACTCCTGCTGTGGAGTGTATTGAAAGATAAAGCAAGAATTGTCCCTTATTACAAATTAAGAAGATCACACGTCAAAGATGTGTCCTCAAGATGTTTCTCCTTGCAAAGTCTCTTCCATCTTGATATTGTAATAGGGCTGGTAACTGACAGAGCCAAGAAGAGTTGGATTTTGTGAGCCTACTTACTTGCTGCATTCCTGGTATGATGTATATTCTGGGCAAATGAATGTCCTGTCCTGAGCCTAAGGGATTTTGCATATGCAGTTAGAGAGAAACAATGTTTAGAGCTAGAATGCCATGGGATATTGAGTGGAGAAGAGCCACCCCATGTGAAAGTCTGAGTGGTGTCTTAGTAAGTAAAAAAAGGAGGGCACTGGCCCAGGATTTGCGGGTGACGGCATTAGTTCCACAGATGGTGCTTAGAGCCCTGCTGTCAGGTAAACCCTGGGGAGACTCTGCTCTGTAGCTTGGCTCCCACCTTGTGGGAGGAGTAGCATCTTTGTGTGGGTGCTGGTGTGTCTTTGTGATTTGTGCTTTTGTGCTGTCAGAATGCTTTGGTTCGAGAAAAAGAAACCAATTGGATCCTTTAAGAAGAAAAGGCAGTTTACGAACAAGATATTGGGAGCTCACAGAGTGCCTGGGAGCGGAGGACAAGGAGAGAGGGCTGTGCAGCATTGAACAGTTCTCGTGCCACACAGCTGAGCGAGTTCCCTCAGGACATCCTCACTGGTTCCTCGGGCGTCAGACCTGCTGTGGTCACCCAGGCCCCCACCTGCTGCCATCATTGTCCCAACCACGTGGCAGAGCTCGCAGGGAGGGACATTCCTCAAGGAGGGACGGAGATGGAACAGATGCCCACTTTGCTGGCCTTTGCTGCCCAACGTGGGCGCACGTCTCTGAAAAGAAATTGTGTAGCCTCTTGGCCCCTCCTAAGAAAGGAACAAGCCCACTTTTTTGTGCCAGCTCCAAACCCAGGACCTCTAGGTTGTGTCCATCCTCCTCTGTTCTGCCATAATTCCACGTCAATCCTCTGAATGCCGTAGACCACCAATACCATAAAACGACGGGCGAAAGAGAGGAGAGGAGACGATGAACGAAACCGTGTAAAACGCATGTGACGAAGCAAGGGAGAGAAGCGCGGTGGAGTGTTATTCTCCTTTTGCTCGCCAGGTCTCCACAGACGTTCACTCCGTGCCCCTGCCTGCCCTGTCCTGCGCCCTTTGCTTTCAGCCACACCCCTGCCAGACAGTGTCTCACCTCCCCGGATGCCCCAAATGTCCCTCTACCCAGAGCTCCGCGTCCCAGTGTCAGCCTGCGTGCAGGGGCTCTTGTCCCCGGTAGCTGTTACCTATGAACCTTGTGTTACTGCAAGGTGCTCAGGAACCCCCTCATTCTTTTTAAATTCCCCTCCCCTCCTTCCTGTACTGTAGTCTCCCTATGCTCCCGAATAATCAGGATCAGGCTCCTCAGCCAGCACCATACACCCTCCTCGGCCTGTGCCCCCAGTAACATGAAGACCCAAAAAGAGAAAGCAGAGAGCACAGAGCAAAACATCTTGTCTTCTCTTTGTAGACAAAACCTAGACATGCCCAGACAATCAGACCCCAGTAACTTCTTATGGTGCAGGTCCCTGTGTTTTTTATTGAATTTTCCTCCTGGCCTCTGGTGAGACTATATTTTACCAAGAAATTTAGAGGGAGCCCTTACCCCTGCCCTTGGATCCTTTTAGCATGCTGTCACTGTTATAGGGGGCCAGCCTCATGTCCTATGGGTGGGAAGATGACTCTGTTTTCTGCAAAGATGTAGAATCAATTTAACCTGACACAGGACCGTGGCGATATACTGTTGTTCCCAATACAGGAAGGGAAACCACGTGGGCCCATCTCTTGTGGGGATAAAACTGTGTTGATTTCCTTGAATCAAGTACATTTGGAATGACACCCTGGCTTAGGGTTCCAGTAAGTCACAGCCACCCTCTGGAGGCCTGCCTTCCGTACCTGCCAAGTCAATGAATAAAAGGGGACAGGAGGAGAATCCCCACGGCTCCGTCCTTCCGGACTTGGTTGATGACTCTACGTGTATGATTTCTTCAGCAAGGTCACAGTGCTTTTGATTTACTGTGCTGACAGCTCATGTGTTAGGGATCTAAGGTGGAGATCCTGACGATCGTTGATTGTCTTTTTCATGTCTTCCCCTACGAATTTGGGGGAAAAGGTAGGGAGAGTTTAAGGTCCCCCTGAGCTAATGTGTCATGGGTCCCTCTCCCCACAAGTCCCCACATTACCCAGTGGACCGCGCGATAGTCTGTGTTCCCAGGAATTTAGGCAAGCCAGGGTCCAGTGACACCCATGAGGTCTGGGTGTTTCCCTTCTCTTGTATATCATTACCCTGAGAAACAGCTACAGGGCCGCCTGAGAAAGATCATTTATTTTCATGACGTTACTGCGAGATCTTTCTTCAAAGATACCCTTCATTTTAGATGCCCTGGGTTTGGGAATCTACTCATTTCCAGGACTGGATGAGGACATGGAATCTTTATGCTGGGGCTCATATCAGACATCTCGTCACAGATAGCAAAAGTCTTCAGTTCTACAAATCAAATAGAGCCTTCTTTGTCAGTTCAGCAAATTATTACATATGGCCATGGATGATCATTTGATTGCTTTTCCCACAGGTACCGTGAGAAACAAATTCCTAACTTGCCAGATTTTCTCTCCCAAGTGAAATAAGTAATCTTAATTTCCCCTATTTTGATGTGTCTGCTATATCCTAAGTACCAATCCATGTATCACTGTGTGTATGTAGTTACAAGTAAATAAGCTGGCTGCCTTAAGTAGAAAAGACAGAACTACTAGCATGTCTGCAATATCAGACTTCGAGGTTAGCTCATTAAGAACAATCCCTAAAAGTATGCAATAGAGTTGATCCAGTTAGGACAGTGCAGCTACCACCATAAGCATGAGACACTACTATTCTTTCTCCAGGAAATTGTGCTACAACTGCCACCATCACCATAGAATAACCTTTGAGGGCCATGTTCCTTTGTAACCACCTTGCAATACAAAGTCTAGGAAGGGCATGTCATAATGGTGAATCATAGGTCATGTGCCCACATCTTAGCTGAAAGGGAAGTCGGAAAAATAAATACCTAGTAATTTTAGTATCTATAGTGGGAGACAGTCGCTACTTACTAAGGACACTCGAATATTGGGGTGGGTCTAGGTATAGGAAGGCGGGTCACATGCTGGAAACTCAAAGAGAATGAAAAAGCTCACTACACTGTGAAGAGCAGACGTAGTGTCCTTCTCCTCTGGTCAATTTCTAGTATCTTCTCTGCATCCATGTTTTTTCTAGATTCTCTTTTTCTGAATGATTTTCAGTACTGAGTCTATTCTAGATATGCATGATACTTAATAGTGTTCCCAGTAAAATGAAGAAAAATTCAATTCTAAATAAGGTAAAGGTCTAAAATGTGTCTATGCATATATATGTTTTTACTTTAGTGATGAGACCCATAAGTGAACTGGAAGATCAATCGAATACTTTGAATAAGCACCTGATTTGTACCAGCATTGTTACTATGTACTCATAAGCTAAGATGTATAAGTCCCTTCCTTCAAGTAACTCAAATAGTTGTAGAGACATTAAACAGATGACACAAGGATGAGAATACATGATATGAAGACTCCAGATGTAAGATTGTTCAGAGACAAGAGATCAGGAACCTAGAGGTAGCTTGGAAAGACTTGTTGGAAGGCAGATATTTGTGAAGTTATTGGGCTACCAAAGGTGAATTGAATAGTACTTATTTTTGTAAAAGTGTAGATCTTGTTTTTAAAATTATGAACTTGGGGGTGAGATAAATATCTTTTATAGATAATCTTAGTTTGCGGGCTGTCATCATCTAAACCGTAAATTCTCAATGGCCTTTCAGATCTCAGAATTACATTTGATATAATTTATATCTAGATGTTTTGCCAAAAAAACGACCAGTTGTATAAAATCAGGCCAGCTCTATAAGATCATAGATTCTCTAAAAATCTGAATAGGGATGCTTTATTTATCCAGACTCTCCCAATATCTATTAACATGCAATGGGATAGTCAGTCCAAGATGGATACAAAAGCACAACCATGAGTTCATGGCCTGTCCTTTCTGATCCAGCTCGGCCGCTGAGGTTATGCCACCGACTTCCTTCTGCCAGCTCTTCTTTGTGATATGACCTCCAGATTTTACTCACTCCTCTGTTTTCCAGTTAATCACCTAAACCATATTCCTTTTAACTATTTGCTCCTGAAGCACTCTACAGATGTTTTGATTAGTTGAAGCCAATTCCCCACAGTGAGAATGGATTTCCCATCTGTATCATTGTTTGATATCTTAATAAAATAGCCCTTAACTCATATATGTCTAACTCAGAAATTTTAGTTTTTGATAGAGTGGGTTATGTTAGCACCTATTTTTGCATGGCATACATTGGGATACAGAAATATCTGGATTCCAGATTATAACCATTTTCTACCCACTGTCATGATTTCATTCTGTTTGCTGCTGTCCTACCTGAGTCTAACACTCCTCTGTATATCACACCACTCTGTCACTGATGCAGATATAATTCTGAACTAAAGCAAAGAAGATATTTTAGGACATCTCAGGAGCCTCCTGAACCAAAACCCAGATGGGTCATGTTCCTGCTTCACATGGAGAGCTACCCCCATGCCTTAGCCTTGGTGTGAAAAACGGCATGTGAGGAAATGCAAAGTCCCCTGTAGATACCAGAGACCAGAGTCTGCTCAGAAATCCAGAACTGAAAGGAAGAGACAGTCCTTCTTACGCTATGAGAGATCCATCTATTGTCGGAACAATCAGAACCTACACTAGACAGATGGAAATAGAGCGTAGGATATGACCTGTGTGTTTTATCATTCAAGACACAAAAGTACCTGGGTTTCTTTGTGTGTGTGTATGAAACTGGAGGACATATCCATTAGAAGGGGCTGCACATTCCAATTTATATTCTCTTACTAATTAATTAAATAATGGAGAGAAGCTATGAATTTCCTAATACAGAAAGGCTTTCATCTGTACAGTGAACGTCTAAGGGCAGCATAAAGTATATTAAAAATAATTTAAGAAGGGGTTTGATAGATATTTGGAGGCAAAAAATGTTTCACTGTATAATTTAATTGCCAACTACGAAGAGATTTTTCATTTCAGTGGGGTACCCCCGGCCCTTGTAGTGCCTCCTTCAGCGTTTTATTTACTGTCCGATACTGCAGAGCAGATTCCATTTTCTAAGAAATCATAACTTATTCAGTGAACCTACGAGGTAACGGCCAGATGCCGACTGAAACGCTGCTCTGCTGTGTGCGCTGTGGCTTCATGATTCATTCATTTCTTCCCCTGCTCTTCGGCCATCTGAGTGCTGCACTCTCAAGCTCTGAGGTTATGCAGAGGGTGGCTGGAAAGAACACAAACGCTTGGCTGGAGCCAGAGCCCGTCTGGGGCGGTGGCTGTCAGTAAGAAGGGGGTGGGCCACGTGCTAGCAGCGTGGTGAGGGCAAGGCATACTTCCTGCTGCAGAGCCCAGAAATTCCTCCCCTCTAAGGCAAAACCCCAGGAGCTGTGCTCCTGTCACTTCAGGGAAATACGCCTGCAGCTTCAGGTACCATGAGCTCATGAAATAGGGTTGCGCCTCTGTGTGTGTGTTGTGTGTGCTGGTCACTCGTCTTTGCATGTATGCAGGAGCCCAGTGTCGAATAGACAGTGTGTTTCCATAGACATACACATGTCTGTAAGAAACACATTCACATATGTAAATGTGTGGTTTAAAGTACCATGGCTTAGTATCCTTTAGAGATTTCTTTCTTACTATAAGATAAGATATTTGGAGATAAATTTAACTTAAAAAACAACTTATTGATAACACAACTAAGATAAGGCAGAGAAACTCACAGGGAATAACTACATATGTGCGTATGTGTGTGTACATATATATTCTTTTCATTTGTCCTTCATTTTTAAACGTGTATTTGGAAGTATTTTTAAATAATGATATATATTTGAACCCTTAAATAGTGTACTGGAGCTCACTATTTGCCCTAAACATTCTTTTTTTTTCCTGTACATTTTATTCTGCTTCTTGTTTAGAGGAAGGCTTTGTCCCTTACAAGATGGAAAAATTCCCTTTGTGCTATGGTTACAGTTCTGCGACGGGTTTGGAGTCCTCCCTAACTCCATCATGACCACACAACCTGAAGAATTGTCCTTTATCAGTATGGCTGCTTGTCTGGGGAGCTCAGGATCTGTGTCTTAGACACAGGAGAATACATGCTCCCATTTTTTTTTCCACAGACTAGAAATGATTCCTATTCTTTGCTCCATAGAACATCCGATGTGGTGCCCAATCAGCTGAAAAAGCTGCACAGACGTCATTAGTTCTATGTGTGTGTGTGTGTGTGTGTGTGTGTGTGTGTGTGTGTGTGTGAGAGAGAGAGAGAGAGAGAGAGAGAGAGAGAGAGAGAGAGGAGACAGAGAGAGAGAGGGAGGGAGAGAGAGAGAGGGAGAGGAGAGAGAGGAGACAGAGAGAGAGAGGGAGGGAGAGAGAGAGAGGGAGAGGAGAGAGAGGAGACACAGAGAGAGAGAGGGAGGGAGAGACTGCAGATGCTTCACCGAGTGCTGAGTGGAGTCTCCATTAGGGCAGCTCTATTGATTTCTGAATCACACTGCAGCAGCAGCAGGGCTGGAGTGCAGGAGGGAAAAGATCACATCTCAGAGACAGGGATTACTAAAGGCAAAATAAGTGTGTATATAATACATATATAAAAATAAGTATATATGTATATATACACACATATATTGGATTTCACATAAAACTCATGCATCTGTTACCAAAAGAAATCAACAAGGGGAAATTTAGACAGAAAAACTGAAAGATTGTTACTGATGTAGAGTGAAATGTATAGGACAAGTGAGATAGAACGGATTCAGAAAACCCCTTGCTTCTAACTTTTAAGGCATTTTTCATGAGAGATGATAATGATCTAATTTCCAGAATGTCTTTTAAAAAAAAACCCTGAAAAAATTGTCGGCGATATTGAAAAGTATAGTTTATTTGAGGGCAATCTTAAAGCTATACCTGAGAATTTTTTTTAAGTCAGAGATTCATTTTTATTAAATTTTGTTAGATTATTTCATCAGTTCATCACCTTTCATTTTTCTATTTTTGATGCTTTGTGTTGCATAATATCTAGGATACAGTACCAGGCTGGTTGCAAATGCCTGAAACAGAAATAGGTTTCTTCGGAGGCTGCATTTCAGAGGGTCCAACTGTGAACCTGGGAGGTAGAGTTAGAGTCCTTACAAGGTCTGTTGTCCAGGATTTGGTTAGAAATTATTGTATCTAGGTGTAAAAAATGTTGTCTTGGTCTTTTAGGCAGCTTGAGTTTACAACTGGTTCTTTTACCCCAAGGCTTATCAACTGTGCCCCTCCCCAGAAAAAAGACGGAGGTAAGTTCAGTTTCGCAGTTCTGGTGTCGGCGGGCAGGCAGTCTGCATGTGAGCAGCAGAGAATTAGAAGAATCGAACAATCCATTTTACAAGCACACGCACGCCCCCCCCCCCACACTCACACACACACGCACACACCACACTCACGCGCACGCGCACACACACACACACACACACACACACACACACTGCACCACCAGTCGATTGAGGGGGAAAAGGGCGATACCTTTTTAAAAACCGAAAGGCAGTAAAGCCATTATTAGCAAGAGCTATATTGAGCATGCTTGCCAGACAGGCAGCAAAGCTGAGCTCCAGTTCCGCCCAGACATGTGCCTTTGCCATTTTCATTTTAATCAGCCTGCTCAGGATGGCTGCTGATTCATTTTGCAGGATGTCCCCCTGGGAGCCAAGGTGGAAGCCTGAGGCGAGCTGCTACTGCATCAATGCAGCGACACATCACACGGGGGTGGAGGCAGGGGAAGAGTACGGACTGCAACGCGCCACATCCCAAATTTCAATCTGGCTATTTAAAAAAGTCTTTCGTGAAACCAAGTCCATTACAGGAAACATAAGAGAAGAAAAAGAAAAGAAAAAAGATGTCACGTTGTCATTTCATCATCCATCTACCCCAACATGCGCGCGCATGCACACACACACACACACACACACACTCTGCCACAGAAATGCTTAAAATTCCAGCTTTTTCAATGGTCACTGTGAAATGCAATATATACAGATATATTTATTTACCTGGTAACTAGCTGGGGAGGTGTACCTGATTTAGCTGGAGACTTTGATTTGTGGGATTGACAACCTTATTATGCAGTGAGCTTATTATTGATATTATTCTGCTCTCGGTTGCCATGGCCACCTTGTGAGAGACATTCAATTTTCTCTCCTCCATCATCATTATCTATGAGGCCATCTGTTGTGGAAAATGAATTCAGCCTCATTTGCATGACTGATAAGCAATTTTTTTTTTATCTATTTAACAGAAGGTCATATGCCGGGGATTTGGAGCTCGTGAAAAAAATGTGGAAAAAGAAAGCATATCGAGAGGATGAGTGGGAGAGTGTGCATTAGGGGATGTGTGTGTGGAAGGAAAACAGATCCCTCAGGCCCGAGAGCCTATCGCACCGCATTTGTCATTCCTGCCCCGGCGACATTTTTTTTCCCTAAGCTACTGCACACTAAACAAGAAGAGAGCTTTCCTTGCAGTCTTCTTGAAGGCCCCCTGAGTTTTGTACTCACTGTTGGTGGGTGTATTTTAATTTTTTGATTCCCTGGACTGTGGGTTATGATATCAATATTCACGGAAGACAAAAAGCAGCCTTTTCTGCATCTCGGTGGGTAGGCATATTCCTCGTCATCCTTTCAGACTTGGGGTGGAATATAGGGCTGTTTGCTTTCTGTGTATTTTGAGTCAGCGCACTTACTAACACTGAGCTTGTCGCACTTGTGAGCGGTTGTGGTCATGTTGTGAGGTACGTGATCTTCGTTAGGTTAATTCTGGGGACTTAGTGGACAGGGTCTGTTTTACCGTAGCTCAAGGGCTGGTGCTGTAATGCCTATTGTTTGCTCCTTTTTAAAGTGATTTTCATAGCATGGCTGGTAGCTGAAATGTTCCTGGGCTACGAGTTTGTAATCCACAGAAGTCTCTCTTTAAAGCAAAATGGGTATTATGTTGCATGCTTTAACCGTGATGTTGTTTATAAAAAAGACTTTGCTGCATGGACTGTACTTGGATGATATGCGGATAATGAAACAAAAACTTCCCAGAGACTTTACTGGATTACTTGACGTTGCAAATACAGCAATTCATTTTTTATAAAGGCTGTTAAAACATTAGGCATTCTCAATGTCATATTGTATCGGCCTGATGGTAAAAAGTTGACTGATATTGTTTAAATTGAGAAACTCAAGTAAAGATTTTGAACTACAACTGAAACATTTCAAGTTCATAATAATGAAACAGTGTTTCATTTGTAACAGAAGTATGCCTTTAGCACAACTTAAATTAATAAACTAAAAGTTCAAACTGTAAACTTTATCTTCAGGGTAGATCAGAATAAGGTCATAAATATATACACCTATAAATATTTATATAATGGCTAGTTATTCAAAATATAGAGCTCTGATTTTGAATTTAGTATTAATTTAGCCATGATAGTTTCTCATACCACTAAAACGATATAATCTATAGAATTTTAAGTTATTTATTTACTTACAGTAAAAATGTTTGTTGTAATAGGAGTTTTTTGTTTAAGTGTTTGTATTTTTTACTGAACAAAACTAACTTCATAGACAAAAGCACCCTAGTACCACCCTTACACGCATAAGGGAGGCTTTCTTTCTAATTCTTCAACTTCATGAAACTCATGTGGCTTTTTAAATGATAAATAAAGGCATATATTCCATACAGAAAAAAATGGGATTATTTAAAAAATTATAAAAAGGGTTTTTACACAATACTCCTTTCTGCAAAACAGCACCATGCATACCTATAAGTTTTCACCTCTCAAGAACTTTGAATCCAGAGTGTTGATTGTATATAATACATGCTAGTGATACATTCTAGAAAAAAGGAAGTTTTTTTTTTTTCTAGTTGACCTAAAGGAAAGTGTATGATTCTACCACCTCAAGTGCAATAGGTCAGTTGGTCAAAATTCTCCTTAAAGTTGTACTGTAGTAATAAATTTTTAAAATTAAATACAGTAGACCAGAGCTGATACATTTGTATAATAGTTCTTTACTTCATGGCACTTTAAAAACTCTCCCTACAGTATCATAGACTTCTCAGAAGCAATAGCAGCTATTATATAATCCTTCCTTTTTAAATCAGCCATATTTTTTTATATTTTTGCTTGAGTATCAGAGAAATAATTTCTTTTTAAAATATTAATTTTACACTTGGAGAGTTAAAAGCAGTAAAAGCCTGATAGTTTATGAAGATTATTTAAAGTGATATCACTTTTCTCAGAGGACTGTAGTTGAAGCATCACTAATATGATACCTGGATTTATATTATAAAATGAAGGATTATACTGTTGCCTTTTGATCATTACATATAGTCTTCAGATTTGTGAAGCAAAATTGTCAACTTTTGAGAAACCTATGAGGTAGCACAGTTGATTTTTTTCCCACCCCCCCAAGAAAGTTAATTACCAATCTTGGTTGGATTCTTCCTTGCCTCCCTGACATTTGACTGCTGCTAATTCACTGATTAATCTCATTAATGTGATTATAGTAGGATTTGGAATTGGCTGCCATTGTTCTGTAGACAGTGCTATTCAGCCTGAGCACTTGCCACCTCATTCAGTTTTGCTGTGATTTTTCAAAGGCTGGTTGAGTGAGCTATTGTGAGCAAGGCTTCTCTCCCTTTCCCTTTCAGCACCGGGAGCTGTCCGCGGCTGATAGCAATTACATTCAGCAGTGACTGACTTCCTACTAGTTTACTGGCAATGGGCAAATGGCTCAGTTTCATCACCTTAACGATTGTACTCGTTGAGGTAGAAGGAGGAGCAGACTTTATGGTCACAATGGGATGTTCTGAAGAGTGTGGCAGAAAAGATAGGCAATCTCTAGACTTTTATGTTGCACATAAAATTTTTACCCTACTTTTCAAATTACGAGACATGATTTTATTAAAATTACTTGCATACATGTAGCTGTGAGTTGAAAAACCATGAACACTATGTGGACATGCTTTTCAAATGGAAAATCGTTATGTGATTATTGTTAAAATTTCATTTTTGAAAAGATGAGCCAGAATTACCAAGATAAACCAATAAGGCAGAAAGTACACAGAAAACATAAATTTCAACTTTTCTTGAGTTAAACTTGCATCCTCCAGCAAAACTTAGGCCAGTTTCATAAATTTGTGTTAGAGGCTGAGATCAAGGTTGAAGGCCCAATAATTTGTGACCATGTATGTGTGGTGTACAAAAATCCCTAAGGCAGCATGAGTACATTATTCCCTTTGGACTGTGTGAGCATGATTTTAGGAAAATGTGAGTATTTTCAGAGAATGGGCCTCTTTGAGGTATAGCTTTCATTGTTCCTATCATATTTTTAACCTAACTTACTTTTTGCACCTAACTTATTCATTTTTTACACTCTCAAAAATGTTTATATTTCACACCTTATTACTGGATACACCCAATTATTTCACTGTCTGATGTTTTCTGTCTGTTTTACACACCAGCTTTCAATAGATTAAGGAAAAAATAAGTTATTTTGCAGCTTTAAATCTTTTCAAAGTATTTCTTTTTGTTAAAACTATACCTACAATTCAAAACTTAGAGTTAATAATCTGATTATTTGTTGATTTGCTTTTAGAAATACTTCACATGTCTGATAAAAAAATCCAATCACTTCCCAGAAAAATTCATTTTGTCGCCTAAATAATGTTTTCAAAGTCACATGTATAAACTAGATTTCCGACTCTACCCTTGAGGCAATCTACTTTAAGGGAGAGTATTGTTTGTAAAAACATACTATATCATCTAAAATAATTTTACTCATTAAACAATTTGGTACCTACATTTTTAACTTCAGACGACTTAAAATTGTATTTCCTCTGAAATATTTTATATTAAGACCCCCCATTCGGTGGAGTAAGAGAGGCTAGCAAGATGCTTCTCTGTAACGACCCCGCTGCCCTGATGCTAAAGTGTGGCTTGGCTGGATGGCCCCTGGCATCCAGGGCTATAATTTTCTAATCAATAATCAGTTTTTCAAATGCATCAAGGACTTTGCCATAAAGTCTACCTTGATGCGAGGTCTCACCAGAACTCTGTCTAAGAAGCAAATGAATGGCAGATTCAGAAAGAGAAATCTTCAATTTTGCTAAATTCTAATAATCAAATTGCTTTGTATCATAATTTGATTGCAGTAGTGTGATGCAGTTTCTTGTTTTCAAGCTTTTTTAAAAACCTCTTTCCATGAATGTCTTTTTTTTTTGTTTTCTCTGAAAAGTGTGTAGCATTCCTTACAAAAGAGTAATAGAGGATAAACTTGAACAAAAACTTGAAAATGATTAACATATTTTTCACCAAATAAGTTTCATCATAGTGTATTCTTTACCACAACTCTTACCTGACATTGATTTACACCTCATTCCAAACTAAACTAAGGAGACAAGATAGCACAAACTTAAAGAAGAAAATATTAATATTAAAAATTTCAAAAAATTTTATTTTGTAGTTGTAAGGGGTAAATAACATCCATATATTATGTGTGGCTGATAAAAATATATATTTTTCAAATTGGCATACCCAACCAATTAGAAACATTGCCTAAAATGATCAGAACTTGCACAAGGAATATACTACTTTACTTTTGTAGTAATTTATTGTATGATTTTTTCTGATGTCAGATTAGTTTAAGGTAGCCGACATACATTCTTCTAACATTAAGCTATGTTTCAGTGCAACGTGGTTTCAGCTGGAGTATGCTTTGTGTCCTCCTGTCTCTCTGTCTCTCTCTGTTGCTCCTTTTCCCTCCCTCTTTCTCCCATCTCCCCCTCCCCTTTCTCTCTCTCTCTCTCTCTCTCTCTCTCTCTCTCTCTCTCTCTCTCTCTCCCTCCCCTGTCCTCCCTCTTTAACTCTGTCCCTGTTGGCCTCCCTCTCTTCTCTCTGTGTCTCATTCACACCTGCATTGTTCAAGCATACACAATGATTTTCCTATGCCTGTTTTCACAATGAAACTGTGTTAAGCTTTGACATCATAATGAGTCCTCAGGGTATCTGTATAAGTAATCAGAGATGGCAGAGAAAATGTAAGCCAGGTGTTATAAAACTAGAAAGAATGTATAAATGCTTATTTATTATGTGAGGAAATACTGATAAGCATTGCTGTGTTGGGCTGTTCTGTTAGGAAATTTTTCCTAAAATGTATCTCTTTAAAAAATCCCTACTCCTCACGTGGTGATTATTGGAAAAGTTGGGGGGGGGATGTTTTCGGTTAAGTGTGACGGGTGCTGTGCTGTGAGAAGACAGAATGGTACAGGATAGAGTCTCTTAAAGCGTCTCTTGCTCTCAGACTGCAGTGATTTCCAGCAGGGCTGGATGGGAAGGGACTTGTAACCTCTGTAGTAACCAGTATGTCTGGTCTCAAGGCATCAGGCAAGACACTCGGGATTTAGAGGAATCACCTCTGAAAGCTAGAGTAAGGTGTTCCTGGCAACTTCGGAGCTGTGTCGTCCTCCCCACATAGACGGTCAGCATTGTGTTCTGGGGAAAACCTGCAGTGGTTTATCACGGTGGTGGCTCTGTCCTCCACTCTCCCTGTACACGGCGAGCTGACAGAGGGGCGACACCAGAGGGAAGGGGCCGATGGAGTGGAAACGTATAGGCGAGTGTGATCAAACATGTGCCACGGTGTCTCCGTGGCAGAAGTAGCCCTGCGTGCGCGGAGAAATAGGCTGCAGATCGGTGTTGTGCTGGACGGCTACCAACTCTCCTACAAAAAGGTACCTCTTTCTTTCTACTCCACGGTTGCCTAGGATTTACCTGATTGTTTCCACTTGCAGCTCTCCGGAATTAATTCACCTGGCCTCTTAAGTACTTTGACAAATAGTTGTCTCCTTGCTTACCTGGCTATCTTCAGCTCTTATTTGATGCCAAATTCTAACAGTTCTTAAAATTGCCTGGTTTGGTGTACAAACGAGCCAACAAAGGACTCTTTCTCCAACAGAGCTTCTTCTCCACCTTAATATCATTGTGGGAGCCCGGTATGTGTGCAGGCTGCCTGGAGTTTTTATTAAACAGGAGTCTGTGTATTTGAGGCTAGCGTCCAGGGGGAGGGTGGGAGGTGCTAAGCAGCCTTTATGGTCTCATATGGCCTTTCAGAGCAGTGAGTGTGATGGAAGCAAGGCTTGCAGGGAGCGCGGTGGTGTGGCTACTACGGCTAGGGGAAAACATTTGTTGTTAGACTCAAGAAGCACGTAAAAATTCAGCAATTTTTTTTTACTGGAAAGATGTTAATGAAAGTCATACATCTATGTTCCCTTTTGTATTTTTGAAATCGTATTTGCTCTTGCCTTTTCAGATAAAACTTTTTCTGACATTTGTTTTCTTCCAGCCATGCTAAGAGGTTGATAATATTTGAACTTTCTTAGATGAATAGTTCTATGTCTTTTGTTTGAAAAGAACACGATAGAAGAAGCTCACACTGAAACAGAGCATAGTGCGGTTGGCAGCCCCAAAGAGATTTTAAGAGTCAGTTGGCATTAACTCTTGTGTAACTGTTCTCCCGTTTGCAGAGGTGGGGGGCCAGGCTTGGAAGCTCTTTCTGTGTTGTTTTGGTGCTCAGCAATAGGACCATGGAAAATATTGTGGGTTCAGCTGACTTTCTGAGGTCTCTTTGGCCACAGCGTGAATTTACCATAACATCAGTGTGCGGGGCTGCGGGGGTGGGGGGTGGTGGTGATGGTATTTTTAGACATACAGCCTAGCCGGTGGCTGTTAACAACCTGACTCTGGTATTTACAGTTCTCATCTATTACATGAAATACGGCGCTGCACATGATACACATTCTGCTCTAGAGATTTAGGGGCCTGTGGGTACAATGTAAGAAGCATACAGCATGCATCCCCAATCTTGTCTGACTGTGTTGGAAGCTTAATAAACAGCCAGGTTAGAAATGATCGGTTTAAGCCATAGCTCTGACTTGAAAAATATCTAGCTCAGCCATGAAGTTCCCTCCCAGGCTAGGGTTTGGGGAAATGGCTATGTTTTTGTAGAGCTTAAAGGATGCAGCCTGAGCCAGTGTAAGTCAGCAGTCCGCCACGGATGTTGCTCTGCGGCAGCTCTGTGGTCTCTCAGGGAGCCTGTGCCGGCTCGCAGCCCATCTCGTCGGAGGCTCCTGTCAATGGAGGCTCCACATCCTGCGCCAGGCAGGGCGCTGCGCGCATGCCCCGGCCCCGTCGTTTAGTGGTGTCAACTTATTAATTTCCATCTCCGACTTCAGGCCTGTTAGTTTCCTGTCTGAAAGCATGATTACTTTTGTCCATGTGGCAAAATAATTAGCATACAGATGAGCAGGGGCCCCGGGTCTGAGCGCCGGTAGAGAAGAGGTGCGGTGGGAAGTTGATTGGATGCACGGAGAACAAACGGTGGGCGTGCGGAAGCAAAAGAGTTTGTAGTCGTGGAGCAGGTTGGAGAATTTTCTGGGTGAGTCCCTAAGATGGAAGCAGGGGTGGCTGCCGTGGGCACGGCGGCTCGGAGGCTGGCCTAGCCGGAGGAGCCCCTGGGATGCGCGCTCCGGGCGTTCACTCGGACCACTTTGCTTGCCGTTCTTCGGGTTTGCTCCTTGCCGGTCCCTCCAGGTAAATATGTCCTGTTCTCCTTGTTGTTTCCGGAGCGTTAGGTCCGCTTCCCAAAGTGGAGCAAAGTTCAACTCCGACGGTGGGTAACAAAAGGGTCGGCCTTTTGCTGCTGGTCTGGGGCAACCGCTTCCTGCACCTTCCGTGCGTGCGTCTGGAGGGAAAATGAACTGGTTCTCGAGATTATTGTTTTCAGAAATTTACAGCAGCCATTATTCAGTATGTTTAATTAATATTTTCCGAAACAGTGTATCCAGACCAGTAAAATTAACAAATGTTGTTTAAATGAAAGCCCAGACATAATTAGTTTTGACTGGTATATATTTTTCCTAGCCGGAAGAAAATTTTAGCTAATTTAACCAGCAACTTACTGGAGATTTTGCAAATCGAACTGAAGTTTCTATTGATCTGTAGGGTCTACAGATAAGAGACAGAAAAATTAGCACAGGCTCTGATACTTTCAGTTCTTTTCAGAAAAATGGAGACTGTTTTTACAAATCAGTCTTCTGAATTGAGAAATAAGTATAAAGCCTGATGGAATCCTAATTTTCTATTGTCATCAGTGGCACACGTTTCTTATATAATCCTGTGATTGTAGTACTGCAATAGGGGTGTTTTAATATTTAGTTAAATATACTTTCATCTCAAGAAATTCACTGATAAATAGTTCTATCCTGTTTTCATAATCCCTATTCTTCTTAAAAGGTAGGGTTTGCATTTTAACTGACCTAATTATTTCATCTGCTTTTAAGGTAGGACTTCAGTAGAAATTATTATCCTTTAACTGTCTTTTTATAGGTTTCTGAATTTTTAAAAATCACTTAAGGATTTTATTTTGCTTTTATTTTGAGGTTTTTTAATTTTTTTTTTTTTACAGAGTTGCTTTACTTCAGCTGTTTGCTTTAGACAATGACAGTGAATATTTGATTAAAAATGCAACTTTTTGGAGGATCATTTCTTCTGTTTAAAAAAGCTATGTCTTTCCAAAAAAGAAAAAAAAAAAAAAACTACCTTCAATAAACCTAAACCTCAAACACAAGATATTGGAAAACCTTTTAACCCTTTATATGCAGCTTCTGACACTTGGTTTTGATGATTTTCCCCCTCATACTTGAAGTTTCTGAATACTCACATTGAGCTTTGCATAATAGCTGAATTGTCCATTTTTACATCAAGGAATATATATGTATATACAAATAAAATCAATTTTTTCTTTTTTCTTTTTAAATTTGCTGGTAAACTAGGTTGAGAAAACAACTGAGGTGTGTTGTTTTTTTTTTTAAATTTAACCCAAACAGTATTAAATACCAAATTATTTCAAAATAGATTTGTGAACTCTTACCTAGAGAAAAAGAATATTTCTTTTATTTTTCCACTGTTATATTTTATTTTAGAGTTGAGCCAAGCCTTCTATGATTAAAATCATTCCTTTTAGTTTTATGATGGGTTATAACTTTCTTGGGGCAAAATATCAGCATTCATTTTGTGACCTAAACGTGTCCATTTACACCCAGAAGAGAACACTTGACTGTTACCTACCACGTTGCTTTCTTTGTGCCTGGCTGCCTTTCAGAGGTAGAGTCTAGCTTTTTTTTAAGGGCCAAAATTATGTCATATTAGTTTCCACTTGACAGAGTTACTTTACGCCACTGTCTGTCACACTGGTTCTCGGGCACACTGGTTTTGTGGACTTGGGAAGGGCTTCCCTTCAAAGACAGTGAAAAGTCCCAGGGCTGGAAATATGGTGATGTGTGCCCAACTGGAAATGTGGTTTCTAAGGGCATTTTTCTTTTTTCATTTTTTTCTTTTTTTTTTTTTAGTTTAGCTCTAAGGTTGCAGATAAACTTTAGAAAGAAAAGCAGCCTTTTATAGCAAATTTCTTTAAGCTCAGTGAGTGGCTAAAATATCAATCTGAAATCAGGCACCCTTCGATTCCAAAGGGAAGAGAGGTCGGTACACGGGAGGTCTCTGTGCCTAGGGTGCCCCAGGGCCAATCTTCAGTGGGTTCCCGGTGATGGAGAATGACGAGGGTATCAATATTTTTTCTTTCAAAAGGTTATTGACCTTATTGGTTTAAAATTCTGTACTAGGATGTATTTTTGTACTCTTGGGGAACTACAATTAATCTCTTCAAAGGTTCTGTTGAGTGCACGTATACATGTGTTTTTAAAATGTCAGTGTGGAAATGTTGTGTGAATGCTGACAGTGTTTGAGCCATTGGATTAATATGTGTGCCATGTAGACCTGTTTTAGACATATTTGGGTACTCATTGTATAGTTGAAAGGAACTTTATGACTCAGTGTTACGTACTGACTGCTTTTCACTAAAGTCTGACTGCTTTTACATGGTGCAATCAAATGGCTTTAAAGAAAATTTACCCCCAAGACGGTTGGCCGTTTGCTTGAGATGTTTTCAGGTTGGGATGTCGGACTTAGGTCGCTACATCAGACAACTCATGGATTAATAACTTACGGGGTAGGGGTTCTTTTTAGTACGTTGATGAAGATTTTTATTAGAGGATTTCTAGCTCAAACACTGTTTTGAGTACCATCTTTATGCCTGGACTCCGTGTATTTTAATGGCACTCAACAGAATGTTTTCTTAAAAGTCAGCATTACCCCTCAATCACAAGGTCTCCCATATCACTCAACCCTAAAAGAGATGGACAGTTCTTAGAGACTGACTTTAAATTTAGCCCAAGCTCCCCTCCCTGGTACATGGATCCACTTGCCTGTTACCATCTGATCAGAGGCTGAAAGCACAGAGCATGGTCGCCATGAAACAAATGCTAGCCAGACTGGTTGTGGAAATAATTGAGTCTGCAGGGCACCCCATAGAGAGCCATCAAATCAAGTCTGCTCTGGAGCGGTCGGCTAGATTGTGAACATTCAGAAATCAATGCTGCATCTGCTAGTGGACCCTCAGGTTCACTGAAACTCCCACCTGCCTAATGCATCTGGGCAAGAGCTTTTCAGAAACCAGTTTCCTTCAGGATAAATTTAATACGTCTTGAGGGCCAGGCACAAGCAAATTGATTCTGTCCATCTCTGCACCAGGAAAACTCATAAACATGAGTTTTCCAGAACCCTAGGATTAAGGGATGCTATTCCGTGAAATATCCCAAGCCTATTCCCTTCATACCTCATGCCAGCATGGCATTTTTTAATTAGGAAGTTGATTAAAAAGGGCACGGTAGACCACGGATGTATGGCCCTTTGGCATCCACCCAGCTGTTTGTTGTCTGGGTGGCGCTCATCACCAGTTGCAGGAAAGAGGGGGGATTTGTGGTGAGGCTGAGGGGTGGCGAGAATGGAACTGTCCTGGTGTATGTGCTCATGGCACTGGTTGTAGCTTCATCCTTACAAGCCCTCTCTGCAGACAGACTTGGTGGCTTCCTTCAGGAAACAGTGATCACTGCACTTTGAGCACATGAGCAATGGATGCATTGCATTGAGAAATCCTGTGGTTCTGATTTCTCAGTGGCTAATATGATAGGTCATAATTATTTGCATTTTCTGGTTTCAAAAATCTGACCTCATGTCCTGTAGTTTGGCGAGAATGGTCACAGTTCCCAGAATAGTGCTGTGTCGTTTATCATCAAGAGTAACTGGTTTTCTTTCTGTTTTTTTCTTTTCTCTTTTGTTCTTTTTCTTTCTTTCTTTCTTTCTTTCTTTCTTTCTTTCTTTCTTTCTTTCTTTCTTTCTTTCTTTCTTTCTTTCCTTCTTTCCTTCTTTCTTTCTCTCTCTCTCTCTCTCTTTCTTTCTTTCTTCCTTTCTCTCTCTCTCTCTCTCTCTCTCTCTCTCTCTCTCTCTCTCTCTCTTCTCTCTCTCCCTCCCTCCCTCCCTTCCTTCCTTTCTTTCTTTCTTTTCTAAGGGAAGCTTCTTTCTTCATTGGCTCATTTTAGGGCATGGAGTATATTATCAGAAGAATAAATGTGATACTCGATTGTAGTGTTCCTGTGGCCAACGTGGTCTGAATAAGTACCATGTGATGAGTGAAACCCTGCCCCCTCCCACAAGCTTCTTCCCAACCCGAGAGCCCCAGAGAAGCAGGAAGAGACGCCCAAGTGAACTTGGGTGGTGGGGTGGCCCTCGGGCCGCTATGTCCAGGACAGATGTTGACTCGGGGTTTGAGATCAGGGGAGTGTGTCTCTCTCCATGGGAATTCCAGCTGCTGGGGTAGAGATTCTTCTTTTTGTTCTCCTCTCCTCAAGCCCAACTTGCAAATTTATGAATGATGTTTAGATTCTGCCTTTTAAAACAATTTAGTAACAGTCTTGTTAGACTCAGTAACAAGGATGGGCAACGCAGGGGCTCCCTCACCATCTTCTCCTGGAAGAAAAAATATCAGTCAGTGCTGAAAATTAAAGGGATAGCTCCTTAAACTCATCTCCTCCCTTCATTTTTAGCACATTAATGAGCAATTCATACACCCTGCATGTATTGAGCACCTACTGTGTGCAGAACGAAAAGAGGTAGCACTGTGATAAATTTCTAACCCACAGTGAGTCAAGGTGTGTAGACATACATACATACATATAATAACTATATATTAATATATAGTATATACCTATGGCATATATTTATAAATATAATTTATATAAGTATATTTATATATTTGAATATTTGTATAAGTATAAACATATAATATAGCTATTATTTATATGTATATTATACATGTATAACACATGTTATATTACATATAACGTACATATGTTTATATTTATATATTATATATAAATATATGCTTAGTAATCACAATTCTTCTATGTCTACTTTTTCTTGAATACATTTTGAAAGAGATTAAACCATTTTTCTCACTTAAGAAGAGAGTAAGATAATCGTCGATGTCCCTTTCTTAGATGATTCATACTTCAGGGATCCAGGTGATAATTCTGAAAATTAGCTCTCAATTGCATGGCATTGTATAACCATATTTCTCTACTTGATTGAACATATGATTTAAGTGTATCTCCTTCTTATAAAATCTAAACTCCAAGTTTGTGAGAGTTGTAGGTAGTTGGTCCTTATTCATCATGGTTTATATATGTATGTCTTAGCTGTCCCCTTTTGATATGCAGTTACAATTGAACAAGTCTTTGCTTACCTGAGAGTGCGTGAAACAGTAAACAAACTTCTGTTTTGAGGAAGGAGGGTTGGTAAATGTCAGGTGTCTGTTTTGCAATTTCTGAACGTTTTAAAGCTGTTGATCCCAGAGATCAGCAGCAGAACATTTGAGGAAGGCATGGCTAAGCCCCAGATCACCACTGACGGCGTGGCGTCCTGTTCCCTCACCTCTGACTCAGGTCTGTGACGTCACGCTCGGCCTCGACGCAGGGAGCTGAGCAGGGTGGAGGCGGGCAGTGACCTGGCCATCCACAGGCTCACCACTGCCTGGAGAGACATCGAGGGGAAGAGAAGAAGAGGATTCAAATTAGAAACTGGTCATGCATTCAGACATTCAGATGACTCAACTGCAGTCCCATTGGAGGCAGATCTGTTCAGAATAAGAACCTTCAATTAAGTCCTTTTTCCCCCCAACTTTTAAAAGAATTGTCATTGGAGTAGAGTTGATGTACAATGTTGTGTTAGTTTCTGCTGTACAGCAAAGTGAATCAGGTATACACATACATACAGCCACTCTTTTTAGATTCTTTTCCCATATAGGTCGTTACAGAGTATTGAGAAGAGTTCCCTGTGCTGTACAGCAGGTCCTTATTAGTTACCTATTTTATATAAAGTAGTGTGTATATGTCAGTCCCAATCTCCCAGTTTATCCTTCCCCTTGATTAAGTCTCGTAAAGGAAAAGTTAGGTTAGAATTAGCATTTTATATTCTCTCGGAGTCTGGAACTGTAAGTAGCTCAGACATCAAAAAGCTGCATGTCTTTGCTTACAGATGAAAGTCTGAGATTACGTAAAAGTGAGAAGTGCTGGTTGATGGTAGATACTTGTATATAACAGGAAAGGAAATCTTAATCATTTGCTCAGATAAATTTCAAACTCATCTGTTAATTGTTCCTTGGTGAACATGGCACATTTGGTACTGAATTAACACTTGAAATTTTCCACCAACTTTGTGTTTTGAATCTTCCTTATCTTTTGCAATTCTCTGCATTGTCCCAAGAACAAGAATGGAGGTAGTTTCACTGCCCAAATGTTCTTTCGCTCATTTGCTGTTACTGGGATTTTGTTAGCTCAAAAACAATCCTTTTCCCTGAGAGACCCACACCCATAGTGCAAGCCAAGAAGTGTTGTGTCTGTTCTCCAGGGACGGTTTAACACACCTGTTTACAAATGGACTCAGCCACCTGTTCATCTAGTTAAAGATCAAAGAGTGTCTCATCAAAGGGGTCGGTTGGGTGGGAAGGACGGTGAGATTTGTGAGATTAGATGTGACTTCTCATTTTTAATACGTAACACTTCATGTATGTTCAACTTTGAAGAAGTTAGAAAATACACTCAGCCTGTGATAAATATTCATGGCTGTCAGCATGCCAGGGGTTAGAGGCAGAATGTGTACAGGGCGCGGTATGGCCAATGATATTTTGTACTTGGTGCTTTACAGCTTCAAAATTCAGCATATGCAGATTGAATCATTTGTTTTAGCTTCAGATGCATTACTGAAATGTGAGGGATGCTGACTTGGCAATCAGCATTAGAAAAATGGGGCTCTAGAGGAGAAAACAACCTTCAGCACCTGATCTCCGCACGTCTCATCCTCTCTGCACAGCCCTGTTCCTTGCCTGCTCTCCACCCCGCAGCCCGGCCCTGGCCCCATTCTCCTTGATGGGAACGTGCCCACTGGCTGTAAGTTTGGTGCATCAGCACCCCCACTTGCTCCTGCCCAGGGACTTTCAGGTAACCAAGGGCAGCATCAGGAGGACCACTAACAAACCGCTTTACTGATTTTCAGGTCTCTCCCAGAGTCAGGATCTCTCCCCACTAGCTTGGTGCTATCGGTTGGGTTACACATGTGCTACGAAATTCTGAGTAAAATTCTTCAACATGTTGAAAGTGAACAATGACACTAGGAACCTTCTCTTTCCCATTAGCTGCTCAGAGGGGATTTTCACCGAATAGTATACATTTTAGTCATCCTTAGGCATCCTTTCCTTTTTTAAAAACATTCCTTTTTATTTTCTCAGTGAGGCTTTCCCATCTGTAGCTAACCTAGACAACGACAGAGCTCATGTGAAGGTACCTCATCATAGGTCAGCTCTTCTCATAATTCGGGGGTGACTTTAAACAAGTCATTTCTACTCTCCACATCTCAGGATCTTTGCTTAAAATGGGGGATTGAACTCCGTAACCTCCCAGCTCCTTTCCGGTTCTAACGTTGTGTGTCTCTGTACCTGCCACCCCTGGGCAGGGTCTCCTCTGCAAAGGTGTCACTGTGCAACGGTGGGGCTTCAGGCTGCTGGCAGTGCCCCTGCCAGAGGGCAGCAGCACCTCCTGCTCCTTAATTGGGATCATTTCCAAGGAAGAGCAGGAAGCGAGCCTAAGGCCAATAGCCTGGAAGATTTAGAGGAGGTGTTGCTTTTGATTAGTGGGTCTAATCCAGGATTGCTCAGGTCAGTGGAACTGACGTGGGATTCACCCAATCAGAGGCTTCTTGGTCACCTAGAGAAATTACTGGACTGTGTGTGAAACTCAAGACATGTAGCTGA
The DNA here is from genome assembly GCF_026419965.1 of Kogia breviceps. Lineage (NCBI taxonomy): Eukaryota > Metazoa > Chordata > Mammalia > Artiodactyla > Physeteridae > Kogia > Kogia breviceps. Next base: position 102,127,321 of record NC_081320.1, read on the forward strand.
AAACCAACCTCCTCTTAAGTTCTTTTCTCTCTTGATTTTATCATCTCCTTTGTGACTATGACTTTATTTTGCTTTAGGCAAGTATTCCTTTATGGCAACTATACACGGTGAGCTGTCCTGTGAATCCACACACGTCGTGCGCTGCGCAAGCTCAATTACTCCTGTTCTTCTTCTCCCCACTCGACCGGTGGTGGTGGATGTCCACCACCTGCCACGCTGCAGGCAAACAAAGTGTATGCAGTTAGCATCACGGGCTCCGTGCCTGAAGAGATAGCCCCATTGTTTTCTGCTTCACCTTCTTTCCAAGAAGCAGTATTTAGATATAGCAGTAACGGCCCGGGTACACGCAGGTTAAGCACACATTTTTAGCAGCTAACATCCATTATACAATTCATGCCCTACTTCTGGTAGCCTAAAGCACCCAAAGTGACAAGGTCTTGTGAGTACAAATAAACACTAAGTTTTCGCCACGGTAGCCAATGGTATGTTCAGAAATTTAAAAGAGTGGGCTGGGTATTGTCCTCAAAATGTCCCACTAAAGTCGAAAAGAACGATAAGCCCACCATGGGGGGTGGGGAGTGAGATGGAGAAGTCACCTCACGAGCGATGCTAGACAGCCCTCCCAGCGCACACCGGAAACTCCAGACTTCCCACCTGAGTCACAGAAGTCTTTCCAGGTCGCTGCTACCCAGGAGGCCCCTTTGGGAAATTTTAAATGAAAATGTGTTTGGTTTAATACAACATCCGCTCTATCAAGAGCTAAAAATGCCACATACATAACTTTTCTCTAAGCGTTGGGAAACGCTTCTCCATCCAGAGACAGTGGAAGGATGCAACAGGAGAAAGGTGCTCTGCATGGCAGTGGAGAATGGGCTGGAAGGAAGGAGGAATGAGAAGTGGGAGGAAAGGAGCCTAAAAGGAGAGAAGAGTTCACGGACGATAGAGAAATGCTTAAGATATGTACTTCGGCTATTTCCAATTCTAATTTAAAGTGGGATGTTGTAAAGGTGGGTCAACTGGTAAAATCATACTTTCGGAAGATCAAAATTTCAGTATTATATGACAAACCTAGAAAAATAGACTATCAGGAAAACATCATAATGACAGTAATAATAATAGCTAATATTTATTAACAGATGCACTACGTTGAATGCTTTACTTATGGATTTTATAATGTGAAGCCTACAAGAAGCTATAGGATTACGGGTACTCTTATTATCTCTATAATTGTAAAAGGCAAAATAACATACTCATTAAAGAGTTCAGGTTATTAAACGTATATACTGTTTAAGAAAATAAACCCCCAAATGAAAGCTTTTTATTAAATGTGAATGTAATTGAAGAGTGTCTGTATCTATAATTTAGAACTTGTTTGGGCTGACAATCATGATTTTATGTAGGCTCAGCGCTTATTTACAGAATTTGATCGAACTATGTGGCAATGTAGAGGTTTATCATTCTACTAAATGATGAACTAAGAGAATGAAGACATTCAGTCTTGAGGTATTCAAAAATAATCCCATGAGGTGTCTCATAAAACAGTTAAAAGACATTTAAGAAAATAATGGGAATAGTTATTTCCTCTTTGCTCTGGAAAGCTCTATGTCAAGTTAAGGATTTTTTTTATTTCCACAGAGAGAGGTATGTTACAGAGACAAATTTCTAATGAGCTCTATAACAGAGTAAGGGTTGTGCCCCAAACATGTGTATGAAATTATGTGTAAAGATAAATAAGCCATGCAATTCAGGCTTCATTATGGCTTTCAAATTAGTAATAGTCTACTCTTCTATGTTAAGATCAAATATAAGCATGACTCACAGAATGTATAACGTCTCCAAGAGTAAAAATATAAATACTATTCTCACTCATTTTGCTTCAGGGGAGGACCAAAGCCATGCTGCGGAGCTACACCCCTTGTTTCTTTTCTGCAGTGTGAACCATTTCCCCTTATTCCAAAGGGTCTCTGGGATCCAGAAGGACATCAAGTAGGGTCTTTTCCTGTCTTTTCCTGTTTTGGCTCTTGGAGGAAAGACATCCAGCCTTCCTCCTTACACTTTTGCTAACTTTTTCAAAAACTAGTTATTTCAAACTAATTTATAACCCTATATCATGCTTATGCAAAGCCTTCTTCAGAATGTCAGATTTCTTATCTGCTCGCAGATCCTGCTGAAATTAAGCAGGCATTCTTTCCACTGAGCTGCAGACCCCCCCAGAGAGCTGCCCCTGCAGAGAGTCACACAACCCAGAGGAGGGTGGCAAAGAACACGTTTTAAGGGCCTGTGGACCACGGATCGCATTCTAGTTCCAAAGTTCCATTTTACACCAGCTGAGATTTTCAGAAAGCGTGCTTGATTCTGTCAGTTTTATTTTTTAATTAAAATGCCATCACTGTGCCAGGGATGCTGAAAAACAGAAATAAACAACAACAAATGACTGCTTCCTTCACCCTGTCCTCATTGATGTACTGAAGGCTGTGGATGTAGAAGATGCATCCTTAATACTTACATGTGTATGTTCTGAAAAGGAATGCAAAGTTTAAGTCATTTCTCAGGTGTTAAGTTCATTGCGATTCCATTCTTTTTTTGTTGTTGTTCTCAATGCCCAGGCCACCCACAATTTGTGTCTTCTCTGCTTCATTCATTCTTTTCAGACAATGCACCCCAACCAACAGCTAATGAGCCAAGTAGCAAAGAAATATTCTTTTCTCTCCTCTTCTTGCCCAACTTCCACCTTTTCCTCTCAGCCCCCTTCTGACCAGAACCTCTTGGTATTCCACTTCTGAGGGTCCTACCCATCCCAAGAGGCTCCTCCCACAGTGTGTGAGTGAAGTGCCCTTGGTGGGATGAACACGTTCCTTTCTGTCCTCGCTTAACCGGATTCAGGCTTTGCCTCCATTCTAAATATAGGAAGAACAGATAATGGAATGAAACTATCAAAAATGCTACCTTAGAAAACCTCAGAAGTGCTATATTCTTGGGGAGGGAGAATAAATTGTGGTTCTATTCCTTGGTGGTCAATCCAGTCAGAAACCAAAGGTAGAAGCAGTGGAAAAGCAAACAGTCTGGTTCCAAACATACATGGGGACAGAGTGGGAGAAGGAGGGACCGGGGAGGCACATACTGTCGATACTACCACGGGGTGACTTTACAGGATGGGAGTCCCAGCTCCGGCCTCGTGCTCTGAGTTCTCTTAGATTCCACCCTTTCCGCAAACTCTCTTTCCAAAGCCCAGATGCGTAAGGGAGCGTCTCACCCAGTGCTCAGAAATTGCAGACTCTCCTCACTGCCATCCATAAATCCGAGCTTCGCCCAAGCAGCCTTGTCACACACAATTAGATACTCAGTACTTGTAAGCGAGCATTATGATTCACAGGCATTGCGAGCTGAGGCATGAGCTCACCCAAGGACCTAAGGATGGTGAGGAGGTGCGGTGCACACACCCCAGTAATAACCTGGAGCCGCTGCACACTGAGTCACTGGTGTCCAGAGTCTCTGCTTGGCTGACTTGCTTAAGTGATACCAGGCCAGAGATTCAAGCTCCTTCGGTAGAGTGTGTCTGCTCTCGAATCTTTTACAACATGTGTCTTAAAGCAGATCTCAAGCTTGAGGCAAAGTAGGCTCACAATCTGTGTTTAATTGGATTGAGCGTCTTATGGGGGGGGCAGAGGTCTCATTACACGTCCCCATTTGCTCCTGTCCCCCTGACCAGTGTCAGACCCAGCGAAGCGAGTGAGGGGCTGAGGGCCTGGCCTCCCCCGAACACACTCAACCCCAGAGAGTTCATTCACTCTGACTGCAAGTGGAGTGGGGGCCTCCAGTCGTGCGACACAGCTGCCTGGTCCTCACGCTCCGGACGATGCCGTCACCCTTCATTTAACCCAGGGAAGCCGTTCCCGGCCTCTACCTTAGACCCATTCGAGATCAGCTGTGCTGCGCTCCACCCCTCACATCCTGCGCTCCCTTTCCATGTTACATAAGGAGAGTTGGAGAGTGTTTATTAGATGAGGCGGAGCAGTTACCTGATCCAGGCTGCTGGGCCACGTCCTTGTCTAGATGCATCAGCACAGACACACAGGTTGGACACAAGCGTGTGTGTGACGTGGTCTCAAGGACGCTGCCATGTGCTACACGTCTTTGGGCTCACGCTCCGTCAGCCAGGATTTACCATCAGCCTCCTTTCTGATTCCTGTGTCATCTTGGTTATCAAAATCTTAAGATCCTCACTTGTCATCTGCAGTCTTGAAATCAGATCTCGCTGGTCATGTTCAGATCGGGGTTTGGAGGCAAAGAAGAGTCTGACTGAGGTGAGATGTTAGTATGGCCAGAAGATGAGCCCTCAGAGCATCAGGGTTTAACCCAGCGGAGATTGTATGTCCACAGATTGGATATCAAATGTAGGAAATTTCTTCGGTGTTCTATTTTTTTATTTGCTCACATTGTTTGTTGGCTATTGGTAGAGGAATTTTGCTATATGTTCCCTTCCATCTGAAAGTTGTGCATATAATTATTCTTTCACCATTTCTTCAACCAACTCTGTATCAGATTAGATGCTGTGGTCATAAGAAAATAAATCAGAATTACCCTCTGTTCTCAGAAATTTTATAGACCAGTAGGGATGAAAATACAAATTTATAAATGACTCTAGTGTGATTTGAAATTTGACACAAATGGTAAGCAACCATAAATTACATGTTATGATTGTCTCAAAGAAGGGAGAGACTGTGTCAACAGGGCTAGAGTGGAGATAACATGAAAAAGGTCGTGTCTGACATAATCCTTGAAAGGAAAGTACATTTCAACAGAAAATTATAGAAGGAGGAAAAAATTGGGACGGGGGAAATAAGGTGAGGAAAGTTGCTGGGAAAGGATACACGTGGCTCTACTAAGGGACGACTTAGAGACCGTTTGTTGCAGTGAGGACAGAGGGAGCAGAGGACAGACCTGAAGCCCAGGGTGGGGTAGGTCACTGTGGGTCGTGCCTGTCATCCTCACAAGAGTCTACGTACGATGAGCTGATGACTTTGTTCTGCAGAGAATGGGAAATTGCGGAAGGTTTTTGTGTAGTTGAGTGACAAGACCAGAGCTATTCTTTGGGATAATTAATCTGGCAGCCAATCAGTGGCTACTTCCTGCCAATTCTGTCTCTAAAATAGCTCTCCCAACTGTTTCTTCCCTTCCATTCCCCCTACCACTTTTTCAGAGTAGACTGTCATTATCTTTCTCCTGGACTCTTACAGTCGCCTTAGATGCCGCTCTCCCAGCCCCACATATACTCACACTCACACTTACAAATGCATCTACATTCTGTTTTTAGATTAATTATTCCAAAGTACAGCTTTGGCATTTTCATGCTCCAACAGAACCGGGGTCTTCCTGTTTCCTACAGAATTCAACCCAAACACCCAACCTACCGTTTGAGGCAATTCCCCGCCCATTCTCAAGTCTGCCTTCCATCCCTGGCCTATCCTCATCAACTGCAGATCTTCAGGGCAGTGAGGAACATGACTCTCTCCTGGCCATGCTGTCCCTTCCTGCTGCCCTGTCCTTCCCTGATGTCCATGCAAACATGCTGTCCACCCATCAGAGGCTGGTTCACATGCCACCTTTCCACAAAGTCCTTACTAGTCCCCCCAGAGGAAATCCAGCCCTTCTCCCCGAATCTCTACAGCCTTTACTTCTGTGGTCTTATCGTTGTCGCCTTTGTATTTACAGTTCTTTATGTCACAGTACAACCCCCCCTGTGCGGCTCTGAAACGCTGCTGTTAGTGAGGGCGACTCCTCCCCACACATTGGACATGGTTGGTGCTCAGCGACTCTGTTAATTGAAGAGAGGCTGGTGGGGCGACCTGGAACACAGCACTCTCTTCACGGCTGTTGGAGTGACCAACACACCATCTTTTCGGGGGACCTCGAAAGTCCTGGGTCTTCTGTTGTGATTCAGTATAGAGTTATTTATCCCAGGAGTGGTGATCACCTCATTTTGGTCTGTGTTACTACATTGTGTACCTTGATCTTTGGAATAGGTATGTTTTTATTGCATGGAAAGTAGTTCACAAGGTGCTTAGGACACTTGGATGAGTGGGTGTGCCCTGACTTTTCCCTGAATCACTGGGAGACTTCCTGTAAAAATGATGTTGCCTCTAAACTCCCTGAAGAAAAATTTCATAAGCCAGGTGTACAGACTCCTATTTGAAAACCTGAACTTTCCATACACTTAATTTTCCTTCCTCTACTTATTCAGTAAGTGTGTTCTGTCTCATTCGGACCATTTGATACCGCTTAAAAAATAAATAGTTGTGTATCTGCCACTTGAGTTCAAGCAGCTGGGAAGGACCCTCGAAAACCCAAACTCCTAATGCTTATTCACAGCAATCGATATTAGTGCTGGGAGGGAAATGGAATTGAACTCCTGGAAGGGAAAAGTTCTCCCTTTTCCTCCAGGGCAAGAACTGGGATGGAACGAGGATGAGTCTGTGGCATAGAATTTCGGGAGGTGGGCTCCTCAGAGAGAGCATAACATGGCAGAGGAGGTTTTGACCCCCCTTCTTGTCTGGTCTCAGAAGTCTCAGAATTCTGATCCTGAAAAGGAGGGGGGCTTCGAAGTTAACTGGAAGAGACTAACGCTGGGCCCAGGGAGTCATCATGGAGAAATAGGCAGCCGCTGAACACCTAGACCAGCTCTGTCTGCCACAGTGATCTTAGGGTGCAGTGGTCTCAGCGAAGGGTCTGCTCCCAAGGTAGTGAAGAATCCTCTGTGCTTTATGATAATTTCAAAACCTGACATGTATTTTAGCAATTTAAATAGTATGGCTATGCTGAAGTAAACTTACTCAGGGAAAATAGGTATTTAGGTATTGAACTCTATTTCTATGTATTTTAAGCAAAAGCTGGTTTAAGGGGTCCACTTTAGCCCTCTAACGTAGGGATGAGTAGAATCGGTGTGGTCCACTTAGGTGAAGTAGGCATATAGTTCCATACCCTGCCTGCCGTGTTTCACTGGAATTTGCAATGTCCTTTCTATTTACTGCTGGGCTCTGCTTCAATGGTGATGGTTTTATAGATTGTGAAGGGGTTTGTGATATTGATAAAGGAGTAAGAGACTAAGTAAGAAAAGAAAAGAAAACCAGTAACCTAGTGCTTATTGTGAAGTTAAAGTGAAGAGGATGGGGGATATCATTAGCGCAGAAGCACAGATCAGGCTTCCGGGGGAGGCTGAGGTTCAAATCGCCACCCTCTTTCCACAACTCACGTAATGCCCTTCCTGTGTTAACCTGAACTATCCTTAGGACCTGGCCCTCCCCTTACTAGTATTGTCTGTACCACTCACTGGCTGTTCTAGTCACCTAACTTCTCAGGGTACTTATTAATGAATGCATTCATTTCCCACGCAAAGCTAGATTGTATTTCCTTGAGAATGTGGGTATCAATTTCCATCATATGAATTTTCAAGTACCTTACACACATAAAAGGTGTTCAGTAGATACTTGTTTGATTATTGGACTGATTTGGGACGCAAATATCACATATCGTTAATATGTCGTTAAATCCAGTATGGCTGCAACATCTTAGTTCACCTTCTGGTGTCTTTTTTGGCTTTCTGCTTCCACATAATCCTAATTCAAATTTCTGTTCTTGAACAGAAGAGTCTTCAAGAGACGCTGCAAATCAGAAATATAAAAATGGAAACCCGATTGCCGGTAACCCTGTGTAGCGAGTGCGTGTGCGTAGGACCCCGGTGTGGCTCACCGTGTGAGGGTTCCTCTGTGGGCAGCAGGGCTCGGGGCTGATTCTGGAGGGGGTGTCTCGTTTCCTACCCTGTTCTCCTGAGAAGGAAGGTGGCAAATATCATTTTCGTTGATGATGGAGTTTGTGACTCACACAGCCATGGACTGTGGTCATTTTCCGATAAGCTGGCTTTTGTTTTGTTTTCTTTTGGTTTTTCAAGTCTCCTCTTGGCTTCTGGGATAAATGAACTGCTCTTGACGTGGAATCCCGTAGGATGCGTGGCCTGCCCAATGTGACCTGTTGAGAACTATCCTGACACGGTCCATACACCACCCAAGTGTTCCTTCGGCTGAAGTGAATCCGTGGGCCTAGTGACCCACGCTCGGCAGGTGGGATCCCTCCTTCCAACCCAAGCCGAACTAAAGGGCGATGCTCTTCCTTCAGAAATAGGGACATTTGATTTTCCAGTTTTGACTGTGTTGCTCTTTAACGCCTTTTGGTAAACAAAAGTCAGTTGATAGGCATTTACTGAGGTCCTGGTCTGTGCTGAAGACGGTGCTAGGTGCTTTGAGGATGTGAAAGAAGAACGGGCCATATGACAGGAGCGAGTAAGAGGAAAAGGTGCCCCAGTGGAAGAACACGGAGTTATGGGCTTTTCCCCAAGTGTGAGCCCAGCAATCACACCACCGCCATACTTGCTTCACCTTGTCCACTTTTTGGACACACAACGTTATACCGCTACCTATAAAATGGAGCATAACATAAAGACGTGATGTCTATCAAGGTTCCTGGGAGAATAAAATAAGATCATGTTTGTAAAAGAGCTTTTACAACTCTACTGCCACGATGATGACATTCTTTTTCCTTTTCTTTTTTTTAAAAATCATTTTTAACCTAGAATTAAGGGTGGAGCCTGATTGCTTCCTCTGCAACACATAGTAGCTGCTAAGTAAATGCAAGTTGAATAATTTATTGAATGAAAACAAGGACATGTACTTTCACAGAAGTGACTCGGTACTGATTTTGACCGAGGGGTGCTCATAAGTAGCCCCTAAAGTCAGGAGTGCTTTTGCTTTTGCAAAGTCCTCCTCTTGAAAGGAGTCAACTGGCCAGTCAACTGGCCCTTCTCTCAAGGACCTTGTTCACAGGTCAAATAATGATTGTATAGTGCCATGCCTGTAATCTAATTAATGATTTTGGCTTTAGCAAAGTTTTGGATGAGACAAAGGAGCCCATTTAAATTCTTTAAGAGTTGTGCGTATTTGACTAGGTTTCTACTTTTTGCTCAGTCCCAGCCGTTGGAGCACACAGAGCTGTCTGTCTTTCCAGGGATGCAGGGAACACATCGTTCATTGTGAGCAGAGAGCAGCCACAGGCGTGCGCATATATCAGCACACTTAGCGGCAGACGCAGTGCCTGCGCTGACATCTCAGTTGAGTTTGAAGTCTGGTAGCCCCTCCTCCTCACCCTCTCAAAGGAAAAGGAGTCCCATGTTTCCAGAGCTCACCTTATATAGATGAACAGACTCATATGAAGGAACAAACCAAGACCGTTTCTGTGCATTTGTTTTACCAATTTGTGCAAAACACTCTGAATATTCTGAATATTTAGACAACACTTCCTGACTAATCAGTTCATGATTCACTCATTTATTTGATCTGCTAAAATTTCAACCTCAGGTCTGGCTGAGTACCTGTTCACAGAATTAGTTTCTGTTTCATTGTTTTATATTTGTGAAAATATTGATATCGGTTTATTTCTTCTCCATTTGCATGTGCATTTTTCCTGATAGTTGTGAAATGTGCCTTCGTTAATGTTCTTTAAAGGTAATTGGTGGAAGGAGTATTAACCTGTTATGGATATAAATTTTGGAGTAGACAGAGGGCCTTTTGTGAGCCTGAATTTTATAACCAATCAAACCATTTTTCTTTATTTTTGTGTCAACAGGGTCTAGCTCAGTGCCTGGCACATAATATACATTTAAAGGTTTTTGTTTGATCCTCGTCACATGAACTAGAAGTCTGGGCACTGTGGGAGATCTACATGATATTCCCATACTTAACTTTGCAATTAAAAAAGAACCTTTAGAATGGCTCTATTGTTTCATTTATGTATCAGTTGTGTTGTATTCTCTGATACACCTGAGTGCTGGGAGCAGAGCCTGGCACAGAAGAGGGCTCACAAGTGTGACTTAAGTGATGAGAAAATAGAGATGTCTACCCACATATGTGAAATGTGGCGTGTTGCAGTTCAAAAGGAACCTTCAACTTGTCTGTTTCAGATAAAGTTTCCTTATATAGAGAGAAAACGAGACAAAGAGGAAGGAAAAAAGGAAGAGACATGGGCGGGCAAAGACTAGGAAACAGAGAGAAAAGGGAAAAGTCAAGTGAGATGAAACGCAGAGTCGCACCGAGGGCAGAAAAGGAACGTGTCGAGTTGACAGAGGAAAGGGGCAGCATCCGGTCTGCAGAAAGCCAGGGGGACTCAGGTAAATGCAGGTGTCCCTGCTGCTTTAATAGGGGTGGGAAGAGAGAATCGGTGCCCAGTCAGTTCTTGCTGCTGTGGCCAGTTGTCTCCAGGGGACTGAGGGAAGAGGAAGAATGAGACGTTGCCAGCAGCCCTGGAGCAGAAGCCCTGACCCGGGTCTCCTGGTCCTCACCCTGATTTCCGCTAACACCCACAGAGATGCGTAGCCGTTCTGGGCTCTTTGGGAGTACAAGCAACTTGTAGAACATCGACTCTCTGTGGGTCGTGTTGGAGAATGTCCAGCGACCTCCCTACCTACCACCAGAGCTTACAACCCAGAAGGTACAGTTGACAAGATTCTTTTAACTCATCACCTTACTGAGAACAGAATACTTCATTATTATTTGGAAAGATGTACTTCGTTTACGATGTAGAGTTTGCACTGGGAGAATGCCACTATGTAAATTACTGGGAGAAATACAGTCTCTTCACTAACGATGCAAAGAGAAAGATCCGGGTGATGTCCTGTGTTGTTAGATTCCCACAGGATTGGTGTCTGGCGAACTCTGTGTTATCTAAACCTGATTACACTGATTAGGCTGAGAGTTGACTGTTAGAAGTAATACACTGCTCCGCCTCAGTAATTCCTTATGAAACCAAGAAATTAGGGATCTTTAGATTATATGATCATGTCAAATGTTCTATAATAAAAAATGGGAAATCTGGAGGCAATCAGAAGTTAAATATCTCTACTCACATGTAAACATACAACTGTGTATTTTGTATAGTTTATATATTGTTTGTGTATTTGAAACATACCATATCAATTTTACTCCCAATAACTTTCAAATAATTATTATATCCAAAGAAGAAACATTTACATAAAAGAATTTGAATTTCTGAGTGAATTTAATCCCCTTTTATGTGTTTCTTGATATAAAACCATACTGAGGACTCTCATGTTTCGTAATAAACTGACTTCGGGCCGCGTTAAACGGCTTGGGAATCCCTCCAAAGCCATGGACAAACCAAACAATATTGATTTTTTTTCCCCTTTGCTTTAAACTTAATTAAAAGGATGCAATACATCAGCAAGCTGGTGGAGACTTATCTAGAGACAAAATATGATTTAGAAATCTGACAAGTGAAAGATTGCGATGAGATTGGATGTTTAAAAAAAAACATCTTGAATGAATCTGTCCTCTAGTCAATGTGTATGGGAGACTCTCACAGTCAGTTTTAAAGGGTGGATGAGTCAGCATTAAACAGAGCTGAAGAAAAAACAGATGATTAACTATTTGGATGTTTGAAGTTTCCAATTTCATTGATAATTATGCTTTCATTTGAAAGAAAGAAATCCAGTCGTATATTGTTGACTTAATAAGCACGGAGCCAGGCATTGGGTGCAGCCCCACACCTGCGCCCACGCTGGAGCTGGGTCTTGAATGGAAGGGCCACCCTCCTTCTCCTGAGCTGAGGCCGGCACCACCGTCTCCCTCCCACAGCCTCGCACTGGGGGTCTTAAGCCATTTGATGGGTAGACATGCCTGTGCTTCCATATCCCAGGCGTGGCTCTCTCCCCAGGTCCACAGTCCTGACTGGTGGGCCCAAAGCCTTGGACTGGGGTCTCCTCTTTTCCTGACAATGTGACAGGTGGGCAGGGATGCGCCTTGAGGAGATTGTGGCCGCAGCTGTGGCTTGGTTGGCGAGCCACGATGCCCACAGGCTGTGGCGACTCTGCCTCGGTGAGATGTGCTGTGTCGTGTCCTTGGAGACGAAGCCAGGACTTTGGTTTCTTGACCAAATAGTGCCCCTTTTTAATAAACACAGGTTCTCATGGCCAGAAGAGAAGCTGTCCCCCAGCAGTGCCCTACAAACTACAGTGCTACGAGCTCACTGCAGTGGAGGACCGTGCTGTCCTGTGGATCTCAGTGTTAGGATTCTAGAACTCACAAAAACTCCTGTTTCCATGACTACAGATGGCCTTATTTTACCCCTCCCAGAATGAGGATATTTAGTATTGATAATAGGATCTAAAGTATTTATTTCTAAAACACAGAGGAGTATTTATCACATTAAGAAATTTGGCTCCTTTATTTATTTTTAAGAAAAGTCTTTAAATTGAATGAAAGTCTACAAACTTTATACTATCAAGGTCTGTTTCTTAATTGCAGCTGGGAACTTATTACTGCAAAGGCATTCTTTAAATTAAACCATATCTTCTTCATGAGGAGTTCCCTGGCAAATCCCAACCCAGAAGGAACGCTTATACTTTAGATGCATTGAATGATTTCACATCCAATTGTTTATCACATGAGGATTCACTGGTTTTTTTTAAAATATAATTCTGTCTCGTCTCCTCAAAAAGAGATCTGATCTTTGAGCAAAGGATCTAAATTCCTCTGGCATCTCCCATTGTATTTGGTCATCAGTACACACACGGTATAAAGAGTTACCTAAAACTGTGTGTGTGCTAGTTGGTTTGGAAGTTGAGTGTCCCTTTATATTTCGGACCAGAATTAAAAGCTGGACTTAATCAAAGATCAACCTAGTCTTCAGAGCCCATTATTGCTGATGACCAGGATACTTGCGGGACTAAACATGCTAAAAATATTGCATGGATATGTGTTTCACTTAGTTTCTTCCAGAGTTAATCCAGACTTCCCAAGCCTTCTTTCCAGATCTTGAAGGTTGTGTGAACATTGAAACTGAAGTGAATGTTAGAAAGTAGGAAGGACAGTAAATGATAAACGTGGTGGGTTTTTTTGGTGGGGGGAGAATAGGTTTCTCTGGGGTTATTTTTTGGTTTTTACTATGGTTATTTTTTCTTTTTTTAACCTTTTATTTTATATTGGAATATAGTTTATTTACAATGTTGCGTTAGTTTCAGGTGTACAACAGTGATTCAGTCATACATATAAATGTATCTATTCTTTTCCAAATTCTTTTCCCATTTAGGTTGTTACATAATATTGAGCAGAGTTCCCTGTGCTATACAGTGGGTCCCTGATGGTTATCTGCTTTAAATACAGCAGTGTGTACATGTCAATCCCCAACCCCCAAACCTTTGCCCCGCTCCCTGCCCTTGGTAACCATAAATTCGTTCTCTAAGTCTGTGAGTCTGTATCTGTTTTGTAAATAAGTTCATGTGTATTATTTCTTTTTAGATTCCACGTATAAGCTATATCATATGATATTTCTCTTTCTCTGTCTGACTGACTTTACTCAGTATGACAGTCTCTAGGTCCGTCCATGTTGCTACAAATTTTTTTTTAATTGTGATAAAAACACTTAATGTAAGATTATCCTCTTGAATTTGTAAGTGCACAGTATAGAGTCGTTACCTATAGGAACAAGGCAGTCCAGCAGATCCTAGAACTTATCCACCTTGTGTAAATGGAACTTGTGAACAGCACGTCCTGGCAATCACCACTGTACTCACGGTTCCTAAGAACTGGACTATCTTAGACATTTTGTATAAGCAGAATCACGCAGTATTTGTCCTTCTGTGTCCGGCTCATTTCGCATGGCATAATGTCCTCCAGGTCCATCCATGTTGTCACTAATGTTCATTGTATGTATACACCCAATTTTCTTTTTTCATTCATCCCTTTATGGACATTTACGCTGTTTCCATATCCTGGCTGCTGTGAACAGTGCTGCGGTAAACATAGGAGTGCAGATATCTCTTTGAGATTGTGATTTCAATTCTTTTGGATAAATATTCAGAAGTGGAATTGCTGGATCGCACGGTTGTTCTATTTTTACTTTTTTGAGGAACCTCCAGACTGTTTTCCACAGTGGCTGCACCAACTTACATTCCCACCCACAGTGCACAAGCGTTCCCTTTTCCGTGCATTCTCACCACCCTTGTTATCGCTTGTTTTTTTGACAATAGCCATTCTGACAGGTGTGCGGTGGCATCTCATTCTGGTGTTGATTTGCATTTCCCTGACGATTAGTGATGCTGGGTACCTTGTCATATACCTGGTGGCCATCTGCACCGTCTTCTTTGGAGTAATGTCTATTCAAGTCATTTGCCCGTTTTTAAATTGAGTTCTTTGGTTTTTTGCTATTGAGTTGTACGAGTTCCCTACAGGTTTTGTATATTGCCCCCTTATCAGATATACGGTTTGCAAATATTTTCTCCACTCAGTAGGTGGTCCTTTCACTCTGACTGCGTCTCTTGCTGGGCATACACTCTAGTTTGACGTAGTCCCACTTGTCTGTTTTTCCCTTTGTTGCTTAGTGTTGTTAAAATGTCCACACCATGCAAAGCGATCTGAAGATTCATTGCAATCTCTTTCAAAATCCCAACGGCGTTTTCTGCAGGAATAGAGAAAACAATCCTCAAATTTATATGGAGCCAAAAAATACCCCAGATGACAAAAACAATCTTAAGAAAGAGCATCACACTTCCCGATTCAAAACTATATTACAAACTCCAGTCATTTAAACAGTATGGTCCTGGTGTAAAGCCAGGGGGACAGAATAAAGAGCCCAGGAAATACCCACCCATGTATATACTTTCAGTTTTCGCCAAGGGTGACAAGAATGTGCAATGGGGAAAGGATAGTCTCTTCAATAAATAGTGTTGGGAAAACTGGATACCCAAATGCAGAAGAATAAAATTGGACCCCTCTCTTATACCATGCACAAAATCAAGTCGAACTGAAGTGAAGACTTAAACATAAGACCTGAAAATGTAAAACTCCTAGAAGAAAAATGGGGGAAAAGCTTCATGGCGTTGGCCTTGGCAATGGTTTCTGAGAATAGCTTTGCTAAAATTCAGGGCCCATTTCGTACCTTAGATGTGGCTCTTAAAGTCCTTTCCTTTATTCCTCTGCCCTTCCTCCCTCTCAGGAAAGGGCTCACCTGGCGACAGGGAGGAGGAGGACAGAATTTCACGCTGCGCAGAGGGGCACATTTGTTCTTCCTCGAGAAATCCCTGAAACCCGCCCTGGAGTCCTAAGTGGCACAAGCAGCTGCTGCATGGTGGGAGGGGAGGCTGGAGAGACTGGAACTGTGATGCGTTTTAAACCCTGTCTCTGGGGGGAAATGGGCAGGAATGCCATGACCCACATGCAGAAAAGCCTGCCTTTGCTGAGCACCTTTCCCACTGATGACAGCAGGTGGGTCGGGCCCTGTGATGGGGACGCGCTCTGGCGCGCCAGCTCGATCCTGGGTTACACCTGCTGTTCAGGTCCCCCGTCCACTTGCACTTTGTCCCAAACAAGATGCCCCAGTTGTGTTACCCTATTGTCAGGGCCATTCAAATAAAACTTTCAGGATGCTTCTGACTTGAACCCAGTGGGAGAAATGACTCAGAAGGCATTTCTAGGACACTGGGGCTTTTGCTACTTCTGACTTGAGCCCAGTGGGAGAAGTGACTCAGAAGGCATTTCTAGGACACTGGGGCTTTTTTGCTTCTTCGCTGAGATGCCTTTGGGAAGCAGAGAAGCAGAGAAAACCCACAGAACTGATGTGCACGGATATGGCTGTATGTACTGTGCTCAGCACAGCTTGCAGGGACCTGGCGTCGATAACGTTTGCGTTACCACTGGCCCATCCCGGCGTGTCCACACTGCAGGTGATTCCAGCCTCCTCTAGAGGGTCCTCCAGATTGATGGCAGCAAACCTGAGAAGGGCACCTTGGCCCCCGATGCAGGTGCCGCCCGCACCAGGACGAGGGTAGCTGGTTTCTGTTGCATCGGGGCTGACTGCTCTGGCCTGGGGCGGCTCGGCAAGGTTACAGGCCCTGCAGGCACTGAGCTAGGCAGGCCAGCCCTCTGACCTTTGAACGACCTCCCCATGAAGAGGTAAGGCTTGTTCCTGGTACCACTGAATCCTGGGTTTCTTCAGACCGAGGCAGGCTGTGGGCTTCCTTCCATCACGGGGGAATGCCAAGCCTCACTCTGGAGCACAAAGAGCCAGCCGGGGGCACCTGGCCCTGCACGGTCCTCCCTGCTGGTCCCCTTCCCTCAACACTGACGGAGCCACCAGCCTCTCTCTCACTCCCACTTTCCCTTCCGTTTCTCCTGGAGTTAATGAAATTAGTGAGACAGCATTTCTGGAAAAGAGTAAATGTATCTGCTGAAATAACGTGAAAAAAATCATGTACCATCCATGCTCAGAAAAGCACCCCAATGTTAATCACAAAGCTTTAAAAAAAATTTTAGTTTCTTAAACAAAGGTTAAAACCTTCAAAATGGAAATATTTGTCATGAATCACATCCTTTCTCTTAAAATTAAAAAAAAAAATCTAAATGGGAATAATAACAGTTCACTAAGCAGGACAAGCAGTCTTTATTGGAGAATTGGTCTCATCTCCTGAGTAGCTCTTTTTTCTTCCATTTGTTTTAAAAGGCATGTTTCCTCTCGTCACTTAAATGGTTTGTTTCAGGAGCAGCGAAAGAGTTTACTTGCATTTCAGGTGGCTTATGTCAAAGTTTCTTGACCACTGAAGTTTCCTTTGGACTGATTCTGGCTCAGTTATAAGCATCTCCTGGGAAAATAGAATGAGATTTTCTATATTCCCTATATTGATCCTACTGGGGTTTTTTAATGTAACTCTGCTCTTGATTCTCTTGACTATGTACTGGGGTTGCCATTCTTTTGAAATAAACTGATTCCGAGGGGAGAAATCCTGTCTCTGTCTCTGTCTTTCTGGCAACATTCCCTTTTGGTTGACTTCCCTTCTCTCATATTGCGAAGCATCGGTGCGCTGGGCGAGCCTCGGGCGACGGCTGGGTGACAGGAGAGCCACGACATTTGTGGTCTTGCTGCACCTAATTTACCAAACGGATGATAGCCAGCAGATAACACACTTTTCAGGATACTTTGTGTTCTAGGTGGACAACCATCATCCTAGCCTCCCCTGAGGTGTGACTCCAATTCCCTCTGTCTAGACTGTCCAACCTCTTATCTCCTCGTCCGATTCGCACTCAGGCTTCAGAGCAGTACTCCTGACTCCTGCCCAACCTACAGTTTCCCTCTTCTGAACTCATATGGATTTGCTCCGCAGACCTCAGCACTTTTAACGTCATAGCCTGTCTGACAGAGAAGGGTGTACATCAGTGTCCTAGAGTCCAGCATGTCTCCTGATTCAGGAGGCGTGTTCTTCTTAAAACCTTCCTGGTGTGCATTCATCTGCTGACCCAGGGTCTGCTTGAATACCTACCACTATGGGGATATCACTGCTGAATGGGGAAGCACATCATTTTTCATGGCACACAACAGATCTAGTTCACAGACAGTGATCGCTTCTGTACCTGGGGTCAGCTGCTTGAGAACTGAGACTGTAAGTACAGAGATACAGGTGTATAGAGACAGATATGAGGTCGGCTTAGAATATAAAGATATCGGGCAATCCATCTCATAATACCCATCAGAGTGTTGTGCATATGATCCTGTTTTCAACCAATACTCAATAAGCGATTTCTTCTACAAGGTGAATGGTGCAGTGCGCGTGATTATACCTGAGAAACAGTGGATTTTGTATTGATTCATATGTGCCTGTGATTTAGATACCCTTACCCTCCCTAATAAAAAGAGATATAAAGTGAAGCATATTTAAAACGAGCATATTTTGATCTCATTTGTAAAATGGAGATAACTCTAGAGCAGGAATCCCTCCATTTATATATTAAATGAAAATACAATCTGCATCCTTTGTGACCGTAAGTTCCGAGGCTGCTTGGCCTCCGCTGCGCCATATAAAGTCCAGGTGACAAATCTGACTTTGGGATAGTGGTTTGCTGAGCTCAAGGCAAAATTCCTATGATCTGGGCCCTCACCAACTCTTCCCGGATTCTTCCTATGATGAAGCTATTCTCAATAGGCAGCAAGGCCCAGCGGGTTTCACATGCCGGTGCTTTCCTGAACTCGGAGACCCTCCCACACCCCCCCCCGAGGACACCCTGCTTTCCAAGCTCGGGGAGGCGACCGGAGGCAGCCCTCTGTCTCCAACATCTGTGACCCAGCGCGCCTGCCAGCCCTGTCTTCATCTGTGGCCTGAGACGTCATACTAATTTAATACTGCACACTGAAAATAGAGCTAGCTCACAGGATGTGATAGCATCTGCCCCTTCACACACAACTGCACGTCTCCAAGCAGCCCGTCCAGTGCCCCCAAGGGGACCCCACGCAACTGCCTTCTCCCCCCAATGTCCTCCTGCGAGCACACCCTCACACCCTGCCCAGGAAGCCTGGGTTCCTTCCATGGATCTCCTCCCACAAACTCCCTCTCGGCTCCGGTATTTGGAAGCCCGTCCTACTCCTGACCAGCCGGAGGAGGGCTGTGTCCACCTCCTGCCCGAGGCTAGATTGCCTCCTGGACTGTCTTTCCACCCCTCCCAAAGGACACACTATATACTATTACTTCATCGTGGGTCTGCTTTGTCCCCTCCCTGGAAGGCTTTGTCCTCTTAAGCACCATCTTGGTAGCTCTAACCGAACAAAACACGGCACTGATGTCCAGGTCTTGCACGTTGCGGACAAGCGGGGTCCACACACCTCCTCTCTGTGCGACCTTGTGGCTCTGACTGTGCGACGTATCCTCACAAGGAGCAGGCATTTAGGGGGAACTGAAAGCTCCTCATTTCTGTGATTCCTGGGCTCCAGAGAGAGTGCCCTGAAATCTCCCATTTTCCTCTCTGCCTTGGAGCTCCTGGCAGGCGACCTATCTCGCTGGATCGGCCGGTCCCTTCCACCCATCCTGTGGCCCCTGACCCTGTTCTCCCTCCCAGCCCTTTGGGTTAGGGTGGGGCAGGCCCTGCTCTCAGGGTGAGGCCATGCAGCTCCCCGGCATCCGCCCTCCTGCGACGGGGGCTCCACGTCGCAGAGCTGCTGGGCTGGCATATGCCGCACTTCCCCTGCCACCTCCGGGACCACCGCCTTGCCGTGGCTCTCACCTCCACTTCCTTTATCCTTCCTCTTGTGACGTGAGGGCTTTCCTGTGAGCAGGAAAGTCCTTGCAGGTGACATAGGAATCTGCAAGACAGAGAAAAATGTTCTTTTGTAGTTCATGTTTCAGTGGAAAGGAGGTGCCCTTTTCCTTCCTCTCTCACTGATTTTCACACCTTTGTTCCTCATCTGCTCTCCTGCTCCCAAATTTCTCCTTGATTGTTTTGCTTACAGACTCGAGGTTAAAGTAAGAAGAATCAGTCAGAGAGAGTGGTTTGTCAGGTATTAGCCAGTACATCCGATTCGGTGAAAGCGGGCTTGCTTGTGATACGGGAGCGCAGAGCGACTTTGTGTCTTTTTGAATTATAAACATACACTCTGCTCTTTCTAGGGCTTGAGCCCAGGACGCCTACGACTCAGCGTGGCGCCGAGGCTGGCTCCTCTTCCAGCTGTGTGGCCACGTGTCTGTCTGCTCGGGGCCCTGCGCTGAGCCCTGCCCCTGCAGAGCCCACCCTCCCCCTGCATTTGCAGTGTTGCAGTGTTTCCTCGGGCTCTCTGAGAATCATGCTTTTCTGTATCTCAAAAGATACTCCAGCGAAACTAGAAAACTGCATACAGAAATACGGAAAACTGTTCACACATCACGTGACAGTGATGGGCGGGTCCTTCCCAGACCCGGCTGTGTGGAGTCATCTGGCCCAAGGGTGACTGCGGGGCGGGGCTGGGCGTGCACCCCTACACGTGTCCTACCACAGTGGGCTCCCGGCTGGGCTCCTGGGGGTCTGCCACACCCGCAGCAGCGTGCGGGCTGTGGTCCCCGAGCACGGGCCTGGGCG
Source organism: Kogia breviceps (assembly GCF_026419965.1). NCBI lineage: Eukaryota > Metazoa > Chordata > Mammalia > Artiodactyla > Physeteridae > Kogia > Kogia breviceps. The sequence continues at coordinate 102,147,252 of NC_081320.1, forward strand.
CCGAGCCCCAGAGGCCCTGGCCCGCTTGCCTCAGCCGAGCAGGGTGGCTTCATCCTTGCTGCGGTGGCGACGTGCCCCCCGTGTTGTCGCCTTCCCGTCGGCGGGGCGAGCTTTTTCAGGTCGAGGACCTGGAATCCTCCTCCTGGCTCAGCCCCGACGCGCGAGCCGCAGGGTCAACTCTTCGCAAGGAGGATACGCTTGCTGAATTAAATCTGTTAAATCGCGGTCTCAGGGCTTTTCCAGCTTCAGGTCCAACATGTAAAATCATGGGCTGGTATCTCTCACTGTCCTGAATACAGGACACTTCCATCTTAGGTCACAAAGGGATTTAAAGTCAGACCACAAATCACTGGTTTCTCATAGTTGAGAGATAGAAAAGCCATTCCACAGCTTTGTAGCTAAAACCCAAGAATATACACCCCCTCCCCCTTTTTAAAAAAAATGTCGGTTAATTTCACTTCTCTTGTAGCTTCTGTGCCTTGTCCATGGCTTTGCGTTTTACTTCTCCGAGTCTTCCTTAAGCAAAAAGAGAAATTTCATAGAGCTGTATTTTTACCAGACCTTTTCCTTTTATTTCCGAATTGATTGTCATAATAGTACTGTAAGGTGAGTGGGGCAGGTGTTGTTATTATTCTTTCTTTTGCTCGTGTCCCTAAGAGAGGAGCCAGTTGAGTTGTGAAGTTCATACTGCTGGAAGTGGAAGAATTCGATTCAAACTTGGGATGCTTCGGCTCCATGACTTTAAGCCTCTCCTTTCAGCCAGTGGTTCTCAGCCCTGGCTGCTCCGTAGGATTACCTGGGGAGCTTTTAAAAAATACTGATGCCTGGGCTTCACCTCACACCAGTTAAATCCCACTCTCTGCCGGTGGATGTTGCCGTGTTTTAAAAGCTCCTAGATAATTCTAATACGCGGGCAAGGCTGAGGACTGCGCTGTTTCCCTACCTCTCTGTCAGAGGAGCAGCATGGAGAAGGACAGTCATCTGTGCGGATGGGCCACATGGACAGCTCATAGAATCCTGACAGGTTAGCCTTTGGTTCCTTAGCCTGCCATTGGTGTGGACGTATTGTAAGCAATTAGGCTTGAATGATTCCCCTTTCTTCATGCCCGTGTCAGCGTTGTATTTCGTTAAAAAGTAAGTTCTTGAATCACACAGGCTGAATTAATACGACTAATTCTTGCCTGACCTCAGGTGTAATAAAGTACGTGACGCTCTTTGAGCAGGAAGATGCTTAATGATCATCTCGTCCAGTGGCTTCCAAACTTTCATTAATGAAGAACTTTGTTAGAAAATGAAAGCAGATGAAGTAGAAGTCAGGGCTCTAGACCCCCTGCTCGACTCTGCCCTCACTGGCCTCCGGGGCACATATGAATATTACTCATGGGCTGGATGTGACCTGGGGGCACTAGTGGAGAGAGGACACGGTTTGAAGACAAGTTGTTGAAAGTTCTTGTTTTACTGCTGAGGAACATGAGAGCAAGAAAGGGATTCCAGGGACTTCCCTGGTGGTCCAGTGGTTAAGACTTTGCCTTCCAATGCAGGTGGTGTGGGTTTGATCCCTGGTCGGGGAGCTAAGATCCCACATGCCTCTCGCCAAAAAATCCAAACGTAAAACAGAAGCAATATTGTAACAAATTCAATAAAGACTTTAAAAAGGGTCCACATAAAAAAAAAAAAATCTTTTAAAAAAATAAAGGGATTCCAGAGTGAGCTGAGGAGCCAGGACTTACACCTAGAAATCCTGGCTTCCTCTCTGCTGCCTTTTTGCCTGTGTACTGTAATTTGTGATTGTGTGGCTGACATCATCATGACACTCATGAGTCATGATGTTGTGATGTGTGATGTTGTGATGGTGGGTTGCCAAGCTGGTGTCAGAACATAGATACCCTGACCCCCACCAGGGTCCTAAGCCTGAAACAAGAAGGTCTTCCCCAGGGAGCAAATTTCCTTTCAGCACACACTCTACCTTCTCCTTTCCCCCACCTCCTGGGATCCACCTCCCGGGACCCTGACAGTGCTGGGCTTAGAGTGAGGCTGTGTGTGAGCGGTGACACAGGTGAGCTTGGGGTTTGGGGATTACTGGCTCTGTAGGCAATTAATTGGATCTACATCTAAATCTCATTGTTTTGTCTCCTCAGATGATACTAAGAAAGTCACATCATTTCTCACATATCAAATGCTTTAAAATACCAGTCATGTGCTCACCCCGTTTAGAGAGGATTTTCAGGTCTGTTCCAGTTAGCCTGCTTTTAATTCCATTGGCAGTACCAGAGAGTTAGATTTCCATAACAGAGCATCAAGCAAAGAAACAAGAGATCTTCTCATTCCAGTCTTACAAAAGGATGTCTGTTGAAGTGAGCACAGTGGTTAGCTTGTTGTTAGGATTATTTTATTATTGTTGCTATAGGTTGTTGCTATATGTTCATATACTTGAAGATATTTTATATTTACTTCTCACAGCCCAATTTTGCTATAAGGCATATGTGGAAATTAGCTCACTAAATGAAACTAGTCTGGCCTGAAAAAATAATAATAAGCAAATAGTGCATCTTTTAAAATTTAGAGTATGAGCCACTATACTCCTACCATACTTGAAGTGTGGTGGGAAATACTATAAGCCTGAAAACAATGTGAATAAATAAAGAGAAGTGTATAAAGAAGCAAACTTTTAGGCTACTATGAAGAAAAGCTCCAACCTATCTGCCAATATGAGATAGAACCCGTCCTCATTAGCCAGTGATGGCACCTGTTGAGGTTTCCTCGGCTGAGGAACAAGCAGTCCCCTTTACAATGTCCAGTGCCACTCTGTCTCCAGAGGAGGATTCTGTCTGCCAGACAAGGGGCCAGACAATTGTTCCCATCACTATGGGTGCCCTCGGAGGACAAGGCCTACCTCTCTCATCAAGAGCCACAGAAGCCTGCAGAAAAGCAAGAGAATGAGCCCATAGCTTATAGCACAATGTAGAAAGTTCTTGAAAGTGTAGTTATCTTAGAGAAAATACCTTTGGTTATTAACCAACTTTGAGTTAAGTGCTATGAATTTAAGAAGCATACACACCTAACATTCCTGAGATGGACTTGAATGTGTTATGTCGACCTCAAACAAGAATGCCTTCACTCTGAACATTTGTATTTGGCTTTATTCTGATAAAAATCCAAAAGGCAGCTCATTGTGAAATGAGTCTGAGACTTCAGATCAGCCCTGTCCAGTAGGAATATAATCTGAGGCACAAAATTACATATGTAATATCACGTTTTCCTGCAAATATTAAATGCAATAAAAATAAACAGATGGAATTAATTTTGATACTATATTTATCTAACCCATAATATCATATCAATAGGTAGTCACCATACATTTATTAATGAGATATTTTATGGTCTCTTTTTGTACCATCATGAAATCTGGTGTGTATTTACATTTATGGTTCATCTCAGCTTAAAGGGACCACGTTTAGCTCCCAGGAGCCCACACGGCTAGCGTCTGCCATATTGGACAGCAAAGCCGTAGGTGATCTGGGTAATGAGAAACCCTTTATTACATTCTCCCCAGGATTTTGGTTCTGTCTAGGCAATGATGATTTTATTTTTTTTTAAAGTGACCTCTAATTGCACTGAGGACTTAGGGTGGTGTCATGAGCATATGCTGAGGACTTAGGCTGGGGTTCAAACTGGGCTACTGTTCACAAATTAGTGACGTTGGTCCAATTGGTTAGCATCTCTATGCCTCATTTGTTTTTGTCTTCTGTGCAAGCGGTGTTAGGATGCACCTACCTTGCAGTGAGGATTAAGTGAAACAATGCGTGCTCATTACCTAGCACGTAGCAGGGCTCTATTTTTAGGTTATTATGAATATAACTTCTCTTTCTCCAGAAATGAACGATAGCACATCAGAAAATGAGTCAAATAGGTATATCTCATGATAAATCCTTTAAAAATGACATCTGTCTGGGGAAGGCTGCAGAGAGGGACAAGTAAATACTCTAGCATGAGCCGTGTGTCCAGCAGAGAGTTCTCGAAGGCATGCCTCAGGTCCCTATATCACTCTACTTACTATCCAGTGTGTTACGTTCCAAGGGTGAAATTGTAGAGTTGGCCAGTTTATTAAAGTTTTAGTTGCGTTGCTATTATTATTTCCATAGAAAGCTTATTGCTACTCTTCTGTTTAAAAGTGATGCTATCGATGCAGAAATAACTATGATCTTATGTGTTTAAAGACTATGAAATAATTATTAACTAGCATATTGGTATAAATTTAAAGACCAAGTTCCCTAACTTACTGATGACTACAGCTTAGCTGCAGAGGTGAGAAGGAATCTTAAAAATGATCAAATCCACTATCCTCATTTTACAAATGAGAAGATCACCTTGTGCTTTTGAAATTCTGTCATTTTTTCAACCCAGAGTAATTAGATTATTTATATTTTTTAGATAAACTTTAAAAAAAAAAAGATTGGGACTGGCCCATGCTAGTTAATGGTTCTTTAAATCACTTAGTTTTGAGCATTTGGATAAATGTTAAGTCGGGTATTAGAGCCAGGATGCTGGATACATGGGGTTTAACAAAAAGTGTAAAACATAGGGACTGAATAACTTAGATTCTATTCAATTCTTTCCAACATTTTAAAATCCAATATTCTGCTTTGATAAACCTAAAATCGTGTAAACTTCTTTAGACTTACTGAATTTTTAAGAAGAAAAATAACTGACTAAAACCAAATCAAAGCAAGGGCAACTTTAGATGAAATAAGTGTGCACGGGTGTGCACTTCAGCTTGCTGTGTTGGTGTCACTTTTTCCAAGATGGCCTTGCCCAAGTGCAGGAAACCATTTAGTGCTACTTAAAATCATTAGAGCACTTCCTTCTGACTCACAATAGGCAAGCATACTCTAACCCAAGTAGAAACTAGATTTACTGTCATTTTTAGTTACAAAGTAAGATCCCAAGGCCTGAAATTCTCATAAGTATCTTCTAATGGGTTCTTTGTTTTATTTTTCCCATTTATAAGAAATCATCAGAAACTTGATATCTGCATTACTTCCTTTAAAAGTATGCATATATTTCATTTGATTTTGAATGATCTAAAATGGTCTCCGCATTTTAATAACGATGATATTATCTTAGAAGGGTCATCTATTCTATCTGCAAAAGAGAATGTTTCTGCTTGTGAGCCAAAGCATGTTCACAATTGCTAAAAGTTTTCTCTTAAAAGAATGAAGAACTCAGGATAGATGTATCAGAGGGTGTGAGACTGTAGGGCAGCCTGAAGATGTAGAAAGAAGTCCAGTGTCAGAGTCGGTCTGGAGTCCTAGCTGTGTGTCTCAGTGAGTTTCTTTAGCATCTTGAGCAGACATAAGAAGAGAACAATATTTCCTACCTTTGAGGAGCGGATGAGATAGTGGCCCCCTAGCATCGAATATAGCATCTGCATTCTTGTTTGTCAGTTATTTTATTGAAGTACAGTTGATTTACAACATTGTGTTAATTTCTGCTGTGCAGCAAAGTGATTCAGTTATACACATATATACATTCTGTTTCTATTATGGTTTATCACAAGATATTGAATACAGTTCTCTGTGCTGTACGGTAGGACCTTGTTGTTTATCCATGCTACAGATAATAGTTTGCATCTGCTAATGCCAGACTCCCAGTCCATCCCTCCCCCACCCACCTCCCCCTTGGCGACCACAAATCTGTTCTCTATGTCTGTGAGTCTGCTTCTGTTTTGTAGATAAGTTTATTTGCATCATTTTTTTAGATTCCAGTGATATCATGTGATATTTGTCTTTCTCTCTCTGAGTTTCTTCACTTAATATGATAATCTCTAGGTCCATCCATGTTGCTGCAAATGACATTATTTTGTTCTTTTTTTATGGCTGAGTAATATTTTTATATATATATGTATATCTATATATCTATATATATATAGAGAGAGAGATATACATATATATGTATACACACACCACATCTACTTTATCCATTCAACTGTCGCTGGACATTTAGGTTGACTCCATGTCGTGGCTATTGTAAATAGAGCTGCTATGAACATTGGGGTGCGTGTGTCTTTTCAAAGTAGAGCTTTGTCCGGATGCATGCCCAGGATTGGGGTTGCTGAATCAACATCTGGCTTCTGAGTTGGACATTCCGTAGTGGGAGCTGTTTTCTGTGCTGTTCTTTATATGAAGATTCTTAGTCTTCTCGCCACCCTCACATAAAATAGGAAGTGTGATCTGGGCAGGCGTGTGAGGACCCAGAGAAGGAGGGCATTCCAGGTAGAGTTAAAAGATTCATGCAGAGTTGAATGCGTAGAATTTCATGTTTCATGTTTCCTCCCACAGAACTGCTAAAATTGGAATGAATAAGGTTGGTGGTTAGAAAAAATTGAATTCATGTTCCACAGGAATTCTTTCCCTTTTCTTCAATCACCCCATTTTCCAGGTAAACCTAGAAAATAGGAAATACCAGAAACTTCCTGTCTTCCTCATCTCATCTTTCTTTACTTTTATTATTTTTAAAGGTTTAAATTATTTCCATGTAGAATGGGTCCTGATATGGCCTTGGGTGAGCGATCTGATTGTGAGATCCTCACCTGGCCCTGCGTGCGCTGCCGTATTTAAATCTCGGGTGCCTGCCCTGCAGCCCAGAACCTTCTACTGGTGACTGATTCCCAGCTCACAGGCGGGCAGTGTCCTGGCATCTGAGTTCATCTCTGACTCATCTGTCTTTGTTGGTGGTCTTAGTGGGGAGGCCAGAGACCTCAGGACTGACTCAAATTTCACACACCTGACCTTGTTCCTTAATTTTTACTAAGGAACAGACTTCTATTTCAAAAGTGCCACCCCTTTGAGGACATACTGTAGGGCTGTATAGTTCCAGGGCTACTGGAGCGCAAATGCGTGTGTGCACAGCCCCCGTTGATTCCAGGGAAACAGCTTATGCATAGGGGAACCATCCAGTCTCGGTGTCACTAACCACGTCTCCTGTCCTCTCTCATATACAGAGAAGCTCACGCGGAGGCCGAGGCCGAGGTGCATGCAGCTGCCGCCCGGACATTTGTCTGACCCACGTTGACATCTGCAGTGTCACAGACTGTGGTAGGTTGACACAACTGGGGTTGTACTTTTGTTAGGACTGTAAAGAGGGTTACCCACAAACAACTAGAACTTGGGATGCAGAGATGCCTCGTGTCCAATTAGGCACCTGAGAAAGTATTTCGTATTGTTTTTGGCATTTAGATGTTTCAGTTTTACTTTTTTGTTTAGTTGATTAAATACGCACATGTCTAACTGGTACATCAACTATGACTTTTTCTGATATCTTTACACTGATGAGAGCGTTGTGTGCAAATCCAACTATTTCAGAAACAAATCAAATCAAACCAAATGGACATTAACCAAAAAGCATATTTATATATATCTACATAGTGTTTTTAATTTCTTCATTTTCCATCCCTGCTATTCACGTGGTGTCTTATAGATTACAGGCTACTTCTCCTCAGATTCTTAAAGGGTCTTCACAACCACTCTACAAACTAATTGGTGGGGAGTGCTGAGTGAGCCTACGTCCATAACCCATCGTCCTGGTACCCACTTTGTCTTTCAGATGAGCGTGACACAGACTCAGAATTAGAGGGGCAAAGGTGGCTTTTTGTGAAATGTTATTCTTTTGTAAAATTCCTCTTTACTATTGATTTATACATAGAGAGGCAAATTGTTAACGAGAATGGTTAGCATGTGTTCTGTGCTTGCTTTGTGTTGGGGCCGTGGTGTAAACTTCCAACTTATCTTTTTGAATCCTTGCTGTACCCTTGAAAAGGAAATATCATCACTCCCTTGTACCATGAGGACCTCGGGCTGAGGGAGGTGGACCACTGGCCCAGGTCACACCTATTTCAGAGAATCCACCAGCGTTTCAGCCCACAGTTTCATTTTCCTGGGCTGGCACGTCCTAGGAGGTCATTTGTATCCCTTTCGAAATCTCTCTTGAGACGTAATTTCATTTATTTTCAGCTCTATTAATGGGGAGCTTTACCTTGACCAGAGCATGTGGGTGACTCTGCCCTGTCCTGTGAGCTTGAAGCACACACAGGACTTTTCCGGGCCTCTACTTTCTCTTCTGAGCATGAGTGGGTGAGTTGGGCCATGCGACCCTCACAAATTAGACAGATTCAGTCCCCATCAGGGCTGTGAGAAACGAACCAATACTCTCTATATACCAGACAGTTTTTAGTTGTTCAGAAATTATACATTTTTTCAAAACATTTTCTCTTTACTCTCCCTCACTTTTTTGTGACTCTCACTAATACCGAACTGCTGGAGAAAGAGGCTTTTCAACTTGAGTTTTCTTTGCCTAATTAGTAATGCCCATTGTAGAAAAATTAGAATATTAGAATGCATATATATATATATATATATATATATACAATTAAAAATTTAAAACACTGAAAATACCAGAATTCAGAGATAACGACAATTAATATTTTGGTTTAAAAATCTTTGCCATTGTTATCTTTGCACGTGATTTTAAATTAAGATGGATCATACCATACATTTTGTTCTTTACTCCTCTTTTACTTGATGTGTCACACATAGCTTTCTATATCAATAAATATATTTTCATAACATCATTTTTTCTTGATCAATAGTATTCCACTTCACACCTATGTTGCAATATATGTCTGTTGCAATATTATCAGTTGGCTTTTTAAAATTTTGCTTTGCAAAAAGAGTTTTAATGGCCAACATTTTACCTAAAATTTTTACACCATTAATTATTTCTTTAGCAGAAATTCATAGTACAATAGCTAGCTCAAAGGATATGTACATTTTTAGGCTTTTGAAAAGCACAGTGCTTTCAAAATGATCCTCCTTTCCACATCTGCTGTATGACCGTGTGTCCTCTGTGATTCTAAATATAGCTAACCATCGGTGTTTGAATGCCATTCCATAGACAACTTTTATGAACTTGACTTTAAGAAAAAGTAATCTCACATTATGAGATTTAAAAGGCTAAACTTTTATTTATCTATATATTCCGAATTCCCAAGAACTCAGTTCCAGATCCTACACTTTCATTCTCCTGTTCTTTGATTGATGCGTCATACGAAGTACCCACTGTGTGTAAAGATGTAAGGGAGACACCGCTGGTTCATAGATGGATGGGCAGGGCTCTGCTGGAGGATCTCACGCATTAGTAACAGAATCCACACTCACGGCGAGTGCAAATACCTGGCACGAAGAGGAAAATAACAAATTTGCGTTAAACTATAATCTCATTGTTGGTCGTTCCAATATAGTAACTGGGATTATCCTTAATGCCTCACCCTAGAGCTACCCTGCGACCCACCAATCCCACTACTGGACACACACCCTGAGAAAACCATAACTCAAAAAGAGTCATGTAGCACCATGTTCATTGCAGCTCTATTTACAATAGCCAGGACATGGAAACAACCTAAGTGTCCCCAAATAATGTAGAAATGGTTATCGCATGACAGGATGGGTGAAGTGTCATCGGCCAAATGACACTCTTATGACTGCCTGATGGGTAAACGCGTTTATTATACTCTCCTGTTTACTTTTGCATTTGTATAAAGTTTCCATATTAAAATGTTCCAATGAACAGGAAGTTAAGAGCTGTCCTGTAGCGCCAGACTCGCAGGGAATAAACCCAACTTCCGACCTTTGAAAACCGGGGGTAAATGTTCTCTCTGTGCCTCATTTTTGTCAATTGTAAAATGTGGGTATTAATAGTGTGGACCTCCGTAGTGTTGCTGTGGAGATGGCATGAGTCCTTATAGGTAACGTGCTATGCGTGTGTGTTACGTGTAAACCACCCTCGTCTATAGCAGAGCCCCACCACGTGGGCACTGTGGGCACTATCATTAACTCTTACAGAGATGGAAGTTTTGTGTTTATTTTCCACTTGGAATTTCCTACATGAGTAATTGCTCTGTGGAAGAAGCCCTTGGTTTTGCATCTGAATAGCATCTTGGAATTGATAGTTACCGTTTCCATTTTAAAATCAAAAGTGGAATTGATTTAATAATTAGTGACTTTTCTGTGACTTGTAACATTGAATATACTTTGCAAAGTATTTCAAGAAATAATATAAAAATGCATTTTAAAACTTGCTGGGAATAGATTATAATTTTTTTTTTCCTTCAAAGCAGGAGAGCTTAGATTAGTAGATTAGATTTAATTGCTTTTTATTTCTGGTGCGAACTGTAAAGAACTATTTTTTCTATAAACACAAGTGTTGAAGGCCCACTTTATTCTGTCCTTACCTAACTCTTGAGTGGTAGCAGCTTTGCCATTGCATGATTAATCGTACAATGCTCTTTTACACAACCTTTAAATCCTAACCCATAGGTGTTCTAAGAAAGGAATCAGTACTGGGAATTTGGACAGTTGTATCTTCTCAGGAACCCACTTTGGCTGATAAGCACAGTAGGGGTTTTGGAGGCGGGATGGATGTGGGACCCTGGAGGTTCATTATTCTCTCCATTCTCACCGTCCTTTCTCTGTGTGTGGTCTGCTTTTCCCTTTCCCCCCACCTTGGGATCACCCGTACGACCCAGGGCAACGGGTCATCATTTCAGTTGGTGAAAGATGACAGAAGCGGTTTCCACAAGGTTGATCTCTGAGCCACTGCTTTGTATGATCACTGGGCCAGGTGGGGAGGCATGGAGAGATGAGTGAGGACCGAGCCTCCGGGGAAGTGAGCCGGGGTTTGGCAGGGGAACAGCGGCAGTGAGCGCTTGGTGCCACAGGCGGGAGCCAGGCCGGCTCTAGGGGAGGGATGCTCGTCCTGATGGGCGCAGAGCTGGGAGGGCTTCCGGACGGTGGGGGTCAAACAGGCTTTGGCTGCTGACACGGAGGAAAGAAACAGTCACGAAGAAGAGAGAGAAGGGGAAACGTGAAATGTAAATAGCATTCTCTGGGTACCTCTGTAGAGAGGATGAGATTCAATCAGCTGTCTGTCGAAAATGAATAAAGGTTGAAATCCGCCCTCTCAGACCCTCTCCTGTGGGTCACTAGCTCCCACTCTCAGCGCAGAAGGAGACCCCAGCATTAGGGGCATGTGGGACAGGCTGCCGTCGGGGTGACCTGTGGGAGTGGACATCACCACACAGTGTAAAGAGGATCGGTGTCTCCGCGACTCCCTTTTGTCCTCCAATCTTTCATCCTCGGATTTGTGAAGTCACTTCCTTGTGCAGTTGCAAAAGGACTTCTTAAATTCGCTGGCACGTTTGCAGAATTCAAGAAACCTGCCTGATCCGTGTGCTCACAAGCGACGTGGCACTGGATCGGCCGGTGCCTGGGCCACTGGGATGAGCAGGTCGGGGGTCCAGCCCCGAGGGCCGCGTGTGAAGGCGCCGCTGGGGGTGCAAGCAGGTGCCCCGCTTCAGCGCCCTGTGCTGGGCGGCCCAGGGGCCGAGCCTCCCGAACCGCAATTACAGACACATCCCTGCGGGAATACAAGTGCTCGTGCTCTTGGAAGGAAGCCCGAAGCTGCGTGTCCCGGTGTGTGAGCCCCTGAGCACCTCCCGGGTGGGGTGCCCACAGCCCACAAGCGAGCACACGGTGGGCACCCCCAGGACCCCCGCGGCGGGCGGGGGCACGTAAGTCGCCGGGTGGAGAGGGCACATCGGCAGGAAGGACGGCGAGAAGCATCCTTCAGGAAAGTTCTGGAGGGTCTTCCCAGGCAGAGGAGGGCGGCCAGAACGCTCCTTCTCTAGGAAACAGGAGGAACGCAACCTGAGGTGCGGAGAGTATGCTGATTCCATGTGGGAGGCTGGCTGGGGTGAGAGTCAGAGCACCGTCCCTCGCTGACTCGTGTGGGATTTTGCTCTTGTGGGCAACAGAGAAGGACGATGAGTGTGTGAGTGGAGATCGTTCGAGTCCCGTTGAAATGAGAGGAAAGGCTGCCGGGCCGCCCGGCGAGGTGGAGACCTGAAAGAGGAGCATCTCTGTTTCCGTGATGACGCCAGCGCAGCGCTGGGAGGGCACTGGCCAGGAGTCCAGCCGCAGCCTCGAGCCTGTCCTCGAGGAAGCCACTCCCCGCCGTGGGCCTGGCTGTCTTCCACCAACACAGCTGCACCTGAACCAGCACCCCTGGGAGGGGGACGGGCGCTCAGAGCCTCACGCAGACAGGACGCAGCGCCCCGTGGCCAGCGGGAGCTCCCAGGGCAGAGCTGCAGCTGAGAGAAAGGAACTTCACTGGGATTCCTGTACAGTAGGGCTCTCGGTGTTCTCGTCTACTTGATGTTCCCCAAACAATAGCTCACCTGCACATCCCTGCTGTGTAACACACACGCGCACACGCACACACACACACATGCATCTTTACACCCTCTTCAAGTGCCCTTTCCCAACGGGTCTCCCTGGGGGGCCCCAGGCATCCTCAGACCTCACTCCACGTCCACTCCTGGAGACGCCACCCCAGTGCCCCCGACTGTCCCCCACTCTGTCCTCTCGCAGCCTTTTCTCACATTCCTGGGACAATATTGACCTTGTCTCATGACCTTGCATAACGACCGGGCTTCCTCGTCCCGGCCACCTCGTAGCACAGGGCAGGGTCACAGCCCTCCAGTGGGCGTTAGGAGGTCTGATGGAAGGACCCCAGCTTGAGGCTGCCCCCACCGACTCACTCTGTGGGCATCGCTCGTAAAGGCGCATTGATCTTTTCTTCCTGCCTCCCCATGGTGTGTGTTGCAGGTTTTGCGAGACTCTGTTTGTAAGGAGACTTTTAAGAATACATGTGCAGTGCTACCACTAAAGATGTCCTGTACTGCAGTCTGGTATCCAGCGTTAATATTTACTGTTTATTTAAAAAACACACTTTGATCACACTAGACCTTCTTTCCCAAACCACTCACCTTTGTTTAAGGGATTACTTTAGAAAATCATCAAGCCCAAACCTCCTAGAACATAAAGACTCACAGTGTGGGATTACTGACAATAGCAGCTAAGAGTTTTCACGTTGTAAGGGTGACAAAGATTGTCCCTTTTCCCCATTCGCCTAAATTCTTCTGGAAGAAAATTAAATTTACATTGTAATCCAACTCTGACATCTGAGTCCTTGCTTCGAGCGCGTGAGTTTCCCTTCCTGCCTTCCTTCCTCCTTCCGTTTTCCTTTCACAGACATATGACGTGTGCGCAGAGAGGCTCCGTGCTCTACACGCCTTTCACGGCTACTTGGTTCGCGTCCCAAGAGATCTTTATGTCATATTTGAATCTAATGAAAGAGGTAATAGGTTTACAATCCGCAAACGACCGCCAGTGCGGGTGTTCGCCCACGGCAATGTTCTCGGGGGTGGCGCACGGCCACCCTGCTCCGTAGCCCCCCACCTCCGGACGCGCCCGGAGAGTCACAGGCATGTCTTCTCCGGCGTCTTCCTTCTTCTATCCCCGCCGCCTCCTCTGGAGTCTCGTGGACGTGCGGCGAACCAGGGCGGATGGCGCGGAGCTGCTCACGGCTGCAGCGGCGGGTCCAGGCCGGCGTGTGTGCCGCGAGCCCTGAGCCCCTGCCTTCCCCCCGGTGGCTTCAGCACGCGTTCTTTCCTGGGCAGCTGGAAACCTTTCCAGATGAAAAACGTAGTCTTTCTGGGCAGACTCCTTAAAAACCTTACAAAATAATGCAGCCCCACGTTTTGCAGGAATGTGATGGGACTGGAAAGGCCTCTGTGATGCAACTTTCCGTGTTTTCTCTGTTGTTTCCAAACGTTGTATTTATTGGTAGTCGTCTTTACATGTTCTTTAACCCTTGTGTGAAATCTCTCTTCTTACTGACTTTTTCCTCTCATTTAATACTTGACTTTTTCCTCAATGACTGAACATCATCAATTTTATATTATTCTCTTTTTTTTGTGCAAAACACTAATGATTGCATTAACTCCAAGGATACAGTAGCAAATTAAAAAAAATCCTTGCCTTTAGGGAAAGAACATCTCAGTATGTGTGTGTTTGGCCACAAGCAAACAGATAAAATACATTATGCTAGAAAAGGGGCAGGACCGAGGGAAACGCAGAGCTGGCACAGGAGGAAGTAAGGTGCTCCTCTGCATATGGCCGTTTAGAAGGGTCTATAGCTGAGAGGAGCCTCTAGGCAGAGTTTAGAAAGCAATAGGACAGGGAGCAGCCCAGCAGGGAGAGGGGCTGTGCAAAGGCCCTGGGGCAGGACCAAGGCTACTGGTATGTTCAAGACACAGGCAATGGGCCGCCGGGGCTTAAGCAGAATGAACGTGGAGGGGGGCGGTAGGGAGGAGGTTGGAGCGATAGCAGGGTGGGGCGCAGACCGTTAGGGACACGTATGTAACAAGTGGGAGAAGCTCTAGCTGCTATTGTGAGAGTGACGGGAAACCACTAGAAAGTTCTGGGTGGAGAGGCGATCCAGTTGGATGGGCATTTTAAGAGGCTCACTGGGGCTGCAGGTAGAGAAGGATGGTGGATGTGGAGGGAAGGGGGCAGGGGTACCTGGTTGGAAACACTGGGAATGAAGAGCCAACGGGGGGCTTCCCTGGTAGCGCAGCGGTTGAGAGTCCGCCTGCCGATGCGGGGGACGCGGGTTCGTGCCCCGGTCCGGGAAGATCCCACGTGCCGCGGAGCAGCTGGGCCCGTGAGCCGTGGCCGCTGAGCCTGCGCGTCCGGAGCCTGTGCTCCGCAACGGGAGAGGCCGCAGCGGTGAGAGGCCCGCATACCACAAAAAAAAAAAAAAAAAAAGAGCCAACGGGGCTAGCGGATGAGACGGGGTGGAGTGTGAAGAAGAGGAGCATCAAGGGGGCTCCAAGGTCGCGCCTGGCACGCGGAGGGGCACTCGCTGGGCTGGAGGATGCGGGAGGACTGGGCTTGAAGGAGATCAAGAGCCCAGTTCTGGCCAGGCTAGTGGAGAAGCCCGTCCTGTATCCGACAGGGAGCCCAAGCACCAGGTGGATGCACAGGGCGGGGGCCCCGGTGCCGGAGCTTGCACCTTGGAGTCTCGGAGGTGCAGGCCATGGGGAAGGCCGGGGAGGGAGCTCACAGAGGAGGTGAGGGGCCCGAAGACTGAGCTCCGAGACGCGCCGGGGCTGGGGGTCGTGAGGCGTGCAGTGACGGGGCCGCGCGGGGAGAGGGGGAGGCGAGTCCGGACTGGTGCCGAAGCCGCAGGTGGGTGGGAGGCAGGGTGCCGAGAACCCCCCCTCGGGGTGGGTCGTGTCCGGGCCCTGGCCAGCCTTGGCCACAGGGTAGCTGTGGGGACCAAGCCGCCTGCTGTGGGAAGAGGAGGGCTGAGGGAGTGGGAGCGGAGAGCACCGGCAGCGCCTTCTGAAGGCGGCCTCGGGGAGACTGGCTCCAGTGAGGTTGTTTCCGTTGTGGATTTTTGAAGAAGGGAACTGACGGCCCGTGAGGGTGAAGCAGAGACAGGAGATGCGGTGATGCTGGAGGAACAGGGGGGCCTGTGAGCCATTTCCTTGAGCCTCGGAGAAGAGAGGAAGCCAGCGCCCAGGCAGGACTGGAGGCCGCAGAGAGGAGCCCAGCCGCGGGTTCCCTCGGGGTGACAGGAGGAGGGCAGCCTGGGTGCTGGTTCTCCAGGGCCCCGGGCGCCATTGTGGACGGAGGGAAGGAGAGCACGGAGGAGAGAGAACACGGGAGACACAGCCCAGCAAGGAGGGAGCGAGGGGGGACGGCCAGGGACAGGAAGGCCGGTAGCCTGGTGGCCCAGGGAGGGGGGCTTGAGTTCTGGGGAGAGGAGGAAGATGCAGGGTGATGGCTGGGGAATGGGGTGCCAGAAACAGACCGTGGCACGGATGCAGCTGTTGGTGTGAAGGAGGTTTAAAGTGTGAGGATGGGGGGAGGAGAAGAACGTCAGGGGAGAGGCCCGGACGCAGGGCGTGAGGAAACGTTCACGCGGGAGAAAGAGTGGCCACAAAGGAGCTGGGAGGTGGCAGAGCCCGAGCACGTGGGGTCCAAACCGGCTGCGCTTTATCATCCGCCGGTGGAGACGCGGGGGCCTGCGGGCAGCAGGGGAGAGTGAAACACCCGCCCCGCAGGGCAGGCGGGCCCCTCTTAGAGCAAAGCAGGCTCCAGGCCCCGCAGGAAGGGGCTGAGGAGGGGCTCGCGCCGCTGAGCGCGCTGAGTCCAGAGGGTCGGGTCGGGGGACAGGGCTGTGCGGGGTTGGTGGCACTGGAGGGCGGGGTGAGGGCGGCCTGGCGGCGCTTGGCTTCGGGGGACACGAGCGCGCCGTCCCAGTGGACTCCTCTGCCGAGAGCCAGGAGCGGGGCGGGAACCCTGCAGGCTGCAGAGTGCACACTGCAGATTTGTAAGGAGGGAGACATTAATTACAAAGAGACCCTTGTTTCCGCCCTCAGAATGTCTCTGCATTTTGATATCTCCCTTTACAGACACCTACCGTGCACCCACCCAGTTAGAAAAGCACTACTGCTGCGGACCGAGCTGTGTGGCCCCAAATGAATAGACTGAAACCCTAAGCCCCAAAGAGAGTACGTGGAGACTGAGGCCTTTCAAAGGTACTCAAGGTTAAATGAGGTCATAAGGGTGGGGCCTGATCCAATAGGGTCTGTGTCCTTAAAGAAGAGGAGGAGACCCCAGACCCCCTGCCCACACGAGAGGAGAGGCCACGTGAGGACACAGCAGGTTGGCGGGAAGGGGCTCCCCCCAATCTCTGCCCCGTCGATTGCAGAATTCCCGCCTCCAGAGCTGAGAGAAAAGCCCTCAGCCTGTGGTGTTTGGTCACAGCCCCCGAACAGGCTCAGCTCCACACAAGGGCCGCAGCTCAGGCGGGCGGCGTGGCCGCGTGGGCCCTGCTGGTTCCCTCCAGAGCAAAAGGAGACACTCCCGCCTCCGAAGACCGGCCGTGACCTGAAGCGCAGGTGGGCTGGGGAGCTTTTCCAGTCCTCGAGTTCTCAGGCCGTTTCCCACATGGGCCAGCCTTGTTTTATGAATGCAAGAGGCCGTCTTCATTGACTGGGACACGCAGATCAAGAGTGTCCCAGGCGGAGACCTCAGGTGGGCCTTCTCAGTCCGTGTGGGTGGCGGACGTTTTACACTTTTAAGTGTCTCTCAAAGTTCTAATTTAGAAATCCACACTCTAGGTACTGTGTTCACTTGTGACCTGATCAAGACTGTGGAAACAAAACACACGGAAAAAGGTCACCTGTTCATCCGCTGCTCTGGGTCAGAACCCTCCAGTGCCTGGATGGCGGGAATCCTTACACACACACACACACACACAAACACACACACACACACACACACACGCACACACACAAACACACACACACACAAACACACACACACACGCAGGCACGGGGTCCCTAAGTGATGCTTTCCCACCAGCCCCCGGGGTGGCCGCACCCCCCCCGGGGAGCAGGAAGAGGGCAGCAAGAGCCTTGCCACTGGTTGGGAATCCGCGTCTATGACATAATGAATTCAACGAAATGACCAAGAAGGCCAGAACCCTGCAATGGGGTTCTTCAGCTAATGCTAAGAGGAGGAGGGTCTTTACCGGCAGGACGCTGGGGTGTCCCACACGCTCAGTGCTTTCTCTGCAGCCCTCGAGCTGGCCCGGTGGGCGCCTGGCCCGGAGTCGCGGCCGAACTCAGGCTGGGGCTTCGGTCCATCCAGAGGCCATTGTCTATCTTCTTGATTAACTGTGCTTGTGTGACCGCACGTTGTCTGTAAGGTCCCTCTGTCACCCTCCTTAAAGAATGCCTGGGGCTTCCCTGGTGGCGCAGTGGTTGGGAGTCCGCCTGCCGATGCAGGGGACGCGGGTTCGTGCCCCGGTCCGGGAGGATCCCACGTGCCGCGGAGCGGCTGGGCCCGTGAGCCGTGGCCGCTGAGCCTGCGCGTCTGGAGCCTGTGCTCCGCAACGGGAGAGGCCGCGACAGTGAGAGGCCCGCGTACCGCAAAAAAAAAAAAAAAAAAAAAAAAAAAAAAAAAGAATGCCTGCATACGATGCGCGCCAGTTAGGGATCAACTTGTAATTGTTTCTCTGCTAGTTTGTCGCCTTTTGGGCTAACGCCAAATGTAACAAATCTACGATTAAATGACAGGTCGTCCCTTCATATTTATCCCGTCCCTAAGTCTGCCACACGGTAGGACTCGAAAACGTCTTTTGGAAGGGAACAAATCATTGTATGTGAAATAGAAGGTGTCATCACGCTCATAGCTGAAGAAATGCGATGAAGCCACTGTAAGAAGCTCAAGCCGGCCGCTGTCAGCACACACAGATTTCTAACAGGTAAACGCGTATGATTTCTAATGCCATTGAAAGCCGTGAGTGCCTCGGCAGGAGCTGTTGAAGGACTGTGTGACTCGGGGTAGCAGGAGATGGTTCCTGCCGAGAGGACCGAAGAGGACGGGGTTCCTGCAAGTGGAGAAGGGGCGTCCGGGAGGAAGGTGCTGCGGGACCAGAGGGTGGAGGTGGCCGGAAGCCACAGGGCTGTGCAGAGGGCTGGAGTGCAGGAATGCAGGGGGAGAGCCCGGTGAAGGAGGGCCACCTGTTGGAGAGCTTTGAAGGCCAGGCCAAGCTGTGAGGAATTACCACGACGAATGTCCTCTAGGGGTTCCTGGGGCTGCTGAGCTGAGGCAGGACAGCGCTTGGCGTGGAACGGAGAGACTTGCCGGGATCGTTAGGCAGCCCGCAGGCAGGAGCAGCTAGAGATGATCCAAATGAGAAATAAGAGGGAGATAAAGAAAGACCAACCGGTAATAGCAATGACCTAACACCTGCCTGGATATAAAGCACTCGCATCATGATCTCATTTAATCTTCCTCTCCGCCTGGGGCAGGGCCACACACACAGAAAGTGACAACACCAGTTTAGATACACTCATGGCCACTGGCACTGATGTCGTGTTCAAGTGCATGGTCATTTTTCCAGAAATTCTTTTTTTTTTTTTTAACATCTTTATGGGAGTATAATTGCTTTACAATGGTGTGTTAGTTTCTGCCGTATAACAAAGTGAATCAGCTGTACATATACATATGTCCCCATATTTCCTCCCTCTTGTGTCTCCCTCTCACCCTCCCTATCCCACTCCTCTAGGTGGTGACAAAGCACTGAGCTGATCTCCCTGTGCCATGCGGCTGCTTCCCACTAGCTAGCTAGTTTACATTTGGTGGTGTACATATGTTCACGCCACTCTATCACTTCGTCCCAGCTTACCCTTCCCCCTCCCCGTGTCTGCAAGTCCTTTCTCTATGTCTGCGTCCTTATTCCTGTCCTGCCCCTAGGTTTGTCAGAATCATTTTTTTTATTCCATATACATGTGTTCGCATACAGTATTTGTTTTTCTCTTTCTGACTTACTTCACTCTGTATGACAGACTCTAGGTCCATCCACCTCACTACAAGTAACTCAATTTCATTTCTTTTTATGGCTGAGTAATATCCCATCGTATGTACGTGCCACATCTTCTTTATCCATTTGTCTGTCGATGGACACTTAGGTTGCCTCCATGTCTTGGCTATTGTAAATAGAGCTGCAATGAACATTGTGGTATATGACACTGAATTATGGTTTTCTCAGGGTATATGCCCAGTAGTGGGATGGAAAACAGTATTGAGGTTCCTTAAAAAACTAAAAATAGGGCTTCCCTGATGGCGCAGTGGTCAAGAGTCTGCCTGCCAATGCAGGGGACACGGGTTCGTGCCCCAGTCTGGGAGGATCCCACATGCCGCGGAGCGGCTGGGCCCGTGAGCCACGGCTGCTGAGCCTGCGCGTCCGGAGCCTGTGCCCCGCAAAGGGAGAGGCCGCGACAGTGAGAGGCCCGCGTACGGCAAAAAAAAAAAAAAAAAAACCCCTAAAAATAGAACTACCATATGACCCAGAAATTCTTTCTTATTGTATTTTACAAAATAATTGGAGTGGAGTTTTAAAAAATCTTATCCTTCACCTACAGATAGTTTGGGAAGGACTGAGTGATACTCCTTTGATGAGATCACGTTACTGGCCACGGCAGAGCCATGACTGGTCACTAAGCCCTAGACCCTCAGTCCTTACTGATGACAGACTACACAAGCAAGAATCTTCACACCACTTTCCTAGTGTTTAAGCTCCCTGTGCAGTAACATCACTGTCCTATGTGAACTAAGAGGAGATAAAGTGTCCTTTCCAGTTGCCTTGTGAACGGATTCTTTGTTTCCCTCCACCCGCTTCCCTACAGATTTAGCTTCATAATGATATTTTACTTAGGCTAATAATTAAATAAGTGTGAATTCCCTAAACGTATAATGGCTGATTTCGAGGCAGGGGTGATGTTAAAATGCTGTGAAGGGAAGCCTTAGCCCACGGTCAATAACTGCAGGGTGTCCTCAAAGCTTAAACACACACCAGGGGAAGATGGTTACACATTGGAAATTCATGACAAAGAGGATTCCTCTGGGGGATTTTTCTGTTACGCTTTCCCAGTGGCACTCGATCACCACTGGTTCCCATTTGTCAATTTATTACTCACCATCATGTTTTCCAAATTTTTTTAAGGGTTTAGTGTTAGTGTTAAATAGTGATTTTTATTATACCTCTGGCTATTTTTCAAGTTAAAAAATTCATGAATAATTTTCATAGGCTAGGGCTTGTTCTAAGTGTGAAGAATTGGGCCTGGAAATGATATTTTGTGTCTCAATCAGAAGCGTTTCCCACCCAATTTTTTTTTTGCGGTATGCAGGCCTCTCACCGCCGTGGCCTCGCCCGTTGCAGAGCACAGGCTCCAGACGCACAGGCCCGGCGGCCACGGCTCACGGGCCCAGCCGCTCCGCGGCACGTGGGATCCTCCCGGACCGGGGCACGAACCCGCGTCCCCTGCATCGGCAGGCGGACTCTCAACCGCTGCGCCACCAGGGAAGCCCTCCCACCCTATTATTTCCTGCTGCTCCTCCTCTTTTCTGCTACCTCCTCCACATGGGTAACTGATCACCTTTATGGGCAAATGGGCAAAATAGTTGCTCCACCCAAGCTCGGTGGTCTTTATGCAGAATGTACAGAAATTAACTTTCTGTGTTTGGGAGGTGGATTTTTTTTTTCCATGCGTTCATCACTACCTTTCACTCCTAGTTAACAATGACAGAGAAATTGATCATTTTCAGTTCAGAAAATAAAATATTTCCATCCAAAGTAGGCATATACATGAATCAAATGTACACGGGCTTTGGGGAAATTGGAAAATGACCTAATTTTAAACTCTACACCATATTTCAAAGACCTATTTCTAGCATTTTGGAGTTCCTCTCTGCTATGCCCCCAAATCTCACCTTTAATTAATATTAATCAGAAGACTGAATCTTAAACAAAGTTTCAATCAGGCATTCAGAGCAAACATTGGACTCGTAAACGCAAAGGGAATTGAATGAGATAGGAGCTCAGGATGCTATTCTGAAGTCTCTGTTCTTGGTTCTCTTCCCATGTCATTTTCTCATACCTGCTTTGATGGTGGTGTCCATTCCATGATCATAACTCTCATCTTCGCAGTTGAATTTCAGATCCCTGCCCAAGCTTCTGGAATAAGGACACCCAAATTTAGCCCTTGGCAGGATATTAGCGCTTGGATGCCCCATGGATGCCTTGAGCTCAGCATATCCCAACCACACCCAAAGTCTTTCCATCCCGTGTCTTCTATGGTTGAGTTCACACCTGTTGGACTGCATTGGAATCTTCCTGTTGGAAGCTCCTCTGGCTGGTCAGGTGCAGAGCATAGGGCTACATAGGCTTGCCTTGTACCCTTTCCTAAAGGCACAGTCACTTATAAAGCCCTGTTTCCTCCATCGGGGGAGGTTCTATCCTTGGTTCCCTTTACTCCCCTTGTTTGTCACAGGTTGGTGTAGTGCTACATTCACTTCTTATACTGCTTCCAGTTTTGTTTCTAAAACAGAATGTAGAGCTGGTGCTTTGGGTCATTCATGTGGGTTCAAACCCAGCCTGCTCTCTCCCTGTGTGGAGGCCTTGGGAATTCCCTGACCTCTCTGAGTGTCAGCTTCCCCATTTAAAATGATGGGAATAATAAATGATGTGAAGATAGCTAACGTCGCAAAGCACAAGTGCCTTTGGTGAGGGCCAGATGAGGCAAGTGAGTAGCAGCTAAGAGTATTATCACCGTGGGTGTGGCTTCCCTCCTCAAACATTTTCTTTCCAACATTATCTTCCACATCAGCTGCACCTGGGGGCCACTGCTCTTCCAGCATCAACGCACACCTTTGATTTGTGACTTCTCCTGGTTCCTAGCCACCCACCCCACCTGGGTCACGCTCCTTCACCTGTCCAACAGCACTCCTCCCAGACCACTTCCTTCTCCCCAGCTGTGCTCCCCACGCAGTCCCTTTCCTGCACTGTCCTCAACTTCATTATCAGCTGAGTCACGGGAACATGCCGCCTACAGACCGCAGTTCTACGTCCCTGCCTCTCACCCACTTTACTCTGCCAGTGCCTTTACTGCAGCACCGTTGGGTCTTCCAGATGTGACCCCCCAAAACCCCTTAGGGTCCTGAGCTCGCTCCTCCTTATTGTGCAGTTAGCATAAATATCGAGGTTTTACCACGTGAAACCACCCAGGGCTCCCCATGGAGGTTCCGTTGGCTTCCTATTGTACCTGGGATGGATTATTCCCATGGGGAGCTGTGTCATATTTTAGGAAAAGCAGAGACATTGAATCAGATAGATCCGAGTTTCAAGTCTTGCTCTGCACGTATCAACTCTATAAGCTTTGTTGAGCTTTGTAACTTCCCTGAGAATCATTTTATTAACCTGTCAACTGGGCATAATACGAGTACCTGCCTTGTAGAGCTGCCTGGAAGATTAAATGAGATGCTGCTTGTCAGGCTCTTAAAATAATTCCTGAGACATAATGAGGTTGTTGAGGGTGAGGCTGAGCTATTGGTGCCACAGGTGAAGCTCTCACCAAACTCCAGCACATCCCCAACACCCACGCCTGCTGCTGGGCCCCATGTTTATAACAAGCAAGTGAGTCAGACCCACCATCCAAGCCCGCCCAGGATCACTTCATGAACCACGCCCTGTGCATGAGCTGAAGATCTCACGTCCTTTGACCTTTCACTTCCTTCACTGATGCCTTAATAAGGTCTACGATCCCATACCCTCAATGTTTTCCATTCCTTTTCATCATCACCGTCAAAAGCTAAATGCATTGGTGGCTTTCTATGTACCATGAATTGCTCTTCATGTTTAAGTCATTAAATTTAGAGCTTACCATACCCTGTGAGGTGTGGACCACCTACTCTCAACATTTCACAGATAAGAAATCATCACTAAAAAGTTAAATAATTTGTTGATGGTCATAGAACTGCAGAACACATGCTCTTAAAGGATGAACTTCTTCAGATGCTAAATTTGTGCAATCTAAAATCACCTAGAACCCCCACCTGGACTCAAAGACGTTAGCTTACCTGAGTCCCCAAAGATCATACTCTGTGCCTACTGTATACTCTTAGTCTATTCTGCTTTGAATACTATGTCTCTTTGAGCCCCAAGGACTCTATTTTACTAAAATAAGAAAAGCTCCCATACATCGAAGTTTCTTTGTATCAGACAATGCACTAAGTGTCTCACTTACATAATCCCACTTAACTCTAATGACAACTTTAAAAGGTAGATGTCATTATTCTCATTTTCAAAGAAAGAAGCTGAGTTCTAGTTGCCCAAGATTTTATAGTCATTAAGTGATAAAGCAGAAATTTGAACCCAAGTCTGATTGCTACAAATTTCATGATTTTACTTATTATCTTTTTTTTTTTTTCCTGATCTTTGTGTCCCCTTTAGCACTCGGCCTGGTTTCTCACACATCAGAAATGCCCTTTAAAAAGTTTGCCAGATTGATTTGGGTCCGCTGGGTTTGTTGTGTGTAGTGTCCACACCTTCATCACAGAGCACTGAGTTTCTCCAGACTTTTCATGATTTACTAACACCTGAACCCACTTTAAGCTCTGACCTTTCACTGACATTCAAGGCTGGGTTTCGCCATGTCAGCCGTGCACCCCACTCTTGCAGGGCTCCTGGAGGGATGGCCCTCAGTGCAAGTATGACCAACCCATTCAAGGAAATGATTTCCATCCTCTCTATGGTCTCAGGTCAGTGTCGTAAGGAGTCTGGAATTGAGTCCATCAAGATCAGCCACAGCAGTAGTAATCCATGGTTGTTTCCTTGCCTGACTGATATTATTAGGTTCTATGAGCGCTGGGCTGTGCCCTGACTGTCCAACTTTCATTTCTCTGTAAAGTAACAACAAAGCATGATTCTTGTTCATTCAAGGATCACGGGGTGTTTGGGGGAAAGGTGGAGTGGGAGGAATCAGGCATGATATCTCTATTGCTGTCCCAGGGCGCTGTATAGATATGAATAAAGACAAAGGCATCAGACTCTGGGCATTCAGGGCTCTGGGCTTGGCGGGGGAGCAGGGGGGCCATGGGCGGCACATATCCTGTGTCTCCACACCAAGTTACCTGAAGGGAGAGCATGGCCTTTACCAGTCAGGTTGGGATGAGTCCAAACTCCAGAAACACAGAACAAGCGCACGGTGCTAGAAGTCCAGGGGTTAAATCCAGAGGCTGTGCCGTGATGATCCTGGGCTTCTGGATCACTTGGGTCTGGGTTCAAATTGTGGCCCCGCTGCCTCTGCCAGCCAGAGGCCCTTGGTCAGCCGAGCTAACCTCCTGAGTCGCAGTGTTTTCAAGTAAGAAACAAGGATATAAGACTCATGTCATAAAATTGTTGCAAGGATTAAATTACACAGGGTACAAATGACGTTTGCCTGACAAATAGAGAGCACGTGCAGATATTGTTCCCTGAGATGTAGCTTCCTAAAAGTCTGGAACATTCGAGAACTCTGGAACAAAAGACTAAATCAGAGTCGGTATCAAATGAAAGGGTGGAGGGATCTCTTCTGTGCACCTACCAGGGTCCTGGGCTGTGAGCTTCTTCCAGCTCTCAGGGGCTGCATGTAAAGAGATTCTGCTGCAAATCCTGCTACTGGCTGAGCTGTACTAATCCAGGGAGCTGCTCAATATCTGTGTGCAAAGAGCTTCTTTAGAAATATACTTCCCACCAGAAGTTCATCTGCACTACAGTTTAGCGTTTATCCATTTTCCATTGGGAGGATTCCCGTCATCCTGAAATACCTTCTGGGGTCAGTTTGCATGTGTGTGTTGGCCCCTCTTTCCGGTGAGCTGAGTCAAGGACCGTGTGCGTCTTGGAACTAGGAGGTGATGTGCTCTCTAGGCTGAGCCTCAAGCCAGTAAGATTTTCCTGCTCTTCCATTTTCAAGGTGCATATAAACATACTATTTTCTTAAATATTAAAAGAGGGACCTTTCATGGGAACCATCACTTAATTAGCCAAAAACAGTAGTTACATGTGTTTGTTCAAGGATAAATGAATGTATCTACCATCTCCAAGGGCAATGGTGCTTCTCGTTTAGAAGTTATTAGTTTCAATTGTTTTATATTTTAAAAATTCATTTGTGCTTTTCATCCTGCCTTTTGAAAAAAAATTTTATTTGTTTACTTTATGCTATTCTCAAATGAAGAGATAGATTATTTATTACCTGTGATGTATGTATTTGTGCCCTCAATAGAAGTAGGACATCAAAATCCTTTCCAATTCACTGAAAATAAAAAGACCTCTGCCTATAGCATAATCTATGAATGAAACAAAATGCTGTGTAGTAAAAATGTATTTATTTGGATTAGTGCAGAAATCATTTGGTCATTTAATTGGCTAGAAGATTCAAGGCAGTTGCAAAGACAATCAGATCAAATTTTATAGTTGCAGCTATCATAATAATTAATGAAAAACTTATCTGGCAATATATTAAAGCAAATTGGAAAGTTTATAAAGAATTTCACAAAGTTAGAGTATGTGGGAAATATAGGAATGACTGGAGTAATTTATTCATTATTTTGTCCCAAAACTTACCCTTCTTCCCACCCTCCCTCCCTCCCTCCCTCCTTTTCTTCCTTCCATGCACACACACACACACACACACACAATTCATTCAGTGCCTACTATGTGCCAGACACCATTCGTTCTAAGTGTTGGAATTTAATAGTTAAAAAAAAAGCGAAAAAAAAAAAAAAGCACAGACTTCAGCATCATGAGCTGTGGCTGAGGGGTGGCCTAATCTGTGGTCAGTGGGTCACGGAACTGCCACTACTCCACTTTGACTGGACCCCTTTCTATCACGTGATAGTGTTGCTCAAACCCTTTAAGAGAAACAAATACTGGCTAAGATATTTCACAAAGCCTATGGATGAGTCAGAGTACTTGAATTTTATCTCATTCCAATTTGTTTGCATGAGAGTTTTTTGAATTTATTTTTATTCTTTTAAGGAATGAAGGATGTTCCCACTGCATATACTTTTTGGCTGGCTCCAGAAAAGATTATGGTAATATCTAGCATAAATTTCCCAAAGTAGGTTTATTTCAGTCTCATCTTACCAGAAGTGCACCATAATCCAGCCACTCCCTACAACTTGAATGGTTTTAATGATCTCTGTAACTCTATTATGTTTTTAATTGTAGAAGTTGTGCTGGTATCTGCACAATGCTATTATTTATTTATTTTTAGTTTGCTTCTACCATAAATATGTACCTCATTCTGCTTTCTGCCTAACTGGCCAAATCTGAAGTTCCTCACCAGCCAATACCCAACTGATAACAATTTTGAAGGCTCAGCAATGGGAGATAATTCCATTTCAGACCCAACTAGGAGAGAGGACCATGCATCCAGACACTTGTTAATTACCTTCTTTGTTCCATTCAAATGATTCTGTGTCTACTTAACGTTAGGAGATGATATAGTTATACTCCTAACTCATGATATTCCTTCATCATTTCTGATTTGTCTAAAAGACTGTAATCAGATTTATAATGAAAATGAGCAAAAATATCAAAAGACATGTGTATAAGTGTTAGAAATGTAGTTTTCTGTTTTGATTTGATAATTTCCAAGAACAATGTAATGGGAAGAAATTGCAAAGAGCCATGTTCAAGAAAGAAAAATAAAAAACAAAAATCAAAAACTGATAAAACAGCTGGAGAACTGTGCAAGATATGTTTTGGAAAGACCAAGAAACAAAGAATCAATCAAAGAAACAAGCAAACACATTTGGGAGGAAGGGCAGTGAAACAAGGAAGGGTCCTAGAATGATGCAAATATTGCTCAGCCAAGGTTTCCTAAGACAAGACGTGGTAATACTCAGCTTTTCTGAGTAACCTAAGTACAAGGAGCTAGGAAGCAAGGTTAGTTCTTAGAATAATAGGCCGAAATTTTAGAAAAGAACGAGACCAAGGAAAGGCTCCCGAGAATTTGGCAGAATTTCCCAAGAGAACAGACAGGAGATTGTACCAGAGGGTGTTAAAATGACACAGCAAAGCAGAAGGAATCATCTTCTTTCTTCACGGGATCAAACGAATGATCTGGTGACGATCTTGTTTCTGGCTCTGAAGAGACTCAGCACATGGTGACACCATAAAGATGGGGAACCATGTTTCGATTGTGAATATGGAACTGTAAAAAGAAAAGAAACTAAAGGTATTTCTTTTAGGACATTTAAATAGCTCAGGGTCTCGGTGTAAATTAATTTTAAAAAATTCTACTGAAAATTAAGCTTCTGTTAGATAGAAGGAAAAGTGTAAGATAGATAGAAATAAAGGAATTCCCTAGTACTTCCACTCGGATACAGCGGACTTGGGCTGGAGCGTATGGTGATTCGGTTTCAATTACTCAAAATTAGAAGCACGAGTGATCTAAAGCTATGAGGTGATAAGTCACAATCATAACATTCAATTTCTGCTTAGAATTTATGACTGTTTGATAAAACATTATCATTTTCATTTGTGATATAGTAGTACTTCTTAGAGTTGTGATATAGTAGCACACATGGAAGACTGATTATGACTTTAAGATTTCAATAATTCACTCACAAACCTGGTCTAATTCAATCAGGAAAATTGTATGACTTTTTATGACTCAAATGCCCACTTTGTTGATGAGGTCACAGAGGTGCAGAATTATATAATAATTTCCCAGGATCCCCTGTTGATGAAGGAGGGGCCGGAAGTGAACTCTAATCACTGTTCTTTCCTGTAACATACTCTCCTCCTAGTGAAGTAGACCTGAGAGCACTGAGGAAAGGAGTGGGTTCGGCAGCTGATTGAGAAGAACCAAGGAGGGCCCGTGACGTGTGATGCTGACACACAGCTTCAGGTGGGAAGGGCTCCCAGCTCTGCGTTCATTCGGCACCTGTCTGCCCGAAGCTGAGTTGGAGCAGGTCACACGCTGGCACTTGACTGTTTCCAAACATTTTCCTCATAGGTTAGCTAATGTTATCTTCAAAATACCCTTAGACAGTGTTATCGACATCTTTTTTTAGGTAAAAGAAGCTGGAGCTCAGAAAGGTTAATGACCCTGACCTAGCACAACCAGCAGTGACGTGAATAGCCAGGACGAAAGCCCCAAACACACCCTGGCTTTGAAGCCCCCAAACCATGCCTTCTGATGTGATTAGCACTTCACTGAAATGATCAATACCAGATGTATTTCCTATAAGACCAGTGGCCAGTCAGGATATGGAATATCTTTCCATTGATTCTAAAGATTTTCAAAGTCTAAATTTCCACTTTGGGGATGCATTCCTGATTCTTAGTCTTTTGAATGTAACACTTTAGCATGAACATCAAGTAATGAGATTATACAACTCCTCAAATATTCAACCTAAGGGTAAAACAACTCCTGACATTTGATATTTCTCTCCAGGACTTACTGCTTCTTTTTGGCTGGAATTGTTTTTTTCCTGCTCTCCTCATGAACGTGCCCTTAGATAGGACAGGAAGTGCTGGGTCTCCCAGACCAAGAGGCCCACAGATGTCTGGAAGTTCAGGAGGTGGCATTCTGCAAATTCTAGTGCAAAATAACTAGAAAGAAGAAAGGTCACTCTGTGCAGGAGGGAGTGTCCCTTTTGGTAGATTGCTTTCCCAATCCAAAGGTCTCATGTAATATGTTGGTTTTCACTTAGGAAGACTGGTCTGTATTTCTGAAGAGAACACCTCTTTGGAGAATTTTCAGGTATTTTTCACTGGGCTTTTGAGCCTGAAAAAGAAATTCAAAACCATACATTGTTTCAATTACTGTAAGGTCGACTTGATGCAATCTTTGATAAAGATCTGCAATTTCTTACTGACTCAAACTGTTTGATTTTGCTACTATTTCTTTACTATCCCTGTGGGCTGCAAATCAAGAGTTAATTAACAATGCTGTGGAGCAACTAAGCCCATGGGCCACAGCTACTGAGCCTGAGCTCTAGAGCCTGCAAGCCACAACTACTGAGCCCACTCACCACAACTACTGAAGCCCGCATGCCTAGAGCCCGTGCCCCGCAACAAGAGAAGCCACCATAATGAGAAGCCTGCACACTGTAACGAAGAGTAGCCCCTGCTCACCACAACTAGAGAAAGCCCACATGCAGCAACGAAGACCCAACACAGCCAAAAATAAATAAATTTATTTTTTTTAAAATTCAATCAACAAACATGACTTCAGATCTTATTCCAGATCAGATCAGTGCCCTGGCATTAATTGGAGTACAAATAAACATCAAAGAACATGAGAGTTTCATCTCAGCAGAAGCAGAGAGTCAAAGAAAGGTGTTACTTTTCCTTGTTGGATTAATCAGTAATGCTTTCATTTATACCAGTTTGAAAAAGTTTGATCTTTTGGAACATACTTTGCAAATGCATCCAAACACAGAAGTTAGTTTTCTTAAGAAATAAAATTATGTAAAGCAATGGAAATAATTCATGAGTACAAGGTGGAAAGAAATTTTAGTTCAATGAATTTTTACATTCTTTTTAACCTTTCATAGAAAGCCTGGCTCTGTCATCTTATAACCTGTTACATACAAAACATGTTTTATAGAGTCTGTATATATCTGCTAGATGTAATATACTGGACTTTTCACAGTATGACACCCACAGGGTATCCATGAAGACCAAGATAGAGCCATGCACATGACATGGACATAGAACAGCGGACCTGGGAAAGATCTTAAGTACCTTAAGACCAACCTTCCCATATTTAGTCATGAAGAAAACCTGGACAACAGGTGTTTTAAATATGAACTCTGAAATCAAAGTCGTAATCACAAATCACTGGAGCTGCTTTTCACCTGAGTTAATTCCTGCTCTGTAAGAAGCATCAGGAGGATTTATTAATTTAATAACGGTGGCTATGCTTTTTTAAAAAATTAATTTATTTAAGTTGTTTATTTTTGGCTGCATTGTGTCTTCGTGGCTGTGCGTGGGCTTTTTCTAGTTGCAGTGAGTGTGGATTACTCTTGGTTGCAGTGCGTGGGCTTCTCATTGTGGTGGCTTCTCTTGTTGTGAAGCATGGGCTTTAGACATGCAGGCTTCAGTAGTTGTGGCATGTGGGCTCTAGGGCACAGGCTCAGTAGTTGTGGTGCATGGGCTTAGTTGCTCCGTGGCATGTGGGATCTTCCCGGGCCAGGGCTCGAACCCATGTCTCCTGCATTGGCAGGCAGATTCTTAACCACTGTGCCACCAGAGAAGCCCGGTTGCTATGCTTTTAAGCAGTGTTCTCAATGGGGTGTCCAAATCGCCATCGGCAGCAGCAACACCAGGGAAGTTGTTAAAAAAGCAAATTCTGGGCCTCACGCCAAATCTACAGAACCAGAAGCTCTCGGGGTGGGGCCTGGAAATCTGAATTGTAATAGTTCTTTCCAGGTGAAGCAAGGAGAAGTTTGAAAGTCACAGCTCTTCAGTAATGCTGGGAAGACAGCAAGGTGCACAGCCATCCATATGTACACACACAAACAGACACTAACAGAAGGCATCTGCATGTCCCCCCTGTACTTTTTCCCCATCAGATCCTTAACCTATTTGTCACTGCTGACACAGAGAGTGCTATGCCTTTGCTTCTTATTACAGCTTTGGCTGTTCATGTCAGCATTACCTGATGGTACAATGTGTTTATTTCTCTCCTGCTTTTTTAAATGCATTTTTCACTGCCATGCAAATCACAAATGTTGTTTATTGTCTGGGGCTCAGTCTCTTTGTAGTCCCTTTGTGCCATGTTCTCAAGGCAGTAGCCTCTCTTTGGGCTTCTGTTTCTGAGGAGTTGGCAAACTGTGACTGTAAACCGTCATATAGTTAATGTTATCGACTTTTTGGCCATGTGGTCCCTGTCACAGCTACTCAGCTCTGCTGTTATAGTGCTAAGCAGCATAGAAAATATGTAAATGACGGGTGTGGCTCTGTTCCAAAAATGCTTTATGTACAAAACCAGGTAGCGCTCTATTTGACCTGTGGCTGTGGTTTGCTAACCCCCAGATTTAAGCACCCTACTCACTTTTCTAAGAAATTTCAATCTGCCAATCGGGTCAAAAAAGTTTCACTTTTCACATGTGATCTTTCAAGGTGGTCATGGTGGCCGGGAGCCTGCAGGCCAGCTTGGCCTCCCATCACTTTGAAGGTCCAATCTCCCTCAGGCAGGCTTGTTGGTATTTCGGACACTCTGTGTACAGCTACTTGTGGAAACCTATCTGTCCACCCTTGTGTTTTGTCTTTGGCCAGAGGAGGTTAGAGAGCATCAAAGAGATGATTAACTGTAATCTTGACATTCAGAGACACCAGGAGGACCTTCTCTTAGAAGACAAACTGACATTTTACCCTGGTATGTCTCCCTATTTTATGAGTCTTCCCAGCAGCTGCAAAGTGTTGTGGGGCAAAGCTGTGCTTTTGTCATGAATTAATTCACTCAGCGAAGGAGTGGATGTTCACAACTTTTAAGACTTCAGCTGGCCCTCTTTTATATATACAGGCCATTACTGCTCATAACAGCCAGATGAATGACAGTGTCCATAATGGGAACATACACAGCGGCCTCAGGAACAGCTGTCTTGGGCTTCCTTAATTGACAGTGGCCAATGTAGTACGATAATGGATGTTATGAGGATGAACCAGTGTCTGTACATGTCCCAGTGGGAATCTAAACATATATGTGTTACAAATAGCTAAAAACTGGAAAACTGACCCAGCCTTAGTTCTGCAAATCTTTTATGCTCAAAAGATTCATATTTGGGGAAAATAAAATTCTTTTTAAAAATATTTATTTATTTATTTTTGGCTGCATTGGGTCTTTGTTGCTGTGCACAGGCTTTCTCTAGTTGCAGTGAGTGGGGGCTACTCTTTGTTACAGTGTGCAGGTTTCTCATTGCACTGGCTTCTCTTGTTGTGGAGCATGGGCTCTAGGAGGACGGGCTTCAGTAGTTGTGGCACATGAGCTCGGTAGTTGTGGCTTACAGGCTCTAGAGCGCAGGTTTAATAGTTGTGGCGCACAGGCTTAGTTGCTCTGCGGCATGTGGGATCTTCCCATACCAGGGATCGAACCTGTGTCCCCTGCACTGGCAGCTGGATTCTTAGCCACTGCACCACCAGGGAAGCCCCGAAAATAATATTCTTAATTAAAATCTTTTGAATATCCAGTAACAATTGGGGAATGGTTTCGTTATTTTTTCCAAAGCAATTTGAATTGCCAGTGGCAGGAGTAGAATTCTTTCTTGTGTGGCTCCTCACCTCCCTCCGTTCTAGACGGTTCACGGCCGCCTGGCCCCCCAGTAGGCAACAGAGCAGAAGACAAGTGTGCGAGGAGACTTCTGGCTGGACAGAAAGAAGGGACTTGTGCTTAAAACTAATTAACCCCCACACACATTCTCTTGATAAGTTGCGTTACCTGAACTAAGTAACAGTGGATGAGTGCTGGGGTTTTGAGAGGGTAAGAAATCGCCAGGTGATAAGGCTGTCCAGGAAGGCTTCAGGGAGGATGCAATATAGGGTGAGCCATAAATGAAAGACAGAAGAGAAGAAAAAGAATAGCGAGTTGGAAATGTAGAAGAAAGGATGTGTATATGTAAACTAGAGAAGTAAGAAGGAAAAGGTAAGGCTCTTTTCCTTGGAGCCTGAGGTCAAGGACGGGGAAGAGAGGAGATGCTGGTCGGAGCCGGGTCAGAGGGCAGAGGGGCAGCAGGCCCCTTTCCTAAAGCAACAGGAGGAAACTGTGACAGCTACACTTTGTTGAGTAAAACCTGCAACAGGAGACAGCAGTTAGCATTTTCACTAGAAAACATGAGTGTCTCACATCCTGGGGTATTTATTACTTTGTAATTCTGTATCTCTATCACTTCTGTGGGAGTTTAAACCAAAGTAACCAGGTAGTAATAGTAACGAGGGTTGAGATTTACTGACCTAAGTGCCAGTAAGGGCTCTCGTAAATGTCTGCCTGTGAATTCATTTAATCCTCACAACAGCTCTGCAAGTGACCACGAGCAACGTTTCACAGACAGGGAACAGAAGTTGGGCGGGGCCCCAGGCAGTCGGGCGGGGCGGCTCCAGCATCCCCACCCTGGTGGCGCACACCCCTCGACTGTCACCCGCAGCATCCCACCTACAGTGCTGTGAAGCAGCCAGCCCACGGCCTCCCAGAGGCTCGGCAGCTACTCAGAGAGAGGTGCACCTCCTGGGCATCGGAAAGAAGCATCCAGTGTGGGCCACGGTCATGAAGGAGGATTCCCGTGGCTCCACTAACGGAGTCTAACAAGAAACCACACCATCTGTTCAGTCATCAGTTTTCATGCATTTGGACAGATATATGCACAGGCGTACATGCAGGTCTGCACTTCAGCAAATGGTACCACACACAATGTGAGATACTACACACAATCCGTGAAGGAGCCACAGGCATGATGTGTGTGTGTTTATATTCTGGAACTTTTTCCCTAGACCGTGTAGTCTTTTTATCCAAAACACTGTTTTAAGGAAGATTTAGGTGCGTTAATTCCCAGCCTGTGTTGAAGGAAGAGTCGGGAGGCTGGTGATGGGAAGGCGTTTTCACAGACCCCTGGCCGCTGTCCTGCTTCCACTTCCTTCGTGGGACACCAACCGCTGAGCCCTCTCAGGTGCCCACCGGTCTGACCCACTTCTCTTCTGCTACCCTGAGAGGTTCTTCACGCACACTTAGGGGCACTAGTGTTTACAAACGTATCTCCATCCCTTCCTGTGAATCGCGTCCCCGTTTCCCCCGTGGGGCACTGGATGTGACAGTGGGATCCCAGGTACAGCCATTCGCCAAAGATTCCCCACCGGGTAGCTCTCAGTTTTGACAATTATCCAGAAATTTCATTTGCTGACTCAGTCTAAAGTCAAAGAATTAAGAAAGTACTTTGACACTGTCCTCAACCCTTTCATGGCAAAGCTGTATGAAATGCCAGCACATCTTCCCTGTCAATTAACACACAGGGTGGTGGCCCTTCTCAGAAACGGAAGGCGCCTGGTGATAAAGCCAAATGCACCAGCTCGAGCCGGAGGCCAGAGGCAGGAGGCTGATTCAGAAGTGATGTGTCCTAGCTGGCGGCTGGCTTCTTCCCTGCCTCCCTCCCTTCCTTTCTTCCTTCTTTCCTCCCTTCCTCCCTCCCTTCTTTCCTTCCTTCCTTCCTTTCTTGCCATAATAACACGAGCCACGTTATTTTTATAAATTCTTCTCTTTGCTTGACTCTAAAATGTTGCAGAAAAAGTCACTTTTTAAAGTAAGGCATGGAAATTTGGTTTAAATATATATTTTTTCTTTTAAAACCTTTTAAAACATTTTTTGTACATGTAAATGAGGATTTAGGATATGAGCATTAAGAATTCTGGCCTGAAGGAGGGAACGATCTGACAGATGTCTTTTTTAGGTGGTAGAATGTTCTAGAAAGATCCAGATAGACAAGGAAAAAAGCGAGAGTAGCAATTTTGGAAGCTAGGGCACCCCACAGAGCAAGGAGGTGGGCCCCTCCTTTGTCCAGAGGACAACGACCTCGGTGCCCTGGGGATGGAGTCAGGACCACGCCCCGTCCCTCAGCTCCCGAACTTCCTCCCTGCATCTCCGTCCAGTCTACCTGCAAACACCTGCCCTACAAGGCATGCTCTTGTATTTAAGAATTTCGAAACCAGTTTCAAAATTAAAATGAGAACCCTCTCTGTGGAGATATGTCGTTGGCCCCCAGATCGCAGAACTGAGGAGGTGCAGGTGCAACCCTGAAGATCAGTAACACCCCAGCCCTGACAGGGCCGCGAGGTTAGATGACAGAGGAAGTCCTCGGGTTTAGGGAGAGTTCCCGGTGGGGGTGTTTCCTAGCCTGGAATCGGCAGCCTGGGCTGGGGTTAGAGGTGACAGGAGGGGGAAAGCACCGAGGCGTCTGGGGCAGAGCACGTGGGCACAGCACCTGGAAGAGAGAGCAGACCGGGGCAGGGTGGGAGCCAGGGGTCCCCCTTCCAGCCACATCTGACACAGGAATAGAGTACTAATAACAAGAAGGGCTACATTTTAGTTCAAATTTTGCCTCCATTGAGGCAAATGCCTTGTCATATTTTGTATTCATCAAGTGCCTACTACGCCCACCAGCAGGTTAAGAGGATTTCTTTCTTTCTTCCCCTACTGAACTGGGCCCTTAGCAGACGCTCAAAAGAAGCTCTCGAATTAGTCGTGGGTAAGTTTGCCGTGAAGATAGGGCGGTCTTGAAAATGCTCTCAGAGCCTACTAATAGATCGTTCATCACTGGATGAAGTTGTGGCTAGTGGCTTGGGGTGGTCCAGTTTCACGTGGGTTGATCCAGCGCTGATTGAGACCTAGTACCCGCGGTGGGCTGGCGGACACTGTCCTTTAACGCCTGGGGGGTTCTGCTGAGTGCACTCCTTGCAAATAACCGGGCTTCCTAGGAAGGAACAGAGGTCGCCGATCAGGGGCACGGCACCCAGCAGCAGGCTTCTTGCGCGGTTGAAGGGTGGTGTGGGTCCCCAGGCCTGGTGAGACAGGCGTCCGTGCGGGGATGCGGAAGGAGCTTCCTGAGGGACACGGGTCTCCGGGCAAGAGGCAAACCACGGGGGTAGCGAGGCCTGAGCAAATCAGGCCCATTTCTATTTCGAGTGCATTTAAAATGTTTTACTTTATCTTTGATGAGTACAGGAATATAGGCTCACAGTAAGCAAATTATACAAAATAAGGAACACATAAGAGAAAAATAAAAACCACTTCTAACTTCACTATTAGAACAGCTTGGAACATATATTCACATTTAATAGCTTTACCTTCTATTATGTTTCTTTCTTGTGGCTTTACAGTCCTGTAAACATTGTTCTAAGAGTCTGTCAACTATTTTATTTAGCAAACTTACCCTGACTTACTGAACTGTTTTCCAAGTTAAAACGTGAGGTTTGGGCTTCTCCAGTGGCGCAGTGGTCGAGAATCCGCCTGCCGATGCGGGGGACGCGGGTTCGTGCCCCGGTCCGGGAAGATCCCACATACCGCGGAGCGGCTGGGCCCGTGAGCCGTGGCCGCTGCGCCTGCGCGTCCGGAGCCTGTGCTCCGCAACGGGAGAGGCCACAACGGTGAGAGGCCTGCGTACCGCAAAAAAACCCCATGAGGTTTGTTTAGTGTTTTTCAATTATAAATAATGCTTTGATTTACATTTTTCTTCAAGTTTTTGGCCTGTGTGAGAGTGGTTTCTTTTTTGAGTGAGGTGTCAAAGGGAGAATAAGAGGCTTAGTTAGATGCTCTGGATCAGTTACTCGGGGTGATTTTTGGAGAGGCCGCACCGACGGTCGCGCCCCCATTAGGAAGCGCGTGGCATTGCCCGAGTGGGACGAACCCTCCGAGGCACGGACTCCCCGCCAGGCACACCCTCGCCCCGGCTCTCAGAGGGGCCAGCGGCTTTCACACACTCCAGAGCAACAGTCACCAGAAGCTCAGGACCCTTCGGCTGCTGCTGAGTCAGCGGTCCCTAAAACGGAGCAGCTTTCACCTGCAGAGGTAAACGGAGGCGGACATTTAAAAAAAAAAAATCCTCAGCCCTCACCTGGCGCCTTCTAGCTGATTTCCGCTCGGGCGCCCAGAATTACTTCGCATCAGTCAGTAGGAACACCGGCTGTTTCTGAAGGAAGCAAAGAGCCCAGTGTGAGCCCCGCGCCGGGGGGGGCGGGCGGTGGGGGGTTCCACGCAGGCGGGAGGAGAGAGGGGTCCAGGTCTCCCCGCCCCGTCCCAGCGCCCGCTCCATCCATCAGCCTCTGCGAAGGAAGCAGGCCCCGGAGATACCTGCTCCTTCGGGCCGAGACCCTCCGGTCCCAGAAGCACGCTCCTCCTTCCTGGCACTTGACGTTTTCCGCCCTCCGGGATGTCGGCGTGTTTCCTCGGAGCCTGCTGGGTTCATTATCGCTGTCGCTGCTCTTCTTGGCGCTTTTTCAGATACTCAGGCCGCACGAAAGTGAACCGGGTGCCCCCAGGTGGGTGAGGCTGGACTAGGTCCGTGAGAAGCCGTACGGACTCTGGCTTCTTCCCCGCGCTGCTGTAGCAGAGTACCACTAACCCAGGGGTTAAACGAATGCAAATCCATGACCTTGCAGTTCTGTGGGTCAGAAATCCAAAATGAATCCGACTGGGCTGGAGCCAGGGCTGGCGGGGCTGCTCCGCCTCGGGGCTCAGGGCGCCTGTTTCTTCGCTGCTTCAGCTTCTAGGGGCTCCTGTCTGTTTAGAGGACTTCCTTTATTCCTCCTTGCATGTCTGTCAACCAAGAGTCTTGCAAATGTTTACTGTTTAGTTTTGCAAATGGAAACAAACAAAAACCTGAAGGACAAGGACGTGGATTGGTCTTTGGGAAAACCATCCCTCCCCCGACAGAGACGGCAGCTTTTTCCCAGATTTGCCTTTTCATAGACGTGCGTGTGTGTGATTTGACACATAAACATTTTGAATGAGCTTGAATGTTTTCTTATGGACTAAACACACAATATCATAAATAGAAACGTATTTGAAATTATAATCTCCAAGCTCCTGTGAGTGTTCTAGTATGGAGACTGTATTTAATTGCTTTGGGGTGTGTCCGAAATTTAGTCATTGAAAAAACTGAGTCTGTCAGGATACGCTGTCACTGTTGGTCTCGCACGTAGCCTCTCTGCTGAAACTGCTGCTAACAAGGTTGCCAATTAGGGTGAATATTTTTCTGTGATGTGAGCGTTTTTCACCAGAAACTAACTTGAGAGTCATAGCTATTCACGTACTGAAATGTCTAGTGTAAGCATGCCGCTTGCAGCTCTCACCAGAGTCCAAAAAAGCAACTGAATTCAACTGAGTCTCCTTACAAAAGCTAAAAGAGAGTTAATCGTAGAGGAAATGTGCATGTTCGGGTTCCCGCATATTCTACCTCACAAGTCTGCTGCATCCTGTGAACAAAAACAAGTTGGAACAGGATATGCGCAAAGCGGTGGTTCTTTGAACCCGAGCACGCCAAGTACAGGTTCCAATGTTTATTCTACTCCGCGCCGTAGGTAACTGGCTACCAAGGACCTTGTGAGCTTCCATGACATTTGCCCACAGCCAGCTTCAAAAAAATATCTCCTAAAGTCTATAAGTTTGTGCTTCCTGGTCTCTGTGTCTGTTGTCTTTCACTTCTCTGTGTCTCTCTCTCCGGCCCTAAATCCGGCTGTCCGGATTATGGAAGAGGCCACGTGAGGCTATGGTCGCATTTAAGCAAAAGATAAGTTTGTATAGCAGATTATTTATTTTAGGAAAGAATTATTCTTTGCAAAGAATTCAGCAAGAATGTCTTAGAATAGTAAAGTGTCTCTTAGGGCATTCAGAACCTGATTCACCTGCCCACAGCTTGATTTTAACGCGCTTGCTCAGGAGACGATGGCGGAGCGTATATCATGGGGTGCAGAGCCTCACTGCTCGCTCCAGTCGGCTTGCCTTCTCTCTTTCATTCGCCAGCGCATGGGCAGAGCCCCCCGCACACCTCCTCTGCGGCGTGATCCTCCCCCTCTGCCCCCCTCTGGGTCCTCCTTTAACTTCTGCAGTTTGGGGGGTCTCCTCGGTCACCAGACACATCCGGGTTTCCACCGGTGCCTCCCCGGATGCCATAACCTCAGCCCGGCCCTTCTCTAGAGCCTCAGAATTTGCTGCCACGAACCCCCTCTAACCACATTCTTCTTCATTTCATTGTGATTTAAGATCACGCCCACCCCTTAGACAAAACCTCTCTGAGGCTCCGGTGCTTTTTGAACCAGGCCTTCCTCCTGGGCACCCCATGATCTGGTTTACTCTGTGCAGAGGGTCTCTGGGAGCAGCAGTCCTGCCTTCTTCCTTTTCTGGAAGGTCCACAATATTCCTCAGGGTGACCAGAGCTCCCAAAATGGACCGAGTGGATGAAAGCTGGAGCACACTTGTCCTGACGACATGCGTTTATGGAGCCCCTGCTATGTACCAGCCACTGCTCTAGACGGTGTCTTCATGAAATCAAATTCTAAGGAAATAGGAGACGAAGGAGGTAGAGACTTAGAATAGGACGTTTTTTTCTAGCCAAAGCATCATTTCTCCCACGGTATGTGGAGAGAAGGTGTAATTTGTCTCTAGCAAGAAGCACGGGAGGCTTTGGGAATTGTATTACTCAGTTCCATTGGAGCAACATTGATAATATTGGGCCATGAAACGTGTTCGCCATGCTTACTTGTCCATTTCATAAATGTTTGCTGCATCTCTGCTCCTCGGGCCTCGAGCTAGGTGGCGATTACAGAGGCAAAGGAGCAAGTCTGGGCCCTGAGCTCAATGAGTTTGTTTGTAGGAAAGGTTTGTCCACTTGAAGTTTCCCAGTAATTAGCTCTTAGCTTCCAGTTACTCAAGTGATAAAGTCTATACTTCTGAAGTTTCTCCCTTCCTTCTTTCCTGTCCTCTTTCTTTCAATCAACCAATCCATGCGCATTGGACCTTCCGCTAAACACAGTGAAAGACGTGGTACAAAGGGGTATTTAAATTCGACCGTGGCCTAAGAGGAAAGTGTGTGAGGAGGCAGCTCGGGGGATGCACGAGTCCTGCTCGGGAGCACTGATGCCACCTCTGGGGCGATGCAGCAGCCAGGGAGGGTGAGCAGACAAGGGCCGATGGTCCACTGCACGGGGCGTCACAATGGCCCCTAGTCTTCCCTCTTTTCGGATTATTTCTATGCTACTCAAAAATGACGTATTTTACAGAAACCAAAGAGTATTTAAAGGTCCCCTTTAAGATCACACTTCCTCAGCCTTTGAATATAGCAGGAAAGAAGAAGGAACAAGTTCAAATTTGGTTAGCAGGGAAACGGGTACTTATAGCACCTACGAGCTTATCCTTTTGGTAATGCACTCACTGATGTGTACAATTCAGAATTCAAAAATATTTCTCGGCAACATTCCAGCAACAAACACTAAGAAGAAATAAAAAGGGGCTCCTACACTGCATTTACAATAATTTTCTGTCTTTCTTTTTTTCCCCCTGTATCTCTCCCAGATGTGTGTAGTGGTGAGGACGATAGGACTTACCAAGTTAAACCCTAAGAGCAGCATGCAAATCTAGAAATGCAAAATTGGGACGTTACCCTGGTCCTGGT
Source organism: Kogia breviceps (assembly GCF_026419965.1). NCBI lineage: Eukaryota > Metazoa > Chordata > Mammalia > Artiodactyla > Physeteridae > Kogia > Kogia breviceps. The sequence continues at coordinate 102,187,712 of NC_081320.1, forward strand.
TCTTGACAGCGTAGCTTTTTTTGTGTGTATATTTTACTGATATACAGTTGATTTCCAATCTTGTGCTAATTTCTGCTGTACGGTGAAGTGATTCAGTTATGTATACATTCTTTTTCATATTCTTTTCCATCATGGTTTATCCCATGATATAGAATACAGTTCCCTATGCTCTACGATAGGACCTTGCTCTTTATCTATTCGTTATATACTAGTTTGCATCTGCTGACCCCAAACTCCCAGTCCATCCCTCCCCAACCCCTGCCCTGGCAACCACGAGTCTGTTCGCTATGTTTGTGAGTCTTGTTTCTGTTTCATAGATAAGTTCGTTTGTATTTTAGATTCCACATATAAGTGGTATCATATGGTATTTGTCTTTCTCTTACTGAATTACCTCTTGACAGCGTAGATTTTGACCTAATGTCTAAGTTGTTAGTAACCCCATGACAATGGTAGGAAAAGAATTATGCTCTCAGCCATTGACTGAGGCCCTTCTGCCTGCAGAGAACCCCCTGGGGGATAGCAGGGAGGATGGCACCATCCTTGACCTTCAGATGCTTTGTCCATGGGAGAAAAGCTATGATATGTTTAGGGGAAACTGTTCTATCCAGGGGTCCTAAACATCAATTTCCAAGAACGTGCTTCAAGGCCATTTGGAAGTAAAGACACATTCATTTTTTTCTTGTTTTGTTTAGAGACTTACACAAGAGTTAGATACATATATTTTATTTGTTTGCTGTGAAAAAAAAATCTAATTATGTAAGATTTTCAAAGTAGTAATAAAAAAAGAGAATCACCCCAAATCTCTCCTTTTAGAAATAACCAGTGTTGCCATATTTGAACTGACCTATCCCATCTTTTCTGTATACATATACTTTAAAAAAAAAAAATCAAGATTCTGTATTACAAGCAGTATTTAGAGGAGGAATGAAATATTTTACTCAACAAATTTGTCACAGGCTAAGTCTACATTCTCCTTAATAAGGCGGTCAGTTAATGGAGGAAGAGATAAGGAAAATGGGGGAAAACGTGGGAAAACAATGGAAGAGACAATGGCAGAAAAGGAATAAAAACTCAGAGAACAGAGATGGAGTGTGAAGGGATGCAGGGGAGAGAGGAGGAGGGGGATGCCCCCCAGCAGCCCTGCCCTGGCTGGGAGGGCTCGCCTCACATTTCCGCCTGTGAAACAGCTAATTAGCTGATTCGCCAACTGCTTCTGCCTTGATGTCGTTGTTGTTCGTTTTTGGTGGCTTGACCAGAGATGGAGTGGTCAAACCAGGCCCATGGGAAGAGGGGGAAGGGAGTGTCTGGGCCATGACGGCTGTGAGGAGAGCAGATCTGGGAACAGATACCGTGGAGATGAGCTGCGACGTGGGCCTGGTTTCCAGGCTGAGGAGTGGATGGGGCACTGCCCGCCCTCACCTCAAAGCCAAGAGAATTTTGCTCTCGTTTGTGACCGATCGGGAACACTCTGCGTGTCTCTAGTGTGTTGCTTCTTCATCTGAAAACGGGAGCACTCATTCTCCGCACGGAGAGCTGGAACTCTGTAGCCCACTCGCAGTGTATGTTGCAACAGTGGTGGAGCGCATGAAAGCAGGGTTATTCACCTGTGAAAGAGCTCAGCAGGCCAGGCGCAGTGCTCTGATTTCAGGGGCACGTGAGAGGTACTTTGCCTTCTCGCCTCCGTCTGTCCACATCTGCACACATGCGTGCATTTGACACATTTGCACTGGGTGGTCCGTGTCCCCTTAAACTGGCATGGGCACGCTACAGAGGAGCCAACATGTTTTTTCTAAACTAGAAAAAATAACTTTCGTTCACGTCCTGCTCCTGAATCAGCATTGCTTTTACACATGTGTTCCCGGGTCAAAAAAAACTACTATCATCACCATTTTTAGAGACTGGGAAGCAGGCGCTGGGCAGCACTGAGGCTTGAGTCTTCCCTGCACAGCCTGGAGCAGGGCCTTTGCAATGCCCCATCCGTCCTGTCCCCTGACATTCCAAATCACAAAGACCAAAATGAAGGTCAGCTCCAGCTGCCAAGAGATCGGGATGTGTGTGGTCCTGGGGCTGCTCTGGAAAGGGCTCAGAGGAGGATGGGGTGGGGCTGCCTTTGTCCTGTCTGGCCCATGTAGAGCCATGTGTATGTGCTGTGCTTGTGATTTTCGTATTTGCAAAGAGCCCTTCCGTCACAAGCCGATCTCCAAGGCTGCTTTAATATGGGACTTTGACACAGTGATTCAAAGCCCGGAGCCTTCGGGTATGTGCTGTGTGTCGTTTCTATCCCAGGCTGTGATTTTCCCTGAAGACGCTAAGCCCCCAGCTTCCCCACGTACGAAGGAGGGACCCCCCGACAAGTAAAAGTGACTGTACCCCTCCTGTGTGACCCAGCACACTGATTTCAAACACTTGGTAAATAGTCATCTGCAAACTTTTAAAAAATATATCTTTATTGGAGTATAATTGCTTTACAATGGTGTGTTAGTTTCTGCTGTATAACCAAGTGAATCAGTTATATCTATACACATGTTCCCGTATCTCTTCCCTCTTCCGTCTCCCTCCCTCCCACCCTCCCTCTCCCACCCCTCTAGGTGGTCACACTTTTTCATCAAGTAAATATTTGCTGAAGCCTGATGCATGTTACAGGTAAATCTGGAACTTCACCAGGTACTTCTGTGGGGGTCCCCGAGGCCACCTCTTCCTGGCCAGGCAGTTGATGTCTCCCCCAGAGCCTGACATCCACACGTCGTGGGTGAGGAGGTTGAAGTCCAGGGACACAGGGCAGCTTCATCACCGGCAGATCTTCATCACCAGACCTTGATTAACCTTTGCTCCTTTAAGATGAGCACAGAAAATTAGATTTTCCCTGTGTTCCATGGTCCAGAGAGAAACCTGGGATCCAGTGATCTAACGAATAGCTCAACTGAGAACCCATAAAACCTGTCTCCTTCAGCCTGCAGTGCCCTTGTCTTCTTATTATGGAGAAATAACAGCACAACTTTTAATCAGAAGGGCCTTGAGCATGAAACTAAAAGGCGGTGGGTGTTGCCTCCGTGCCCTGTGACCCTTTAAACAGGCAGCTGTCGAGGTGGGGTGACAAGCCGGAGCTTTGTCCAGACTTCGGGGTTCCCCAGGACACCCTAACCGAGCGAGGCGGCACCTAGCTTTAAAAGTCACCCCTGCCCCTCACAGACCTCACCTGTGTGACTCCCGGAAATGGCTTCAGCTCCAGCTCCTCCCACCTCTTCGGGGGAAGGACTTTCCCTCTGTCCAGGTGCTGTGCCTGGCACCACACGTCATGAGCCTATCCGACCTTCCAAAGGAGGTGCATCCTCTCTGCCCAGTTGTGGACATTTAGAATAAAGGGGTCATTAAGAGAATGTCTGGTAAGATGGGGCGTGCACAGTTTAAAGCACTTACCAAAATTGCTTTATGGTAGGAAAGAAAGCAATGTGTGAGGGGTTGGGATTGTAGAACTGTATTCTTCACTCTGCTTTTCTCTATCCGAACCACCAAAACTGTGATGTGCGGAAACTTTTTGCTGTTTACTGTGAGAGAAAGGGCCTTTCATAGTGCCCTGGTCTTATGCTGGCTTGGGTACCATGGAGCCATTTGGGGCAGGTGGCATCCCACACAGCAGGCCCTGCGTGGTCCCGTGCTCTGTTAACAGCAGAGGTTAGGTGTGGCTGTCAAGAGATTCAGATGCAACTGGGTGAGGGTGTGTCTGGGAGAAAAAGGAAGGAAACCAACAAAGGCAAGGGAAGAGGAGAAGCAGGATCCAAAAAGGGAAATGTGGGGTGAGAACATGCGGGTTCCTCCTTCCGAAAGCACCTGCCATCTACAGACAGGAAAGCCGGTCTTCAGCAGTTTCGGGAGACTACAGGACAACTCTGAATCTGCCACGGTGATGTAATGGGCTGTGGGTAACCTGCAGATTCTTGGGTTCCTTGAAGGATGCTGAGAAGCGTGATGATTCACTGGACCTCTCAGACTCAGATGCAAGGCAAAAGGAGTAACGGGTCTTCCTCTCCAGAAGAGGGTATCTGCTTCTCTCCTGCAAGCAGAAAAGTCCATTCACAGCCAAGCTTACCTGACATTGAAGAGACATCCTGTTTTATTTAGGATAAGGGTGGGCGGGGGGCACATTGTGAGAAATCTGGAAGTCAGTTGAACAGTGTGAGCTCACCATTCCCTTATGGAAATGAGCAGGTCACGTGAGGTTTCAGCGTGTTCCCGAGGCTGTGGCGGGTTTTCCTGGGGGCGATGGCGTGAGGGAGGGGCTGCTCTGTGAGCCACTGCTGAACCTCACCCATCAGAATGCAGCACAGTGATGTGTGCTAACTATGCCTCCCAGGCGGCCCAGGGACCCAAGAAATACAGCTTCAGTGGAAACACTGGCCAAGAGGAGCATCGCTAAAGACAGGGAGGGGAGCTCGGAGACCCAGCGACAAGAGCGACACCAGCCAGCTGAGAGATGCGCCTCTGAGGGGCAATGAGTTTGCGGCGACAAACCCAGCTTGAAAGAATGGAGAATTGATGGGTTCCGACAAACGCTTTGGTGGGCAGACAATAGACAAAGGAAGAGAACGACACTGGAGCAGGCTGGGTCCAGAGGGTGGACAAGGGCTGCAGACAAAGCAAACCAGAGTTTGAGATCGGAAAGATGCATAAAAACAGGCGGATCAGAGGGGATGAAATGAGTCCTGAACATTCATCTCATTTCCATGCACAAACAGAAAACAAACAAAACCTGCTGTAAAGAACCATCTCAATTATTCACTGGAGTCCTCCCAGCTCCCAATGCCCTGGCTTCATGTTTCCCACCGAGATTTCAACCTCAGAAGAGACTCCGTGATTCAAGCAGGACAGTCCTTGTCTCTTTTGGAGTCATTGCTTCTTAAAATCTGCCAACCTGTAAGTCCTGGAGTTCCAGGAGAAGTAGACCCTCGGGGGACGAGGTGCCGGACACTGCGAATAGGGCAAAGCAGCGTTACCAGCCCCAGTAACAGAAGCTCCGTGCCAAATGGGCTTTTTCCTGACCTCTAATCTTTCCATCTCAAGCATTAATAAACAGCAAAAGCACATATTGTAGATCCAAAGATCATCTCTAAAACTTCAGGATTTTCTCCCTTGAGAATGTGTTGCCTGAGGCCCCTGCAGGACAGCAGGGAGCTCGGTGTTCAGCACCCCACGAGCTCTTCCACCTCTGTAGCCTGCAGACTATAATCAGGGCCCCTTCCCTGATTTATGGTCTTCAGAGCAGGAAAGCCAAGATGAGTATGAAATTGTAAGCTCATCCAATGCTATTATTTTTAATTGAAACTATCTGGAAAATGGCAACTTGTGTGAATTGTGTTCTCATTCCTTACTATATGCTTAATTCCAATTTGTAATGAGTAGAATGATGTGAGCACACTAAAATGACAAATGTGCCCTTGCATTTCACCAATCCAGCTTCTTGACCTGATAAATATAAGCAAGCCACCTTTAACACACACAGAATAGATTTCCTTGGCAGATTGATTTCACATTTTATTATATAAAACAAGCATGGACTTATGTGAGGGTTAGAAGCCTGGTTATGAGATGGGTGCCTGTGTATATCCAATCTTAACTCTCCATAACAAAACATATTTCTGAGCAGTGGTGGTTCCTCCTATTTTTCTGGCTGTTATTTAATGCAGCAAAGTACCAAATTATTGACATGCTAAAACACTGTGAGAATCTAGACTCCTCTTTGCAGTCCACTGTGGATTTCTTCCTGTTCAACAGTACAGTTACTAAAATTAATTTCTAACTACCCAACACGAGTGTGCTATCTTCCAGGCTCATGTGAGGCAAATAGGATCTGGGACTCCAAGGTATTCGTTCTATTGTGTGAACCAAAGGCTACCACTTTTTCTCCCTTCTTAAATGCCATATGCACACCACTGGTCGCAGATGCCAGTGGTCATCCAGTCCAAGACTAGTCTGCACTAGATGTGCAGACATCGCCAGGAGCCTCAGAAGTGGTGAGACTCCTAAGGTGACAATTCCGTGGGTATCACAACAGTCTCAAAGTGTCTGGTGCAGTCTTGACCACCCCAAGAGCAAGGCAGGGCATTGTTTCTGCATCCTGGTCATTTTCTTTGTTTTCCTGGTTGGGAGTAGCTGTAGAGGCCGCTCTTATGCCTAGCGTGACCCCCATCCAGGAGAGATTCATTTCTTAAGTGATGCAAGAAAAGAAAAACGTTGCACATCTCTCCACGTCAATGTCTGATCCCCTTTGCCATTCTTTTTAACGTTCATTTCAATTCAATTAAACAAATACAAAACCAAAATATTCCAGTAAAAGAACACGGAACCAGGAGTTGGAATTAAAGTCTAGTCCTAATACTGTCACCAGCTCATTAAATGACCTGGAGAAAGCTCAGCTCTGTAAAATAGTTTCTCCGAGATTTCCAAGACATGAAACGTGAGACCTTTTCAAATTATTCTTCGTTCATTCATTCAAAAAAAAAATGCTTATTGAGCACCTAGTACATTTGGGGAATGAATAAGTGCTATTTAGTGAATGTGAATGCATGCCAGGCACTAAGCCAAGTGCTGTATAAACATTATCCAACCCAATCAGCCTAGTGATTCTGCAAGCTAAATTCTATTGCTATTCCATTTCAGAGAGGCAATCTGAAGGACCAAAGGTAAAAGAAATGTAGCTTAAGAGGAAATATGGGTCAAGATGCTGTACAGATAGAGACAAGGAAAAGAGGAGAAAACATCCCTGGAGAAGTTTCACCTGCAAGGTGACAGTTAGTAAGCAGTGGTGTGAGAACTCGAGTCCACATCTTCCACCCCAGGTCCCATCTCTCTATCATTGCACAGAACCACCTTCCTTTTTCAAACACATGTTATCTTCCTTAAACTTTAACAAAGGAGCTGACCATCCCCAAAGCGTGCCATATCTCCCAGGGGGGGTCACTTTGTCCCATGAGTTGAATGAAGGGGTGAGCATGGTTCCCTTCCTCCTGTGGACACAGTGATGCTGCTCGAGGCATTTGATGTGCACTGTGTCGGGCTTGTAGTTCAGGAAGCCCTCAGAGAAACCCAAGGAATTGTTATGCCCATTTTACAGTTGCACCTACCTGGACCAGGAGAAGTTAAGGAGGGAGATGGAAGCAGGGCTACAAGTCCAATGTTCCTGTCACCAGGGAGCCTTGGCTGGAAAGGAGAGCCCAGCAGGGCTATGCACACAGGGCACTGTGAACACTGACCTTGAGTTTGCCACTGCGACTCCAGATGGGACCCGCGCTTGCCCGCATGGAGGGCAGGGCTGCTCCCAGCAGACAAAGTCCATCACCAATGCCTTTTCCCTCCTTTGACACCTGTTCCCCTTCCTCACCCAGCTCACCTTTCACTGCCCTGCAGCAATCTGCACTACTGAGTACCCCCTTCCCTCACCCTTCCGCGAAGGAACCTAGTAATTTACACCCTACTGTGTGTTTGGCACTGTCTTCTCTTTCCTAGGGATATTTGTGGAATAAACCTTTGCTATAATTGTGCAATGAAAATTTCCTCTATTGTTAAGTGGATCTGCAGTATCCATTTTCGGGTATTCCTGGTTCAGACAGAACTTGTGCAAGCCTCTGAAAAGAGCCCTCAGAACCGGGTGCTTATTCCAATTACTTTTTAGATCAAACCAAACCGGATGTAAAGGAAAAAAGGAAACAAAAGACTAAATATGAGACGAAGGGAGTGCTCAGGGGAGGTAAATAGAACTATGATCGTGAGGACTGTGAAATCTGGTGCCACTGCTTTGCATTTGCTTAGTTTCTATTGTTTACCCCAACGAGCCTTGAACATCTTGGGTAATGACTCAGTCAACATATGAATGTTTAAAATCAGTCAATGAAAGATAGAGAGATTAAGATAAACAGAGGATAGATAGATAGATAGATAGATGGATAGATAGATAGATAGATAGATAGATAGATAGATAGATAGATAGATAGATAGATAGGGATAGAAACAGAGAGATGATAGACATAGAGAAATAGATGGTAGAGAGTTAGAATCAGAGAGAGAGAGGTCGGTAAATGACAGATGGCAAGTGGATGGGTGAACACACAGACAGAAGAGAATACCTCCCTTCTCTGTTGCACAGTGTGGAGTAGTTCTCTCCTGCTTGCATTTTAGCTGCTACTATTTTTCTCCCAATCCAATTTGCTAGCCTGGGAACCACTGAAGTAGAAAGCAGAGATGAAGCCATGCTCCCAGTTGGAAGGAATGGATATCCTTGCTTTCCTTTTTGATACCCTCGAGAAGTGCCTTTGCTGTGTCCTTGCACCTGGGGAGATTTGGTAATTCCTTCCACAGACCAGTGGGGAGCACGGCCCTTGGACTTGATCTGTGGACGAAAGCCTACCTCATAGTAAAGCTCGTGAAACGTGGTGCCCCTCAGGGTTCGGGCGTCTAGTTTCTCCACCATAAGCAAGCACAGACAGAGAGCTCTCCGGAGGTATTTCGACAGGTGCTTTCTTCTGCTCCCTGAGCTCATAACAGTATGCAAATAGCTGAGGATCAAACATAAGTCAGAGGCAAATGGCTTCAGCGCATCGAGCGGCCTTCCTGCGTGACAGAGCCACAGGCAACGGCAGGGCTGTCAGCCTTGCTGCCTTGAGCCTCCCCTGATGACCCAGCTGCTGCTGCTGGGAGGGATTTTCCACAGCTTGGCATCTGGGCTGGGAGCCGGCTTCCACTGTCACATGTCACCTCACCAGCACTGGGCTCGTGGGTGGAGATGGACGCAGCTCAGGGAATTTTCCAGTGTTACCAGCACAACACAGTGAGCGAGACCCATAAATAGTCACATAAGAGACTTCTGCGTTCCACATACAGCGGGGGTTCACGGCTCTGAAGTCAGCTTGTCAATTAATTCACAGGGAAAGGGAGACACAGATTACTTAGCATGCAGGCTAATGAATTACCTTCTGAAATCAGGGCTGGAAGTTCAGTCCCTGCCAGGCAAATAAGACAGTATCTGCGAAGTGCTAAGAAATGGGAGAACCACGCTGCCAAGAGCTGAGTCCATTCAGCCCTCCACAAGTTGTTCTTTCCCCTTTATCACAGACTCAAACAGCTGTCTGATTTTCCTTATCATTTCTATAAATACGGTGTTCAATTATAAGACAAAGTCAATTGCCCGATTTTTCACATGGTGAAATCAGCATTCAGTGTATAAAAGCACTGTTGGAGGAGTCACGAGGCTCCATGTACTGACAGGTCACCAGAGAACCCAAGATGGGGTGTAAACGAGGAGGAAGGGCATTTGTTTTTGAGTCAAACCTATGTCGGGCAAATAAACAGCTAACTGAAAAGAAACAGAAGGCCAGCCACAATTCCATGCTAAATAATGTCAAGGACTTTAAAACAAATTGTTTTTCTCCAAAGGAATTTTTAATTCATAAATTTGTAAGCCTGGTTTTCCTGTCTTAGCTTAGATAAGGTGTCACCTTGTTGTGAAAGGACAAGGGCTCGGGAGGCAGGTAATCCTGGGTCCAGATTCTGATTCCGCCCCTCCTTAGCCGGGCAACGTGAAGTAGCTTGGCTCCCAGGTGAGCTGCAAATGGTACCAGGTGTGCACAACTGCTTGGGCTGGTGGGAAGTTTAGAGATGATGTAGATCACATCCTTAGCACGGAGCCTTGCCTGTCGTGAGCACACGTTCATTCCACGGAAGCTCCTTATGCTCTTCTCCGTCCTTTATAGAGCACAAAGCGTTTGGGCATCAGGTTCCTGCTTGTGGAAGCACAAGTTGGTGCAAGCTTTTTGGTGCTACATTTGGTAACCTCAAGCAAAGGTGAAATGTGAATGTCCTTTGAACTGCCAAGTTCACGGTTCCTTTGGCAAAGACGTATCCTATAGAGACACCTTCACAACACCCAAGGTTACGTGGCTGGGGACCTTCGTTGGGCTCCATGTGTAGTAATAAAACTATGGAACCCCCGGCAGTGTTCACATGGAGGGGAGACGATGACTGGATTCCAATCCAGGTATAGAAGGGGATGCTGGAGGTGTGATGTGGAGCCAGATTCAGGAGCTGCACAAGGAGTGGGACACGCTGCTCGGCTACAAGAGGAGGTGAGATGCTGTCTTCTCCACCTGCTCCCAGTGGTCACACGATGTGGGCTTAATCAAGTGTGGGCCTGGGGAGAGAATGCAGTCCATTCTGCTCTTATACTGCTTGGAGATCAAAACTTGTAAATTACATTATCAAGCCTAAAGGATTGTGGGAAGTGCTGATAAGAACTCTCTAGTTTAATAAACTGGATTGTCTATATTACTGTTCTAAACAGGGAACGTAAAAAGAAAAAAGGGATGCTGTGCATTAAAAAAATGAAGCAGATCTAGAAACGCTAATAAAGGTTGTATATATATATATATATATATATATATATATATATATATATATATAAAGAAGTCAATTCAACCTTATTGAGAAGTCAATTCAACCTTATTGAATTATACAAGCCCATTTGTATAAAATGTCATGTTGAACATGTATCTATACTTAGATATATGAAATATTTCTAACATAGATCTATGCATAGGTATATTCACGTATTTATATGTACATACACAGATATGGTCGGAAAGGCGCGGGACATCCCTAGCTGAGCTCCCTACAAGTTGCTTTCTACAGAAGGATGGGAATGAGGGCCGTAGCTGGGTACTTTCGAGCACTTTCACACTTTACTTTATACCCTTATCTACGTCATACAGTTCTTGTTATTAGCTTGCACTTGCCCTAAATGTTTTAAAATTATAAAGTTAATATACACAAAGATCCAGCACAACATTCTTATAATATGTTACACTAATTAGTCTGCCTAAAGATCTGGCATAACTTTTTTGTATTGTCTGGGTAAATATTCAGTCCTTACCTGTTACCTTCAAAAGAAATGACTAAAATGACCCAATATTTTGTAAATTTTAAGTTGTGTGGCAGAAGATGATATGACATATTTACAGCTCATCTGTGTAATGTTAAGATTGAAATCATTTTTGTGTTAAAGTAACTTATATAAATGGAGGCTTTTTTTTTTTTTTTTTTTTTTTTGCGGTACGCGGGTCTCTCACTGTTGTGGCCTCTCCCGTTGCGGAGCACAGGCTCCGGACACACAGGCTCAGTGGCCATGGCTCACGGGCCCAGCCGCTCTGTGGCATGTGGGATCTTCCCGGACCGGGGCACGAACCCGTGTCCCTTGCATCGGCAGGCAGACTCTCAACCACTGCGCCACCAGGGAAGCCCCTGGAGGCTATTTTAATGTTTTATGAAGAGAATGTATTTCTAGACTGTAATGCATATTCTTAGCTTAAAAAGATTTAATTTTTTTTAACTCAAAAATCATGTATATAAAGATAAATACCTTATCTGTAAAATAAGAAGATTTAACCAAAAAAAAAAAAAAAGTCTGTAAGTTTCCTTCCAATTCTAAAATTCTCTATATCTGTGATTTGGGCAAGGAATCTTACACTAATGAATAACAGTATCAAAAATGTTTGATATCATTTAGACAAGACACCCATTCATTAGATGATACTGAGTTTCTTTTCCATTTGACTGTTTTAAAATGTAACTCAGTGGTGATTGAATTGAGTCGCTAGTTATGTCATTATTTTAAGCCTGTTGCACACATTTTAAATTTAAATATATCGCCTGTGATGATTCGGAGGTCTTATGATAGACTTCTGCATAGTTACACTATTTTTTAAAAAATTTATTTTATTGAAGTATCATTGATTTATAAAGTTGTGTTAATTCCTGCTGTACAGCAAAGTGATTCAGTTATATATATATTTATATATATATATATTGTTTTTCATATTCTTTTCCATTACGCTTTATCACAAGATATTGAATACAGTTCCCTGTTCTCTACAGTAGGACTGTGTTGTTTACCGTCCCATATATAATAGTTTTCAGCTGCTCACCCCAAACTCCGAGCCTGTCTCTCCCACACACCTCCCTCCTTAGCAACCACCACTCCCAGTCCCTCCCTCCTCGCCCCCCACCTTGGCAACCACAAGTCTCTTCTCTTGCATATACTTGTTCTCAAGCTTATTATGAGGCTAAAACACCTACCGAAATATTGAACCTGACAGAGGATACGTACAGACTGCACCCCTGCCCTGTCTTTGACCTTAAGCGCTGAGTGTACTGCCTCCCCCCCTTGTACGGGGATGGACCAGGTATGAGCATCAACAACCTTGGGCCTAATCCTGAGTGTTTACTGGTCACGATGAGCTGTGTGGCATTGGGCAGTTTAATCGATGCCTCCGAGTGCCCATTTCCGCAGCTACAAGATGGAGTTAATAATATATATGTGCTTTCAGAACATCTGGCGCATTCAGTGAGCAAACACCTGAATCGGAGAGCACAGTGTCTGACAAGTGGGGGAGGTCAACACATACTCGTTCCCTTTCCTCGTGACTGTGTGCACCCCTAATGGAGACCCTGGTTCGCTGGCCCCATTCTGCACCAGGCCCTTGGTGGGCTTCTCAGTCAAACATCTTCCTGGCCTGGCAGCTGGTCTAGGAGGCATCCATTTGTGGGAAACACAGGGAGTCCCAGGGTGGAGTCTGAGATGCCAGTTACCTACTGAGTGGAAATGCCAAGCAGGTCTCCTGAAGTTAAGAGACGAGGTTCAGTCTGGAATGATGCGTCTGGGAGTCATGGGTATAGAGATGGCATTCCATGCCCTGAGACCAGATGAGATTGACAAAAAAATGAGGAGAAGAGAAGAGGTCTGAGTGCTGAGCCCTGACACTCCGAGGTCAAGGCTGAAAAAAGCACCCAGCACAGAAGCCCGGGAAACAGCACGCCTACCAGTGGAAGGATATGTCTGGGATGGTGATGCCTGGAAATCGAGAGAGGAGGTGTTTTCAGGAGGAATGAGTGACCTGCTGAGTCAGATACTGGTAACAGGAGAAGCAAGACGAAGGCGAGGGTGCCTACCATTGAGAATAACTCTAAAAGGCAAAGCAGGTTCTGAGTAAAAACCAAAGTATAACCTCCATTTTTATTCAACGTGGAAAGGACCCCCCTTCATGCTTTCCGGGAAGACTCATAGCGTTACAACAGTGCCTGAAGTCGGCATCCACCTGCGGCACGCCTGGAAGGCCGTTCCAGAAAACTAGACCGAGTTTCACAAAGACAGAGATGGCGGGAAAGGAGAGGCGTGTGTGCCGCGTGCTGAGTGGGGCTCCGGACTGGACCCGGGTGGTCACGTTGGGCCCAGAGCAGGAGATGCAACCGGCCGTAGAGAGACGCCACGGGTGGGGGGCTGGGGAGGCCCATGGGGAGCTGCACTCCGCCCTGGTCATGGGGACACTGATGCTGAAAAGGTCACAGGCAGGATGGCCACGCCGGACACACTGCCCTTGGGAGAGCAAGAGGACATCGGCGGGAAATGCCCGAGGTGCTGGGCGAGCTCTGTGGATATTCTAGGATCTCTCGAGTTGGCCCTTGAATTGGGTGCATTTTGTTGTAGGTAAATTATATTTCATTAATCTACCTTTTATTACTCATGATTTTTGATGTGTAAAAGGCACTGAGGGGTGAGCCCCTGGCTATTCCTGATTTTCACGTGTGTTGGACAAACCAACGCACCGACAAGTATACCAATGTCCTCACAAGTGTTACTGAGAGTTTTAGGTGCAATGAGTCCAAACAGTGAGTTCTGGCCTCCGTCTGGGGCTCTCCCTGCTGTGCAGCCCCCAGGGCCTGGCTCATGGACACACTGAAAATACAGACAAGATGCTCAAAAGAGCAGAGGTGGACACAGTTGTCAATCCTCGCACCTCTTGCCTCATCGTGACTTAGTGCACAGAGGTTACAAACATGGACTCTGGAGCCAGAGCAGCCCACGTCCCAGTGCCATTCCCGTCCTTACTGTCTGACCAGGCGAGCTGCTCAGCTCTCTTGCACTGACTTTCCCACCTGGAGGATGCAGCCAGGAGAACTCCCGACCCACAGGTTGTCCCTTGGACCCACTGAGCCCAGAGGGGTGCCTGGCACAGAGCAAAGCACCACGGCAGGCTGGGGAAACAGACCTGAGCCTTCCTCTCTGTTCCAGAGACTTAAACTCCTCCTTATGTTGCTTTCTGAGGATATTTTTCTGTCTCAAGTGCCCCATGATACTCCTTTATTTTATAATTCGTATGCCTAGTTAGCACACGCCGAGCAGGCACCCATACCAGACTTTGCCTTCGTGGGGGACATTAACCTGAAAAGCAAGTCCCCGTGTGTAGAGGAGCAGCTGAGCCAGAGAGAAGGGGTCAGCATCAAAGACCAGGCAGCTATGTAGACAAATCAACAGATGAAGGTGGGGGGTGCCGGCTGCAGACCTGGCCCGCAAATCCAGAGGCTGCGGAACACTTGTGACCCGTCAGCGGCCCCACGAGGCACAGAGAAGCTCACGGGCTTCACCCAGGGCAGTAGGAGGACTGTTAAACTAAGATCAGGTCTTGTCTATCATCTGCCACCCACCAACCTCCCCCGTCCAACCCCGCTCTCCTTTCCACTGATTAGAAGGAAATCGACCTGTTATTTTGGGGTCTTCAGGTGCCCCCCGAAGGGAGGCATGATGCGGTGGATTGGAAAGTGACCCCCAAGGTCAATGTGAGCTACACCAACTGTACAGCTGGAGGGGAAGGTGAGCAAGTGCCAGCCCAAGTCACTCACCGTTTACCTAAATTAAATCTGGGGGTGCTACTTGGGCTTGGTGCTGTGTGCTCCCTTCTGCTCCCCACGGCTGGCTCCTATCCCAGTCCCAGGGTTCTGTCACAGACCAGAGACTGTGGGGCAGGTCCCTTCCCATCAGCCCCTTTTCAAAGGTGCCTGGTGCCTTGGAAGGCAGGCTCTTGGTGACTGTGTTGTTTGGACCCGTATACATTTTTTTGTTGTTTTTGTTGTTGTTGTTTTGGTTTGGGTGCGGAGAGGCTTTATTTGTTCCCTGCCCTGGGTGCCTGTGCTGTGCGACAGTGGGACCGTCAATCCAGAGGCCCAGGCACACAAGGACTAGCGCTTCCTTTTCTTGCACCTGGTGAGCTGCTGAGAAAGTTATTGAGTGCTTCCTCCAGAGCCGCGCCCCCTAGATAGTGGTGCGGCTGGCACCCACCCGGTCCGAGCCTCCACGGTCCCCTGACCCTGTAGGTCGGCTCTGCCTCCTCGTGGGCCATCCATCGCCAGGGCAGAGAGCAGCACGCTGGGCCTCCCTCCTCTGAGCCCTGCCCCCGGCCCGGCATCCTGCCTGCCTAGAGCCCCAGTCCCTCCCTGTGTCCAGGTCCCACCTACACTGGTTCCCTCTCTGTCTCCAGAATTCTCTTTCTCTCAAACGCGCACAAACGTCCTCTGAGCCAGAGTTTGTCCGTGGAGACACCTTTATGCCAAGAGTGTGGGAACACTCAGGGTCTGCTGTGGGGTGTGGATGCAAGTGTGTGTGGTGCGTGCACAAGTGTATGTGTATGTGTGTGCACACGTGTGCTCGTGTGTACGGTGAAGAGCGGGACGGCTGCAGAAGTAACAGCACCTGCTCAATGACTGACCTCTGACCTCTGCACCTGAGCTCAGTGATGATCATGAACCCTGGCTGGGGCCAGGCCCCCGCCACCCAGGAGCTCACCTTCCTGGTGAACGGACAGCTATTCCCTTGAGTTCTGACTGCGCACCTCCCTGGGGTTCTGTGAGAAAGCTGGACACTATTTTCTCCTGCCCCCAAAGACAGGGCAGAGTGGAGTGAGGGTACCACTTTCATAATATCTCTGCTTGAATTATGGAAAATGAATTGAGGGAGGTCATGCTGGATTTTCCAGGTTCTTGGACTAATTCCACAAGAAATGAGGGTGGGGGCCTCCCTGGTGGCGCAGTGGTTAGGAATCCGCCTGCCAACACAGGAGACAAGGGTTCGATCCCTGGTCCAGGAAGATCCCACGTTCTGTGAAGCAACAAAGCCCGTGAGCCACAACTACTGAGCCTGCACTCTACAGCCCGTGAGCCACAACTACTGAGCCTGCATGCCACAACTACTGAAGCCCATGAGCCCTAGAGCCCGTGCTCTGCAACAAGAGAAGCCACCGCAATGAGAAGCCCGCGCACCGCAATGGAGAGCAGTCCCCGCTCGCCGCAAATAGAGAAAACCCATGCTTAGCAACAAAGACCTAACGCAGCCACAAAAAAGAAAAAATTAAAAAGAAAGAAATGAGGGTGAGTGTGGCCCTGGAGCTGTGGGTGGGGTTGGAGCTGGGAGTGGGGAGGGAGGGAGGAAGATGGCAGGTGCACAGAGTATTACCTTTGGAGCTTTCAAAAGGGAGGAGATTCCCAACTCCTGTCCCTACCTGTGACTCTGACACTGGCAGCAGGGGTGGGAGGGTAATCATGACCTCTTCCCAGGCTGACAAATACTGATGTACAGATGAATCAGAGGAGGTGGTTCTGATTGGTCAAGGGGGTGAGGGAAGGTGAAGGCAAAGACGGATTCGGAGCTGCGTCTTCTCATGGACCAGAGTGCAGATCTGGTTTAAAGCAAGGAGACTGGGGAGAAACCCTTTAATGATAGCAAAAAAGGTACCTCTCTAAAAGTGGATGCCTGAGCCAGGACTACCTACATGATTTGTGGGGCCAGTGCAAAATGAAAATGCAGGGTCTCTTGTTCAGACATTATTAAGAATTCCAAGACAGCAACAGCAGAACCTTCAACCAAGTGCAGGGCCCTTCTGACTGCCCAGGTCACACGTTCATGAACCAGCGTGTTCTTGGATCTTTCTCGGTTTCAGACGTGTCCTTATTTATCTTCTTAGTGGAAAAATAGACTGATGCTGCTCTACTTCCTTCCCTTCTCACCTGCAAACACTTAAAATTAGAAAAGAGTGGTGTTGTAGTCACCTAATTCTCTCCATCTCCCTGGGATATTAATTTTGCACAGTTAACGCTGAGCCTGTCAACCTTCGTCCTGTGCTGTCTGTTAGAAAATCTCAGCTGGACTCCTTTTCCGGGCTGCCATCTGTTGCTATGACGCCTTCTATTTTTAACTAAGGGAGAGCACCAAAAACTCCCACAGAGGCAAGGAGGGAGGGACTTTTCATAGAATGTTTCCTTATAAAGAAGGCAGAAGATCCAGTTCATTGGAAGTTGGTCTATGAACTCAAACTGGCCATTCTCCTTAAATGACTCGTGTCCATTCACTATCTTTCCTACCCGATAGCATGTTTAGATGAGCCATTTCCAGATAGTCATCTTACAAGAGCATCACACAACAGACACATCTCACCCCTCAACTCAAAGCAACAAAAGTCTGCTAGGGTCACACCATCCTTGACCTTATATCAATGAGTCTAATTCACTTTCCATGTCTTCTTTTATTGACCCACTTGGAGTAGGCTGGTGGTGGAGTGGTTTCAACCATGATCTTGTTTTCACACGGAGCCTTCCTGTGTTTGCAAAGCTTTTCCTTAAAACTCTTTTTTATTGTACTTAAAAAAAAATTGAAAACATTCCAAAATGAAAATAAAGAAACAAAATATGCTGGGTAGATATCGTTCCCATCTGAAAGCTGAGTGCAAAAAAGACTTTTGGACTTTGAACTTCTAGCCACTTTTTGAATCCAATCTTGTAAAGACAGGAATTGGCCTATGAAGTCTTGTAAAAAATATATGAAAGCAAATGGTTGAACGTGTAGAGGAAGTAATTTTAAAATTAAAATTTTCCCGGAATCTAACAAATCAGCTGTTTGGGGAAATGCCTAATGCCACATGTCACTATGGAACCAAACAAGAATAAGATTTTGTTCTTAAAACCACAAAATGTTGAAGATACTTTGTAGGAGGAATGTAAAAGTTTATGAATCTGACTTCATTTGTGCCTGATTTAACTCCAAAATCAATAAATGCACTCAAATTATTTTCTTCAAATTATCTTTAATAGCAGAAATTTACCTAGAAACAACCTGCAGCAGATCTTTACTAGTATGTAAGGATATGGAGGGGCTGGTACTTGGTCTTGTTCAACTCGCCTATTCTAGTACTTTCATCCATTATTGGTTTTGCTTGTCTTGACTCAGCTCTGGTCTTTAGGGGTGACTCACAGGTAGAGAGACATGATGCCCCAGTGGCTGGAGGCTCAGCCCAGACATCTTCCCAGGGGATGACTCTCCTCTGAAGGTGATTGGTTGGTGCGAGGGGAGGCCACGCACACTACATTCACTGAGGTTTTTTTGTGTTTTTGTTTTTAAAGAAGATGTTGGGAGTAGGGGGTTTATTAATTAATTTATTTATTTTTGCTGTGTTGGGTCTTCGTTTCTGTGCGAGGGCTTTCTCTAGTTGTGGGAAGTGGGGACCACTCTTCATCGCGGTGCACGGGCCTCTCACTATCGTGGCCTCTCTTGTTGTGGAGCACAGGCTCCAGACACGCAGGCTCAGTAGTTGTGGCTCACGGGCCCAGTTGCTCTGCGGCATGTGGGACCTTCCCAGACCAGGGCTCGAACCCATGTCCCCTGCATTAGCAGGCAGATTCTCAACCACTGCGCCACCAGGGAAGCCCCACTGCGTATTTGAAAGGGCCCTGAGGACCACTCCCACACAGTGGACAGGACACAAGGGAGGATGCCCACACTCTGTATTCCATGAAGGCTACTGCTTCTCAGCTTCGGGTCTCATCATGGTACTTTGTCTTTTATTTTTATTTATTTATTTTTTTTAAAGTTAATTAGCACTCATGTATTAATATAGATACATCTAGAAAATTAATGAAGAAGAAAATTAAGTCACAGAAAGCCATGTACAGTATGAGAACATTTCTGCATTTTTAAAACTCTCAGAACAATGCTGTAATTAGATTATGGAAGCATACATGTGTTGTTTTAAAAAAAAATATTTAAGTATACCCAACAATTTCTCCAGATTGTGGCTTCTTCTGGGAAA
Source organism: Kogia breviceps (assembly GCF_026419965.1). Lineage (NCBI taxonomy): Eukaryota > Metazoa > Chordata > Mammalia > Artiodactyla > Physeteridae > Kogia > Kogia breviceps. The sequence goes on from NC_081320.1 coordinate 102,206,662, forward strand.
CTAAGGAAGGGAATAGGACTGGGTGGGCTAAGAAGGGCAATTAAACTCTATCTGCAAAGCTTCATTTCTTCAGAAAATCTGGTGAAATATAGAAAACATGAATAGTTACATAAATCTAGGTGGCAAGTACATAGGTTATTGTTATACTCAATCTTCTATTTTCTCTGTTTTTAAATATTCCAAAATAAAATTTTAAAAAGAAAAAGGAATTTATATGGCATGGAAAAACTGATCACAGAAAAATATGTATTGCTTGATACGATTTATGAAAAACATGAATATAGATATGTATATTCATATGTAAGTGTATATCTAAAGTTGTAAAGGCACAGAATAAGGTAGGAGTGATGAATCGCCAAGCTGTTACTTGTAGTTACCTACTGGCAAGAGAGAAATGGGTGCAGGCTGTGGGTAAAGGAGTACTTTTACTGTTTTTGACCTCTATATACATCTCTAATTTTATAAAATGTATGTGAAGCATGTGTTGACATATTACATCATAATTTAAAAATTAAAATGCAAATCCACCTTCCTTCTAAGAAAACAAGGAACAACAACAATAGCAATTCACACATCTTCCAAGGTGCCGCCAGCCGCGGCGGGTCCTCAAAGTGTAGCAACAATCGACGAGAGGGGGTAGGGAACTGAATGCACCAAGGTATGGGATCAGAAGGGCACAAGCAACTGATGGTTGCAAGGCAAGTTTAATAACAAAGCGTAGCCATAATATACCCCTAAAGCAGGGAATTTGCTTAGTCATGCCTTATCGGCATCAGCTGGTTGATTGGCTTCTCGGCTTAGTCACGCCTTATCGGCATCAGCTGGTTGATTGGCTTCTTTGCTTAGTCACGCCTTATCGGCATCAGCTGGTTGATTGGCTTCTTGGCTTCTCGGCTTTTCCCTCAAAGGCACCAATTTCCCCTCCAGGGTTGCTTTTCCTAGCTTTAGGAAACAACCAGGGACTCCCAGTAACTGAGCAGGTCCCTGGAGCGATTTGGCCAAAGGCCATCTCCTTTTTTACGTTCATACCATAAAGTCCAGGATGCATAGCAAGGAGAGTACAATCGGGCCCTGAGGCTTATGAGGGTCTTAATGGCGCCTTCCTCAGAGGGCAGTGCTCGCCACATTTCCCCCTCTTTTATTTTTTAAAGCTTGATAATGCAATTTCAACCCATACACCTCCTGATGAAGAGCAGCGAGACGGCCAACAATAAAGCGTAATAAACAAGGTAAGGCAATTAACATCAACAATACACATGACCCCATGGTAATCAATCCTGTGAGTCCATTTTGAAACCAATGCATTGGGTTTAACCATTGAAGCTGATCCAAGAGTCCTTGAATTAATTGTTGGGGCCTGTCTTCTTGTAGATGAGCTTCTTGAATTGCTTGTATTTCTTTTTTTTTTTTCCCACTAGCTATCTAATTTACATTTGGTAGTGTATATATGTCCCTGCCACTCTCCCACTTCATCACAGCCCACCCTTCCCCCTCCCCATATCCTCAAGTCCATGCTCTAGTAAGTCTGTGTTTTATTCCTGTCCTACCACTAATCTCTTCATGACATTTTTTTCCCTTAGAGTCCATATATATGTGTTAGCATACGGTATTTGTTTTTCTCCTTCTGACTTACTTCACTCTGTATGACAGACTCCAGGTCCATCCACCTCATTATAAATAACTCAGTTTCATTTCTTTTTATGGCTGAGTAATATTCCATTGTATATATGTGCCACATCTTCTTTATCCATTCATCTGTTGATGGGCACTTAGGTTGCTTCCATGTCCTGGCTATTGTAAATAGAGCTGCAATGAACATTTTGGTACATGAGTCTTTTTGAATTATGGTTTTCTCAGGGTATATGCCCAGTAGTGGGATTGCTGGGTCGTATGGTAGTTCTATTTGTAGTTTTTTAAGGAACCTCCATACTGTTCTCCATAGTGGCTGTATCAACTTACATTCCCACCAACAGTGCAAGAGAGTTCCCTTTTCTCCACACCCTCTCCAGCATTTATTGTTTCTAGCGTTTTTGATGATGGCCAATCTGACTGGTGTGAGATGATATCTCATTGTAGTTTTGATTTGCATTTCTCTAATGATTAATGATGTTGAGCATTCTTTCATGTGTTTGTTAGCAATCTGTATATCTTCTTTGGAGAAATGTCTATTTAGTTCTTCTGCCCATTTTTGGATTGGGTTGTTTGTTTTTTTGTTATTGAGCTGCATGAGTTGCTTATAAATTTTGGATATTAATCCTTTGTCAGTTGCTTCATTTGCAAATATTTTCTCCCATTCTGAGGGTTGTCTTTTGGTCTTGTTTATAGTATCTTTTGCTGTGCAAAAGCTTTTAAGTTTTATTAGGTCCCATTTGTTTATTTTTGTTTTGATTTCCATTTCTCTAGGAGATGGGTCAAAAAGGATCTTGCTGTGATTGATGTCATAGAGTGTTCTGCCTATGTTTTCCTCTAAGAGTTTGATAGTGTCTGGCCTTACATTTAGGTCTTTAACCCATTTTGAGTTTATTTTTGTGTGTGGTGTTAGGGATTGTTCTAATTTCATACTTTTACATGTAGCTGTCCAGTTTTCCCAGCACCACTTATTGAAGAGGCTGTCTTTTCTCCACTGTATATCCTTCCCTCCTTTATCAAAGATAAGGTGACCATATGTGTGTGGGTTTATCTCTGGGCTTTCTATCCTGTTGCATTGATCTATATTTCTGTTTTTGTGCCAGTACCATACTGTCTTGATTACTGTAGCCTTGTAGTAGAGTCTGAAGTCAGGGAGCCTGATTCCTCCAGCTCCATTTTTCGTTCTCAAGATTGCTTTGGCTATTCGGGGTCTTTTGTGTTTCCATACAAATTGTGAAATGTTTTGTTCTAGTTCTGTAAAAAATGCCAGTGGTAATTTGATAGGGATAGCACTGAATCTGTAGATTGCTTTGGGTAGTAGAGTCAATTTCACAATGTTGATTCTTCCAATCCAAGAACATGGTATATTTCTCCACCTATTTGTATCATCTTTAATTTCTTTCATCAGTGTCTTATAGTTTTCTGCATACAAGTCTTTTGTCTCCTTAGGTAGGTTTATTCCTAGATATTTTATTCTTTTTGTTGCAATGGTAAATGGGAGTGTTTTCTTAATTTCACTCTCAGATTTTTCATCATTAGTGTATAAGAATGCCAGAGATTTCTGTGCATTAATTTTGTATCCTGCAACTTTACCAAATTCATTGATTAGCTCTAGTAGTTTTCTGGTAGCATCCTTAGGATTCTCTATGTATAGTATCATGTCATCTGCAAACAGTGACAGCTTTACTTCTTTTCCTATTTGGATTCCTTTTATTTCTTTATTTTCTCTAATTGCTGTGGCTAGAACTTCCAAAACTAGGTTGAATAAGAGTGGTGAGAGTGAACAACCTTGTCTTGTTCCTGATCTTAGTGGAAATGGTTTCAGTTTTTCACCATTGAGAACAATGCTGGCTGTGGGTTTGTCATATATTGCCTTTATTATGTTGAGGAAAGTTCCCTGTATGCCTACTTTCTGCAGGGTTTTTATCATAAATGAGTGTTGAATTTTGTCAAAAGCTTTCTCTGCATCTATTGAGATGATCATATGGTTTTTCTCCTTCAGTTTGTTGATATGGTGTATCACGTTGATTGATTTGCGTATATTGAAGAATCCTTGCATTCCTGGAATAAACCCCACTTGATCATGGTGTATGATCCTTTTAATGTGCTGTTGGATTCTGTTTGCTAGTATTTTGTTGAGGATTTTTGCATCTATGTTCATCAGTGATATTGGCCTGTAGTTTTCTTTCTTTGTGACGTCTTTGTCGGGTTTTGGTATCAGGGTGATGGTGGCCTCATAGAATGAGTTTGGGAGTGTTCCTCCCTCTGCTATCTTTTGGAAGAGTTTGAGAAGGATAGGTGTTAGCTCTTCTCTAAATGTTTGATAGAATTCGCCTGTGAAGCCATCTGGTCCTGGGCTTTTGTTTGTTGGAAGATTTTTAATCACAGTTTCAATTTCAGTGCTTGTGATTGGTCTGTTCATATTTTCTATTTCTTCCTGGTTCAGTCTCGGCAGGTTGTGCATTTCTAAGAATTTGTCCATTTCTTCCAGGTTGTCCATTTTATTGCCATACAGTTGCTTGTAGTAATCTCTCATGATCCTTTGTATTTCTGCAGTGTCAGTTGTTACTTCTCCTTTTTCATTTCTAATTCTATTGATTTGAGTCTTCTCCCTTTTATTCTTGATGAGTCTGGCTAATGGTTTATCAATTTTATTTATCTTCTCAAAGAACCATCTTTTAGTTTTATTGATCTTTGCTATTGTTTCCTTCACTTCTTTATCATTTATTTATGATCTGATCTTTATGATTTCTTTCCTTCTGCTAAATTTGGGGTTTTTTTGTTCTTCTTTCTCTAATTGCTTTAAGTGCAAAGTTAGGTTGTTTATTCGAGATGTTTCCTGTTTTTTAAGGTATGATTGTATTGCTATAAACTTCCCTCTTAGAACTGCTTTGGCTGTATCCCATAGGTTTTGGGTTGTCGTGTCTCCATTGTCATTTGTTTCTAAGTATTTTTTGATTTCCTCTTTGATTTCTTCAGTGATCACTTCGTTATTAAGTAGTGTATTGTTTAGCCTCCATGTGTTTGTATTTTTTACAGATATTTTCCTGTAGTTGATATCTAGTCTTATAGCATTGTGGTCGGAAAAGATACTTGATACGATTTCAATTTTCTTAAATTTGCCAAGGCTGGATTTGTGACCCAATATATGATCGATCCTGGAGAATGTTCCATGAGCACTTGAGAAAAATGTGTATTCTGTTGTTTTTGGATGGAATGTCCTATAAATATCAATTAAGTCCATCTTGTGTAATGTATCATTTAAAGCTTGTGTTTCCTTATTTATTTTCATTTTGGATGATCTGTCCATTGGTGAAAGTGGGGTGTTAAAGTCCCCTACTATAATTGTGTTACTGCCGATTTCCCCTTTTAAGGCTGTTAGTATTTGCCTTATGTATTGAGGTGCTCCTATGTTGGGTGCATAAATATTTACAATTGTTATATCTTCTTCTTGGATTGATCCCTTGATCATTGTGTAGTGTCCTTCTTTGTCTCTTGTAATAGTCTTTATTTTAAAGTCTATTTTGTCTGATATGAGAATTGCTACTCCAGCTTTCTTCTGATTTCCATTTGCATGGAATATCTTTTTCCATCCCCTTACTTTCAGTCTGTATGTGTCCCTAGGTTTGAAGTGGGTCTCTTGTAGACAGCATATATATGGGTCTTGTTTTTGTATCCATTCAGCCAGTCTGTGTCTTTTGGTGGGAGCATTTAATCCATTTACATTTAAGGTAATTATCGATATATATGTTCCTATTACCATTTACTTAATTGTTTTGGGTTGTTCTTGTAGGTCTTTTCCTTCTCTTGTGTTTCTTGCCTAGAGAAGTTCCTTTTGGATTTGTTGTAGAGCTGGTTTGGTGGTGCTGAACTCTCTCAGTTTTTGCTTGTCTGTAAAGGTTTTAATTTCTCCATCAAATCTGAATGAGATCCTTGCTGGGTAGAGTAATCTTGGTTGTAGGTTTTTTTCCTTCATCACTTTAAATATGTCCTGCCACTCCCTTCTGACTTGTAGAGTTTCTGCTGAAAGATCAGCTGTTAACCTTATGGGGATTCCCTTGTGTGTTATTTGTTTTTCCCTTGCTGCTTTTAATATGTTTTCTTTGTATTTAATTTTTGACAGTTTGATTATTATGTGTCTTGGTGTGTTTCTCTTTGGGTTTATCCTGTATGGGACTCTCTGTGCTTCCTGGACTTGATTGACTATTTCCTTTCCTATATTAGGGAAGTTTTCAACTATAATCTCTTCAAATATTTTCTCAGTCCCTTTCTTTTTCTCTTCTTCTGGGACCCCTATAATTCGAATGTTGGTGCGTTTAATGTTGTCCCAGAGGTCTCTGAGACTGTCCTCAGTTCTTTTCATTCTTTTTTCTTTCTTCTGCTCTGCATTAGTTATTTCCACTATTTTATCTTCCAGGTCACTTATCCGTCCTTCTGCCTCAGTTATTCTGCTATTGATCCCATCTAGAGTATTTTTCATTTCATTTATTGTGTTGCTCATCATTGCTTGCTTCCTTTTTATTTCTTCTAGGTCCTTGTTAACTGTTTCTTGCAATTTGTCTATTCTATTTCCAAGATTTTGAATCATCTTTACTGTCATTATTCTGAATTCTTTTTCAGGTAGACTGCCTATTTCCTCTTCATTTGTTAGGTCTGTTAGGTTAGATGTCTTTTCATCTTGCTCCTTCATGTGCTGTGTGTTTTTCTGTCTTCTCATTTTGCTTATCTTACTGTGTTTGGGGTCTCCTTTTTGCACGCTGCAAGTTCGTAGTTCCCGTTGTTTTTGGTGGCTGTCCCCAGTGGCTAAGGTTGGTTCAGTGGGTTGAGTAGGTTCCCTGGTTGGGGGTCTAGTGCCTCTGTTCTGGTGGATGAGGCTGGATCTTGTCTTTCTGGTGGGCAGGTCACGTCTGGTGGTGTGTTTGGGGATGTTGCTAGCCTTATTATGATTTTAGTCAGCCTCTCTGCTAATGGATGGGGCTGTAGACCTGTCTTGCTCTTTGTTGGGAATAGGGTGTCCAGCACTGTTCGTTGCTGGTCCTTGAGTGAAGCTGGGTCTTGGTGTTGAGATGGAGATCTCTGGGAGATTTTCACCGTCCGATATTACGTGGAGCTGGGAGGTCTCTTGTGGACTAGTGTCTTGAGGTTGGTTCTCCCACCTCAGAGACACAGGCCTGGTGCCTGGCTGAGGCGCCAAGAGCCTTTAATCCACACGGCGAGATTCAGATGTCCCTCTTGTCAGGTCCCTGTTCAGGCGCCACTTGCCACCAGCCGCGGCGGGTCCTCAAAGTGTAGCAACAATCGACGAGAGGGGGTAGGGAACTGAATGCACCAAGGTATGGGATCAGAAGGGCACAAGCAACTGAAGGTTGCAAGGCCGGTACTTTGTCTTTTAAATCTGTCTTTTTTATGACACTTTCCAATACTTTAAAAACGTCAATTGTAAGAATTATTTGTTGGAAAAAAATCTGATGTTTGACATTCTCTTGCCATTACATTAGAACTTTGTCATTACAAACTTAAAGTTTTATTTAAAAGTATAAGTAGGTATCGTGGAGTGTAAGATCCCTCCTGTTAAGGAGGTGGGGGAACATTAACAAAGCTGAGTGTGTCCGTGATCTAGTCAAGGGCTACCTGACCCCTCACTAAGGTGGTCTTTATGAGCAGAGAAAGGATCTAGGCAGCATTCTACTCTTTCCTTTACAAACATCTGTATAAAATACTTAACTCCTACAGATGCTTGTAAATCCATAACTTAAGAAAAATATAGGATGCAGAAACATATTTTTAAAAAATACTGAACTCTTTCTCACTGAGTTCTGTTACTCTAAAATGTATTATACAATGAGGTTATCACCTCACACTAGTCACAATGGCCATCAACAAAAAGTCTACAAACAATAAATGCTGGAGAGGGTGTGGAGAAAAGGGAACTCTCTTGCACTGTTGGTGGGAATGTAAATTGATACAGCCACTATGGAAAACAGTATGGAGGTTCCTTAGAAAACTAAAAATAGAACTACCATATGACCCAGCAATCCCACTACTGGGCATATACCCTGAGAAAACCATAATTCAAAAAGAGTCATGTACCACAATGTTCACTGCAGCTCTATTTACACTAGCCAGGACATGGAAGCAACCTAAGTGTCCATCGACAGATGAATGATAAAGAAGATGTGGCACATATATACAATGGATTATTACTGAGACATAAAAAGAAATGAAATTGAGTTATTTGTAGTGAGTTGGATGGACCTAGAATCTGTCATACAGAGTGAAGTAAGTCAGAAGGAGAAAAACAAATATCGTATGCTAACACATATATATAGAATCTAAAAAAAAAAAAAGATGGTTCTGATGAACCTAGGGGCAGGACAGGAACAAAGATGCAGATGTAGAGAATGGACTTGAGGACACCAGGAGGGGGAAGGGTAAGTTGGGATGAAGTGAGAGAGTGGCATGGACATATATACACTACCAAATGTAAAATAGATAGCTAGTGGGAAGCAGCCGCATGGCACAGGGAGATCAGCTCAGTGCTTTGTGACCACCTAGAGGGGTGGGATAGGGAGAGTGGGAGGGAGACACAAGAGGGAGGGGATATGGAAATATATGTATATGTATAGCTGATTCACCTTGTTATACAGCAGAAACAAACACAGCACTGTAAAGCAATTGTACTCCAATAAAGATGTTTTAAAAATAAATAAAATATATAAAATAAAATAAATATTATATAGTTTTAAATATTATATAAGATATTATATAAAAGTATATATTATATTATACACATATGCATATATGTGTATTTCATAACCTCAAAGTTCAATAGCCCTTAAAGTACAGTGGGAAGAAAACATGTTTCTATCTATTAAAGTTTAAGAAAAATCATGAACAGTTAACAAGGTAAAGTGAGAGAAGACAGCACAATGTTAATGGATTGACTTTAGGCAAGGTTGGAAGCCCCAAAGTTTGTCCATCACTTACTTCTCTGTCTGAGTTTGTGTGCAGTCCTAGGGCTTGCCCACTGCAGCCCTGGCACATAAGGTGGTGTCCACAAGAAGTGCTGGGTATTTTACAAAAGAGTTGTAAAGTTTTCACCCAGGAATTGGGTCTTTAGACCTCCACTCTTTTGGAAATTGAAGACTTTTCCACCTAAAATTTCTCCTTTAATGAAAATCTCCCTAAGCTGTTCATATTTCAAGGTGTTTTTGTTTTGATCAGGTACAATCTTACTACAGATTAGTTAACAAAGGAGAACAGGTTATAGGTGATACACTTGCAGAGTCAGAGTTCCTGTCTCAGGAAAACTAAAGGTGAAGGAACCCAGCATCTACCTCTGTGGGAGGAATCTGGTCTTTGCATTCTCTCTTTTTCCCAACCCCTTCTCCCCATTCCGTCACCCTGTCTCTCTCTCTCTCTCTCATATTATTCAGTAATAGTATTTTGTTTCCCATCCTATTACTTTTTTCTCAGTGGCTCTGGCTGGACACGCTGGCTGTGGGACAGGCCAGTCCCCATCAGGGACCTCAGTGCCCTCTGCAACCCTTGAAAGCTCTGGACAGGCTTTTTCTCTGCCCAAATCAGATTTATGCTGCCAGTCCTTATGACAATCTTGAAGCGGAATTTAGTTAGCTAGAAGAAGTCAGCAGACTCAGACTAATAATTCACCATCAAGAAAGTCCAAGAGATCCCCAGACCTAGCCCACCACAGCCCACCCCCTTTGGGGAAATGTGGCTTAGCCCCCAGTCCTTCAGGAAACATCTGAAGTGACTGTACTGTTGCATGAAAAAACCTCCGGAGCCAGCATGAACACCTCTGGGAGGAAGCACAGTTTAACAGAAGAAAAGTGGTCAGGGGGAGAAGTTTACCCAAAACAAATATTCCCAGGCATGCACTTTTCCGTTGCCGACTGCTAATAGGCATTCGTCCGGTCACTCCTCGCTTTTATCATGCTTGCTCTCCTCTGTAAGTTCACTTCTCTCTCTCCTCCTCCTCCCTCTTTACACTGAGATCATCACCATGACGTCCGCACACTGTCCTGGGTACTGGGGACACCATGCACATTCATTCTCATTTTTCCATGCCTCCCTCCCCCCACTTGTGCACTGACACGCACTTTCCCCTGCCCCGTGTCCCTGTGTGTCGGGGCCGGCCTTGGGTGGGACAATCAGCTCACCCTCTGCAAGGGAGAGAGGGCTGGAGGCCGAGTGCCTCTTACAAAATTATGAAGAAACCCGTTGCTAGACCCTTCCCCGCTGGCAGTTGTAAGTCTCTCCTAGTTGCTGTACCCAGGCCCCGCACTAAACTGCCTGTGGGATTTGCTGTTGGCCATGTAAAGTACTTCTGCTCAGAGCTTTTCTCTGGGACCCTAGGAAAGAGAAGGCACCGAGCACCATGGCTCACCAAGCCCAGTGGTAAGACTGGTTCTCACTGCCCTCAACCCCTCCGTTTACCAGTCACTCTTTCCAATGTGACAGCATCTTCCTGACTCAAAAATCCCTTCTTTCCATTAAGACGGGAGATACCATTTCCTCTTGACCAGATTTATCCACTTATACCAAAATGTTGTCTCTCAGATAGTCAAGTCTGTATGCTTTTTATTTCCCATTATGGAGGGAAAGGCCCTACATTTACACGACCTTTTATAGACCAAGAACATGAGTGAAGCTGAGAGGCCATCACACTGTGCCCACTCGGAGCCTTTGCAGTAAGTATCTCAGGCCTTCAGAAGGAGAGAAGGGACAGACCCCGGAGATAAAGTGGAGCGTCCACACTGGCTCTTCCCTCTGCTTGACCAACTCCTCTTGTTGTCTTAGCAGATCAGTTAGGTTATCACTGATATAAACTCCACATGTGCTCCATCACATAAACTTTCATGTGCTTATTTGCCATCCATATGTCTTTTTTGATAAAGAATCTGTTCAACTCATTTGCCCATATTTTTAAAAAAAATCTGGATGAGTGTTTGTTATTACTGAATTAAGAGCCCCTCATGTAGTCTAGATACAAGTCCTTCATATGATCTGCAAATATTTTCTCTCAGATTGTGGCTTATCTTTTCATTCTCTCAACTGCGCATTTTGAAGAACGGACCTTTTTCATTTTAATGAAGTCTGAATTAACGCTATGTTCCTTTATAGATTGTACATTTGACATTGTATCTAAAAATATTTGCTGACTCAAAGTCTTAAAGACCTTCTACGTTTTCTTCTAGAAGTTTTAGTGTTTCATATTTTACTGTTGGTTTATAATCTATTTTAATTTATTTATGGAGCAAGTATGGATTAAAGTTAATTTAATTTTTTATTATGGTTATCAAATTGTTCCAGCCCTATTTGTTGAAAACAGTATACTTTCTCCAATAATTGCCTTTTCATCTTAGTGAAAAAAATCAGCTGTCCGTATACGTGTGGGTCTATTTCTGCACTCTCAATTCTGTTCTGTGGGTCAGCGTAGTTGTTTTTATGTCAGTGCCATGCTATATTGATTACTGTAGCTCTATAATAAACATTGAAATCAGGTAGTGTTAATTCTCTGACTTTGTTCTTTTGCAAAGTTGCTTTGGCTAATCTTGGTCCTTTTCTTTAACATGTGAATTTCAGAATCAGGTTGTCAATTTCCTTAGCAAATGGTTGCTAGGAGTTTGATTGAGATTGCATTGAAATTGTAACTGTAGAACAATTCAGAAAGAATTGCCATATTAAAAACACTGAATCTTCTGAACCGCAAGCGTGATATATTTCTACATTTATGTAGGCCCTCTTTACTTTCTCTAGGAAGTATTTTTTTTTTATTGTCAATGTATAGGTCCTGCAGATTACTGTCAAGTTTCTGCCTACACATTTAACATTTTTGATTCTTTGTTAGTTATTATAATTTCAATTTCTGAATGTTCATTGCCTGTATACAGAATTAAAGTTGATTTTTAGTATTGAACTTGTCCTGCAACCTTGCTAAATTTACTTCTTCATTGTAGTAGCATTTTTGTAGATTCCATCAGATTTTCTACATATACCATGATGTCATCTACAAATACAGTTTTCATTTCTCTTTGTCAGTCCAGCTCAAATGCCCAGTGTAATGTTGATTAGAAGTGATAATGGGAGAATCCTGTCTTGTTCATGATCTTAGGGATAAATTAAGCTACAGATTTTAAGTACATGCACTTTATCAGGTTGAAGAAGTTCCCTTTTATTCCTAATTTGCTAAGTGTTTAATCAGAAATGCATGCTGGATATTGTCACCTGATTTTTCTGCATTTATTGAGATGATAATGTGGATTTTTTTCTTTTTTAGTTTATTTGTAGTGAATTACTTCAACTGATTTTCAAATGTTAAACTAACCTTGATTAAACCCTATTTGGTAATGACATACCTTAGGCTGTGGATTCACTTTGTTAAATTTTGCTTAGAATTTCTGCGTCTATGTTCATGGTGCTCTGTACTTCTATTATCATGTAATATCTTTATCTGATTTTGTAATCCAAGAAATGCTGAATCGTAGAATGAATTGAGAAGTATTCCCTTCTCTTACATTTCCTGGAAGAATGTGTGTATAATTGGTATTATTTCTTTCTTCATATTTGGTACAATTCAACAGTGAAGTCATCTGGAACTGAGTTTTCTTTGTGGGAAGATTTTTAACACAATTTAAATTTCTTTTATTTATACATAGGCTATCCATGATATCTATTTCGTATTGAATGGACTTGGTAGTTTGTGTCTTTCAAGGAAATTTTTCCACTTCATCTAAGTTGTTGAATTTATTAGCTAAGGTCATCCATAATGTTCCTTTTTTATATTTTAATATGTGTGTACTCTGTATTCACCTTCTCCCCACCCATATTTGTAATTAATTCCCTCCCTCTCTCTCTCTCTCTCTCTCATGATAAGCCTGATTGGAGATTTATCAATTTTATTGATCCCTCAATATTTTTCTCCATTTATTTCCTCTTCTCTATTTCATTGATTTCTGCTCTGATCTTTATAATTTCTTCCACTGACTTTGAGTTTCATTTGCTCTTCTTTTCTAGTTGCTGAAGATGGAGCTGAAGTCATTCATCTGCATTCTTTTCTGACATATGCATTTAGTGCCACCAATTCCCCTCAAGTATTGCTTTGGCGGCAACCCACAAACTGATTCGTTGCGGGACATTTTTTTGTTTTTCATCCAGTTCAATATATTTTCAAATTTCCCTTTTTATTTCTTCTTTGACCCATTAGTTATTTAATTTCCAAATGTTTGTAGATTTCACAAATAACTTCCTGTTGAATATTATTGACTTCTCCTTTAATTCCACTGTGGACAGAGAATATACTTAGTATGACTTGAATCTTTTAACATTTTTGTGAGTTGTTTTATGCCTCAGAATTTGGTTTACCTTGTAAATGTTCAGTGTGCATTTGAAAAAAGTACATATTCTGTTGTTGGATAGACTGTTCTGTAAATATCAGTTATGGGTAGTTGGTTGATGGTATTGTTCAAAACTCTATCCTTACTGATTTTCTGTCTACTTGTTCTACCGCTGAGAAAAGGATGTTGAAATAATTGTGGATTTGTTTATTTATCATTGCAGTTCTTTCAGTTTTTGCTTCATGTAATTTAAAGCTTGGTTATTAGGCGCATAAGTATTAAACATTGTTGTCTCTTTATTAATATATCATTATGAAGTGGACTTCTTCATCCCTGGTAATATTCCTTGCTCTGAAAGCTACTTTGTCTGTTACTAACATAGTCACTCCTGCATTTTTCTCCCTAGCATTAACATGGTATATCATTTTCATCCTTTTATTTTAACCTAGTTTTGTCTCTATATATGAAGTGCCTTTCTGTAGAGAGCATATAGTTGGGACTTGCTTTTTTTAATCTAATTCAGCAACTTTTGCTTTCTTATTTTGGTCTTTAGCCTATTTAGATTTAATGTGATTATTAATATAAGATCTAAATCTACCATCTTGCTTTATGTTTTCTATTTATTCCATCTGTTCTTTGTCCCTTTGTCCTAATTTTTGCATTATTTGGATTATCTATAATTCTATTTTATTTCTTTTTTGTCTGATTAACTATAGATATTTTGTAGTAGCTATTATATCAGTTGTAGTTTGGGGTTTATAAAATACATTTCATCTTTTTACAGTTTACCATTAAATGATACTATACCACCTCACATATAATACAAGAGTCCTAACAATATACACTTCTGTTTCTAACCATTTCTGATGTTCTTTGTCACCTTGTGGAGATTCATACCTGGTATTAGATTCTTTCTGCTTGAAGAATTTCTTTAATATTCCCTGCTGGTCCAGTATGCTGATGATATATATCATTTCAGCTTTTACACGACTGAACAAGTCTATTTTACCTTCATTTTTGAATGATCTTGTCCCTGGTAATGAACTCTAGGTTAACACGATTATTCTTCCTTTAAGAACTTAGAGATGGTGTTCTCCTGTCTTCTTGCATTTTTTCTGATGCTAAATGTGATCTTCCTTATCCTCTTTATATGTAGCATGACTTTTTTTAACCTTTGTCTCCTTTTAAATTTCCTGTTTATCACTGGTTTTGAGCAATTTAATTGTTACCTGCGCTATGTAATTCTCTTCATGTTTCTTGTGCTTGGGTTTGGTTGAGTTATTTTGGATCTGTGGGTTTGAAGTTGTCATTAAATTTGGACAATGTTAAGTCATTAACTTCATATTTTTTTTGGTCCCCTGTCTCCCTCTTTTCCTTTGATTATTCCAGTTACATGTCTATTAGGCCACCAGAAGTGTTTTGTTTATATTTTAAAATTCTTTTTTCTCTTTCTCTGTGTGTTTCATTTTGGATAGTTTCCATTGGTATGTCTTCAAATTCATTGATCTTTAATTCTTCAAAGACTAATCTGTCATTTATCCCATCCTGTGCAGTTTTCATCTCTGACATTGTATCTTTCATTTGTAGAAGTATGATGCAGGTTTTTTTTTAAATCCTCTGTCTTCACTTAACTTTTTGAATATATGGAATGCTGCTATAATTATTGTTCACCGTCATTGTCTGATAATTCTAATGTCTGTGTTAATTCTGCAATAGTTTGACTCGATTGATTTTTCTCCTCACTATGAATTTTACTTTCCTACTTCTTTCCTTGCTTGGTAATTTTTAAACGAATCTCAGATATTGTGAATTTTTCCTTTTTGAGTGCTGGGTACATTTTCTTTCCTGGAAATGTTTTTGAGCTTTGCTCTTAATTTACTGTTTGATCTCTCACAGTGTAGCTTTTAAAATTTGTCAGGCATCATCTAAGCAATAGTCAGTCTATAACCAATTATTCCTTGCTAGTGAGTCAACATTCTTCTGAGTGCTCGGCCCCATGCCTGTGACTCCTGAGGTCTGCCACCCTGGCTGGTGGGGACGGGCGTTAGTTACCCCTGCCCTGGGCGGGTGCGTCTTCCTGTAGTCTTCCCCTGGCCTCAGGGAGTTTCCTCAGACTTGCGATGATCGTCACCCTAGTAAGTACTCTTAGGCGACCCTCTGCCCACCTACAGGGCTCGGTGTGTAGGTGTCTCTCCTCTTCAGTGCTCTGTCCCAACAACTCTGACTTTCCTGGTGTCCATGGAGTCTCAGCTCTGTCTCCTCACCTCAGGGGTCCACTGGGCTCTTCCTGGGCCCCTCCTCCTACCACCCATCCTGGAAATTCTCTCAAGGTGGACAGACAGGGCGATCAGGGTCCCTGTCTTATTCTCATCTCTCAGGGATCACTCTCCTTCATTGTCTGATGTCTAGTGTTTTGAGAACCATTGTTGCATGTGGGGTGTTTATTTGTACTTTTGTTCTTGGTGGTTTCTGACGAGAAGGTAAATCCAGTCTCTGATAGTCCATCTTTGTCGGGAGCAGGAGCCCCCTTTTCTTAATTCCTCTGTTTCAGTTTTTTTATCCCAAAGTCTCCAGCTGCTGAGAGTGTAAAGTGCACTGTTCTCTACTCTCCTTTGCCATATGTGTTTCCCTTTATTCCCTTCACAAAAGAGAGATGATCAACCTACTTTGACCCTCAGAGCAGACAGACATTAGACAGCTGCCTGGGGACCTCCGCTTCCCCAGGCCGTCCAGCACTGGGCCTCCCCACAGAGCGCAGGTGACTTCATCAAGGTCAAAATGGAGGGTGGTGGAATGTGAGAGCTTTGGGAGAAGAAAGGGATGTCAGACCTTTGGTGGAAAATGCCAAGATCTTTGTCTTTTAAAGTTTGTTGATTTGTGTATGACAGTGACTACAAACAGAGAATGCAGTACATGATACTAGAGAAATTTTAACTGTTAAGACTAATTATAGATGACGGGGAAGTTAAAAGTGAGAAGGGAAAAGATAAATATCTGAGTTATCCAAAACGTGATATTACTAATTGATACTAATTTCATCCATGCAACTTAAAGTGTAGGTGAGTGCATTAAATTTTATATACAGATATAACATTGTATATAATTTATTAAGTTATTCATCGTGCTTTTTGTTCATAACTTAATAAACAGTGGGCCTCAGCTGGGCACTAGCTAATCTTCCTGAATTATAAGCTGATCCTTGCTTATGGGAGTAAGTCATCTTGGGGGAGTCTGAAGACTGATGTAGGAATCTAAGAACTGGTGTTCAAAGCAGAACGCCTGTGTTTCAGAGGACTCACAAGGTATTGGGGTGTAAGAAAGACATTTGAACTTACTTGTATAAAATTAATAACTGCATTCAGTTCTCCTAGATGGGCACAGGCACCTCACCTTTTCCAGACATCATGCAGGTTTTCTGCAGAGAAACCGAGTACCAAGAAATGCCGGGCTTGAAACTGGGAACCGTAGGCTTCCATTAGCTTTGGCATTTAGCTCCATATTTCAGTTTATGAGGGTCTCAGTGAATAGATTTATAAACTATATTGCAATATTTTGTAATGAAATGGAGCACTAGTGTGAAAATGACTTGTACCACAAAGATTTTTGCTTCTTTTCAGTGTCAGATTCTTAAAGTTGTCAACCTTAAAGGTGAGCTAAATTGTTCTTTTACAAAAGGACACATGCTCCAAATTCGTTATTTATGCATGAGGACAGGGGCTAAATAAGTATGGCACCAGCAGATATTTGTGGAAAAATAAGTACATTTAATCTTGCTTGAAAGGAAACGTGATGTTCTAACAATTAGTGAGAATCTCTTTAAAAAGAAACTTGTGCTGTGGAGAGAGCTTTTGAAAACGGATGTTCAGGAATCTTGTCATTGTTATGTGATTTTAAATTTTTATTATATATGATATATGAAACATAAAGAACTCTCAAATTTCCCCTCTTTAACAATTTGCAAACAAAAAGCCTTAAGCAATCTTTTTAAATTGTCAAAAATAATAATTTCAGTGGGTTTTGAATTCATCTATTTAAATATATATATTTAACACCTTCTGATTGGTTTGCAAGAACAAATTATGGCATTTGGGATCAATGGAAATTGATTAGTTGAATTTTAATAAAAATCTCAGAATAGAGGATAGAAATAATTGAAAAATAAGTATCATGATTTAGGTACAGTAGCCAATAGAGAAGTTACTCTTCTTGCATTTTTAGATGAGTGCTCCTTTGTGAGGTATCTCTTCAACTGTGTCAGGTCTTAAAATCAAGTATCAGTATAAATTGAGCTAAGAAATAGGCAAGCTTTTTAAAATTTATTTATTTTTTATTTTATTTATTTTTGGCTGTGTTGGGCCTTCGTTTCTGTGTGAGGGCTTTCTCTAGTTGTGGCAAGCGGGGGCCACTCTTCATCGCGGTGCGCGGGCCTCTCACAGTCGCGGACTCTCTTGTTGTGGAGCACAGGCTCCAGACGCGCAGGCTCAGTAGTTGTGGCGCACGGGCTTAGTTGCTCCGCGGCATGTGGGATCTTCCCAGACCAGGTCTCGAACCTGTGTCCCCTTCATTGGCAGGCAGATTCTCAACCACTGCGCCACCAGGGAAGCCCCAAGCTTTTTTTAAATAATGTATATTTAAAGATATTTTCCTCATTTAAAAATATCCTTAATACATTTCAGAAGAGAAATTTTGTACTGTTTACAGATAAAATAAGCATTTTAAAGTTTAATTTTTTATTGTACGTATTCCACAACTGTTATTATTATTATTATTATATGTCAGTACCTAATAGTGTATGTGTGTGTATAATAGAGGATCATTCACTTTTTAAAAATTTCCTGCTGAAAAGAAAAGATGCTTGATCATTGAGGTTTCGAAAGGCTGCTCTAGACAGGCTCTAATGACGCAGCACCCGCTGCCCGTGGGGCTGGGTGCTGACAAAGGTGAAAGGCCTTCTGGCCTGCGTGGTGAAGCCTAGACCACAATGGGCGTTGTCCACGCACATTGTCTCATGGTATCCTCACCACATGTCTGAGGACCAAGCGTCATCACCAGGCTTCATCGGGAACCTTGACTCTTTGAGAGAAAAGTTGGGCTCATACCTATAGCAAGTGTAGAGCTTCAGTTCGGCCAGACCCCGGGTCTCGAGGCTGTCCCTGAGCCACGCAGCCTCCTCCCGTGAGAGGGTGGTGGGTTTCGGCGATCAGGCAAAGGGAGACTTGTTTGCGTTGGTGACATGTCGGCCCCTGCCCCCTCAGACGGTGGCAGCTGCACGTGGGCAATGAACCCGGCTAAATCCTAGTGGATGGGAGGGTTGACGGGGTGGGTGGCATTCAGTCAGCGTCCAGCCAGAGGGGACGACGGGGAGCATAAAGGGGAGCTTACCGTCGGGGCCAGGATCGGAGGCGGGCAGGGCCAGAGTGCGAGGTCTGCGGTGTGGAGGGCTGGAGCCCCCGCTTTACTCTCAGTCACCGTGGTTCTTGGTCTGGGGAGATGGCCGTGCTCCGGGCAGCTTATGGCCCTTCAGAAAATGTGTGTAAAATTGTGTGGGTCTGTGCACTTGCATGTTTTTGATGAGGAAACCCATGGCCTTTACCAAATCCTGAGAGAATCCAGGACCAAAACATAGTCTCAACGTAGAGTCTCTGCAGTAATTGGCAGTGACTCTTTATAGAGAAGACTTCTACTGCTCCAGGCTCAGAGCTGAACCAAACAAAGTTGTGTCCTGTTCTACCTTGAAGAAGAGCAGCATTTAGCAAACTTAACTGGTTAGTTGGTTGTGCACTTAGAACAGACGTGAAGACATTATACTAAACTGTGTGTTGTACTAAACAAGACTAACCGAGTGTGAGCCTGGACCAGGCTCAGGCTGCCAACCCAGTGTGACATTTCAGACGTCTTTCCCCTTTTGCCAACAGTAAAGACAGGAAAAAACAACCATAAACACTGCTCCTCATAAACAGATGCCGTTTTAGGCAGGAAAGGACATCATTAGATTTGTCTTATATGTGTAATTCATGTATAAAATTATACATAATGCAGCTGATTCTCGTTATTCATAGCTGTTATGTTTATAAGTCACTGTGGACACTCACTTAGCAAATTCTGGACCAGAGTGTCTATGAGAAACACAGGGTTAGGCTGCTGCCAGCCTCCGGTCACATTTTCATCAATCAGTCAATACATAGCCTTGTTTTTCGTACGTGTGTATTTCTGTTTAAAGACACCTTGTTCAATGTATATGGTTGATTCAGTAACACTGAACTCATGGCCAGTGGCACATGAATGAAGCTTCTCTACCGCACGTGTTTTCTCCATAAGACACGTCGCAGCCTCCTTACACTCAGGACACCAGGCAGCTCTGCAGCCCTGCACTTGGAGCCATTTTAAACAGAGAAATCACCATCAAAAAGCACAACAATGTGGAAAGTGTGGCAGTAAATAGACCATCAAAGAGGACGCTAATTTGCAGCATGAGAGCTGAAACCAAAGGCAGAGTGTTGCTTTACTCAACCCCAGCTGGGACCGAGAACTTCAAGTGACTCAAATTTTTTGATGCTCTGTTCAAGCCCATGAAAGACTGAGAAAGCACGGCGAGTATTGAACTTGAGGTTACACGTAAACTTTGGCAAGTAGGCAAATTCACGGATATGAAGTCACAAATAATGAGCACTGACTGGGTACTCATTTTATCGGCTCTGTGGAGGTGGATTTCAGAAAAGCAGCGCTGCAGGTTGTATGTACTGAAGGACAAACAGTTTTCTACTCTTTCTCTTACTATATTGCCTCATAGAATTTGGTTTTTGAATCCCTGCAACATGCCAGACGTTGTGTTCGGTGATGAGACAGAAAGATCCGTGAGACACAGGTCCTGCCTCTTAGTTGTTCATACCCCAGGTAGGCAGACAGACAGACAGGTAAATAAAGCCAGTGCAGTGTGAAGGCGGACTGAAGTGTGGACCAAATAACACTCACGTTTTCCTCCACTATCACAGGAGTCTTACCAAAAGAACTTCCAAATGGGCTGGATTTTGAAAGATGGCTACGACTTCTTTAGGAAAACAGAAGAAGGTAAATAGTGAAGATAGATGTTCACAGACATGAAGATACGACACATCTTAGTATATTTGGGAACTCACAAAGATGGTGACATTGCCTTCATGTGAAACGTCAGGTGGGGATGGAGGTGCCGATGCTGAAAGTATTGGCGAGAACCCAATCAGAGAGCTGGGTTGACCATCTAAGGATTTTGGATTTTGACCCTTAGGTGAAGAGAAGGGAGGCGATGGAACTACATCATTAGGAATGTGCTTTAGAGAGAAAACCCCAGTGGCATCGCGAAGAGTGCGTTACTGGATCCAAACGTGGTCTGGAAGCCAGCAAGGCTGCTCTTGCCCCTGTCCGGTGAAGCATGGTAAACACCTGAGCTGAGGACACTGGTGGCTGTGTACAGAGGGAGAGAGACTTCTAACAGAGCTAATGCTGAAGCAAGCAATCTAGAAATCCAAGAATGAGTATCACTCAGTTTGGATTCTCCCTTCCATATGTCACGTGCATTATTACATGTATCACTCACAGACTTTTTTCCCCTTTTTAAATGAAAAACAGACATGACAGAATTTAGGGTACATTCACAACCTGTATTTGACGTGAATAAAAAAAGATGTGGGTTAAGATTTGCTTACGTTTCACATTATAAGAAATGAATAAAATAGAATTTAAAAACAAGAAAAGCAACTAGGGTGTGCAATAACTGTTTTCTGTGTTTTGTGTATATGAATGCTTACTTTTAGCTATTAACTTCCTATAAAAAGCTCTATTTCTTGCTTCTGAAGTAATGACTAAAAGCCATTAAAGACAGTGCTGCAAGGGATGGTTCTGGATGGTTTTAGTATTTTCAAAACGTAAAAGTTAATTTGTCATTGGTGGTAAGCCACAGAGTAAGCCCTTTAGCTTAAAATACCACTAAAAACATTAAACTTGCTTAAAGTTAAAAACACTAACCATTAAGGGCAAAATGGAAGATTGTTAGACCATAGTTCAGATCACATTTGGACTGGAAAAACGAGCTGGGCCATTAGGACCACAGGTTTAATCTCAGGCCAGCTGGGAGCAGCTGACTGAGGGGGTCGCCTGACCCAGGAGGGCGTCTCCACCAACTGTGTCTGTGCGTCATGGTCGGCGGGGGGCCACCCACTCACTTAAGTCACACACACACGCACACACCTTTGTTTCAAAGTCAGCTGTTTTCAGGATTGCCATCTATTTGTTCTGCTTCAGTAATTGGAATGACAGTATATCCAGCTTACTTCAGGTCACTCACAGAGGCTCAGGGCATTCACACATGGTACACAACCTGCCATATCTTACTGATTAAATATTAATGCGCTCTGTTTACTTCTCCAAAACACACCGGTTTTGAGTGGATCGCACCATGGTGCGTTTCTGATCAGCACAGCCCAGGCAGGAACTGAAGACCACGTAACACACAGAAACCTCTGATTCCTGCGCTGGTGGCTTTTCCCATACGGCTCAGAGCAAGAGAGCTTAGCTTTATTAACACACCTGCCCTAGGCCGGACAGGCACAGGACCACCTCTCTTTCCTCAGCTGTTTCTGGGGCTGGTGGAGTTCTCTCTAAGGAAGAGGTATCGCTGTAGATTGGCAAGACTTGACCTTAGAAGGCTCAGACTCTCCCCTCCATTTACTATATATACCCTCCCCTCCATATTCTCTCTATATATATAAAGGAAGGAAGGAAGAGCAGTGGCCCCCAAAGATGCCCATGTCCTAACCCCCAGCATCTCACATGGCAAAAGGGACTATGCAATTAAGGATCGTGAGGTGGGGACATTATCCTGCCTACCCGTATAACTGCCTACCCATCCTCGCGGCACCACTCTGGGACTCAAACGACACTTTCTAGAAATGCACTTTGTCAATTGTAGGGCCCAACATGAATGTGAGGGCATTGCCCACACGAAGGCACGCCCTGGGGCAGAACAGTATGTCAGTTGTATTCACTTGGTGAAATCAGAGAGCTGCACGTTGAAATTGTAGATGAAAAATGGGAACCACTCTTTATTTTAGTTTTAGAAGCTTCTCCTGAGTGCCTGCGTGCCGCCCGCCCCCTCTCATAGGTGGTCTGCGTGGCTGGCAGCGTGGGGGGGCCTTGCCTGCTCCTCAGGCAGTTGAGTAAGGACTTGACACGTGGATGACGTGCCTTACTGGGCAGTTCCCAGGAGAGAAAAGGAAACAGTTCTTTAGACACAGGAGGGCAGGTGGGTCAGAGAATAGAGCTGAATAAATGGACCAAGTCAGGAGGGGGGCAACTCTATAGCAGAGGAGGCTGAGTGCTGAGCACTCGGCCTGAAACACCAGCAGCTTGACACACTCAAGTGCATTTCTCGCTCAAGTCAGGTGCGTTATTGGCTGCGGGGAGAGTTCTGCCCTACACGGTCATTCTGGGTCCTGCCTTCCTTCTGTCACGTGGCTCCACCATCCTCCGTTGACCCGAAGGGTGGGTGGAGCAAGTGCCAAGGGATAGTGCCTTGGAGATGCTCCTGCACTGGCTGGGTGTGCTGTACTTCAGCTCTGCTGCAACCAGCACTCAGACTTGGTCCAGGACCTCACCTCCCGCGAGGTCAGCTGTGTGGGGGGAAGAAGTGGAGGATCCAGGCCAGCATCTCTGCCCCTCAGTCTGCTTTCAGGCACAGTTTTTCTGAAAACTCAGTTACCTTGAGAAATTGGCATTTCAAAACATCTCAAATCAAAAGGAGTATTTGCTTTTCAAAGCAAAGGATGAGCATTTTATGAGAAGCAGACTCCCAGTTTACTTTGTTATTGAGGACACTGTTTGCAGAGAGCTCATTGTGTTTTCCCCCTGCTTCTCAGCCTGCCTCAAGCCCACCCATTTCTTGATAATCCTGATAAAAAATATCCCTTATTCTGTGAAGACTAAACTTTACCCTCTTCCATTACCCATCTTTCACTTCTCCAATTGCTGGAATTTTATCTTGTCCATTCTCTAAGACCTTTTCCCTTTCTGTCTTGTTGTATAGTTATTTCTACACATATATACAACTTTTTATGAATTATGAATGAAGGAAATGTACTTTATTCATCATCTAGCTCATAGTAGCTGTCCCTTAACTACTGAATAAATAATGGTTGGAAAGACTTTGATAAGTCACTCTCTCTTCTGGCCTCAGTTTTCCCATCAGTAAGACTGGGTCACCATGTCTCAAGCCTAACTCTTCATCAGGAGCATCATATGCATTTTTAATAATGCAGTTACATATGCCCCAGCCAAGATTCCTAAAATCATGATAGCTGAAGTTAGACCTTGGCATCTGTATTTTTCAGAAGTCTATGGGAGATTGTGTTAGTTGGCATTCACATTGTACGTCTTTCTTCCTACATTGTATGTGTCCGTATATTTAAGGTGAGGCTCTTGAGAGCAGCACACAGTTGGGTTTTGTGCTTGGTCCCGTCTGATAATCTTTGACTGTTGGTGTTACTATTTAGTACTTTCACACCTCAGTGTATGCTAATGTTGCTAGCATCCTACAATTTACTGTGGTTTTCTACTTTTTCCACCATTTCCATGGCTTTCTTCTTAAATTTATTTGGATTT
Organism: Kogia breviceps; assembly: GCF_026419965.1. Taxonomy (NCBI): domain Eukaryota; kingdom Metazoa; phylum Chordata; class Mammalia; order Artiodactyla; family Physeteridae; genus Kogia; species Kogia breviceps. Next base: position 102,230,280 of record NC_081320.1, read on the forward strand.
AGTATTTTATAATACTCCTTTTTACCTCTATTAACTTGTTAATTATACTTTCTTTTACTACTCTTTACTGGTTACTCTGAAATTACAGTATGCATTCTTGACCTATTAAAATTTGATATCAGTTGTAGTTTTACCACTTTCCAAAGACTCAATGACCTTATGATTGCCTTAAATCCACCTATACTCACCTATTTTACGTGTTATCAAAGGGGAAGTAATACATCTTATAAATATGAATTATACATAATTATTTTCTTATAAATACATTAACTCCTAAAAGATATTATTTTTATTTTATACAGTCAATGGTCAGTTAGATTTAACCACATACATACAGTTTTGGTTGATCTTCAATTCTTTATGCATCTCTGAGCTACAATCAGATTATTTTCCTTTGAATAAAGAATCTTTTAGTATTTTCCTTAATGTGGAACTACTAATGACAAAATCATTCATTTTTTATTTGTCTGAAAATGTTCTTCACTTTCATTTTTGAAGGGTGTTTTGTTTTTTTTTTTTTTTTGCAAAACTGGAATTTACTTTCATTAAGCATTTTAATATAGAATTCCATTGTTTGCTGAATTCTATTGTTTCTGTTAAGAAGTTAGCTGTAAGTAATTACTGGCAATTAATTTCTTTTTCTTGGTATGGTTTCCAGCAGTTTTACTTTGAGGTGCCCAGGTGTAGTTTTCTTTGTATTTATCCCATTTGGGATTTCTAATTCTTCTTGAATTTGTGGGTTGATGTCTTTCATCACTTTGGAATATTTTTAGTCTTAATTTTTTTAATATTATTTTATTTATTTTATGTTATTTGATCTCTCTGTACATTAATTGTAATATTGTCTTATGACCTACTTTCCAGCTCATTATGTTTTCTTTTGATCTAGGCATATTCTGTTAAAACCATCAATTGAGTCCCTAATTTTAATTTGTATAGTTTTTAATTCTAAAATTTCCACTTGATTTTTAAATAATTTTCATTTATTCCTGAAATTCAACATTGTGTTAAATTCTTTAGGCATCATCATCATACCTAGTTTAAATTCATGTCAGATAATTCCAATGTATCTATCCAATGTTTCTATGGTTTGTTTGTTTGTTTTTTCCCGGTTTTGGTCAAATCTCTTTTGTTGTATGCCTTGTTTTATTTTGTTCGAATGACAGACATTGTAGATGAAAATTCTCATTGTATGTCAAGACTATATGTTGTATTACCTTCCTCCAGAAACGATTTGCTTTTGCTTCCTTCAGACATCTAGATTAGGGAAAATCACTTCAGTAAAATCAGGAATTGAGATGGTTCAAAGCTGGTCTTCAATACCCATGCAAACTGTATGCATTTGCCACATTTCATCAAGGTAAAAAGCCAAAATATATAAGCTATTATGGACCATGTGCAGCCATACAAGGGGCTTGGCATTCAGGGGGCATTATCTCACTGTGTTTTCAAACATTTTAACATTTTTATGATTATTAGTTATCAAAACTTTTTGGCAAAAGTATTGCTTTCATCCTCAAAGTCCAGAGAGATGAAATTATTTTCCAGTCCAGATACTGACTTGAGCACCTAAAGACAGTGGGAGAACATGTTTCCTGGGGTGGAACTGGCAGGTATAACTTTACAAAAGCAGGATTCCCAAGCACATTAGCGCTGACAGGTCTTGAAGCCTTGACTTGCTCATTCGCAGGTCAACTGCACTCTGCTCCTCAAGGGTGGGGCCCCACTGTGGGCACACCGTCCACTCTGCTTTGATCCTGGGCTGCAGCAAACGCCACCCTGTCCCAGACCCCAGGGCTCCCACAGCAAAGGATGGCTCTTCCTTCACAATGGAGAACCATGGAGACTCTTGATCAAGACTTTGTGCTCTTCTAGAATCAATTCAAACGCAGGTGACACATAATAGAGAGAAACAATGAGACATTTGAGAAGAGTTGAAAACCAGAGGCAGCTGCTGAGTCAAAATTAAGTATATTACAATCAGCATCCACTCTTGGTACCAACAGACACCTCTCCACTGCCAACACCCAAGAGGTCTAAGACTAACAAGTAACTCTGGATAAAAGGATGAAGAAAAAAGAAACAAAGGCCAAAGCTGGAATTTTGAGTCATTCTCCTAGAAACCTCCCAAGTGCTACCTTACTGTTCCTTACAACTGCTGTACAAAGTATAGAGTGGGAGATTGAATTCTGAATTATATTCTCCTGCTAGACCACACTCCAAGTGTACCTGCATTGAGCTAATTTCCTCTGACATATATTAATAATGGAATGTAAGAGAATTCAGTTTAGCCCTTCTATTTTTTTTTTTTTTGTGATATGCGGGCCTCTCACTGTTGTGGCCTCTCCCGTTGCGAAGCACAGGCTCCGGACGCGCAGGCTCAGCGGCCATGGCTCACGGGCCCACCCGCTCCGCGGCATGTGGGATCTTCCCGGACCAGGGCACGAACCCGTGTCTCCTGCATCGGCAGGCGGATTCTCAACCACTGCGCCACCAGGGAAGCCCTAGCCCTTCTATTTTAGAGATTTGAAATCTATGGGAAAATCATGACAGAGTTCCTAGGGTGTGGTATCTAAAGATAAGCCCTCCAGTTCCAGGAACAGGATGCATCCACCATATTGAAGTCTCTAGAAAGAGTCAGATTTTTACAAGGTGTGAATGAGACTAGTTGGCTATGACTTTTCTCCAGACAGGGACACTATTTTTGTCTGTCATCTTGTCTGTAAAAACAAGCATGGTGTCTGGTACAAAGAAGGACTTCAGTATATATTATATTTAGGAAATGGATTAATGGTCTATACTGGAGGTTGAGCTACAACATTCTGGCACCTATAGTGGATGTTGAATGACTGACTTCATGAAACCTGGGCTTATCTACATCCTGGAGATTCTTCCTCCATGCCTTCCTCTGCTGGAAAGGATGAGAAGTAGAAAATGGGATTTGGGGGAAAATAAGAAGTGGATAACCAAGTAAGGATCTGTCCTTTCATATCTACCTAATCAGAGGGTCTTGATTTTTCTGCTGTTTCTTTGTACACGGCTGGTTTTACATGTGTTCACTGATGTGGGTGCTAACCCAACTCCCCTCTCTCTGAAGCAAGTGGGCACCACTCCCCCCCAGCCCCTGAATCACATCAGCAGCACTTTCTCTTTGCTCAAGGAAAGGGGGAGTCTTCTACCTTCTGCAGAACGTTGAGGAACCTGTCTTATGACACTAAGTATGGGCACCTTTGGGTTGGCATGCCCTTTGTTTAGTTAGATTAAAAGGTATATCACAGAATGATCTCACATCTTCTTCATAAGGGACATGGTTCTGCCATTTTCTCAGGGTCCCTAATCCCAAAGAAGAGCCCATGGTGTCTGCTTGGCAAACTCAGACCTGACCCCTAGTTTTATCTTTATCTATGACTGAGTTCTTTTTTTTTTTTTTTTTTTTTTTTTTGCGGTACACGGGCCTCTCACTGCTGTGACCTCTCCCGCCGCGGAGCACAGGCTCCGGACGCGCAGGCCCAGCGGCCACGGCTCACGGGCGCAGCCGCTCCGCGGCACGCGGGATCCCCCCGGACTGGGGCACGAACCCGCGCCCCCTGCACTGGCAGGGGACTCCCAACCACTGCGCCACCAGGGGAGCCCCTATGACTGAGTTCTTTACAGTCTGTGACCTAAAAGGGACCCAAGATGCACAAGATTCTTGGGCTCCCTCAGTTCATCCTCCCTCCATCCTGAACCACCAAAGGGAACATCCCACCAACTCCCAGTGTTTCCAGAAGTATCCCCTGGCATGACACAGCCTCTAGTCACCAAGGAAGAGCTCACTTAAAACATCTTAGACAAATGAGAATGTGCTACACAGTTGAATGTGGACAAAGAAGCTTCTGAACCTTTATTGTAGTAATCTGTTCTGAGATGTGACAGCCCTTCACCTCATCCATCCACCTGTGCACTGAATTTTCCCATCTTCACTGAGCACCTCCCATGCACTGGTCACTGTGAAGACAGCAGGGAATAAGTTAGATGAGTCCCAGGCTTCAGTGAACTTTCTTCCCATAAGAGAAGAGAAAGAATAAATAACCAATCAAGAAAAACAGAAATGGAGGTCCTAAATAAAGGAAAAGTACAGCACTGATACACAGAATGAGGCATAAACCCTTACCAGAAAGGGGTTACATTTAGACTTGGAACGGGTGTTCCTGGAAGAGACAGCATGCGCAAAGGCCCTGAGGCATGAAGAATTTAGTACGTGTGGACGTGCAACAGCGTGCGGAGTTGATGCTTCAGATCAGCGATGCTCTAGGGTTTTGGATCCAAGGCTCTCTTATTGTCTTCATACTCTGAGGCTCTCAAAGAGATTTCATTTATGAGAGTCATATTTACCACATTAAATATTAAAACTGAGGCTTCTTAAAATGCATTTATTTTAAAATTACAATTAAAAAACCCATTACCCGTTAATATGAGTAACATAATTTTATGAAAAATAACCATATTTTCCACAACAAAGGAAAATTATCAAAAAGGAGTATTTCACATTTAGCAAATCCCTTTAGGAACAGCTGAAGTCTCCTCTGTGTCTGCAGTCAACATGTGGCATTAAATTGTTTTGATTGAAACACATGAAGATGATCTAGTCACAGGTTATATTGCTGGATGAGGGAAGACCTGACAAACTCCTTGAAAGGGAGTAAGGAACCCCCCGGTGTTCTTTGAACCCCACTTTGAGAACTGCTACAGTGAACCATTGTAAGGAACCTAAGAGTTAAGAGAGATAAGAAGCGTCACTTCTCGTGACACCTTGTAGGCAGGATACAGAGTGTAAGTTTAAGCCTATGTGTGATGCACTAGGAAATTGTTGAATATCCCGAGTGGGGAGAAGCACAGTCCAATTTAATTCACAGAGAGCTTGCCTTGCCACTGGCTGGAGGATAGATTTGGAGGAGGGAGCGACGGACTTGGAGAACCAGTGAGGGTTTGTCCCTCATATCTTGACTGTGGTGTGACAAGATGCCCTCTTCATGTTCATGTCCGACCTGTGCAGGGAGCACGGCGGCAGTAGCTTAGCTTGATCTCTCCGTGTAGTTTCCAGTGGTAAACCTGTTTGCTTTTAGGCAAGCATAAAAGAATCTGCAAAGAGATTGTGCTTTCTAGGTCTTCAGTAACCAAGGGTACTAGGAAATTAATCAGATGTCCATCCGGCAGAATAAGGCTTTTGTATTTTCACTTTGCCTTGGAGATAGATTTCAAAAATCACATCACTCAGAAGTGTGACCCCCCTGCACTTGGCCAGCTCATTGGCAAGAAAGCTTCTTCCTCTGGTTTTCCTAAACTCCCACCATCCCCCATAAGCAAGAAGATAGGAGAAATGAGCATCTGGCCGCCCCCAGATCCTGGGAGAATGAAAGTCTGGACAAAAAGGGATGAGAGGGGGTGCAAGGAGCTAGTCATTTCCTGTCGTGTCAGGACCCAGTGCAGGCACACGGTGGGCTGATTCTCTAGGCCATTTAAAACAGATCAGGAAACATGAGGCTCCCTTGATGAATGCTTTGGCATTAAGCACCATAGAGCTTGCGAGATATACTCCAGTCCGAGAAATGTGCACCTGCTTGTGAGCAAGTCCAAGCTCCATCCCTGGCCGGCTGCAGAACTGGATGTGTGGAGCCCCCAGCCTCCTGACAGGATTGGCCCCCAACCCATGTCCAAATAGCAGCATCTTTTTAGAACTTTAAACACAAGAGTTCTGAGTCATATACTCTTGTGGGGCTGTCAGTATAACAATGAAATTTTAGTAAATACTAAAGAAAACGCATTTTGTGTTTAGTCAATACAGAAATATAAGTGCCTTGATATAGGCTGTGTGTGTGTGTGTGTGTGTGCAATTCTTACCAGTAAATAGTACATTCATTTTTAATGCATAGGCTTTATTCAAAGATGATTAGGCTTGCAATTAAATGTTAATATCCCAGTCTCTAGAGGATATTTTGAACTGAACTTCTGATATTTTGATGTAGACATAAGCAAAAATATATATATTTAATAAAATATAAATATAAAATATATACATACGATACAGAGAGGGATGAGTTGGGAACTTGCTCTCAAGTTGATTACAAAGAATCAGGAATAGAAATAAAGAATGCACTCAGTGTATTTGAGTTTGGAGGACCTTTAGGGAATGTTGTTTGAAAAGAAGGGTTTCAGGAGGATAAACAGCGAGCATCACGGGACTGAACAATTCTGGCCGGAGCAGGTGCATTTGTGTTGACTTGAGCGGCGGGCGCCCGGTTGCACCGTACAACTGGGGGACTTACTTTCCGCCGGCTCTCAGGTACCGGCTCCCCCTCCCTTCTGAGTTATTTTTATTTCCCAGAGCAGGTCCCCTCTGCCTGTTCTTTTTCACGGGGCCAAGCTGGCTTCCCCTCTCTGCAGCCCATCAATACCGAGCTGATTTGGAGCTGAGCTGGGTAATAATCAGCCTTTCAGCAGCCAGCCCCACACTGGCCTGTAATTAAGGCCTGATGGTTGTGTTGACGGCAAATGAGAGAAAATGGCTTTGTTCTCTGTCCCCAGGCTTGATTGCCTGTTCTTGCTCTCACCTGAATTCGACCCGTTCTGCATTGTACCCGTGATTGCGGGGCCAGTAATTGCAGTCCTGGCGGATGACATTTCCATGAAGCACACTCTGTGTGGCTCCGGAGGGAACTGACAGAATTGATAGCCAGGCAAGCTCATCAAACGTGGATTTAGGAAATGCCTGTGAGAGAGCGGGAGCCCACGACCAAATATCAGAGCTTTTCCTTTGACATTTGCTTTTACGTGAAAGACTAGTGCCTGCAACCTGTTCTACCTTCTGTCTGCAGTCCAAAGAAAGGCCGGGTTTTGTGATTATGAATTTCCCTCTTTAGGTTCGCTAAGGTCAAGTCTGGGCAACACCTTTAAAAAATTCTTTATTTTCTGTTTCTCAAAAGAGGGGGATCGGAAGCAAATAAAAATAAAGAAGAGACTTTTCAGTCAGGAGATGATATACTTTATTTTGTCTGTAAAGTGCATTGCTTAAAGTGCGTGCGTAAGTTTAAATTATCTTCATCAAATGCCGTTACGCGTGCTAGAACTCACTGTTGAAAGGAACGTTTTAATCGCAGCCTTCACACAGTTAGGGCTGGTAAGGGCCATAGCGATGGCCTCATTGACTTTGTTCCCAAGGAACAAAGTCAGAACCAGGACCACATCTTGCAAATGCGGAGAGACTCCAACACCACCTGTGTCCCCATGACCGTCCCAGGTGCTACATAGAGGCTTCCTGTACACGCACCATACCTAACAGTCCATCACGGCTGCTGTCGTCACCCAGAGACAGTCAGCGCGATGGCTCACTTCCGCTGTTTACACACCGCTACGGACACACTGCGCGCATGGTGGAAGGGACCTCATGTCCTGAGATCTGGGTCAGACCCCACTGGGTGGCCTTGGATGGGTCACGTACCTGGCCTCACTTTTTTATTTTTTTCGCCACAGAAAGAAATTTTAGGTGTATCAGAGGGCAGACTCGTTGTCCCGTTTTTGATGCTTTTCACTTTGTACAAATTGGCTCAAAATGTCTATGCTTTTCATTGGGTTTTATTATACAAATATTTATATATATATAAATATATAAAAATATAAATATAATATATAATAAATATATAAAACATATATATAATTATAATATATATAATATATAATATAATATATATAATAATATATTATAAAATATAATATATAAATATATATATATTATATATATAAATATATATAAATGTATATTTATTATACAAATATTTATTATTTATTATACAAATATTAAAAATAAGACAAGAATTGTCACAGACTTATTTACAGACAGAAGGTTAACATAGCAGAATGCAGTCTGATGTTACAGCTGTGACTGAAAACACCCGTCCCCGCTTCCATAGCAGGGCGTGGAGGACAGTCCACGGAGCAGGCTCTGATGTGTAGAAAAGGGGGGAGAGGCAGACCCCCTGAGATCCCTGCTCAGGGACACTTGTTCGAGGAGGAACTAGAAGAACGGGGTCACAAGGCGCCTCAGAGCCAACTCCCCATCCCCGGCCTTCCCTCCCACCCCTGAGCCTCCGTGGCTCCAAAGCAGGCGCACACACACCCATTCACAGAATCCTGACCCGGCTGGGCTCAGGTTAATGCTCCTTGGTGAAGAAGTACGGTCTCAGGCCTACGTATGCTTTACATTTACCGATGTATCCAACAAACTTGCTCCTGTGGTTACTTCTTCCGTTTTGTTTCACGTGACAATTGCTAAGCTTGGTTACTTTTGTGTTTTTCTTTTCCATTGGATTTTTACCCATAAGTTGATAGAAGAATGAAGCAAATCACTTTACTAGCACCTGCCTTTTCTCCCCCCTCCGAGTAGTTTCTAACTGTTTTAACAAAACCATCTAAATATCAAAATGTGGGCAGAGTGGCTGTTTTCCTAAGTTGTTTTGCTGGAAGGATCATTGCTATAGGTAGGCCTTGCTTCCTGTGAGTTACAGATCTTTTTAACCGGCTAATAAAGAGCAAGGTGGAGGCCGGTTTACACTAGAGGTACTGATACTAACTAGTAACTCGGATTTTACAATCTCTCAGAATTGGAATATAAGACTTTAATTGTAGAATTTTGCAGCCATCCGTTTACCATAGATTTGGATTCTGTGATATTTCTAGAAATATCATGTGAGCTGCTAACAGGTTTAGAAACCGGAAACTACCTGAGCACCTTCGCTGACCGGAAAGAGACATCGGCCGCAGGGCCGGCCATAGGCCGGTCGGGACCCTGCAGGCGCTGCTGTGTCTGCCAGCCGGCTGTGCTGTCTGTCTGTCACAGGTGGGATGGGACATAAGCCGTGAGCCCAATGCTAAACCAGCCTTGTGGGATCTGCCCCATTTCTGATCCATATTTCTTTGGCGTGGTTCACACTACCGTGGCTTCGAAGGGTCATGAAAAATCCCTCATCGGTAAGGAACGTGCAATGCAGGAAGCCTTGGGTTCACCCCTCCCAATCCGATGAATAGATTTGTTTTCACATAATACCCTTTATTCTGAGTTATTCACTTTTTATAGAGCCTTCAAAATAAACGCACGGAAGTAAAAACAAAGCATAAAGTACTGACTAACCAGTAAACTTTAATTAAATAATACACAAATATTGTATAATATACAATATTATATTATATATTATATATATAAATTATATATATAATTAAATATATATAATTATATATATTATATATATAATTATATATTATATATATATAATATTATATAATATACAAATTATATAATATTTGTATGTTATCTGTATGTTAAAATTGCCCTGATTCCCCACTTACCTTCAATGCCTTTGCCATTATTATGTTTGAAAGGTCGTACCTTTTATGAGGAGCCACACGAGTGAAACGCTCATTAGGCACTGCTATGGCCTGAATGTTTGTGGCCCCCCAAAATTCATCTACGGAGCCCTAACCCCCAATGTGATGGCATTTGAAGACGGGCCTTTGGGGGGCGACTGGGTCATGATGCTGGAGCCTGCATGGAGGCATCAGCGCCCAGGGAAAGACCCAGGAGCCTTGCTTTCTCCTGCTCTCCCTGGGTGCAGGTGCACTGAGCGCTCAGCCATTTAGCCCTCTGTGGTATTCTTGTTACAGCAGCCTGAGCTGACTGAGACCGAGCGGGGTAGAAAATGGTCACTGGGTGTGTGCTGCCGGCGGATCGGAGCTGACAGCGTGGCAGCGACTTCCCGGTAGATACAATTGCTAACACCATTCCCACTTCAAAGATGACCGAACGCAAAGTCAGCAGGTAGCGGCAGGTGGGCTGTGACCCAGCGCGTCCGCCTCTAGAGCCTTGCACCGCAGCCCTGAGCTGAGCCGTCTCCCACAGGGTCCCCTGGCATCGCGTGAAGCTCAGGTGCAGGGGCTGCGGGCGAGGTGTCGCCGTCGGCGTCAAGCCACCGATCCTGTGATTACAGCAAAGGGGGAGCTGCTGCGTCTTCACAGAAAGAGAACGCAGCGTCTCTACCACCCCGCAGCTGAGGAAGCCCTGCAGGGCAGCCTGGCCCCAGCGGGGGTCACGTCTGCGAGGTGGGGTGCGGGCGCGGCCAGGAGTCCCCCAACCCCGCCGTCACACTGCCTGGAGGCGTGCCTGGGTCTACACGCAGCGGTTGGGCAAACTGGGGTGTCTGGAGATTTCTTTCTTATAAAATTGTCCTGTGAAGCAATCTCAAATGTTTAAGTTTTGAAAATACTGCATTGCCACCTAAACTCTCTGTTTTAAAATGTATACATTTAAAACGTGTCTTTGCATAAAGACCAGCATCAGCGGGTGGAAGTCCCGGTCCTCCTAACCCTGTTCCCTCCGTTTTTTGTTGGCGGCACTGGGCTCTTTCATTTCTTCAACTGCTTGTGCAGCTAGCGGCCTGCGGTTTCGTTCTATCTTCCAGTCACCATGTCTTTTGACCAGCTACATGCATTTACACTGAAAATGTATCTATCGCTTTGTTTGCCATTATTAGTAATGAAATATTTGATAATATCAAAACATTATGATTTATTAGTGATTCTCCTATAGGTAGATATTCACAGTGTTTCTCAAATTTTGAAAATGTGAACAATCTTACCTTGATCTATCTTGTTCACATCATGTCCTTTGTTCCATCCCCCTCTCCTTCTTTCCTGCCTTCTTTATTGGCTTATTTCCTTCTCTTTTTCTGTCTTTCTTCTTACCGAAGAGGTGAAATCATTCAACAAAGACCTAATGTCCATAGACATTTCAGAATTAAAATTTATCAAAAAGGAATGTTTACCTTTTACCTTTTTCTATAGATTTTAACTGTTTCCAAACTATTTTTTCTAGTATATATTCTGTAAGAAAGTAAATCGAGAATGTTGAACTGCCGTATGTTGATAATTTTACAAACAGCTACAGCTAGTCATAACCTCATAGGGCCACCAGTACAATGTGATTTCAAAAACCCAAGATATTACTCACTTCTGAGCTTTGTGAACTAGAGGGTTTTTCTGTTTTATGCTGCTAGAGCCGTGAAAACAAAGCAAGCTTACGAAACCTGAGATGCCTGGAAATCCAGCGAGCCTTTTGTGCAGATGTCGTGGGCTGGGTGGGTGCTACCCGCCTGGGCCCTCCCAGATCAGAGGGTGGACGGCTGGGCACCGGGGGCCCACCTCCCTGTGAGGCTGCCCTCTCCACCGCTGCCGCCCCATCCCCGCGTCTCCTCACAGGGCCTTCGCCCACCTCTCTCCCGGAACTCTGTTCCCACAGCTCTCACCTGCTCCTATCACCCTCCCACCCCGCAATGAACACTGTCATGGTTCCCTGCGTCCTCAGGACCCTGGAACCCTCTCTCCAAACACATCATTCTCATTCTTTCTCATCACTCCACGCTTTGGTACCTACTGTTCCTCCCCGCAGAAGTTTCCTTTGCTGCACAGCTCAGGAGCGTAAGAACCACATGAAGCCCAGCCCTGCACTCTTCCGAGAGCCCCCAGCTCCCACGGCAGAGCTGGCTCCTCCTGGGCGACCCGAGCACCCTGCGCACGTCTCCACCGTGGCATTTCTGGTTAGAACGTAATCATCTGTGTTTGCACCCCCTCGTGGCCCCCGACCCCCCATCTCCTTGTCTGTCTCAGCTCCGGCTGCGCTCGCTCAGCTGCTGCTGGGCTGCTCTTCCTTCGCACTTTGGTCAACAGCCAGGGATTCCCAAGCCAGCCCCCTCCCCCCGATCCTAGGAGCTTTCCACACAGACCGGAGCCAAGTGCGGAGCAGAGCCCGCCTCTCCAGGTAGCTGCAAAGTATTGATCACACCACGACGCTGTGCTTTGCTAAATCTGGACAACCGCAGGCTGTTCAGTCTCCAGCTCTCCCTAAATTCCGTGTCCAAATCCTTGTCATTGCGCTCTGGGGCTCTCCTTTGTGGAAAGAGAGAGATTCAGACCTAGTGCGTGTGTGTGTGCGTGTGTGTGTGTGTGTGTGTGTGTAAAAGAGAGAGAGAGATTGAGAGACAGAAGATAGGTGGCTGACCCACACCAACCCTACTATCCTCCCTGCTGCGTGAAAAATGAATCAATGGTGACTTAAAGTATTATCTATATCATGACAACTTGCACTTTATAAAGACGAATTTTTTAAGAAATTAATGCTCAAGGGAAGGGGTTTATAGTGCTGGGGCCTGGGGCTGGCGTGGGTACTGGTTTAACCAACTGGAGTGAAGGCTCTTCCTAAACTCTTGGAGTCCCATTCCAGAGGCAGACGTGTCCAGACGTGTCTTCTCCACCTGGCACACAACACCCCCCAACTCCTCCTCTTCTTGGTCGTGGTTTCCAAGGTTTGCCAGAGTCAGATCTGGGGGTACAGTAAATGCCCCTCTGGAAGTGAGTCACAAACAGTCTCAGAGGAGATTGAAAGCCTGGGGTTCTGTAAATGTTCAGTCAGGAAGGTGAAGACCAAGTCCCAGCTTGTGGTCTCGGGCAAGTCACCATTCTGAAAATCAGTTTCTCTCTAAAAATAGAGCTAATAATATCTCCTTTACCCTATTCTCATGATTGTCTTGAGGATCCAATGAAATAATTAGCATGACAATGCTTTCCCAGGAAAGGTCTTCTGTCACTGGGGAAGCCATCCTTTGGAGGATGTGCTGACACAGAGGAACCTGGTTTCTCAGTCTGCACCTTCCCCAGCCCCCTGGATGAATGGCTGTGAGTTTCGGGGACCAGCGAGCGCTCCTCCACATGCACCCACGCCCCTCAGGATTAGAGTTTCCAGTTAGAACGCATGGCATTGGTTTAAGTGGAACCAGTGACATATTTGAGTTCACACTACAATCGCAGCCCGTGACAGATGGTAATTTGTATGCACCCTAAAACGGGGGCTTTCTGCTGCAATTCTGGCTTCTACCCCGGTAGAACTCAACTCTGTTGAGTTCAGTGAGCAGTTAATGCCGTGACTCAATCCCTAGAGTTGCGACATCTCGGACACAGCTGGGGCGAAAAGGACTCTGGTGAGTGTGCGCACACCTGCAACAAGGCGTCTCCCTGCCACAGGGAGTCACTCTGCGACAGACGCACTTCAAACTGGTCTGCTCCATCCTTGTCTTTCATGATGCAGCCTGTTGGCTTTGTTTTGAAAGATGACACTATGTTTTGAATGTCTGGGTCCCCCCAAATTCACATGTTGAAATCCTAACCCCCAGAGTGATGGTATCAGAAGGTGGGGTCTCTGGGAGGTGATTAGGTCATGAGGGTGGAGCCTCTATAATGGGATTAGTGCCCTTCTAAAGAGACTGCAGAGAGCTCCCTCACCCCTTCTGCCTTGTGAGTACACAGGGAAGGTCTGCAAGTCAAAGGAGGTCCCTCACTCAACCAGGCTGGCACCCTGATCTCAGACTTCCAGCTTCCAGAACTGTCAGAAATAGATTTCTGTTGTTTATAAGTCACCCAGTCTGTGTCATTTTGTTATAGCAGCTCAAACAGACTAAGACAAATGGCTTATATTTTTCCAACTGATCAGTAAATATTTAGGAGTACATAATACGTGATAACATGAGGAGTTCACAGAATAGGAACCATCATTCGTGTTGCCAAGGGACTCATCTTCTTCTCGCTATTGTTATCCATTCATTAAATCCATTCATTTAACAAATCCCCTCTCTTCTGACACCCAGTGGGTGAGACGAAGATGAATAAACACCATCCTTGCCTTCAAGAAACTTACCATCTTTTATCATAGTAACAACAGCAGCTACAGCCAAAGCAAGAAAACAAGGAAGAGCCACCAGCGATGTCAGGTGAAATGTAACCATCATCCATGTTCATGGTCCAGGACCCAGGACGATTGGCTGGAGGGTGGCCATGTCCATCCTCCAGAGGATAATGACCTCCTGCTGAGGGCTGGAGTGACCTTGGGAGTCTGAACAGAGAAATGGTGGGTTTAGACGTGAGGCTTGAGAAATCTTTGACATCTAAATAGAGGGAGAGAATGATGTGAACCAAAGGGAGAAAGTACCCTTGGTGTTCAAGGGACAGTGAGAAAATAAAATGTCTTAAGCTAAAGGTCACATTGAGCAGGAGTGAGACTTAAGACCTGAGATCATCTGTAACGAGCCTCAGAAGCCCGGTAGGGCAGGCTGACGCCTCCGATGTGACTGGTTCCAGCTCTCACAGACTGATGCAATGCTCTCTGAACTTCACTTGTCTCACCTGTAAAATGGCCATGATTCACGAGTTTGTATATGAAATCCTTTTAACTTTGGATTATGATATGTGTGCAAGATGTTATAACGATAATAATAGCTGTTAATGGGATTGAGTTGATTTACTGTTGAGCAGTGGTATGAAGTAATAGATGCAAAATAGTTTAAAGGCTCTTTTCATGTGGGAGGAGGAAGAGGAGCAGGACTGGCGCCAGGAAGGGGGAGGTGACAGGAACTCAGCTAGGGGGAAATTGGGACCTGGACCCAGGCAGTTCTGAGGGGAGAAAGGAAAGCGGGTGGATGTCTCTGCGTCCTCCGGTTGGGATTTATTTGGGCGTAGCCTCTTGGGAAGCTTTGATTCGTACACACCTCTTGTTTCACTGGCAGGCAGAGGGCACGAGCCTGAAAGCCTTAAGGGATGGATGTAACCACGCTGGAGTCCAATCCCGCAGGGCTGTGCACATGAAAGGTCAACCCTAGTGTCCTAAGTCCACGCCCTGAGACCCGAGGCAGGTGATGCTGTACGATGAAGGGCAGGACCGAGAATGCTGCTCTGTGGCTGTGCTGGTCCCCACCCCGTCCCTGCCACAGGACTGGTTGGCAGGTGCCCTGAAGACTAAAGCTTGGTGTTACTGTTGATAAGATTACGAGAGACACATTCTTAGATTTCTCTAAGATGGTTTTCATGTAGTTGGGAGTCTGGGAACAGTCCACCCGGGCCCGGTCCTGGACCCCCTGCCTATTCCCACGTCTGAAAATCGAGGGGCTT
Organism: Kogia breviceps; assembly: GCF_026419965.1. Lineage (NCBI taxonomy): Eukaryota > Metazoa > Chordata > Mammalia > Artiodactyla > Physeteridae > Kogia > Kogia breviceps. The sequence continues at coordinate 102,245,298 of NC_081320.1, forward strand.
AAGTGGTCATCCAGGCCACGTCTGGTTCTGTGTCCAGTGAGGCCAAGAGCCCTCGTTCTGCTGTGTTCACTGCTGGGGTTGTGCCTTTGGTGATTGATCCCCCATATCCATGGGGGGCCGCAGGTTCACGGCTGACCTGCCCTTACCAGGGCCCCACGTGCCCACTGCTGGCTCAGCTGCTGGGAGCTGGGTGCCAGGGTCAAAGCAGCCCCCTCCTTCCCAGCCCTGATTGGCCTTTGTTTTAATTGCCTCCATGTTTAATTGCTTTTCTATATTATTTTGCTTAATCAGGAAGAATTTTTTTAATGAGCTAGAATGATCTAATTGGGCCTAAATGTGATTACCTTGTAGCATTGTTTATTGGTGTGTAAACAGTCAGCAGATCCCAGAACCGGTTATGAATAGGCTGTGATGCAATGAATGTTTGGGTTTTTGGAGAGTTCAAGTTGCTTGTAATTATTATATGACTTTGGAAGTATAATTTTTTAACCTGAATTTATTAATCATTCTTTTTTGTTAATTAATTAATTAATTAATTTGGGGCTGTGTTGGGTCTTCATTGCTGCCCGCAGGCTTTCTCTAGTCGCGGCGAGCGGGGGCTACCCTTCGTTGCGGTGCGTGGGTTTCTCATTGAGGTGGCTTCTCTTGTTGCGGAGCACGGGCTCTAGGTGCACGGGCTTCAGCAGTTGTGGCGCACAGGCTTCAGTAGTTGTGGCACACAGGCTTCAGTAGCTGCGGCTCGTGGGCTCTAGAGTGCACACTCAGTAGTTGTGGCGCACGGGCTTAGTTGCTCCGCCACATGTGGGATCTTCCCGGACCAGGGCTCAAACCCTTGTCCCCTGCATTGGCAGGTGGACTCTTAACTGCTATGCCACCAGGGAATCCCCTACTAATCATTCTTTACAGCAATTATAATAGATCTACCAAATGATCATCATATTTTTTTCCCTTTTTTTTTGTTGTTACTGCATAAGATGTTACATCAATTCGCTTTGGCAATAAAACATAAAGCAATTGGAATTATTTAACTTAAAAAGTGAAAGTCCTTCTTAGTCATCAAAATCCCACTTGTTTTTCCAAAGATAATCACTGTTACCCATTGGGTCTATACCCATTCCACACATTTTTCTGTGCATTTACATATGTGCACATGTAAATGTACAATGTATTATTAGGTTTGGATTTGCATTGTTGTGCATAGATGGGATTAGCTGTTTCTGCTAGTCTGCACAGTTTTCAGTTCTACCTCTTGGTGACTCTGCCTTGTCAAGACATACAGGGCAGCCCTAGAGTGTTTATGATAGTAGTCTGACTGGTCCACCACTGGCGGTTTTCCATTTTTCATTACACACAATGTGGCATTGAACTGCTGTGTGCACATGTGCGATTAAACACGTGTGGTGGCTGCCAGGAGTTGGAGTTGCTGGACGTGTCATCACTGCCCAGTTCCTTGTAAGCCTGCAGAGCCTGCTACCTCTGCCTGTCACCATGGGCAAGCCACAGCCTCCAACTCCTGTCCTCTGTGTGGGGGGCCCGCTAGCTTCCCCTAAAAGACCACAGTGGGAAATGTAAGTTTCCTTTCCGGTGTTAGTTTTGAGAACCAAAGAAATGCTTGCTTTAGAGAGTGGTCCAAGCCTGGGAACACCTAGTGATTGGAGGGTAGCTGGAGACTTGATCATGCATGTGATGTTTTTATCCATAAAGGCTCCAAATTGCAAATTGCATTTACTGGAATCCTTTTATGTCGTTAGTGAACATGCTGAAAGCAACAGCCTCTCGCTGAGATCTTTAGATGAAGCTCATGTTCTGAGGAGCGATATTGCCCAGGTGATCTGAGAGAAATACAGAGGTCAGAAAGCCCAGGTGTGGAAGGGGGAGTCGACCTTCTTAATTGTCAAAAATATGTCCCAACCTCCTAAGTAATAGAAGTCATCAGGCAAATATGTGATAGGTTCAATTCAGAACACGCAAAGAAGAGGGATGTATGCATTTCAAAATGAAGAGATGGATGATTCCAAAACCTGCATCCACCCCCTTCTGATTTCCTGTCATTTCCTCCGAGGGTTCCCTCACTCATGGTTATCCCTTCCTTATCTACCTTATAGTCTCTGTCTTCTGAAAAGGATCCTTTCTCTTTTCTCTGTAAAACCAGAAGTAGACATGAATTTCATAGCCATCCAGGAGGTGAGTTATCCCCTCATGAGCGTATTCTAGAAGGAAGAATGTACACAGGGGAGGGGTTTACTGAAATATCTTTAACTTGGCACAGAGGGAAACAAGCCCTCTATTGAGGCAGGACAGAGTGACCGAGAACCCACGACATACAGGCAATGGTTCATCTCCACCCGATCGCTGAGCGATGGGATGTGGCTTCTACTAATAGGTACAGACGAGACGCATGTGCAGAGCTGGCGAGGACACCAGGGCCGGGGCCACACCCAACATGGGCGCAGAGACACACTCTACTCTTTTGACCACCACACATCCCCGAGGTGCCCAGGGAACTACAAAGAAGACTTAGAGAGAGGCCTTCTCACACAGCCAGCCCCGATCGGGGGTCCAGGAGAGTAGCAGAGTCTGGTCAGGACCTTCGATTCCTTCCCGAGTCTCCGAGTCAGTTCCCTGAGGAGGATTTGCTTCTAACTGTGCCGAGGAGGCTTGTCTGGCTCTTCTCACTCAGTGTTGTCACTCTGAGGAAGAGGCCCTGTCAAAACATGCACCTCACTTTTTAACCAAGCTCACATAGAGCTTTCAGAGAGAGAGAAAAGGCAAGAAACATTTCTGCTGGTAGACAATCCCACAGTCATGACTCAGGGTGCCAGGGAGGTACACGCCTGTGTCATCTGAGCAGAACTCAGTTCATCAAAACGTCCCTTTAGATGCTCAACATCATTAATCATTAGAGAAATGCAAATGAAAACTAAAATGAGGTATCACCTCACACGGGTCAGAATGGCCATCATCAAAAAATCTACAAACGATAAATGCTGGAGAGGCTGTGGAGAAAAGGGAACCCTCTTGCTCTGTTGGTGGGAACGTAAACTGATACAGCCAGTATGGAGAACGGTTTGGAGGTTCCTTAAAAAACTACAAATAGAACTACCATACGACCCTGCAATCCCACTACTGGGCATATACCCAGAGAAAACCATAATTCAAAAAGAGTCATGTATCACAATGTTCATTGCAGCTCTATTTACAATAGCCAGGACATGGAAGCAACCTAAGTGTCCATCGACAGATGAATGGATAAAGAAGATGTGGCACATATATACAATGGAATATTACTCAGCCATAAAAAGAAACGAAACTGAGTTATTTGTAGTGAGGTGGATAGACCTGGAGTCTGTCATACAGAGTGAAGTAAGTCAGAAAGAGAAAAGCAAATACCGTATGCTAACACATATATATAAATGGAATCTAAAAGAAAAAATGGTTCTGAAGAACCTAGGGGCAGGACAGGAATAAAGATGCAGACGTAGAGAATGGACTTCAGGACACGGGGAGGGGGCAGGGTAAGCTGAGACGAAGTGAGAGAGCGGCATGGACATATTCACATGACCAAATGTAAAACAGACAGCTAGTGGGAAGCAGCCGCATAGCACAGGGAGATCAGCTCGGTGCTCTGTGACCACCTAGAGGAGTGGGATAGGAAGGGCGGGAGGGAGGCGCAAGAGGGAGGGGATACGGGAACATGTGTACATGTATAACTGATTCACTTTGTTGTACAGCAGAAACTAACACACCATGAGGAAAGTGATTTTACTCCAATAAAGGTGTTAAAAGAAAAAGTCCCCGTAACAGTCAGATCCTCAGGAAAACCACTGCGGCAGGGACATGGATGTCCCCAACTCAGTGTGTGACACCTGCTGAGAAGGTCACGGGGCCAGCCGGGCAGAAGGTGGTGGCGCAGGCTGGCGCCCTCTTGCCATCAGCCGCGTCCTGCTCGCCCTGGGAGCGCTTCTGGGCAGAAAGGCATCTGCAGAGTGATTCCTAGTGTCACTTAGGCGACATTCAAAACCGTAAACGTGCATGTGCTGCGTAAACAAACAGAGGTGAGAGCTGAGTGAGCTCACGAAGCAGGAGGAGCACCGTTCGCATAAAGACGGCTCCCTGGCCGGGAGTTCACAGCAAGGGCCGTGGAAAGGCACTGGGGACCGAAGGTATTTTGGAGCAAGAGGAAATATCTTACAGTTTCAGTACAGCCCTATTATTATCAGAGGACCTGAACTTCAGGGAGGTACACGACCCCACAAATGTTCACACCAGTGTTAGCTAAGATGGGTCCGGCTAATCTAGTGATAAGGCATCTATTTACTAGTATTTCATGAAAAGAACAATTCTATTCTAAAACCATTATATTCTGATTTCAAAATCAATGATGTCAAATCTATATGGAATTGCCTTAGGAGGATCTGACAGAGATGAGACCTAGCAGGACCCTGCGGGCTCCTGGGCGTGCGAGCCTTTCTTTCCACTCCAGCCTCCAGGACCTTCCCCGAGTCCCAGAGGGCAGGTTTAAACAGTTGCTAATCCGGGAAGGGAGGGGATGCAGAGACCAGGGAGGGGCGGCCAGGAAACAGTAGTGCAGCCTTGCGGCAGGGCCTTCCGGGCCTCCTCTCCAGTGATAACACTTTACACTGTCTTTAAGCTCTTTAGGATGTCAGCGTTCTTCCTACCAGGGAAGGACCGCCCGAGGCTACATTAAAGGAACCCGAGAAACCTATCAAGAAGATCCCCTGAGACCAGATTGGAGGAGTACAGACCCTGCACACACCCTGATCTTAACAGCAACCCCATCCGTGAACTATTGCTATAAAACTCCTCATCAAATCTTCCCTGGTTGGGACACACTGTTTCCACTGGCAGGAGTCCACCGTGTCCCCCTTGGCCTGGCAAAGCAATAAAGCTGTTCTTTTCTACTTTACCCAAAACTCTGTTTCCGAGATTCGATTTGAAACCAGTGCAGAGAAGCTGAGTTTTCGGCGTCAGAGACAGCAAGTTTGGATTTCAGAAAGTTAAAGTAATGGAAGCCGAAGGCAGGAAATGTCCACCCAGCCCACTCACCTTCACCCGACTCAGTGTCTGGATTCGGAACACTTGTGTGGGCTCACACCTCTGTCTTGGGAGGACCAGGGCTCTAAATTCTGACCTCTAGTGATCAGAGTGCAGGTCTGCGGGTATAGAAGACATTGGTGTTCGCCCCTGATGGAGACGTATTTCTGAATCCAGACGATGTGTGGGTGTGAGCCTGCTATGAGGATGGTTGGGGGCATTTGCCTTTGTCACATAAACGTTAAGTTTATAAATTGTACTGCACACAGAAGAACCACTGGTGTTGAGAAGAGTTTCTTGCACTTCTAGCATGTGTGTGTATGTTTGTGGACATGTATGCATTTGTGTGAGCGTGTGTGCGTATGGGCATGTGTGGGTTGTATGAGTATTGGTAGAAGAAAAAGGCCACAAAACAGATTGTCCTCAAAGATTTTGTCAGTGTCACTGGCTATATGCTGCTCTAAATAAAATCACAAATTATAATTTGTATTAAAAGCATATTTTAAAATATTACAAGGTAACTTCAAATTAATGAGTCTAGACTTTAATACACACAAAAATATACCAATTCTCATGCTAATTTTCAAACTTCATTGTTCAGGGTATGTGCATATTTCTGAATTGTTCTGTTCTTTATGTATTTGTATGGGTAAATCCTTATTAGGGAAAAGAATAAAATCTGTATGGTTGCAGTTTATAGGCTGCCTGTGTATTTCATGGGAGGGTGTGTGTTATCTCACTTCAAATCGCATTTGCTAAGCACCCTGACTGTTTTCTCTGTGTTGAGGTATTGCACAGGAAGCAGAGGGCGGTGTCTTTTACAGGATTTATGGCAATACTGTGGGGGACCCTCAGGGTGTCTTCATTTGCCTGACACACTCCACCCGCTACCCATTAGGACTTGGGCTGTTACTGCCATAGACTAGATTTAACGAGCGCCTCTGAATTTGAAGGTTTGCTCCAGAAATAATAGCTTCAACAAGGAGATCCACAGCTCTCTCCACTTTCTAATATTCTGGTTCAGCTTTTTATTCTTAACCAAAATACATTATCTCCTTGACAACACGGATTATTTTGAAATAATCTTGGTATTTTCTTTTCCAACTAGAACAGTCGAATTTCCTAATACTGAGACAATCTTTCAGAAAACCTTGAAGAAAAGTTGATAGATAAATTCTAACTGTGCAGTAAATAAGAAACTGTCTTCTGTTGTTCTACCAAAATAAAATTAAGCTGACATTTAAAAACATCCTTGTCATCAACAGACTACATTTTGTTATCAGTGAAATCACATTCTTTCCAAGAAATTGTTACACATCTAAAGTATTTCTCACTTATTAAGTTGTTTCTTAATTGCATCCAAGTGTTAAAGAAGACAATAATCTTACAAATTGGTGGTAATTGGTCAATTTAAATATCAAGGGCACTTAGTTTTACCTTCAAAACTAGACATGTATTTTAAAAAGTTAAATAGCTTGGATTTCAAAATAAATTAACTCAACAATTAAAAGCACTTTCTACTTGTCCATCATGGCCCCTCATATCAGGATTTCTGCGTGAAATCCTGTGTAGTCCTTCGTGTGCAGTTGCCTATTTGTAAACGTAAGTCCTTGTTTTAAATGTAAGAGCACAGAGAAGAGGGTTCTTGTCAATCTCCCTCCTCAGTTATTCAAGCTGCTGTTGTGTTGTTGTCTTGTCCTTTAGAAAATGAACCTGAAGGAGAATTGGTGAAATCACGTCCGTGGGCATCTCTGAACTCTGACCGACTGAAGGAACAAAATTGGACCCAAAGAGCACCTGCCGGGCCACTGAGTTCAGGTACCTGCCGGCTGCTCTCAAGGGACTGAGGACAAGGGTCCCCTTCCCTGCACCCGCCACGTGCTGCCGAGTCACTACTCCCATCCCAGCTTCTCGGTACTTCCAGGCTTCGGGGAGGTGTTCAAATCCTGTTGCGCATCCTTTCCAAATAGACAGTTTATGCTAAAAAGAGCCACTGGCAGTTAAATTAGATGATGCATATGTTGTCCTTGCTACTAAAGCTATACGGGGCAGGGAAGACGCCTGCATCCTTCGGGGTGTTTGGGGGGGTCCCCGGGATCCTTAGTGCAGAGTACACGGACCCTCAGATGCAAAGGTGTCATTTTGAATCACTGCCCCCAAATCTGTACTTGCTACAGAAGTAACGGGTTAATAAGGTTTACCAGTTATGGCTTGGAGACTGGGGATGGGCCTATACCAAATGATGGCTTCCGGGCAGCACATTTTTTTAGGGAATCTCATAGGCTGGAGTCTCCATGACTGTAATGTGAGTCAATTCCCACCTCTGCAAAGCTCAGCCTCTGAATGTGTGCAGGAAACTGACTTCGGAAGCGCCGGTAGGATCTTCTCGATATCCGCATTCAGGATCCATTTTACACATGGTACTTTGCTGGGGAAAAATAGGACGATTCCGGTGCACTGGTAACTTCTGAGGACTCTGGAATGCCTTTGACGGTTCGCTGCGCGATCGTAATTTATTTGTCTGCCGACTCTCCCATTTGCCTGTCTGATCATAGAGCTACTTACTCTGCGACGTGGAAGTTCGAGGCTAGGATCGTCTTCCACGTACTGCAACCTTGTGGGCGCCGCAATCTTTAAGAGCTTTATGAACTGGGATAATAGGTCACAGTTGCTCTAATTATTTTCTTGTCTATATCTTGTTCACTTTCCCCAAAGAAACCCGTTCACTGGTTCCGTCTGGGGAAGGCATTATGTTTAACTGTCATTTCCCTGGAGTTAAAAAAAAAAAACAAAAAACTATGCACATTGAGTGTTAAACTAATAGTTGACTTTAAGGTCAGCTGAAGTTTCTGAACTGTAGTCGTTTCATCCACAGAGGTTATCTTGTCTAATCTCATTGGGTTTTAGTCATAAATTAAAGAATGCTCAGTAGAATAGTTTATATGGGTCTGAATAGACATTTCTAGCATGGCGTTAAATGTTCAACAGTTTAATGATAGTTGTCAGCATGGAGTACTACACAGCATTCAAACACAATCTCACCAAGAATTAAACAAGAATAGATAGATGGATAGGTAGACAGACAGACAGAGAGACAAATACGCTAGAAATCCATGTTTGCACTCAACACGCGTGGCCTTGAATAGGCTTCTGGTGGAGGCAGAACACTTGATTTTGAGACGTGTTTCTCAGTGGTCTGGACATATTTACCCATTGTCTCATCCTTTGAAGATCAGTGTTTGGCCCTCAGGGGATAATCAATATATATTTGCTTTAAGTGTGTCATAAACACTTTAGTCCCTGGGCGATGAAAGAAAACAGTAGATTGAAACAAACAGATGAGCATTTTTAAATGGGAACACTGATGTGGCGTAACAATGGTTTCTGGGACAAGGGATAAATCTTCACATGATCATCTATAAACGGAAAAGGTGTGAATCACCAGTTTGCTTAGGTCAGGGCGGGCCAACTCTTTGTACAAAGGGCCAGGTAGTAAATATCTTAGTCTTTGTTGGTCCTGTTGTCTCTGAAGCAGCCACTCGATTGTTGCGGGAAAGGAGCCAGGACAAGGCGTGAGCAAGTGCGCAGGGCTGTGTTCCAGTTACGCTTTATTCTCAAAGTCGGCAGCAAGTGGACCTGGCCCTCAGGCAGGAGTTTGCCAACCTCTGGTAAATATCTAAATGAAGAGGTCCTAAAAGCCCCAGTCACTTTTGGAAAAGTGAACATAACTCTTACTCTCTCCTCGAATTTTATTACTTGCAAACTCACCCAATAGAGTCTATGATTATTGCCTGCAGGGAAGTCGCTCCCCAGACAAGCGCTTGGCTGGTGTGTGAGCTGAGTAGTCAGGATGGAGCCTGCACAGAGCCTGTGAGAAGGCAGAAGAGCAGCTGTTTCACCTGCAGAAGGCCGGGCAGGCCCATGAAACCCACGGGATTTGGAGAGGAGAAAATTTTCTAGTGATTTCATGCCTTTATCAATGGCCTGCCAGGAAAGATCCAGAAATCGTCCTGAAAGTGGTGTGGGTATAAAATCGAATTAAAACCCATCCCCAGAGGCCTCACCCCAGCTGCACACGCAGAGTTAATACGCGCGTCAAGCCTCAGGGCGGAGAGAACTACTCCATCTACTCCATTCAGCGGATGTGGGTAGGAGTCACCAGGGCCATGTGCAGGGGCTGAGCTACGGTGCAGGCAACACCACCCAATTTGGTAAAATGTGATCCATTCAGTCTGTTTTTCCAAACACCCTGTAACTCCAAACATATATATGGATATATGGAACATACATAGGCGATAAAACACGGACTACGAAAGACTTCTCTTGAATTGCAGCAGATTATATATCAGAAGCTTGATAAAGGGGTTAATCTTGGAGAATACTTTAATGATGCTGTAGATTATTTTCCAAAAGGCTAGCTGATGAATGTCTCAAACTTTTTATCTTATTTGAGATGTGAATCGGTAGCATAAATCATTTCGTTAAAATGTGGAATATTAACTGGTATTTTCCATGGAAGTGATTTGCTAGAATGCATGTATCTTTAAAGCAGTACTTTGGCAATTAATAAATTATTTTAGAACAGATCAGAACAGGAGAAAATGAGCCATAGAATCACAACCTAGGGACACCCCCCTGCTGTGGCTCCCTAAGTAGTTAAGAAAAGAAAGGCTGGCTAGTCCCACTAGTTTGATGTCAAGTCAAAGAAATTTGGGTAAAAGTTGGAGGCATCCCAACCGGGGAACAAACCCTAATTCTGCCACAGGATCTGTGTGACTTTGGAGAAGTTATTTCACTCCTGGAATCTGAGCCCCAGTTTCCCCATCAGTTAAATGGGCATAATGCTTTCTTCTTCACACAACTGTTATGAGGGTTAAATGTGATATAAAGTGTGTAAAGCACTGAATTCTGTCCTTGAGACACAGAAGGTACTTTAGTGTTTCGATCAGCTGTGTTGTTTTTGAAGGGGACAGTGGGTTGCCTTTAAATATCAGATTGTAGCAGCTTGAGTCACAGCCTTGCCCTTCTTGGGCCTGGGGGGTAGCTCCTGAAAGGATTAAGGTGGATCTGGCCTCCCTGATTTCTTGGAGGAAGAAGCTCTTGGAAAAGGGGGAGGAGCTGGCAGGCAGTTGATCCAGAGACGTCACTTCTGGATTTGAAGTACAACCTACCCAGGGCTTTCCCCCTCTATCCAGCACCTTTTATCCAAAGCTTCTCGGTGTCAACTTGGCATTCAGAGAACTGGGGGGTTCCTGACAACACAGATGATGTCTTACTCATACTCCAAATTCTTTCTTTCTTTCTTTTTTTTTTTTTTGGCTGTGCTATGCGCGGGATGCAGGATCTTAGTTCCCCGACCAGGGATGGAACCCATGCCCCCTGCAGTGGAAGCGCGGAGTCTTAACCGCTGGACCGCCAGGGAGGTCCGCATACTCCCAATTCTTAGCACGGCTCTGGCTGCGTGCGCGGGGCAGTTGATGTTAGTTTCCTCAATGAATGGATTATTGCCCGCGTGGAGATTTGTTATTATGTGCTTGTAACATATAAACAGAGGTCATATCAGAATGGCCTCTAATAAATGTGACTGAGTGTGAAACGTAGGGTACAGAACTTTCTTTTTTCATGCCCCAACATTTATGTAATAAAGGTATGTGTATATATATATTTTTCATGGGGTCAAAAGTGGCAGGAATATTTACTTTTCACTTTATGAGCGTGTGTGTCACTATACATTAAACGCAAGGTGACGCTCTCTCTCCACCAAACACCTCGCTTAGATGGGGTGAATCTTGTTTGTCCACCTTCTCTTTGCTTGGCCTCAACCCTCCTGCAAAGTAGACGGTCATCAATTTGCAAACACTAACCCCGCTGATTGGAGCCCATCTATTGCCTGAAGTGTTTCTGAGTCTGTGTTTCTTATGGGCACATCTGAAGGGAGGATATCTAACCTACATTGAAAAGCAATAAATGAATATTTTTTAAATAAAAATTGTTAAATAAATTATTGTAAACTTCATCCATACAAATTAGTGTATAATCGTGTGCACCTCTGTAACACGTTTTTTGACTCAGCTGCTGCACGCCAGACATTATAGATACAAAAAGTGGAACTAGAGAATTCTGCCACAGACCTGTTCACATTTAATCATTTAACAGGGAGGGGATACGTATACCCCCCGAACCCCACACACTGTGAAAGGAGCTATAAAAGTGGTATGCGTAAAGTGATAAAGTGTAACACACCCTAAAAGTGGGAGAATCTCAGTGTTCCTGGGGGGGCATGTGGATTCCTGGAGAATTAGCACCTGGGCCGCGGTCCACGGGGACCCACGTGCTTTGCAGACAGCCATGGGTACTCCAGACCTCGCATCAGCATCTGCAAAGATCCAGAGGCCTGAGTGCGGGAGCAGGAGGGGACGCAGGGAGCCATGAGTTGGGGGTGAGCTCTGTGGACGGTGAGACCACCTGAGCAAGTTTAAACACGGCAGATCGGAGCAGACCTGCCCTCAGAAGATGGTCCAAAGAGTCTGAGTGGTGGGGGAAGGTCACACCGAGGGCAGGGCTGCTCGGGGTGAGGAAGGAGAGGGTGGCTGTAGAGGCACGAAGGATGGTGTGCAAATCCAGGTGAGACACAGATGCTGTCACACAACCACTCGGGAGCCGTGACTGTAAAGTGTTTCACAGCCGGGACTTGAAAGCAGCAAGAAATGACACGCTCAGTCCTTCAGAACCTCAGTGTTCTCATCTGTAAAACAGGAGGGCTGTGCTCTGCTTTGTCGGGCTGTGGAGGACGGCCTTAAACAATGCCCGTGACACGTGGAGCTAAGGGTCTCGGGCCTGTAGCTCAGACCCCTTAGATTGTAGTTATTGCGATCCTCATTCATAAAGAGCCAAGACACATTCGCTTCGCCGTAAAAGATAAGGCAGAAGTAATCTGACTTACATCTGCGTTGTGCTTTCTGCTTTTCCAAAGTGCCTTGTCTGGCCACGCAGCTGTGTAAAAAATGAAGAAGCGCTCCACGAACTGATGTAGGAAGATTTCAAGGATATTTTGTTAAAGAAAAAAGCAAGATGCAGAAGCGAAACAGAAGTCTGGACTGCACTTCTATTTGCTGTATTTGCATAAAAACGTCTGGACGGATGGACAAGAAGCCAATAGAAATGTCTCTGTGTGTCGTCCCTGTACAGAGCAGGCAGGATTCAAGGGAGTTTCCATTGTTTTTATTCTTTCATTTATTCATTTTGTACACATTTTTTTTTTTTTTTTTTTTTTTTGTGGTACGTGGGCCTCTCACTGTTGCGGCCTCTCCCGTTGCGGAGCACAGGCTCCGGACGCGCAGGCTCAGCGGCCACGGCTCACGGGCCCAGCCGCTCCGCGGCACGTGGGATCCTCCCGGACGGGGGCACGAACCCGCGTCCCCTGCATCGGCACGCGGACTCTCAACCACTGCGCCACCAGGGAAGCCCTGTACTCATTTTTGAGCCTTGCAAATATAAAGGAAGGAAGGAGGAAAGTCTAAGGAGGAAACCCAACAGGAAGGAGGAAATGAATGAAGAAGGAGAGGAATCCTCATGTTGGGTTCCCCAGGCGATGACGGTACCCACAGAGCACAGCCACTTCTAAATAACTCTTCTGTTTCCTGCACTTACATTTCATGCATGCTCTTCTTTCTAAAATCCTCTAATTTAAAAGATGTTTTACAAAATATAAAACAAGAAGCTATAGCATTGCTCGTCCACTTTTTCAGTAATAGAGTTATAATTTCAAGACCAACTTTTCAAAATGATTAAAAGAGTTTTCTAAAATACCATTCGGAAGATATCTATGCATTGACAAAAAGCTGAAAATATAGCAGCAGTCATACTCTTTAGGATTTCTTTCGAGTATAAAAGGAAAGTGATTTTATATCTGAGTTGTGTTTTTTAATGCAGCAAAAGGGCTACAAAGAGCGTATTATGGAGAAATGGAGGTGTGTGAATATGGACTCTAAGTTTTCTGATGTGACTGAAACACTAGTAACTTACTTCTTTGTTAAAATTACTGTCGGTTTATGTAGGACTTTTTTGCTCCCTTAGGAAATAAATGTTGAGAGGTTGAGGTGTGAGTAGCTCTGACGCCTACAACCTGCTTTCAAAAGGCTCAGGAGTACGTGTGAGCCTGTGACAGAGCGTGTGTGTATGTGTGTGAGTGTGTGTGCGGGACTCATGTACTCACCAGTACTAAGCAGTGTGTATAATACGGTCCATGAAGGCACAAGGCAACTTTACTACATCCATTGTTCTTAAACATTTATTTCGTAAACATTCGTTTAAAATGTTACGTGTTGAGAGCAGAACTCAACACCCCCTTTACTATTGAAGTAAAGACAAGCTGTCCTTTGGGTGGAGTTCTCTGAGCCTGGCTCCCGCTTCCCCCAGGGGGGCTGGTTCCCCACCCATCGGGGCTTCACTCCCGGGGTCACCTGTCGGGCAGTGGCCGCCCCTCCACAGCGAGAGACTTTCCAAGGCCAAAGCCTTTATTCATGACAGAGCTGCAAGTGAACTCTGAGGACAAAGTACCCCCTCACTTGGCCTTTACTCGTTTACTGCCGGATCGAGTACCATAAACTTTACACCAAGAGACTCATGATCGTGTGCACGCGTGGGGGTGCAGTTGCGAAGGCCCGCGACACGGGAAATTCCTCCTTCAGAGAAACAGTGCGTCTGCCCTCCTGAAAATTGTGTCTGTCGCCTATAAATAGCTCATCTCTTTCTTTCATATGCTCTGAAGTCGCTAAGCAAAATGTCAGACTTTTGTGAATACTGTCTTTCTTTTAACTTATTCTCACACAGAAAGCAGAAGGAATTGTTAGTCGTTGAGCCCTTCTTGCGCTAATGGAGCCATCACGCTAGGCCTCTGTCACAGGAAGGTAAGCAGAGCGGAAAGAGAACTTGCTTACCTTGGGGTCAGGTGCCGGGCTCGGGGTGCGTAGGAACCGCGCCGAGGCCGTGATGCCTGTGCACTTTGTTCCATGATGTACAAGCCACCTGCAGTCACACAGGGTGTAGAACGAGGCACAGACGGCCCTGGGACGTGATGGGCTGGAGAGGAGCTTATTCAAAGGATGTAAAACTCAAACCACAGGGAAGAAGGAATGAAGGCGGGGGAGGAGGACGATCAAAGATAAAAATACGAACCTAATTCTGTAAGGAACAAACAAACCAAATCATTTACCTTCCTGACCTCCAACACTCAAACGGTGTTATTGCATCATTATGATACAGCAAAACAATTATTCCCAACTAGCCAAATTTATCCAGAAAGGCTACATTGCGTTTGCTATTCTGTGTTCGGTATCCATAGGAAAATTATATTTATATACAATGTAGGCTTATATCTTTAAATTATAAAAATATGTGCAATGCTGTAGAAATACATTGAGGTTATATTTGCTACATTAGATGTTAGCTGGCTATGAAAATCCTGAGGGGGAAAAATTTATGTCTCTCGATGAACAAGATAAGCAACAATGTTGCTTTTCTTCATTGATACTATAAAATTGATACCTGGTCACATTTTCTTCTTTGTTGTGCTTGTCCGCTGGTCCGCTGGTCCCCTTGACAGGCTGAGCCGAAGGATGGCGTCCCGCGACGGCAGAGTCATTTTGTTGGTTTGTGTTGTTTGGTGTTTTACCTTTCACGACTACAAGCAGATGATATAAATTCTATTTCAGTTATAAATCTTTAAAATTCTTTGTCAGAAATTCTCCACTAATGATTTGCTCTTACGGAAAATACAAACAAGTGGAAGTTGGGCAAGTGGGACGGTGGTCAGCACTTAGAGGCGGTTGGGCGGCTCCCGCCCCCAAGAACTGGAAAAGACGACGAATCAGATCAGCCCAAGCGCCTATCACAGCATAAATAGGCAGCCAGAGAGTCACAGAATGTGTCCGGTGACTGTGACATTTGCTCTCCGCTGAATTAGTCAGGACGGACCAGGCTATTTCACAAGTGAGTCAGGGATAAACCCAGGAAGCATAACGCGATAAAAGTTTATTTCTTGCTCCTATCACAGCGCTGATGCAGCTCCGGCAGCCCAGGCCCCTTCATTCTGTGGGTCTGCCATCTGGAACCAGAGGTTTCCAGGAAATCAGTGGGGCCTTGAGAAGCACAGGATGGGCGGAGCCAGCTTAAACCTTGCATTACTTGGAGATCAGATTCCAGACCTCAACCCTGCCCGGAGGGGAGCTGGCAAGTACAGACCCCTAGATGGGGACCCAGCCCTGGGCCCATGCCCTCCCAGGGCAAGTGGGCAAGGTGGCAGAGACCCGGACCCCGCCCGCGCACACAGAAACGCACGTCCCACCAGTGTCCCTTCCCTGGTTCAGTTCCGTCTCCATAAACGCCACTGGTACAATCTGGCCTCATGGGTCTGCCTCCCAGGGAGGGGCCTGGACCCAGGTTCTGAACGTCATTTCTGTTGCCCTCGGACGCGCTGCCTTAAACCCTGTGAACTCGGAGCTTGGTTAATGCGGGTTGGGCCTGTGGGTAAACAGCCCTGAGAATGTCTACTTCTGAAAGGACAGGCATGGGACCCCGGCCTTGAACTTGAGTTTTTCAGAGTCATTCCGGAACCACTGACCTTAGAATCACCTGGGGAGACTTCTTTTCTCCACAAAGTTGTGAGCTCCGTTCATGACCTATTACATCAGCGAGGGCCTGGGGGACCATTTTTAATAAATACCCACGGATTCTTATGGGCGCATGGATGGAGCGGCTGTGTCCTCACCAAGCGTGCGAGGCCGCCTCGCCCGCCCTGTGAGCCTCCCTGGGTGCTGGCTGCCCACCGCCTTCCTGCTTCGGAGCCGTGGGCCCAGTGAGCCTGGTTCTTTTTGCTTCTTTTAAGTCTCATTACCTGTGACCTGGCGGATATAATTACTCATCCTTCACTTTAACACTTCTTTTTTACTTTTTATCTTTTCATTATGGACGACTCAATACGAGTGGCCAAGCGTGCTTCATCTGCTCTCCCAAACATGGGTGACTTTGAAGTAAATCCATGTTAGTGTGTCATTTTATCCAGATATACTTCAGTATGAATTTTTAAAGTATAAAGTTTCCTTTTTGTAAGAGCATAACCACCTATCAAACCTTTAAAAATAGTCTTAATTATCATCAAATATCCAGGCAGGATTCAAAATTCCCAGATTGTCTCACATACTTATTTGTACTTATGCGTCTGAATCAGAATCCAGATACCATCCACAGGGCCTCTTGCTGGCATGGCTGGAGCCCCTCCTTGGACCCCCGTAGGTTTCCCTCACTGCCCCACCTTCACACCCGCCTCTTGTCACCCGCGCGTGGTGAAGCTGGGTCACTTGTCCTGTAGAGGGTCCCACCATCTGGACTTTGCTGATTTCATCCCTGAGGTGACGTGGATCATGTTCCTCTGACCCCTGTGTTGCCTACAAGCGGTGGCTGGATTCGAGGCATCATCAGATTCTGATGTGACTTGTGTCCTCCTACTTCTTCACGAGAGGGAAGCATGTAAGGCCTGCGCTACCCCTTCTGTGATGTTACATTGGTCGGGGGTCCCTAGTTATCAGCCAATCCGTCTATTATCAGGCGGCCCGCCAACCTTCTCAGTCAGTGGTGCTCATTACCCAGACTCGATAATTCTTCAGGTTTACAAACTGACGTTCTACCGGTTCCCTTCGTGGATTAGCTAGAATGCTTTCATAAAGAAAAGTTCCTTCATCGACAGTTTGGCTCCTTTTGTATAAGAAAGCAAGATCCATGCTTCTGAGCCTTTACCCCTTTCCCAAGTAATGATCTCCCTTCTCTTTTGATGAGGACTGTAAACTCTAAGAAGTGAAAAGGCATTTATTACAGGAAAAAATCGGTATCTCAGGAGGTTTCCCTTGTGTTTGCTAAGCTTACATAGTTTGTCTTTTGTACATGTTAATACTGATGAGGACAAAAATAAGAACTAATTTTTAAAAAAATATTATTGAAATACAGTTGATTTACAATGTTGTATTAGTTTCAGGTATACAGCACAGCGATTCAGTATATTAGTATAAGAAGATACATATATATATATTCTTTTTCAGATTCTTTTCCATTATAGGTTATTATGAAATATTGAGTATAGTTCCCTGTGCTATACAGCAGGTCCTTGTTGTTTATCTACTTTATATATAGCCGTGTGTATATGCTAATCCCAAACTCCTAATTTATCCCTCCCCCACCTCCTTTCCCCTTTGGTAACCATAAGTTTTTTCTCTGTGAGTCTGTTTCTGTTTTGTAAATAAGTTCATTTGTATCATTATTTAGATTCCACATATAAGCAGTATCCTATATTTGTCTTTCCCCGTCTCACTTGCTTCACTTAGTATGATCTTCTCTAGGTCCGTCCATGTCGCTGCAAATGGCATCATTTCATTCTTTTTTATGGCTGAGTAATGTTCCACCGTGTATATGTACCATGTCTAATGAGAGCTAACATTTAATGAGCTAGCAGGAGTTAGGCGCTGTGTGGTCGGCACACACGTGGTCTCATTTAAACTTCTCCGCAGCCATGAAGTTGATGCTCTGATCATTCCCGTCTGCAGTGAGGCGTCCGAGGTGTGAACGGGGGTGTTGCATCTTGTCCATGGTTGTCTGCCTGTGAAGCTGTAGCCCCAGGTTCCGGGTGGTCCGGCTTTGAGCATGGCAGACTGTGAACTTGCGAGCAGCTTCCTGCATGTTTGCGGGATGAGGAGAGAACAGGGATGCAGCAGACAGAAGAACGTTCCAAAGAAACGCAAGTGTTCAGCTATGTCCTGTAGAGAGTATAGGCAGTCAAGGTGGTAGCGTCAGGGGTTAAAGGTCATCTGGTTGGTTAACTGGGCTCAAGTACGGAAGTCGCTCCTGGCTTCTCCAGCCTACAGATGAACAAATGAACTTGTTAACAAAACAGAAGATCATGGAGCCCACAGCTTTGTGCTGGGGACATGAGCACCTCCTGCTGAAACGTGGCGTTAAATGCCAGCTTTGTCGGCAGGTGTGCGCAGGTGTGTGCAGGAGGGGAGCCTGCCCGGATGCGGGCAGCTTCCTCTGCAGCACCTCCCTCAATGCTTCCAGAGTACGTGGGACCCAGAAGGGAAGCTCAGGCCCTATGCTCACCCGCTGTGCAGGTGATTACAGGGAGTTTCCAATCCTTCCACTGAACCCCTCTCACCACCACTTCATGCACACCTGTGCCCCTAATTAGAACGCACACTCACGGTATAGATGGGGTCTATTCAGCCTTGGTGCCTAAGAGTGTAGAAGAATCCAGAACACTGGACCATTGAACCTGCTTGGAGTCTGCAATCCCCGAGGGACTTCATCCACGGCACCTGTTACCTTCCTCACTGTGTCTGTAGTTCAGGTGGACAGCAGGTCCATCAGTACCATGCTGACTGCCCCCCCGCTACCCCAGGTGTTTCCTGGGCCTGAGATGCTGGCTTTGCCTGACTCTGTGGTCAGAAGTCTCAGGGAGCGTCTGCTGTCCCTGCCCCGGCTGTTTGCTATAGCAGTCCGTCCTTGTTAATTTGAGAGGCAAAGCAGGAGGACTCCGTTCATGCTAACAGAAGCTCTTTCAGATGTTAGATCACACCTCTTCCACAATTAAGGCTATTTATTTCCCTGACACCAGTCCCAGTGCCGTGGTGAATAATAGAACACCCTGTAGATAAGAGTCCACCCGGGAGACATTCAAATCCAAACACCCTCTCACCTTCCAGGGAGCAGAGACCCTGGTTCCACCTGTTCCAGCCACCTGTCACAGGAGGACCAAGGTGATGATGGCTCACTGCCATGGCTGCCCGTCCCTCCATGTCTCTGTTGACGCCTTTATATCTGGTTTCAAGTGTGTGTGTGCACACGTGTGAGCCAGTGTGTAGCTGTGCATGCATGTGCACATGCTGTGTGAGGACAGTGGGACAGAGAGGGGAGAGCAGAGCCATAAATGAGGACAGAGCCCATGTGTGCTTATCCAGATTCCAGTTTGAATCAGCACGGTGACCAAGCCTGGCTGATGATTCTGCTCGAGGCTTGAGTGTAAGGAAGAACATGATGCTAGGTGCACGTTTTCACAGGCTCTGCAGGTTTTGTGGGGAGCAGCCCAGGGATGACAGCCTGGAACACACAAGGTACTGGTGAGGTGACTCCCTGCCAAGCTGCTTCATGCTCCCTAGGAATCTGCCAAGGCTTTTCTTGCAGATTTTCTTCCAGGAAACAAAGACAGACAATCAGAAGCTTTTTAAAAAAAAATCTGCCTGACAAGAGCCAAGACGTGTTTAAGATCCACGTCACTGACAACTCTCCAAAGCCCACTGGCAGGGATACGGTGTGATCTGGGCATGCCGCTCACTGCTCTGGCTCACAGGACAGATGTGATGCAGGAGAAGTGAACTCCAGGGACCAGAACCACCTAAATGCAGACATCAGAGCTGCCAGCCCAGCCGGAATGTGAATCCAGTGTCTGTGAGGTCGTTGGAGAGAAAGGGCCAGGGACTGAGAGTAAGGACCCAGGTGTGAAGTCCCATTCAGGGTTCAGCCTGTGAGTCAAATCTGAAGTCTTTATAATTTTGGACATCTGCACGGTGGTTCCTTTGTCTGCTGTGGTTAGAAGCTTATGGAAGTAAAACCCAATCTAGTTCTAAGAGAGTCCCTGACTTACAAAATCTGTAAAAAAAAAAATCTGATTTTGCTGCTTACAAAATCTCAAAGAGTACTCAGTGTGATAACAATCTCAGCATGAAAACATATTTCTATAGCAACAGATATTTTTTCTTCAATTAAATGAAAGCAAAGCAAAGCATCCCTATCCTATAAGAAAAACAGATAAAGTTATAGGAAGGAAAACCATGGCATTTTTGCTCTCTTGGAATATTCATGAAATGTGTATGATTTTTCTCAATTTCCATCTGGTGTCTTTTCTCATATATCCAATGCATATGTCATCTGAACTTCTCATGGGCTTCTGACTTTGTCAATAAAAAGTATATTAAAAATAGTGTTCTTTGTGAAAATTGTAGTGAAGGTGAAACAATAACCATTAAACCAGTATTAAGTGCAGCTCCATCCCATCCCCCACCATTTCCCTTAAAAGTGACAGGAAACTCTTCAGAATAATAAGATAATTTCATTAAATGGTTGTCTTATGGAATTCCAGTCCATGGGTATATTAAGTTTACTTAATTACTTGGTAAAATTATAAGCTACCTGATATGTTCTTGTTAAACGAATGAAGCAAAGTTATGAATAATAAGAATGCTTCATATCTACATATACCACTTTTCGTTTTTAAAGTGTTTTCACTTACACTACATAACTTCATTATAGAGTTTTAAGAGCTGAGATAAAACCTAGAAACAAAGCTAATAATTATTCGTACGATTTTAGAAGTACATTCACTGATCTGCATTATTTTTTTATTTTATAAAAATGTCTCTGAATTCCATGTTTCTGAGTGAGTGAGTGAGTAGTGGTAGTATGTAATTGGAGCAGGTAATTCACCTGCATTTCATCTGGGCACATATTTTGCCAAACCAAATTGTACCATGACCAAAATTCTATGGTGCCTAGATGGACTTGATTGAAATGGTGAAATTTCCCCCCAAATCAATAGAAATTTGAGAAAGTTCAATTAGAACATGCTTGTTTTTCCTCATCTCCCCCAGGATCCTCCCGCTGCTCTCCTGTCTCAGCAGGGACCATCCACAGCATCTTAGTTCACACCAGGACCATCAACTCTGCCTTAAATGTGGCCTCTCTTGTGCCATCAGGTGGTCCCGTGGCTCAGAAGCTGCCACTGACACCTCAGTCCCCTCCCCCCACACCTTTACTAAGTGAAGGACAGACATCAAAGGAGGAAAACCAGCCTCAAGCTCCTTTGGGAGGGATCAAAACACTTTAATGGCTCCAATGAATCAAAATAAACCTGCAAGAAACCTCTAATCTATGTTTAATTTTTAAATTAGACATTTTTTTCACACTTGCTCATGAGAATTGAATAGCCTGAGTTTTGCTGAAAATATTTTACATAAAAACATGTAATTTTCAGTTGATTTACATATGCCTATATAAATGTTTGGGAGTAGATTCCTCTTTTATTTGGTCAAAGCACAATTCCTTTCTTGGGGTGTTCTGGACAAGCAGAAAAGGCCATTTTTCCAGGAAACCAGATTTCTGCCTGGTGAACCAGTGCTTTGTGTTGTCTTGGCACTTGAGTTTCTAGGTGGTAGCCACCCTAACCTTGAGACTGATAACTGTTTCTAGCCCCTACCGTTAGCTTCCAAGACTCTACACTTTTCCGTAACACAGTCGGCTCCTGAGAGCACAACTGCTGAGCACACTTGCCTCCAGGTTGGAACGAAAAATACACACAGGCTCCCCACAACCAAATAGATGTCCCAAGTCCATGAGCTAAAATTCAGAAATACCCACTTGGGAGAGTTTTGCAGCCTGGTTATTCCAAATTTTTTAAATCACATTAACAGATTCTATATGCAGTTTAGAAATCCATTTTGCACTAAGGAGCAACACATTTGAAATAACATTTTGAAATGTATCTGTCTTCTCTGCTCCAGACACCTGCTAAGTGAGTCAATGTTTATTCCCATTTGATCACTATTGAGGATCTAGGGAGAGTATCATCTCCTTCTTACTTATAAAAAAAGTGAGGTGTAGAGAGATGAAGTCACACAGATAGTAAGTAATGGAACAAGGTTTAGAACAACCAGATGCCTGAAACCAGCATCATTGAAAGAAGTGAGAAAGGATATTGACGTAAAATAAAATTGAGTTGATCTCAGAATTGGAACTCAAGTACTTTGTGACCACTGTGAGAGAGAAAATGGCTCCAGACGGCTCCTTGAGGTGCCAGCAGATGATGGGCAAGATGCCTGTAGGTTACCGACAGATGCTTATACAGTGTTCAGTGCACAATATTTGGTGTGTAACAAAGCTTGGAAACTGAAGGCAATATATTGTCCTGGAAAGATCAAGGGCTTTGGAGTCAGACAGATCTGGGTCCAGATCCTGATCCATGACAGACTGGTGTGAGTGAGTGTCACTACATGATAACGTGAGGGTGACCTGAGGATGCATGAGATAACGTACCGCCTTGCTGGTTTGGTATCCACACAGTGGATCCTCAGTAAGTGGTAGGTACCTATAGATAGAAAAATGTTTTCATCTTGCATTGCTTATCTTAAAAATAGGACTTCAGAAGGGCTTTGGGGTCCTGTCTAAGGGTTCTGAAGGTCAGAGACTATACCTTTGTGACCAGTAAGTCCCATTCATGGTACCTAAGAGCTTCTAACATCCAACAGTGACATTTAGCCACTTCCAGGAGGGAAGTGACCTTTGTCGTGTACTTTAGATATATGGTGATTACAACACAGATGTAATTTTTTTAAAAATTTACCAGTTATAAAAGGGCATCGCAATACTTTTTGGAGAAAGTCATCCTAAGCGAAGAGTTATGAATCTGACTATAGTATTTACTTCATTCTTTAGGTAATCAATTGATGCCTCATTAATTTCAAGTGCCAGAATGTGTTATTTTTAATTTTCCTAGCTATCAAGTTAATAAGTCTGAATTAATCTAAGTATTATTTAGGCAGAGTGGCTCACCCAACAGGTGGTGAATGGGTTTCAAACCCCAGGGCTAAGGAACCTACTCTTTGGAAGGTTTCTTCTTCCTCTGCAGTCTAGTTAAGCATCAGCCCTTCCAGTGTGTACACACACATATGTATATACACACACATATGTATATACACACACACATGTAGAAGGTGTAACATAGTCCTCAGTCTGGGGTGTCTCTTGAGCTTTGAAGCCTCCACTGAAAATGACAAAAGTAGAACATGGACAATCGAATAGTATTCCAGAGCCTCCCGGGATGCGTCCCCGCCCCCCAGCCCCTCATTCCTCAGCCTTTTGGTTCGTCTCATGTGGTCACCTCTTCCACCTGTTCTCACCTGACCTCCCAGGTTCTGGCCCTTAACGAGTCCACTTTGCCCTCCCATCCAAACCTCTTCAGAATGTGGTTTCAGGTCCTCACTTTGCCTTCAGTCTTCAACTGACTGGCTGACCCTCCTCCAGCTTCAGCCAAACTCACTAGTGTCGCTGAGTTCTGACTTCCAAATCTAATTTACATATTTTAAAATTCATCTCGAGGGGCCTCCAAAGTGCATGTGACATCACTGGTCATGTTTCGGCAAGATTTCCTGTGCACCCTGTGCTCTCCTCTCTCCTCTCTCTGCTCCTTACTGCTGGGTGTCCCACCGCCCACCTGCAGCATCCTTGCTCCGTGCGCTCCCTTAATCTCCTCCACTACCACGGTCTAAGGTGCCACGAGTGCTGAGGACTCTTAGCCTGCCCCCAGCTCTGACTGTTCACGGACGACCGCCTTGATTTTGATAGAGCCCCAGACCCACACCCAAGTGTGGTCTTCCTTTCCTCGGAAGCCTCTTCCTCCGCATCCTTCTGACTCAGGACGCCAGCATCCTCCAGTTACACAGCCAGCATCACAGATGTGTCGCCTCCCTCTAGTCTGTGTTCCTCCTTCAGTGGGTCACCCTTCTGAGGTCAGGTCCACACCTTCCTCTCCACCCCTCGCCCTTCCTGCCATTCGCACCCTGAACAGAATTTTACCATCTCTCACCTGGACCACTCTAAAGACCACCTAACCCACGTTCCTTGGTTCTAGCTCTGGGCTCCTCAAACCTATCCTCTGTACAACCTTTATAAGAATCCACATAAAATCATAATGTAGCCATGACATTCCCCTGCTTAAAATCTTTCCAGTCCCTCCCATCACCTAGGGGACTGCAATCTTTAATCTGGTACAAGGCTCATGATTCTCTTGTCCCGTTCCCACCTCTCTTGCTGCTGCTTTACACCATGTACCTGACGTATCGGGGCTCAGCTACCCATGGACACCTCCAAAGATACCTGACTTTGCTTGAATGTGCGTCTGCATTTGATTCCTATCTTCTGTTGGTACTTGCCATTTAATCATCAGCACCTCCGCTAGGTCCCGCCATCTCTACGTCTGCCCCATCCCCACACTCTGATTTCAGTGATCATCTTATTCCACAGCACTCATGTCAAATGATAAATCATATTTCCTATAGTATTTTTACTTGCTTTGTTTCAATATTGATGTCTTCCTTAGGGCAAAGAACAAATCCTCTTTTCAGCTTTTGCCCCTGAAGGCTTCAGGGCGTGCCACATAGGCAGTACCTGGTATTGAGTACTGATTCCCGACTCAGTATTATTGAAAGTACTTGGAGTACTGACTCCATGAGGGAGTAACACCTTCCCTGGTCCTTTTCCCTCTTCAAAAGCATGTATGACTAACAGTAGATACGCACAGGTGCCTATACATTTTGATTTCCTCCTCCTGTCCTACACAGGAGAACATTTTGGGACATCAATGTTCATAAAAGCAATGGCCTGTTCTCACTTTGCTTTGTGGCTTTTCAGAAGTCCCCCACGCCCGAAGTCTGGTTGTACATTTTGCATCTTTGAAGAAAAATAAGGCTGAAAGTGTTAAACCGTTAGGATAATGTACGAAATTCCAGGTATTGGAAGGAACAGATATTTGGATGTTTTTTGATTAACGTTCAAAACAAATTAGCATCATCTATGATTGATTTCTAAGAAAAATTTCAACTCTATCAAAACCGGTGTTGGTCTGAGGCTCTTTTGGAAGAGAAGCCAAAGTTGCCAGGACAGTTGCTCTCCAACTTTGGCTTCCAAACTACCCTTTGCAAGTTAAATATTGGCTTATTTTTCCAAATCCCCTAACTTACTGCAGTAGGTGGACACCTAAAATCTGAACTGAATTTTCTTACTAATGTTAGGAATGATTCTATTGGCTTAGCTTTAAAATATGTCCAGAAGTTGAGATGAAGCATAAGTTTCAGCAATGTGAAGGGTCTGGTCCTCTGTTATCTGAAGCTTTCCTCTGCTTCCTCAAGGAATGATCCAGTACTGGAGCAAGGAGTCCACAGGACTCCTTACCACCCAGCCTCACATCCTCCTCAGGATAACCTAGCGTTCAGACCACGGCTCGCTCCCTTCCCCTATAGTCTCTGCTACCTCCAGAGTGAGGGCAGGTGGAGGGTCGGGGGTGATGGTGGAGGGGAAGCGCGTCCAGGCAGATGGCAGACGGGAACTCCGGGTACTGTAAGCCTGGTAAGGTAGAGGCTGAGTTAATGGCAGTGGGCAGTTGGGAGGGGACTGGGAAGCAGAGGCCTGGGTGGGAGCTGGTAACACTGTGAGCCCGAGCGGTGCCGTTAGAGACGTTCAGTGCCGTGAGTCTTGGGCCTGGAAGCTTGGGATCTGCAGCACGACTGGGCTCAAATCTCAGCCCCTTTACCAACAGCTAAGTGTCCTGCGGAGTCTGAGAATGTGCTCTCCGGACCCGGCTTCTCCCTCTGCAGATGGGAGGGATGGTGCCTTCCCCGCAGGGCTGTTGAAGACAGGTTGGGCAGCTCCTCTGATGAGCCCGGCAGAGCGCCAGGCGCAGAGCAAGTCACCGAGAGGACGCAGGTCCAGCCTCTCTCCTGGGGTCCGGTGCTTCCTGTAAGGGGACGGGGACCGGTCAGACCCAGCTGGGCAAGCTCTGTAGAGCAAATGGGTGTGGGCTCTGGGCTCAGTCCCGCCTGAGCCGCTTGGGCTCAGGTGGCTCTGGGCATATGGGCACCACTTTGTTCCCTGAATCATCGGGGCCTCACTGCATACTTGGCACCGTGCGAGGGCGCGTCAGTGTCAGCTGTGACCTCCTCAAGTGGCGGTTTGTGTCCGGAGTGGCGGCGTCTGGACCCAAGCGTCACCTCCCGTCTGTAAAGACACTTCCCTCACATTCACTTCACCCTCACGGCATCTCGGGGGTATCTCGGCATGGTTTTCGTATTTTGCTACTTTGCTCTGCTCACGGATATAATTGGGAAACAAAGGAAGGGAAAAGAGAGCAAGAAGGAGGAAGGAAGGAAGGAGGGAAGGGAGGGAGGGAGGAAGGGAGGGAGGGAGGAAGGGAGGGAAGGATAAACATGCAGAGCACAAAACCCCGGTGGCCCTGTGGCCCCTCTTGGTCACACAGTCACCAGGACACACCCAATTATTGCAGGAGAGCGAGGCTGTTTCCACCTGATGGAACTGATAGGCCTGAGGAGGGGACAGACTTCCTAGCCAGTCTGTGACTGAGGAAGACACAGTCTTTTATTCCTTGAATGACTCATGTGCCACCAGGAAGCAGTCCCAGGCAATACTCACCCTTTGGCGATGCACCCCGGGCATGACCTATGACCCGGTGGGGAGAGCTGTCTCCCACACTCTGCCCAGGTGCCTCTGACCCCAGCACGTTCCCTGTGGAGTCTCCAGTGCCCAGGGCATCACGAAGGACAGACGGGGAGGAGCCGGCCTGCTCTCTCTCCCACCTCCCCTTGGCCCTCAACTTCTCATTTGGGGAACAAAGGGAACACCACTGTAGTCAAGCCTTTTCCTTGTGCCTTTAGTAAAGAAATCATCAGTAGACATTCCTGCCGCTCTCCTTGATATTCTAGTAACTTATGCAGGACCGGCGAGCCCCTGGAGGGTTCGGGAGGTGCCCCCTGAATCCTCTCCAGTCAGAGTGAGCTCTCCCCTCCGCAGCCCTTCAAATTGCTTCGGACGGGATTCTCCAGCTGGCTCTCAAAACTACAGATCAGCTGCAGTTTGAAATCTGTGATGTCTGTGTTTCTTGAGGGGGAAAGGGAAAGGCCAAGTGTGTTAAAATTCCAAGTTGGAAAGGCTTCTGGAGCCAGGAGACAGGGCAGCAGGTGGGCCTGTGTCTTTAAGTGGCAGTGATGGGCTGTCTGGTTTGGGGCTCCCGGGGGGCCGGGGGGCCGGCCATGTGCCCCAGCTGTCCTGTCTGGGACGCCGGCAGCCAGGGGCCGCCGTTTCAGCTCTCCGAAGCGTCGGCAGCCTGTCTGCAGGCTGTCCGCCTCTGAACCGCAAACCCCCCTCTCTGGGACAGAAGGGGTTCAGAGTCCTTTGGAGTCACGGTAAGGCCACAAGCCGAAATTTCCAGGGCCAAATGGGTAGCTTCTGCTGGAAACGACTTGTACCTGAGCAGAGTCAGCTGTGTGTTCTGGAGGCTCATTCACCCTTCAAATTCCACAAGGACACACCGTGCCTGGGGCACAGCTGAAGGGGCTGTGGCAGTGAGATTACATCCTCTGCGGCAGCCCGTCCCCCCAGCCCTCCGAAGCGTACCTGCCGGAGACCATTGCCAGCTCGCGGGTGCTGCTGGGTGCTATTCAGGAACGCAGCCTGAGTCCTTCCAGGTTTTTGTTTGCCTCTGACGCTGGCGCAGACTTGAAAGCACCCAGGCTGCGATGGCTGTCTGACTGTGGGGTTCATGATCGTCAGAAGGAGAGTTTACATCGGAACACGATTTGGTCATGGAATGCTCATCTCCAAAACGCTTCTGTCTGAGAGATTTGCAAGGCACTGGGTCTTTTCAAGCCTGCTAGCAGCTGGAGTTCAGCAGCAGCTTCGGATGGGTTTTGAATGCTAATCACTGCAGTACCCAGTTGTCGCCGCGTCTTATTGCTGAGATGTCATCATGAAACCGTCGCTCGGCTGAGATGCTTTCAGAGGGGACGTAGCAAATACTCCAGATCCACGCCTTCCTGCTCCACGTAACGAGCCGCCGACTAAGAGGCTTAGGTTTAGTGTCAGTGTCCTCGGAGGACGTTCAAGGTCACAGTGGGCGGTGTCTGGAGTTTTGCTGCGGAAGCACCGAAGGAGACCATTATAAAGTGGTCTCTGTGGACGCGGATATCAGTGCATTGACGAATCGGGGGCAAATGCAGGAGGAAAGCTAAGAGAGAGCACAGAAACAATGCGAGTTACTGTTCAGATGTGCTTCTTCATGCTGGCCTTGTTTTTATTCCTGAATTCCGGCGACAGCTCCTGGGTGGGCTGAGCTTGGTGTGGACCTGGGCACCGCCCACGGCATCTACAGATGTGCCTTTTTGCCCACCCAGCTCCCGTGCTCATACATGCCTGCCTGCAGGGTCGGGTGAACAGGTGCAGCACCGGGCATCGCAGGTCAGCCGGCCCCTCCTGGTCAGCGTGTCGCCTCGACGAGGGCAGGGCTGCCATCCACGCCGTCACTCCTATTAGCAGGCAGCGCTGCCAGCCCCTCCCCACCTCGGGCGTGTGTGGCGAGGCAAGCGTTTCACTCTGACCCTCACGCGTCTATCACATCCGTTTCGTCCCTGTGTAAGGGGAGAAGATGCATTAATCTCTAAGAAGCCAAATTGCGTGCTACGTGGTAAAAATTATTTGACAAAATATAAAACACGCACTGAATGTGCTTACCTAGCAGTCCTGCTTCTATGTTACCTGGGCCGTGGTCGTTAGGACCAGGCCTGGGTCCTACCAAGTCCGACATCGTGATTCCAGTCATGCTTTTGTCAGCCTAGGGACATAAGCCTGAAAATGTTCCAGGTTGTCACCATCTGTGGTGGGATCGGACAAACATTTAGGTTTCCTTATTTTTCAAGCAGAAATGATAGAAGTCTTCTGGACAACGATTCCTTTTTTGAAATGACCTTTTTATAAAATCCTTGCATAGGCATTCTCTGCCTTATTTGAACTCTCCTTTCAGTTTTAAGCCAAATTTATGTATGCAATTAAAACAAATTTATCAAAACTTTATACTAAATTTATATACTGAGAATATATAAATATTTATATATTTATGTGTGACTATATGAATATATAAATATTTACTTATTTTTTTTTTATATTGTAATAAATAATATCTATATGTGTAACCTAAGGACTTTTTTTTTAAGTTTACCGAAGCCACCATTTCAGGTCTGCCTTCCTGGCAATACAGATATATATTTTTTTAATTAGGAGACTGAAGTTTTCTCTCTCTCTTTTCTTTATCATCTTCTACCCTTTTCACTTTAAAACTGTGCTACAGCCTCTCTAACTTTTCTATTTAAATCTGGCTCCACGGAGACCCTTTTTATCCGGCCAGGACGCTGCAGTGAGTCAGGTTCAGAGCAACAGAAAGGAAGCCATGAAGACGGGACTATTTTTGTGGTTTGCTTTGATCTATACTCCGCTATTTAGGTCTCCGTTTCACATGCAGGAGGGCTGGCGTGTTGGAAGGACCAGTTTGCCTCCGGCAGAGGAGAACGTGCTGCAGACTCCTTGCACGTCCTCAGGGTCACTTCCACGGCCCCGGGGCCCTCCGGGTATTCAGTTTTATTTTTACTTTATAATCTCCCTGAAGGCTGTTTGTCCAGGCTCTGAGTCTGATGCGGTCACACCTTCAAGGTTAGACACGCAGTAGCTTCCCAGGACCAGGGCTGTTCTCGACCCCCAGCCCGGGGAGGTTCCACACAGGTTATTGCCCTATACGTCGTGTGTGTATATCTGTGTGCATGTGTCTGTGTACGTACTTTTTTGAGACAGAAAATGTTAAGATAACTACAATCAGAGGTATTATCCTCATATAATTATCATATTTTCTATCCATTGCATTTTCTTCTTTTTCCGAGAAAAAAATTGACAGGAATGATTATATAATGAAAGGTGTCATTCATCACGTTACTCTTCAGAGTTTGCAGAGATGAAGCATGCAAACCATTGCTGCTGCGAAGGTTTATTCTGTGCTAGCGAGAGCCGCAACCACGACACTGGCTACCCCTGTGAAAGCCAATGAAACCTGCAAAACGTGGAGGCGCATATTATAAACAGTCTCCCTCCTCTGGTCCTCGAAACATTGTTCAGCTGGACGTCAGCACATGAACAGGGCACTTCCAACTTCCAAGCGGGTTGCACTTCCCCAGTTCGTGGGAAGGGCGGCGTTTGCAGGTCACAGTGCGAGTCTCCCAGAGATCTCTTCCTATCACTGCGCTCATCCGTGAGGCTTCATTGTTTCCTTTTCCTCCCAAAGCTGATAAGCCGCAGCCTTAGAGATGCAGCAGGAGATTGTTATTCTCTCACCTTGTGTTGACTTCTTTTTCTTTAAGTAATTACCATGGATTGGCTTTTCTACAGTGGACAAGAAATTGTTCATTTATTAATGGCTGCGGAGTACACAGTGTCCTCTGATGCAAGGAACAGAACAAACATGTCCAGAGAGACAGACTGGCAGCCAGCCTGCCCGACGGCGGAAATGGGAGTCGATAAGTCTGTCGGATACTTTTGACCTGAAACTTGTCCTTCCTTGAGGAGGGGGGGTTAGGTGGTGGTCAGGGGAGAGGAGGGAGGAACTCGTCCCACGTGGGGCTGAGTGGGTACGGGAGGGAGCCTGCGGTCCCGCGTGTCCTCAGCCACAAATGCCGGCCAGGCTCCCCGACAGCCATTCCAAAGTGGGGGCGCCTGTTCGGTGCCCATCCCCCCGACGTGCCGCCTCTGGTGCTCCGCCACCCAGCTCTCCCCACTCCAAAATGACCAGCCTCGGGCCCCGCGCGGCTAGGAGCGAGGCTGAGGCCTGAGAGAGGCCTGAGATGCTTCCGGGGAAACCGTCTGGGCCAGGTCAGACGGTGTCAGGAGCCGTCCTGCTGGCCCTTCCTGCGTGGGAGTCCGTCCCAGAGACCCTCTTACCCCTTCTCCCCAGCAGCGTCTGGTTTTCTACTTCAGAATCCACAACTCGTCTAAAAGTGATGAGATTTGGGTTTGCCCCTATTGAACGGGAGCTTGCGAAGTGGCGGGAACGGGGTCCCCAGCTCTCTCGGGCACGCGGGCTTCTGGTAGGATTTTGGTCGCGTGATGGAGCGTGAACACCTGGGCACAGGTGGCAGTGGGCTCCCTCCTCGACGGACCCTGAGTCCCCGATCCACCTCCGCCAGCTTCTCTGAACAGAGACCGGGTGTGTTTCCTGTGACCACTGCTCAGGCAAAGGCAGGCTCTTACAACTTCCGCAGAGTGAGTTATATGCACGTGCGTGTGTCCCGTCGCAGTGATGGGACAAGCGCGACAGTGAACAATGCTCTGCAGAGGAAGAGCGCGTCGGCGCCCAGCGTGGCCTCCCAAACACCTACCCGCCGCCACCGTACCTGTGAGCGTTGGAGGCCAGTGACTTGGTTCTTTAGAAGAGATGGTTACAAGGAACAACACAAGACGAAATGCGAAATCTAGAAAGGGATCCACGTCACCCTGAAATAAAACGTAACTAGGCAATAGACAGATACAGCAACCATACCACATTTTGTGCTGTGCAAAGAAAGCATAAACTATATCGATTCTGAAAGCATAAAACTATATTAATTTTTTAAGAAAAAATAGACCAAAATATTTTTTAAGGAAAGATGTTAGTTTTCTATAATGCCTGGAAAAGAAAAGTTAAACTTTACAGTAGACTAAAACCTCTGAATTTCAAAATAACAGATGAAGACGTGCTTACGCTTTTTGTTATAAATTTTACTCCCTCTGAAGTGCGTCACTGGTGCGCCATATCTAGAAATTCTGTGGTGTTCTAAAGTTGCTCTGTGACCTTTTGAGCGTAAACAGGCTTCTGAACTTAGATTTCACTCTGGTTCATGGGGCACTTTCCTGCATTTGACTGAAAATCCAGGTCCTGGGTCCTAAATCGCAACTTACTCGGCTGTCATGGCCTGTGTGACTTATGGCTATTTGTGAAAATCAAACAAGATGCAAAAATCCTCAAAGAATAAGGATTCGTGACATTCCAATGGGTACGGTCAGCCCTGGAGGGTTTTAAAAACTATGTTAAGGAGCCTCTCTTCTCCTGGCATCGGGGGTTTAGTGGGTGTGCTCCTTCTGGTGAGCAGTTTGCTTGTCTGTCGACATCAAGAAACAGAACATCCCAGCCACATGGCCCAGTAGCTGGACCTCTGAAATGCGTCCCACAGAGATTCTAGAAAACACATGTACATATGGGACAAGGGGGTGCATTCTCTGTTTGGTTTGAAAAGGTGGGGAGAGGGCATCCTGAACATATTCTGAAAACATGCTGCAACCACAGGGGCTGTGAAGCAGACAGTAAATGTTAAAATAAGTTTAATTTTATTGACATGAAAAAATACCCACACATGTTTTTTTTAATGGAAAGGCAAGTTATAGAGAGCATCCATGTGTGATCCATTTACACATAAATGTTTTCCCATGCATATACGTGTGCGCGCACGTGTGTGTGTATGTGTGTTTGTGTGTGTGTGTGTGTGTGTGTAGACAGGGATGGATGTAACCATGCCCTTAAAATAATAGCATTAGTTATCTCCTTGTGGACGAGAAGTTCCCTGATTTTTGTACTCCTCCCACAGTGTTTTAGTATCTTACAAGGACATGCCTCATGTTTACAAAGAACACAAGTTGTATTGAAATCAACATAAAATTTTTTGAGATTATTCTGGAGAAACCAGAAGTTCTATAAAGATATAAATTTTGGTTAATTTTTAAAATGCACTTGATAATCTATTCCAACATGTAATTATCTGATTCTGGATATTCAAAAATGATATTCAAAGACATCGATTCATTCATTGTCTTGTCTTAAACTAAGCAAAAAGAGCAAACACCCACAGAATTAGTGCGCGACTGGTCCACAGCCTTTCTGCAATTAGATGAAGTTGTCTTTCAGAAATCCCTAATCAGTTCCTGACTTTTTTTTTGAAGTATAGTTGATTTGCAATGTTCTGTTAGTTTCAGACGTACAACAATGTGATTCAGTTAGACATATATATGTATATTCTTTTTCAGATTCTTTCCCATTATAGCTTTTACAAGGTATTGAATATAGTTCTCTGTGTTCTACAGTAAGACCTTGTTGTTTATCTATTTTATATATGGTAGTTTGTATCTGCTAATCCCAAACTCCTAATTTATCTCCCCCTTCCACACCACTTTCCACTTTGGTAACCATAAAGGGGAGTCAGTTTCTGTTTTGTAAATAAGTTCATTTGTATCATATTTTAGATTCCACATATAAGTGATATCATATGCTACTGGTCTTTCTCTGTCTGACTGACTTCACTCAGTATGATAATCTCAAGGTCCATCCATGTTGCTGCAAATGGCATTATTTCATTCTTTTTTATGGCTGAGTAATATTTCATTCTGTATATGTACCACGTCTTCTTTATCCATTCATCTGTCCATGGGCACTTAGGTTGCTTCAATGTCTTGGCTCTCATAAATAGCACTGTAATGAACATTGGGGTGAATGTATCTCCTTGAATTAGAATTTTCTCCAGATATATGCCCAGGAGTAGGATTGCTGGATCCTATGATGACTGTATTTTTAGTTTTTTAAGGAACTTCCATACTGTGCTCCATAGTGGCTGCACCAGTTTACATTCCCACCTAGAGAGTAGATCACGTGCTGGGCCACAAAGCAAGCTGTGGTAATTTAAGAAAACTGATATCATATCAAGCATCTTTTCTGACCACAACACTATGAGTTTCTGACTTTTAATCTGGATTAACTTTTCAAGTGTCTGAGGACACATTTTTCAAACGTTTTGTTTAATCTAAGTTAGAGATGACTTCACACTTAGCAGTGATGTCCATGAATGTGTGTCAACACTTTCTTGTTTTGAAGGCCTTAGAGGATTCTCTTCAATTAGGAATTTCAGTCTGCAGATACACACATGTTATAATAAATGATTGACTATTAGGAAGAAAGAAGCAAGATATTTTATTTCCCCTGTGAAAGCTCCCTTCCTAATCTGGTTTATATGATACTTTTTATTGTACTTTACAGCTTATATCACATGGTGCAGAAGTTTGGAATGTTACACTTGAAAACAGAACAAACTAAACCAAAATAAACCAACACACCTGAGATGATTCACGCACATTTTTCCTTCTTAAGAATACGAGTGGCTTTAATCAAGAAAACACTTATTTTTTCTCAAAGTGATAGTGCTATTTGCCATAATGATAGAAGGATGATCAGTAAGTATTTCCTGATTGTTCTGTTTTGCTCAGTCTTAAGCCTTAACATTTAAAAAAAAAATGTCTCCTTTGTGTAAGGATGGATCCTCCGCAGGCTTTGCCAAGGTCTTCTACATGCGTATTATTTTACATGTGCATGTTCTTTGCCTGTGTTCTTGGCTCAGTTGGCTACTGTTTGAATAATGACAATGAAAATTTAGGGCTAAAGTGAAGATTCTAGAGTCCATATCTCTTCTTCCAGGCAGCGGCATTCTGAGGCCTGGACACGTAGGAGAAAAACAAACACGCTGTATCCCCCTCCCTGCAGAAGTCTCCCCAGACCCCCACACCTCTTGGGCAGACAAGAGGCTGCTCTCTAGGCTGCATCCTGATGCCTGGGCTGAAATTATCTTCCACTAGAATCCAAGCTCCTGGATAAGAGGAGCTGGTGATGCTGTAAGTGAGGTTTGCAGCCTGGGTCCCAGCAGCCAGAACCAAGCGTGGGAACATCCTGCACACTCAGAACTGACTCTGTCTGATGTTGTCCAGGAAGAAAACCTGCACGAGGCTTTGGGGGGCAGCTCTGATTTCTCAGCAGCTTCAGAAGTAACGTGCGATATATTAGTGATTTCTTTGGACCCTGAGGAAAACCTAAACAGTAAAAATTACACAGATTGACTAAAACTGAAGGTTTCATGACCAGAAATGAATAGAGAAAAAGCACGTGTTGATTTTAAACCAACAAAGAAATCGGTGATGCTGACACA
Source organism: Kogia breviceps (assembly GCF_026419965.1). Lineage (NCBI taxonomy): Eukaryota > Metazoa > Chordata > Mammalia > Artiodactyla > Physeteridae > Kogia > Kogia breviceps. The sequence continues at coordinate 102,280,049 of NC_081320.1, forward strand.
CAGGGACTCCCCTGTGACTGACTTGTAAGGTCCTCAGAGGGAGAAATCGCTCCCATATCTACATCTCTCAGCAACTGTTACTTAGAGCTGAGAAATGCATTTGCCTGTCAAGAAGATTCTCAGCCTGAGCTTGAAGACTTTAACAGTTTCCCGGATATCAGACCCGATCTTGTTGGTGGAAAGTGGAAGAATTTAGATTCTCCACCCTTTGGTAACACATTACCTATTTCAAACCACAGCCCCGTCTGAACACAGGAGAGCACAGCTTCTGAAATGGTAGCCAAGAGACGTGAAGTGGCAACTTTACTCTCTGGGCTGAACAAGTTCCTCTCTGAGGCTCAGTTGTTGCTTTTTTCCCACTAGAGTCACAGATTGGAGGCCACTAGCGAGGAGCTTGGAGAGTGCCATCCTGCTGGGCCCACCCAGCTGGTGACAGTGGAGTGAAAGAGGACTCCCTGCATTTTTCTGGACCTCCTTATCTCTCTCTTTCCGGTCCTTTCATAAGTTACTGATGACTGCACAGCAGGACCACTGCACAAGTAAATCTTTCCCCACAGAGTAATGACCCGACATCCCTATCTGTGGATCCCCCATCCACCCATCCATCCGCCTGTCCATCCATCCATCCATCCATCCATCCACCCATCCATCCATCCACCCATCCATCCATCCATCCCTCCATCCCTCCATCCATCCCTCCCTCCATCCATCCATCCATCCACCCATCCATCATCCATCCTTCTTTTCCTTTGTGTATTCATTCATTCATTCATTTCCATAGTCAATCAACAAACATTTTAGGACTTCTCTCATATTTGGGAGAGAATGGTAAACAAAACAGGAAAGTTCCCTGACCCTGCAACTCAGCATATTAGTGGATGACACAGACAACTTGATAAATGATTAGAATAAACTCAGAAACGCTACATCAAGGAGAGAGCATGGTGCTCTGAGGGCATGGCTGAAGGGAACCCAACATTGTCTAGTGGATCGGAGACATCCTAGTATTCATCCAGCAGCAGAGGAAACAAGAATTGAGCGCAAAGACCTAAAAGCAAGAGAGTCATGGCAACTTGGAAGAAGGGTGAGAGGTTCACCCGGCCAGACGGCTGCTGTGATGGGGGTGGTGAGGAGCGAGGTAGGAGGGGTTCTTCTTGGAAATCCATGTGAAGCGGTTTGGACTTTTAGCCACAGATGAGGGAAGATGCGGCTGACCTGAATCAAGTCGGGGATAGACACGGTCATACCTACTGTCTAGTGATGAGGCCCCAGCTTCCACCTGGGGAGCTGGGTGTCAGGGTGTGGACTGGAGAGGGAAGCTCTCGGGACATTTGCAGCACCTTGGACACGACGAGTGGGTGGTCATGGCCAAGCTGATCATGGGGCAGACGGGGACACGATCTGGGAGCAGGTCTTCAGGGGTGGTGGACATGCTGATGCGGAAGCTGGGGGGAGGCGTGGCTGCTTCCCAGGTGGAGCCCCTGGAGGGTGGCGATGCGGATACTGACAGAGTCTGGAGGAAAGGGGGTGAGTTCCATGTTGGAGATGCTGGCTTTGTGTGTTATCACTGCACAAATAACGGGGGGCTTTCGGCTGGTTGGATGGATGTTCTAGGTGGGCCACAGAGCCTGAGGGGAGCAAGGAGCCGTTCCCCCCAAATTGAGATGTTGATTCTACTACCAATAGCTGAATATTGTGATGCAAAATTTAAAGAAATTCTTCTTTTTTTTTTTTTTTTTTTTTCTTATTTTAACTCTTGAAGCATTTGTTTTGTGTTTGTTGGGGCCCTGAGTGCGTCCATAATCCCAGGCCCCTAGCAGAGGGTCAGGAAGTGCAGCCGAGGAGTTGAGGGCGCTGGATCTGCAGGGCAGTTTGTGGGTTCAGGGCCACTCCTGGACATGGTGCATGCCTGCTTCTTTCACTAAGTCACATCAGCACCAGGTCAGAAGACAGAAAACTCGAGGTGTGTTGTGATTTTACAGATTAACTGAAAAATCAATCAGTTATTTGTTCCCTTCTAAAATTAAACATCTACTACATTGAGATATGAGTGAAGGGTACTCACCAAGAAAAGGCATTTGGGGCTTAGTACGTACGTTTGTGTGATTTTGAGTTATGCTGGGTTGGTTCGAGGGAATTCCTTTCCTTGGGAATTAACCAAGAGAAATGACAGAATTAAGAACGTAAAAGATAAGTACATTTGAAAATTACTTTGTGACTTTGTTTCCACTGAATTTTTTCCTCTTTTTTTTTTTTTTTTGCTAAATTCTCTACTTAGTTGTAGAGAAAATTCCCACATTTTTTCCCCTAATTTGAGAATGCCGAGTGAAACTGGGCTTGATTAACATTAATTGGATGTGGGAGACTCAGGCTTTAAGCTGTAATGAGCCCACTTAGGACATCACTTTATACTACGTGCTGTGGATCTCCTGAAATGCATAGAGGTCTCTTTGCAGATAAGCACAATTTGTGTAAGATTAACACACAAGCCCTCATCCTAAACATTCAGAAAGCGCCATCTTCTGATGTGTGAATTCTGTCCCCAAAAGAGACAATCACAGGAGGACCATGAGGAGAGGAGAATGCTTCTCTTCCCTGTTATGACATATTTCATAAATTAGCAATTGTCAGCAAATATGAAGAAAGAAAATTGTGGCCAAGAAGAGGGACAGAGGATTAGTTTTAAGTCAAGTTACCAAGAAATCCACTAAGGATCCAGCCACAGTGAGCACTTCTGATGAGAGTAGATGCTTTGAAAAGACTTAATTTTTTAAATTCAAGTCGTTCTGTAGACTTGGTCTCTTGATATGACATAGATTGGCTCCTAAGAGACCCTTGGGCTCTCCTAAAAATTGACAAACTATTCGGGGTCACATTCCAGAATCAGAGGCCCTGTGCTTTCTGCAGAGGATGTGGTATCTGAAATCACAGTTCTCATACAGGGAACCAGGAAGTCTGGGAAGGCCCTGGACAACCCGGCCTGATAGACGCCCCACAGCCTCACAGTTAACTCTGACAGCCACTGCTGTTGGAAGCGCTGCCTGCTGCCCCACTGTAGACGAGGCCAGCTGGTCATGAACAGATTCTGTCTGTCCCCCCACTGCTGAAGACACACGTTAGCCAAGCTATGGGTTTGTCACCTCTGCATCCATATGCCCAAAGGCTAAGGGCAGGCATCACGTTTATAAGTCTAATCAGCAAGTAAATAAACTCTCTGTGTAGCTTCTTCACCAATAAAATGTCATCTTTCATAAAAAACAATTTAAAAACGTTAAGGTGACATCTGCACTGAAAATTACAAATATGCTTGAGTTTGCTTTCTGTGAGCTACTAGCTATGAGCCTAATTTTGCCCTGATGATGATGTCGCAGGCTGTTGATTTACGTGCACGTTTGCTCTGAGCAAGTCTGCTAATCGGTGTGCACGTAACGCTGAAGCCTTGGCCTCTTCATAGTAGCACCCCCTGCCAAGTCACGTGTGAACTGCTGTGGCCACTGGGTGAGTACGGTCCAGCCGCAGGGCTTCTCCCAGTTAGGAGGAGGAGGAGGACTCAGAATAGCTTTGCCCCTATGATAGGTTGTTTGTGTTAAAGACACCTCGTCTCTGCTCATATAAGGCTATTGCAACACAAGCTGTCCCTCTGTAAGCTCTGTCTTTAACGAATACTTAGAGGTGATACATTTTTCCCGTTGAATATTGACTAATTCTTTTTAACATTTTTAATATTGAAAATTCTGATTAGATTCATCAACACTAATGAAAACCATTTTAAAGGTTTCTTTCTTACCTGGAATTATTTTTGAATTTTCAAAAATAAGCTTATAATAAACTGAGCAAACAAACGCATAAAGAAACAAAGATAATATTATTCTCCTCATTCTGTCTAAAAGTTCAAGTTTAATTGTATCCACTCACAAATGTATCTATGTCAATAGCAAACAGTTTTTTTCTTGTGAACAATGGGATTACCATAAAGCTGTTCTCTGCAGCTTCCCTTTCTTACTTAGTTGTGTATCAGGACATCAGTCTGATCAAAATATCATGGTCTATCTCATTTTTTTAACAACAGCAGCATGCTCCATGGTATGGCTTAGCCTTAATTTATTCTACAACTCATCTGACGGTAGACACTCGGGTTGATCCCAGCACTTTGCCACTCCAGAAAGCATCTCTCTGTGCATCTGTGCCTGGATACCTGTGCTTTCATTTCTGTAGGAGGGATCCCCATATACTGGGCTGTTGGGGTGATAGGAACGTCATTCAAATTTGAATCAGTAGTATCAGATTTCTGCAGACCATCTTATAGAGAGCTCTTCTTTCACTGGCAGCTGTGGATGTTATCAATCTTTTGAACTTTTGCCAATTTCATTGGTGAAGATGTATTATTTTAATGCACATGTACCTGACTGCTAAGAAGCCTTAGCATCTTTTATTTACTTCGTGCTTCCATTTGTGTGACTTGCCACCTCTCTTTTTGACCCTTTTTCTACCTGGTTATCTTTTTCTTGTTGTTTCAACCAACTCTCTTTACATTTGGGGGGTATCAATTCTTTTTCTGTCATGTATTGTAAATATTTTCTCTGAGTCTGTCATTTGACTGCTCACCACACTTAAGGTGCCGTTTGCCATATCAAAATTTTAAATTTTTGTGTAAGCAAACCTGTTAATTTTGTGGCCTATTTATTTGCTCTGTTACTTTAGAAGTTCTACCCCATTTTAAGCTAATAGTCACATAAAGCATTTCCAATGCATTTAGAGTTCTTCTTTAAAATGTAGACCTTTATTCAACATGGAACTTACATGTGTGTCCATTGCAGTGTCCGTTTGTCTATATTTGCTCCTACATGGACGCCGACTTGGTGGGCGCCCAGCTGAGCGAAGCCACTTTGCTCACTGAGAGGCAAGGCCCTCTTTGTCACCTATTATTTGCCGTACGTATTCGAAGCTGTTTCTAAGCTTCTTATTCCTTGTAGATGATCTGTGTTGTTTTTATTTTTTTCTATTTCTGTGCCAGTGCAATACGGATTTGCTAACGTTAGCTCTAGAGTAGTGAGTTTTAATATCAGTAGGGCACGACCTTTACTTGTTTAACGATTATTACATTTTTTTCCAAGAGAACTTTAAAATAAATTTATCAAACGCTCCACCTGCCCAAATTAACCTATCCAGGGGCTGCCTGGAGATGCACCAAGTTGTGCTTGTGGGTTCAGTCACCTTTCTAATCCCCTTTTCTCCTCCCAGAGCATCTGTGTCTCTCCACACGTTCAAGACAGACTCTATTTCTGTTGATTTATGTCTGCCTTCAATTTCTGTGTCAATGTGGTGACTGCTAATAAAATGAAAAGCTGTTAATTGTGGTATATTAGTAATTTTAATATTCCTTAGAATTTTTCTCCGTTTCCTTGGTATGAAATCCTTTCATCTGCAAATAAGCATCCTCTCTTTGAATGTTTATGCACATAATGTTGGGTAATTAACTCACGTGTTGACTCCTAAGTCATTTGACCACCACTGGTGGTGTGGCCGCCTTCTTCCTGATCTTTGTTCAGTGCTATTAATATTGTACCACTGAGTTTGACCTGAGCAGTTGAAATTTGGTAGCCATTTGTGTATATTTTATGTTGAAAATTGCTATAAAATTTTATCTGTTGCTTTTCCATCATCTTTTTTTTAATAGTAGTTTTAAATTTATTTAGTTATTTTTGGTTGTGTTGGATCTTAGTTGCGGTGCACGGGCTTATCATTGTGGCGGCTTCTTTTGTTGCAGAGCACAGGCTCTAGGCACGCAGGCTTCAGTAGTTGTGGCTTGCAGGCTCAGTAGTTGTGGCTCATTGGCTCTAGAGCTCAGGCTCAGCAGTTGTGGCACATGGGCTTAGTTGTTCCACGGCATGTGGGTTCTTCCTGGACCAGGGATTGAAACCGTGTCGCCTGCATTGGCAGGCGGATTCTTAACCATTGCGCCACCGGGGAAGTCCCGCCATCATTTATGAATATATTTTTTAAGTTATTGGTATAAAACTGATGTTGATAATTTTGTTTAAATAGATTGTTAGAATGGACATATACAACTGAGATATATTCGACATATTATGTCTTTTACACAGAGTAATCCTCACTGCCACTGACCATGGATCACGCTATCATGGATCATGACTATATTGATTCTTGCAGCAATCCGTAAAGTTAGGCACCGTGGATAATACTCTTCCCATTTTGAAGTTGAAAGTTTAGAAGCAAAGAGATTTTACTGAAATGTCATAAATAGAGAACTGGGATCAAATCCCAGAGCTGGTGATTTTTCTGGTTTCTGTTACTATCTTCTAAACATCCAGAAAGGAAAGGTTTTTTAGCTAGAACTTTTATGATACTTTTCAATAAACATAATTTCATATATTAATGAGTTAGTTAAATTACCACAGTAAACTTCTTAGGTAGCATTATTAATACAATTATTTGGAAAAACTCAGACAGGATTAGTGATTTACTTAATTTCATGAAACTTATAAAGAGAAAACTGAGTTTAAACTCTGTTCTCTGACTCAGAAGTCCAAAATCTTCCCGTTACATTACTAAGCAAGTACAGGTTGTCACGTGGATGCAGGAAAATGTAATTATGGCTCTAACCTTCCGACCCGCAGATGCACACACGGGCGTGCCTTCATGGGTGTTTCCATCATTCTCTGCTCAGTGGTACGTTTGCCCAGTGGAACCCCACACCAGGACACAAGAGCACAAACTACCCATATCTGAACAGCAAAGCTCAATTTCACAGAGGTTATGTTGCAAGAAAGAAGCAAGACACAAAAACGTGCATGTTGTGTGTTTCCATTGTATAAAAGTTAAAGAACAGAAAGACTAATGGTTTCTGCTTAGGAGGAGTAGGAAGGAACATTCTGGAATGCCGACTGTGTTCTCTCTGGTTGGATGTTTTCTAGACTGACATGGTGATAATATGGGTACGTGCATAGTGAAATACTATAGAGTTGTACACATAATACTAGAGATCATGCTACCCAGTTTACTGCATGGATGGTAAATCTAGGCAAAAGAGCTTTAAAAAATTATTTGCTTTGTATTTAAATAAAAGGTATTGCTTTCAGTGAGGGGGTCCTTTGACTGGTTGTGAAAGAGACTTTCCTGTGGTGTGTATGCACGTGTGCACACATGCATGTACCAAAGTCTGGTGATAAAATACGTATACAATTTAAAGCAGAATCTACTTATTTGGTTAATGTTACATGGGAATTTAGCTCTTTAGAAATGTACAAACCCAAAGAGTTATGTGGGGTAGAGGGTACTGAAGGTTTCCATATTGCTGGTCTAAAATGTATGGAAACGTCTGATTGTGTGGTAGGGAGATGACGGTGCATGTTGATTATAAATTCTCTGAAACACACAGAAAGGAACTTTCAGTAGTCATGAAGACACACTTGTTGCATGCTCCATGCTCTAAAAAAACTCAGCACACAATCACATGAATTTGTAAAATGTGTAAATTAAGACGTCATTTTGGACATTCTTACAGCAGTAGGTCCAGCCCTTGCCTGACAATGTCCAGTAGAAGGGAAGGTCATTTCTGGAAAGAACCTCGTCAGAGTGAGAAAGCCTGCAGCAAAAGTCTTGCTGTCTTCCGTCGGCTCGGGTAGATTACAAAGCCACTTCTGAATCAATCCCTCTGATCAGGATAACGTCTCTGCTGACTTTCTTAGGCCCAGCTGTTTCCGACCAATTCCATGTGCAGGGGAGGAGGTTATCCTGATAAACACAATCCAACCAGGGCCCACTCCTTCCCTGGACACTGATGGAATATATGGGGGGCCCCCAATGTCTACTTCAAAGGGCAATTCTTCCAGTCACTGAAGCATTCTTCACAGCTGGAACTATAGGTTCCTTTAATTCAGAGCAAATCGAGTGCAAACATCAAAATGCATCTTGTGTGCTATTGAGCGCGATTGTTTGTTGAGTACCAGCACACCGTCTCTAGGTCTCAAGTAACCCATAAAAGGGGGCACCATGGCCTGAGAGCAGTTGACCAGAAAGACAAAGAAGGGACTTTCCTCCCAGGGGAGCATGAGGAGGACCAGGAATAAGAGGAGAGCTGGGGTCCTGCTCTCCCTGACCAGTGAGAACCATCGCCCACAGTGGCAGATACTGTTCCCTCACATCCTGGGGTTTGCACTCCATATGAAAATATTTTATAGCTGCGCGTAAGCCGCTTATGCTTATTATTGATTCCTGGTCTGTGGCGCCGTTGCTAGAATGGATGCGTCTCTTTGGATGCTTGGAACGTCAGTGGGAATACAATCAGATTCTGCTCTGGACTCACTTTGTGATAATTGACGTTATCTAGGCTGATTTGTAATATTAATGTTCACAGAACTTTGAAAACTCTCCAGGATTTCCCTGTCCCTCGGCTAGATTTCCACTCTTCGCAGTAACTACCCCAGACACTAGCCCTCTTCTTTCACTCTCTGCTCCTCCCCCGAAAGCTGCACAAAGCCCTGTCCCTGTGGCTCTGGCCCTTCTTCCACTCGGGGACTCTCTCTCTCTCTCTCTCTCTCTCTCTCTCTCTCTCTCTCTCTCTCTCTCTCTCTGACTCTCTCTCTCTCTCTCTCTGACTCTCTCTCTCTCTCTCTCTCTCTCTGGCTCTCTCTCTCTCTCTCTCTGACTCTCTCTCTCTCTCTCTCTGACTCTCTCTCTCTCTCTCTCTCTCTCTCTCTCACTCTCTCTCTCTGACTCTCTCTCTCTCTCTCTCCCTTTCTCTCCCCACCTCCCAGCCCCACAGTTCTTCCTCAAAGGCCAGGAACCCACCTGACAAACCCAGAATTCACTTGGGTGGGGATCACAGGAGGAACAACTCCTCGCTCTCACACATTTGATAAATTTTGTCCATGTCCCAGGATTCTACAACAGCCCAAGTGCAGTTAATTTACATTTTGCTTGAATATTCTATTTTGTTTAGAAGGTTGGGGCTCCTAAAGACTTAGACCCTGTGCCTGAATTACTCTGTAAAGCATCGGGTGCTGTACAAATGCCAGGCACTCACTCCAACCATTATGCAGAGCAATGCGGACTTATTTTTCTAGCCCTCCCGTTGGCATAATGCCCGGCCCACACAGACATTCCGTGACAGTCACAGGTCCTACACCCAGAGCGTCTACTGTGTTCCAGGCCAGTTCTGGGCACTGTGTGAGTATTAATGCTTTGAACCTTCAGAACCCCTATGCAGGAAGTAATGATATTATTCTCATACTACAGATGAGTAAAATGAGGCACAGAAAGGTCACATAAACCGTCCAGGATGACACTTACAGAAAGAGGCATCACTTGGGTTCAAATCTAGACAGTCTGAGGCCGGCGCCCTTACTTCCACGGCGAATGCTTGGTGATTTTATTTTAGCTTCCGATGGTAAGGTAATGTAAGTACTACAAGCAAATCCAGGCAAAACTGGTCCCAGAGAGAGATGCCAAAAACTGTTAAGAGGAGGACAGTTTGAGAAGAGAGTAAAGGAGGATCTTATCTCTTCTCGTGGGTGTCCCAGGACCCCGGGGGCAGCGTCCTGCTGAGGCGCTAGTTCCTCTTCCTTTTCATCTCAGGAGGAGCAAAGAATCAGGAATGTGAGAAAGAAGGACGTTGTGATCTCCTACTACCGGCTCCCCTCTGTGGCTCCAGCGGGTGGCCAGGGGTGGACAGGAAGGTGTTGGGACAGCACGGTGAAAACTGTACCCACCAGAACCCTAAGTGATTTCAGGGAGACTTGATAAAAATGACTGTCGAGTACAGTTGTTTTTAATGTCAAATAATTTTTGAAGAGTTAAATTATAAAATGATAAAACTTTGACAGTAAGTCACTTGACTTCTAAAATCAACAACTTCCCGGGGTCCCCGTGTACGCAGGCGCCCGGCTGGATGTGGCAGTTACCGCCACCTGGTGGCTGAGAGTCTAAAACGCCAGTAGCTCAGAGCTGACTTCAGGTCGAATCTGCAAGAGGGGTCAGTGGATTGAAATACCAGCCAGGGAGTGTGTGTGTGTGTGTGTGTGTGTGTGTGTGTGTGTGTGTGTGTGTGTGTGTGTGTGTGTGTGTGTGTGTGTGTGTGTGTGTGTGTGTGTGTGTGTGTGTGGTGTGTGTGTGTGATCATTTAGGGTTAAGAGAGTGAGATGGAGAATAAGCGCTATATTGACTTTGCAATTATTTCATAAGATAAAAATAAATAACAGAGCCCTTACCAGAAAGTTCAGTGTAGTAGCAAGAGGAGAGAAGCACGGAGGTAAGGAGTCTTTTTTGAAACGAGTTAAGTTATAGTCATGCTCTGAGGCACCTTTCCAGCAGGAAGTGATTTCTCCTTGTAACCTGCACTACACACGGGGAGACAGGCCCAGGCGGCCCTGGATGTTCCCAGAAATAAGTGGTGGACGGTGACCTGCCTGGGCTGGGTTTGCAGGGGCACAGACCACGTACCACCAGGGCCAAGAGGACGAAAGCAGGGAGCACAGTAATCAGCATACGTTCCTCCTGGAAAAAAGGCTTGTAGCACTGAACTTGATTGTTAGTAAAGTCACGTTTTAAGGAGGCAGTCAGGGAGGGCTTCCTGGAGCAGATGCCTCTGCCCGTGGTGCGCGCAGAGTGGCATCCGGCCCTGATCTGTGATGCACCTGAGGGTGGTTCCTCAGGCCCCCCTCCAGCTTCCTTATTTTCCTCACCCCTTCTTTTCTTCTACACACATGTTTCCCTTCTCGGGCTACAGACGTTTCCGCAAACCCAGCTTTCTCATGAGTGATCCATAGTCAGGATTTTTCTAAACATGCACTTTATGGTCAATACGTAGAAAAGTTAGTGTTGCTTAGCTCGGATATTCGAAATAATAAGTTACAATTAGATGAAAGAAAATGCACATGTAAAAATGTATATGCTCAAGTCTCATTTCCAACAAGATGAGATTGCTATCAGTGTGTCCCGTGATCAGGCTGGTTGTAATGTCAACCACTGTCACCACCAAGGGACGAAGAAGTGACAAACTGGTTCTAAACCCAGAGCAGCCTGGACGCGGGGCCCTTACCCTAAATGCTGTGCCATGCTGCTTCTACTGCAGGATTGGAAATGAACATTTTTCTGACAGTGTGGAAAAGTGACCCTTTAATCCCTGAAGCATGTGTTAGAATTCAAAGCCATTGGCCAGTGTCCCGCACTGCGATAAATTTTTAATATATCTATTACACAAAAACCGAGTTTGTAGTTTCCCTTAATTGCTTAGTGGTTAATGACTTCCAAATAAGATGAGATATTTATGAGTTTTTACCTTACTCCACATCCTTCACAGATTACTATTTATTTATGGTAAACATGAATTCCTAAGTGTCTCTTTATGTAGGTTAAAAAGCACTTTGTGATATTTAAAGCACTATTACTATATTATGATTTGTTCCTAGAAAATTGTTCTCGTACTGTTCTTATTCATTTCTCTTTGGCCACGTCAAACATTGAAAAACGTGTGCTATAATTTTCTGTGCGTACGAGGCCCCTGACTCTGGGTCAGCAAAGGGCTTCACTGCGACGGCAACCCAGCCCCCTGGCGGGTACATCGTGCTCACCCGCAGATTCGTACCTTTACCAGTGGCTGACGGTTTAACCCAACGGATGTAAGAGCAAGAAAACTGGGGCAACTCAGCTCCCTGAAACACACTCCCAGTTATACACAGATCTCCTGATTCACTCATCTTTCTTCTGGAAGATGGCTTGTCATTCTATTTACCTTCTTTTATTTTATGAAGTAAATGCCAGTGTTCTACACTTGAAACAACAGTTGTAGAATGTGTATTTGGAATTTTTTTGTGGTAGTTGACTTGGGGTGGGGAGGGAGTGGTATCTGATGAGTGATTGCTAAATGTAGATGATTTCTCCTTTTGTTGTAGCCATTCAAGTTTCATTAAAAAAAAAAAAAAAAACCTCCAAGAAAAATGGCGGAATTATTTTATATTGACTGATAGTACCCTGGGGGCTGTGCTCGACAGAATTTGTTTTTATTTCGTTGTAACATTTAAAATCTGAGGAATGTTCAAGTATTTCAAATGGCAGCCCACCTTCAGGCCAGTTTGCAACCCTTTTCATTTAAATCAGGGCCTCCTTATTTTTGGTTGTATGGCCACGAGTCATCTAAGTAGAGTTTCTTTGGGAATTTCCAGAATCATTGATTTTAATAACTTTACTGAGCCTTATGTGTACCTTCATAATAACGTGAAGACATAGATAATTTCAGTTTTTGCGTCAATTATTTTGCTTAAGTTACCTTCAGTTAGGTCTGCAATTAGGACCTGATTTTCTCAGTTACTTTATTGATTGATATATTTGAACGTATGTTAAGTAATTCTTCACATCGAGTATCTCGAAGTGAGCGAGTCTGGAACGTGGTGCCTGGAGGATTCCGTGATGAGTGACTTTCTCATCTTCTTCTGGGTTCAAGAGAAAGCTTTTGCATCCCGTAATCCCTGCTATAACTCTCCACGTGGCCTTGGTATGAGACAGCTACTCAGAAATCATTATAACTGACTGACCATAGCGCTAGAACAAAAACCTGGCAACGAGCAGTTATGCTATAACCACACGGTGGGCGGGTCTGTCTGAGCAACGTGTGTGTGTTTGTCACTGTGTCCAGTTTGTACCCCAAACACAAGCAAAACGGCCAGGATAAGCATAAACAAATGAGACTCGTTTGTTGACTTTGCCCACGGTCCAGCCGCATCGTCTGGGGAGCAGAGTCACCATTGCCTTCCTATCGGCAGACTCGTCGCCCTTTGGCTCTTAATTCCAGCATGTTTAATATCTTCTTACTTTTATCTGATGATCCTCCTCCAATCATGATTTTCTTGTTCAGTTCAGTTCATATAATTAACTCAGAATAATGAGGGATTACGGAAAAGTTGCATCCAAAGGGAGTGCCCATAAATTGTGTTTATAAATCTCAGGAGGCCAATCAGGTCGTGCCGAGGACTTGGCAAGTGCTGTCTCCTGTGGGGCCCCGGTTTGCCACCCCCCACTGACACCCGCAACGTGCACAGGGGCCGGAGGTCTGCAGGGCCCCCAGGGCCCCCCAGGAGCGGGGAGCTGAGGACCCCTCCTCCACCGCAGCCAACTCTATCTGCCTCATAGTTCCTTGTGATTCTTCCTCATGTCTTTTACCAAAAAAACCTATTTTAAAGCCATAGGATGACCACCCCTTGTGTTGTAAAGATTACTGCTGGGTTCCGTTTGGGCTAAGGTCGAAGATGTTCATGAAGCAGTTAGGACAGCGTTGCCTGCTGGCTCGGGGAAGAGGCTCTGGGGGCTTAAATGGAGGAGCAGGTGGAGGGGATAGAAAAGGTGAAAGGATGTGGGGGCAGCACTGCAGATGGACGGGGTTAGTGGCTTCGAAGGACCGTTTCCTGCTCTCCCTAGCGGCTCTGTGGCTGACCACACGGCCCTGGGTCAGCCCCCCTCACAGCTGCTCCGGCCTTGCTGACAGCTGGCAGATGTGCCCAGGGTCGTCTGAAGATACCTGGCGCCCTGTCCAAGGGCCTCCTTCACTCGTGTCTTGCCGCTGGGCCAGGAGCTGAAACAGGTGAGGGGTGGCCGCCGCCCTCTCTCCACGCAGCTTCTCCCCACAGCCGTCCCGGGTTCCGCCAGGCGTGGTGGCCTCAAGATAACCAGCAGCTTCACCCGTCTGGCCTCCCCAAGGGCTGATGGCCCACGTGGACCCGTACAGAGGCAGGAAGACATCATATAACCTCGCCGTGGAGCCGCACGGCATCGATTCCACTGCATCGCGCTGATCAAAAGAGAGTCGTGGGCCCGGCGAAGCCTCGGGAGAGGGGACCACACAGAGCAGGCGTCCCAGGAAGCAAGGCTCGTCGGAGACCAACCCTGGACGTCCAGTTACGTGGCTCGCAGAGGAGCTGAATACGGAAGGTGATTGATTGCCCGTGGCTCCATGGGCCACAAGCCTGAAGGGTCAGAGCCACCGCTGTGGCCGAGATCACCCAGAATCGAGGGTAGAGAAGGGGAGGAGGACGTGGGATTGAGCAGCGCCCATACCTGAGAGCCGGGCATGAGTGGGAAGGAAAGAAAGACATGCTCTTTAGGAAAGTAAGAAGGATGCGGGGAGGCTCCATATCACGGAAGCCAATCGGCTTCCACCTGAGGACAAAGTATCCCCTCCCCGAGAGTCTCAATCCCCGACGGCCCCAACCTTACTCACGGCTCTATCCCCACCCCTGGCACGACAAGGCCTTTCAAGAGGAGAGGGCGTTCAGTAAATGTTGGATTGAGCAGCTTCTCAGATGAGTCGGATCCGAGGGCTCCTCCAGGTCCACCGACCCGACGTAGCGCAGCCGCCGCTCCAGGTGTCTCCTCCTCACCCTCACGGGACTGTGCTCAGGGCAGCCTTCATGCCACAGGCCCACCCAGACCCCAGACTCTTCTTCTCCTCTCGTCCCACAAGGCACAGAGCTGCAGGAGGCCAGGCGACCTCTTCCTACGCTTACTCAGCTCGTTGCCCAGGCCCTCCTCTTGGTGGACACTCAATAAATAATTAGCAAATTAACTTGAATTGCCTTTTCAGCACAGGTTTAAATACTTGGCAGGAGTTGCCATCTCTGCAAGGTCACGGTTTCCTAACTGAGTCCCAGAAACCATCAGTGTCGAGGTACAAGCCCTTTGCTGAACCCACGGTTCTCTGACAAGTTTATAAAGACACGAGACGACACAGTCGCCACCTTGAAGTTGCTGACAGTTTTGTCGTAGAACTTTTATAAATCCATTTCTTAAGAACAAATGTATTTGACACCTACTATGTGCTGTCTGTTTGGGGTGCTCGGGAGACATCAGGGACAAAGTGACAAAAATACATGGCTTTTCTGGAATTTACATCCTAGCGGTACTCAGATAACAGCATTATAAATGACTAAATCGCACGGCTCTTCAGAAAGGTTTCAGTGCCGTGAAGGAAAAAAAGCAGACGAAGAATGACAACGAGTGCTGGCCAAAGGGGTGGGTAACGTCCTCAATACGGGGTGCGTGTGGCACTGGGACAGGTAGGCAGCCTCGCAGGAAAAGAGGGAGCAAAGCCAGCCCCACGGCACCAGAGGACGTGCGTTCCAGGCAGGGAACAGGCAGGGCCCAGACACTGAAGCCCCCGGTACATGAAGAACACAAAGAGTCTTGGAGGAGAACATACATATTCTGACTTAAAAAAAAATTGGAAAGGAAGAGGGTCGGTGCTCCAGGCGAGAAAAGAGAGCAAACAGCCAAGGACATGGAAATCATTGTGATCTGCGCACGTGAGGAGGAAATCTGGGAAATCTAGACGTCACCCGAGAAAGGAGCTGCGTTTCACTGGCCTTTTCTGCTCCTGCCTTCTTTCCGGAGATCTGGGATCTGGGCCCGTATATCACTCACTCATTCGCTGAATCATTTTCCTGCTCTGGACAACTGAGGCTGTCCTATCCGTACAACTTTTATGAAGGTTAAATGAGACAATGTCTGTGAAACGCCCTGACCCAGAACGTTGAGCAGGTTTTCAACGTGACGTGGGCAGAAGCTTAGCAGCACTTATGAGGTAGACGGGTGGGGTGCAGCGGCCACGCTGGGGGCGCCCCCGCACCCCTCCCCGCTCGTTTCCAACAGGCTTCCTACCAGGAGGCTCATCCAGGTGGACAGCCCACCCCGCGGCGACCCGGTGAGCTTGGAGGAGCCCTCCCTACCGTCCCCTGGACGATGCAGGGGGCCTCCAGGACAGGAGCTGCTCTGCTGGGTCAACGTTAGTTCTTAGCGTGTAGGAAGCCGGTCGGACTCCTAAGCTGGCAGCAAGAAGAGGAAGTCATTCCCCGATGCTGCGCCAAGAATGGAGCAACATCTGGTCTCCACCGTTTGTCTCACTCAGGTGCAAACTCAGCAGGGGCAGGTCAAGACAGAGACTTACCTGCTCCCTCAGTCCCCGCGGGAGACAGTTTCACCGCTGCCGTCACCATGGTGACAGTCACGGTGACACAGGGGCAGCGGTGCGTCCCAGGGTTTGGCCGGCTGTGCGGTCAGCACATCAGCCCCACGCGGCATGCTCCCCAAAGAGACTTCGTCCACCGACCCCGCGAACTCGCCGGGGTCCAGGTCACATGGCTTCCAATACACCTGTTGGAGAGAGGCCGTCCGCAGACACCTCAGCCTGCCCGGACGCCTGCAGGATGTGCTCGGCGGGCGTGCGGAGACCTGCTCAGCCCCCGTGGTGACTCCCGGGCCCAGGCCCCGGCCGCCGGACCCCCCAGGCCTCCGCGGACTTGCGGGCTGCCACGTCCCTGGCGTGTCGGTCGGCTTCTCTGTGGCGGCGGTGCTCTCGTTTCTCGGGACGCTGGCAAAGGGTCCACGTCCCCGAGGTCCTTGCCTCAGAGAACACCCAGACAGGCTTCCGCTGGGAAAGGGGTCCCTCCTGCCGTGGCGTTTCACCTGAGCGGTGACAGAGCAGGTAACCCGCTCGCGAGCCAGGGAGGAGGAGGCCCAGCCCCGCAGCGGCCAGGCGGACTCGCTCGGCGTGGAGGGGTCCCTGCTCCCCGGGACGCTTGCGGACATCCACGCGCAGACGCGCGCGGAGGGGAGATGCTCCCCTCTGCGCCCCTGCTCGGGGCTGCATCCCACCCCAGGAGATGCCACAGGGGTCACGGGGCGCTTTGTGCCGCGGCCCCGTGAGCCCAACGAGATGCGCCCCGCACGCCGCAGGCGTGGCCTCTCCGTTGGAAAGGCTTCCGGTGAGAGCGCCCTCGTTCTTCCGCACCCGCCAAAGTGAGCGCGAGCGCCGTTCCCAGCTCCTTCAGAAGGCGCCGTGCGAGGCCCCCGCGCCCCTCTTTACCGCCCCGAGGGCTGCGAAGGCCCCCCCCCCCCGCCCCTCCGCCCCTCTGGGAGCGAGGCCTGGGGTGCGGCCGTGCCAGGGGGGTGGACGGACAGCCCCGCCGCGCTCCGTTCGGCTGGAGACGCCCTGAGCCGGCGGCAGAGCTGAGACGCGCGTCTTAGGGTCGGTGTCCTGTACAGGCCCCCACGGCTGCCGTCCGGACGGAGCCCCTGAGGGCGAGGACACACGGGGCCTGGGCTCCGGCGCCGCTCCAGGCCCCCGTTGGTGTCGCCTCCCCGTTTCCAGCGGCCTAAGGCTCACAGCGGCGGCCCCCGAGGGACTAGTCCTCGGTCAAGGGCGGCGCCCCAGCGTTACGCCCCTCCCGGGGGGCCCTCGGCGGGTGGGCCCTGGGGGGCTACGGCAGCTGTCAGAGCGCACCTTCCGGCCGGGGTGTGCAGCGCGGGGGGCGAGCAATTCGGGGCGTCCTTCCGCGGAGCCCTCCCGGGGTGAACACCCCAGGACGGCGCTGGCAGGCAGCACCGGAAAGCGCTCGCGGCTCGCGAGGGCTCCGTCCTTATAATTAGGCCTCTGCAGTCAGAGCTCTCCCACGCCTTTCCGCGGTTACTGGAATTAGCTCCGAGGGGCAGCTTTGACATCAGGGAGGTGGAATCCAGAGATTTTCAGTGGCAGGAAGTGTCCGATTCGAGCCGCCCCCCTTTGCCCTTGTTCTGACCACTGCAGGGTAGAGGCGGGGACCGTCACGGCGCTGGCCGGACAGCAGGAAGAGCGAGGGCTGCACAGGCCGAGCCTGGAAAATCGTGCCTCTAACAAGCAGATCTCAGCCGCAGCGATCTCTAACGTTCCGTGTTGCCAGAAGTATAGCAGGTGTGGCAAATACACTCCGCGGATCTACATGGTAGAATCGGTATTCAACATCCAAAAGGAAAAAAAGAGAACAATTGCCGCAAGGGCTATAAAATCAGATGGCTAACACACTTAGATAAAACAAAATAAAAATAAGGATGACATAAATAAGTGACAAGCAAAAACATATGTTGAATTCGTACAGCAATCTTTGCAGTAATGTAGGTCAATCCTACTTGCTAATGCCTTTGCCGAGGAGTGGCTTCTGCTGGCTTTGGCGTCACTGGTGCAGTAGGAGAAGGCAAGACGTGGAAGCTGCCCGTCCGCAGGGCTCCCTGGGAAACTGGGGTCGGTGGAGGGGAAGACAGTCCTGCCGAGAGAACGCAGGGAACCAGGCCTCGGGAGGCACTCGGGATAGGATGGAGCTCGACGGAGGAAAGTGTGCGTAGACTCGAGGGGCGTCTGTGGGTGGGTCGTGACCTCACACGAGGACAGGATGCTGAGTCTGTCCTTAAACACCTGCACAACCTCTGGGGGTGCTGAACCCAGGGGCAGACAGCGGGGCCAGGCTCCTCTGGCCCCCTCCACACGCCTCCCCCGTCCCGGGGTCGGGGTGCAGGGTCCGTGCACCACACGAGGGCCTTCTGAAGCCGGGAGGGAAGCCCTCCACTCACCCGCATCCAGAGCACCCAGGGGACCAGCCAGCCTGTGGGCCACGTTGGCCGGAAGGAAGCTCGGCCACAGGCCGGCGAAGCCTGCATCCAGACCCCTCCACAGACATCCTGCACGGTCTTCAGGAAGGAACAGATTCTGAGAAGGTTCTGGATGGGCTGATTCATCAGGGTCAGTGGTGGCACCTTCGGGGAGCCCAGGGAGAGGCCCGGTCATCGCTGGCGTTTCCTGTTCGTGCGCGTGCTGGGGTGCGGCCGCCCTTCCAACCCCTTCACCGCCACCCCTGCGGCACCCAGTCAGCTCCGAGGGTCCGTCTTCCCTCCGAACTAGAAATCAATTCGGTACAATCCTTTATTCTCAGAAAACTAGCTCCCAGTCTGCTTTAGTTTAAAATATCCTGTTACTGTAGTTGCTGTCATTTACAACGGTGTCCAAAAATTAAGAAATGCTGAGAAGACCCTGCAGAGTAAAGAAGATGAAGGTTCTTCTGAAGGTCCTCCGTCCTGGGGCTGGAGATCAGCTCTGCCTTCTGAGACCAGCGACGCCGGCAAGCTACTCTGGGGGTTTTGATGCACAGCTCTTCACAGAGGGGCGAACTTTTCTCTAACGGCTCAGACAGTAAATATCTGAGGCTCCACCAGGCAGATGGCCTCTGATGCAACTTCTCAGCTCTGCCTGGTGGCACCAAACAGCCACAGTCAGCACAGCAGCGACATGGTGGATGTGTGTCAATAAAACTTTATTTACAAAAGGAGACTGAGGTCCAGATGTGGCCCCTGGACCACCGTTGCAGAACCCTGCATGACTGCATGAGGTAGATGGTGTTTGACGTCACTGGTGGGGCCCCCTGGTCATTCGACCCCCTTCCAAAGCCTGCATCGTCATCTTAGACCTCCAGATTTTATTCACAATGTGTATCCCTCTTTGCCAGCACTGACTCTTGCTGACCCATGTGCCAGATCCTGGGCTGGTGCTTCCTAAGCATCGTTTAGTGGACTGTAGCTCTCAGCACAACTGGGTGAAGTAGGAGTCGTGGACTCTGCTGTATAGACGAGGAGCCTGAGGCTCCCCGAAATCAGCTAACGGGCAGAGATCGCGCTGGGCCGACCCACGGCTGCTGCCTCTGACCCCACGGCCACCCTCTCAGCCACCACGCTGACCTCTGGGCAGTGGAGGGTCCTCCTGTCCCCAGTAAAACCACTGGCTGCAGGATGTAGGGCAGGGTTAATAAACCCAACCTTGGACGTATTGAATTTGCAGTGTCCGGAAAATATGTGACGCTTCAATTGCTTATATTTTGTTAATTTTTCCAGAAGCTAGGAGGGCGTGTCCTGAGTACTTGAGTGTAGCTGTCTAAGTCGTGGAGCTTTCACTCATGGGGATGGATCTGATTTTAATCAGGGTCTTATATATAGAAGCTATGCTGAATGCACCACCCAGTGTAAAGGGAAAAGAAGGCAACCAATTACCGTAAACTCTTTATCTAGCTCTCTCTAGCATATTCCCCTAAAAAAGGAAAAGTGAGTTTTCCCAAGGAAGAAGGTGCACACAGGGTGTTTGCTCAGGACCTCAGCCCAGCACTGCGGGCTTAGACTGGTCCCCCCAGTGAGACAGCCACATGGGTTCACACAGGGACATGGGGTTCCTCTAGCCAGTCAAATGTGACACAAGCCGCAGAGCTCGCTTGCAATTTTGAAAGTGTTTAACTTTGGTTTCAGCCAACAATTGCTTTAAAGAAATGTGTTGTGTATCCCTCATTATCTTCAATGATTCCTCCTGCTTTGATATAAAAATGCATCACGTGTATTTAGCTAATCTTTTTATTGAAATTCATTAAGTTGTTTGTTTGTTTTCCCTGAAATGAACCACAGAAGACACACACAACATTCCATCTTTATTCCATGTGATTTCATAAGGTGATTCGTTGGGGCCTCAGGTCTGGCAGGAGTCTCTGAACAATTCACTTCCGCAAACATCTATGCATCCTGCAAATATGCAACAGTACAAAAAGCGATGAATAAGGAATTCTTGAGAGTATATCACACGTTCCTGTTAAAAGATTTGAAAGCTCTATGAGGAACATGTTGTCTAATCCCTATTAACTCTGTCCGCACTGATAAGTCTTGCTTTTAAAAAAAATAGCACCTTGTCATAAGGGAAAAAAATCCAAAAATAGGAGCGTAGTGAACACAAACAGAAAGCAATTGCTCATATGCCACGGGCAGAAATGAAGAGGAGAAAACAGAGAGTCTCAACAAAGTTTTATTATTCCTCCAAAGTTCAGGATAACAAAAGAGGGAGGAAGAGAGGCCATCCATCCGGGAGCAGCCTGAGGGTTTATTTATCACTCTCTTCTCAGTCATGATGCAGCAACACCCGTTCCTGGTGTGGAAAATAAACCCTCCTCCTAGCGTCTGCTGCCCTGTTCGGCCGTCTCCCTGGAGCGGGTCCTGAGTGGACCACAGAGCATGAAGCTTCAGATCTGCCACGGTCCGTGGTGACATACTCATTTCCTTCCACTGGTATCACACGGGAGCTTTTGCAAAACGACACCGTTAAATCACATTTTCTGAAGACCGAGTCATTCTTGTCTTAGGTATAAAATGTAATCATCAATAAACAAAAGGGGATGACATTAGAGATTATGAGAAAAGAAGTAGGTAATTTCCAATAATAAAAAGGGTTACAGATATGACCTCATGTGTTGTTTTCAACGTCTGACACTGAGGATTTTATAATTGGGCTGAACGACTTGCAAACCTCCTCTGGAGGGGTAAGATTTCTCCTTTAAGCAGAGTGATGATGGCTGTGGATTGAGAACTTCGGGTGAGAATAAGTAGACTTATTAGTTCTCCAGGCACGGGGTCAAAAACCTCTCCCTGCCCGCCCACCCTGGACCCCAAAGTCTCCACCCAGGCTGGCCCCTGTATTGTGGATAATGGTGCCCAGCGGAAGGGGCTGGGCTGGGTGCTTCCTGAGTTACACTCACAGGCTTTGCTGTTGTGACTGCGGAAGGGTGACCTAAAAACGGGACAAACCATAAGAAGCAGCAGGTATCAGATGCGTAACTGCGAGCGAAGACCTTAAATGTCTGTGGTGTCCGCTTAGGCCCCAGGCAGCCAGCTCCAGGGTCAGAGTTGCTGCGGAGGAGGAGTGGCCACTACCGGACGGTCCTCTGGGACATCTTGTCCACTTAAAGCGTACGCAGAGGCCGCTCACTCAGGAACATGCTGGTGTTTGAATTCGCCCTTCCAGCTTTCCCCCCTTGAGAGTATTACTTAATTCTCATTTGAAATTTTAACTTTCCGATTCTATCCCTAATATGGTGTTTGGGTCCAGTGCCTTGATGATTACTTGCAGTGGAGTTCCTTCCACCTCCAAAGATTGCTGTGATGGCTACCGGAGGATCTCGCCTCCGAGGACCGTGTTACTGCACTACGGCCTCCTTTGATTTGTTGTTTGCTGATTGACCCCTTTTGGTTCTTGTTATTTCATCCATTTTGAGCTCATGATTTGCCCGCTCTGCACTGTGCCTGGCTGGGCAGTTTTAAGGCAACCTGAACAGCCCATTTGTTTTCATGTTCATAATTTTTTTTAAACTCCATCAGTGACTCACAGGTGTATGGGAAATTCGAACCTCTCTTACAACGATGGAAACACCCAATGGAAAAAGGTTGGCCAGAGGTGATGCCGTCGTGTCACTTTCGGCCCTTGACCGAGGGCTGGGGAAACCAGGTCCGTATTCACACCGTCAGTTGTGTGTAAACTTCGTGTCCACCACTGGGAGCCGCCCCTTTGCTGCCCTTTTACTCCAGCTGGAAACCAGTGTGAGGTTCGCTTCTATTCCTCTGGAAGGAGGGAGCCCAGTGCCTGCAGGACGGGTGCTCCCGGGAGCAGGGAGGGGAGAGAGGGGGCAGGTGGGCCTGGGCTGCCGCGCTCCTTGACTGGGTGCTGGGGACACGCCAGTGCACACGCACGCACACACCCGTGCGCACGGGGAGGCCGGGGAGGCCGCAGTAAAGGTGGGAGGCCACTCATAATCGGTCCAGGTCACGTGACGTGGCGGCTTTCAGAGCATCGGACGGTGCCCTTCTTGTCCCGCCGGCAGTGGCCAAGCTGTCACTCGGAGGCTGTCTGCTCTCGGCCGGCAACACCGTGGACTCGGAGCTCTGGCCTAATCTTATCTGGGGGACAGGAGGCGATGCCCTGGGGGTGACAGGCCACAGCCTCACCAGGTTACAGGAGCCACTGCCCGACTTGGCGGCCAGCAGGGGTGAAGCCCTGCACAGGGCCGCTGACGCAGGCAGGGATAGGCTCATTGTGGCTGGCGAGGGTGATTCATTTTTCTAATGTGTGGGTCCGTGCAGAGGACATTGTAAATATGTTTGTCTTGTGGCTGCTTTGTTGCAGTGGCGGGTGAGTGTTTTGTCACCTCAAACATCAAAATCCTCACGTGTAAGTCACCCCATGCAGAGATTTCTTTGGGAATTAAAGGGAAATATGCAGACTTGTGAACGTGCAGGGGAATTTTCTAAACCTCCTCTTGGGCATGGTGTCCATAGCAACAGTAGGCTCTGCTGTGAAGGAATTCTCAATTAGCACCAAATACACGGATGCTGGTGTCACACTTCCATGCACAAAGTAACCGTTTTTACAAGGATTTTAAGATATTTTATGCTCTATGACATTACATGAAATAAATATAATTTATTTTTACGCTATATTTATTATGTACAGGACTTTCATAGTGACGTATAGTCAACTGGAGAACTATCTTAGATATTAGGTCTGAGGTCTGGACACAGTTAGATGCAGTAAAAGGACAAGAGCATCTACTGAGATGAAAGAAATCTGAGCTCCATTTGACCCTGGACAATTGGCTTCACCTACCCTGGACTCAACGCTTGAGGGTTCAGTTAATTAGATTGTATATATTCCAAGATGTATTGTCAAGTGAAGAGTGCAAACAGCAGAGCAGTGCAGAGCAGACAGACTACCGTTTGTCGTAAAAAGGAGAGGATGGGAGCCTTTTTTGTTTGGATATGCAGAGGCTGTCTGAGGATCCCTAAGAAACCGAGAACGACGTTTACGTACGTTGGAGGGCTGAGAATCGGGCAGACGATGAGCGATGAGAAAGGAAAGATTTTTCACAGTAGATCCCAACCGCTGTCTGGTTTTAAACCATGTAAACTACTTACCTATGAAAGTTTAATTCAAAAAGAAAATATAGGTATGTTTCATCAGTGGCCCAAACCAATCAGTAGATGATAATTCTCACAACAGTGTTGAGGTGTCATTCAAGCATTTGTGGCTCACCAAATACGCACGTGGCTTTTCGCCAGGATCGTGAACAAACAAGTCAGATTTCCCGCAGGGGAGGTCTGGGAGGCTACAACAGGCATAAAAATCACAAGTTCAGACAGTGGTGGTGTGTCAGCCTGTGGGGATTCAGAGGAACTAAAATGACAGCCACCGTGGGGCACGAGAAAGGTTTCTTAGGTACGTGATCCAGAAAGGGACACACCTGAGGATGAAGAAAGCTCAATTTGTCTGGAATCGGGAAGCACCCAAGTATCTGGAATGGAGAAGCTGAACCCCAGATCCTGCCTTTCGAAAAGGTTGTGACCGGTGAACCTCTCAGATGAAGTCATACAGTAATCGCTGCCATTTTACAATTTATAGAACAGATTCAGTATGAAGTACTTTGAGTGCATTATCTCTTTAAATCTTTAAACCCTATCGATGGATGGATGGATGGGTGGATGGGAAGGTGGATGTTTGGATGGATGAATAGGTTTAATGTTTGGGAGAAACTCACTTTGTTTTACTGTTAAAATTTCATTTTACCGATATTAAAAACGGGGCTTAGAGGGCTAAAGCAGCCAACATGTGGTCCGTGAAAAGCACACACTACAGAAGGACTGGGTCCTTGACACAAAGCTTTCATGCCTGACCACTTGGAAACTGCATGTTAGCCTCTCGCCCTGCCAATGGGTGAGAGATATCTCCCACGTATAAGTGGCTTTCTTTTTTTTAAAATTAATTAATTAATTAATTAATTTTATTTTTGTCTGTGTTGCATCTTCCTTGCTGTGCACGGGTTTTCTCTAGTTGCTGTGAGCAGGGGCTACCCTTCATTGCAGCGCACGGGCTTCTCATTGCCGTGGCTTCTCTTGTTGCAGAGCACGGGCTCTAGAGCGCAGGCTCAGTAGTTGTGGCATGTGGGCGTAGTTGCTCCGCGGCCTGTGGGATCTTCCCGGACCAGGGATCGAACCCGTGTCCCCTGCACTGGCAGGCGGATTCTTAACCACTGCACCACCAGGGAAGCCCGGTTTTCCAAAACCTTTGATATGGAACTCACTTTCTCTCAAGGCCTATCCAGAGACATGCACATAATGTATAAAATATCAATCAAATTTACTCAGGAATTATTTTAAGATAGCAATGGCTGAATGTCCAGCTCTGTGGAAGGGCAGTGGATAACGCTGCCGGGCGGCCAGTTTGCAGGAGTGATTTCCTTGCCTTACCTGGTCCATCTACTCACGGCCTATGTGGGCAGGAAGGACTTGTGCTCCAGGGGGGTCTGGATGGAGAATATTGTTTTATGTTAAGTCTATGTGTTCACGTACTTATGTTTCTTGTCTTTATTATAAAAAATATGGCGAGATATTATCAAATTGGGTCAGCATTTAATTTAGTCTTAGGTTCAATGTGGAGATACAAGGTGATATTCTATTTGTACTTGCCTGGTATGAGTTTTGAGCAGGACTTAATAAAGTGAGTAATGAGTAGGGATAGGTTGAGAAGAAATAAGACTAAATGTCAGGGGCAGAAATGGGGCCAGCAGAGGAGAAATAGTCACACCTGGCACCAGAGAACTAAACCAAAAATGTGCATTCAATCGGCTCTTCTGTGAGTGTGCAAGTGTTCTAACATTTTTTCTAAAATTTATCTTAATTGTTATTTCAACGTCCCACCCTGCTGGGTCCCTCCCTTTTCCTCAAGATTTTTATGTAAGTTCTCAGGGGCTCGAGTATTACTGACGTGACTGGGGGCAGAGGCTAAGGAGGACGGGGAGACCCCTGGTTTCCCTGATGTCATCGGCCAGAGCTCCCGCAATCCCCGAGCTGTGCCACCCATGGGCAGCGGCCCACCGCCGTCCGCTGAGGCCGGCCTCCTGGGAGGGTCCCAGTTTTGGGGTGATTTCTCCCAGACTGGTCTCTGCAGGGAACCCTTCCCTACATTGTTCTACTACAATTTTCAGTTCAAAGACTAGAAGAGATTTTCCTTACCTTCTGCTAACCCATCTCTTCCCTGAGATAAAAGCGTGGCGAAGCCCAGCCTCCCAGGTGATGGTGAGAGCTGGGCCAGGTTAGGAGCAAGGGGGCTTTGGAGCCCAGATCCACTCAACAGATACTGCTGTTTCTTATTGATCTGAGGTCTTTCCAGTTTCCTTAGGCTCCTGGATTTCCTGTCTACGTTAATGGGCAATTTGCCTACTTAGAGTTTCTGGAAGGGATTAAAATGGAATAATTTAAATAGGTACGTGAAGCTCCTCGTCTTCCTGAGGTCCTGGGTAGGTCATGAAGTTCACAACATCAGCTGCAGGGCTGCACGTGGTTGCCTTGTAAGGAGGTATCCTTGACCTCGGCAGGCTGGCTGGCGATCTCGGGTTAGTTGCTGACAAAGGCTCTACTATTTTCACCCTTTTTAGGATATTTTACTCAGCGCTGGAGGTGAAACAAAATGGATTTTAATGAGTAAATATCTGTACTCTACCTTCTCACCACATTAAATAACAAGCAGCTCTTATGCCTGCACGTGAAGTGGTGTAATAGCATTTTGCTTTGAGGAAAGTGCTGGACATCCCATATGAGAAGCTTGTTTTTCTTTGCATTAATTCTCCAAAGAATGTTCCAGTTTGAGATCTGTTTGCTATGAATCTTTTACAGGCTTTTATGTATTATTAGACAATCGTTTCCTATTTTTTTTTATCATCCCTACATTTTTTTAAATGAGAAAAAAAAAAGGTCCCAAAATTGAAGCATAAAATCCTCTGTCAGGACTGCAAGCAAAGTGTTCAGTTTTATTTTGCTATAAACAGACCTGATTCCCTGCTAAACAGCCCCAACACACGACAAAGGTCCTAAGGGCCTGAGAAGATGACATGGGCAGGGGTGTCAGCCATGTGGCCACAGTAACTTAAACATACAGGAGCGATCATTTCACCCAAAGAACCATGCTGTTGGGGAAAAAATAGTGAACAAAGGAAGTCAGTTTTAGACCTTTGGGAAGAGCAAGGTGGGCTGTCCTGCAGAGCACCTGTCTTTGTTTCCAGACCGGTAAAGCTTTTAATCTGCTGCCTGGCAGAGCTTGCACTGAATTCCATGGTCCCTGCCGGGCTGCTTTGCTCTCTGCAGATCTGGAGCCCTCGGGGCTGCTGGGGAGGAAGTTTCCAGCGGGCGGTCCAGCTCCTGGTGCCCTCGCTGGAGACCCTGCCACCCCCTTCAGGAGGTACCGGTGCCACGGAAGATGAGTACAAATCTGACTTTCCTGCTGCCTGTGCTTCTGACACGATTGACCTCTTGGCCGCAACAAACTAGGAGGTCAGATCAAGGCTTTGGTTTGGTTGTTTCTGCTTTGTTTGTTTTTACAAAGGCCATCACATGTTACTCTGTGGAGGTGGATGGACCCGATAATTCTCTGCTGTGGAAGCTGTCTTGGGCTTTGCAGGATGTTTAGCAGAGATCTTGACCTCTACCCGGCAGACCCCAGCAGCACTATGCCTCCTCCGGGCTGTAACACCGTAACTATCTCTAGATATGGCCAGTGTTCCCTGGGGGGTACCGGTGCCTACTGGTCAGGAATATGCCAGAATCAGGGTTCGGGATGGTCTGATGCAATAATTTCCTTCAACTCTGCCTTGATCCTGTGACTTGGCACTGGCTGAGGGGTCCTCATCTCCATATCACATACTTTTACATTCAGACTCTTGAAAAAGCAGAAAATATCCGTGTGGTTATAAAGACAATGTCCGTCTCCGGAAAGAAAGAGAAATAATTTCTAAAGGCCATGAGAAAAAGAGGCACATGGGTGTCCTTAATCCGTGTGCCTGTTTATCGAATATCATGTGCCCAGAGAGTGTTAGGGAGGGGTCGGGACACCTGCACCCGCTCTCTTGTATCCGTGGAGGCAGACGAGTCACGCAAGCCTGCAAACGTGGACAGCCACGCGCAGGCTCCAGCCACCGCTTTGGGTCACCGTGGAAAAGTCCTCTGTCGACTCTAGAGCTCTCGGTGAATAGCAGTGTGTGTTTGGAGTCTCTTAGTAATCCTGCGAGTGGTCCTGATGAGATAAGAAGGTACATAAGCACGGCGTCCGGCCTCAAGAAGTCTGTCCTCTAGTTGAGAAGATGAAATGTGAAGAGTGGGAGATAGGAGCCTGATGCCCCATGGCCAGGACAGATCCTGCTGGGCAGAGGTGAGGGCTGGGCGAGCTATGGGCTCTGAGACTGCAGAAGTCTGTCCTGTCTGGAGCCACAGACACTGCAGCCTTGGGGGGCTTATTTAAATCCGAGTTTCACAGCCCGTGTGGTCCACCTATGCGAGTTACTGCAGCGGAGGCCCCTTGCCGACCTCTGCTTCAGAAGAACAGGAAGGCCTTCCTTCCTACCGAGGATGCTGGTGGCGGCTGGTCGCAGGCGTGGTCCTCCGGCCTCGAAGGGGACCCCTTGCCGGAGGCAGCCTGACCCCTACCTCAGGGCCTCCGGGGAGAGTCCCAGTGCGCGGCACAAGCTTACCATCGACCGCTGAGTCTTCGCCTCATGTTGCAGAGACAACACATACGCCGAGTGCCCCCAAGGCCCGAGAAGAGGCGTCCGACACCCGCAGGAGCGGAAGTGACACCGGCCCGACGGGGCAGGTGCAGGGAGACGTGCGAGGCCCCGGCGGGCGAGGGAGGGCTTCGGCGTGAGCCGGCACGCGGTCAGGAAGGCCGTGTGCCCCGTTTACGGCAGGCTCGCCGTGCTGTGCCGAGGACACAGCTGGATACTTATGCCTGCGTGTAGAAATGAGACCGTCTGAGAGTCCATCGTTGAGCTCAGAGCGGTTCGCCAAGTTGACCGTGACCACAGAGCTGGCACGCGGCCAAGGCCACAGGTCACGGAGGCAGAGCAGACCCGTCTTCATATGCTGTGGTTTCCACATTCACGGGCTCTCACGAGGAGCCCCCCGACCCCAGAGGCCTGGCAGCCACAGCTCGGGTGGAGCTCTGGGACGGGCAGGGGTGTGAGGGCTGCTCCAGATGGTGCCTGGGTGTCTGTCAAGAGCAACCTTTGCTCCTCCAGCATCTGGACTCTGGGTTGGGAGGTAGATGATTCCTTTGCCAATTATTTGCTTTCACAATTACATCTCTGTATCCATTGTCTGTTGCCGCGTAACAAATCACAACAGTATTTAGTGACTCCAGGTACCCGCCCCTTGACGGTCTCAGTGTCTGCGGGTTGAGGACACAGCTGAGCTGGACCCTGTTCCAGGGTCTCTCACGGGCAGTGGGCAAGGTGTCGGTCGGGACTGCAGGTACCTCAAGGCTCACCTGGGGCAGGACCCACCCCCCAGCTCCCTCGGGAGGTGCTGGTGACGGTCAGTCCCTGGAGGGCTCGGCTGAGGCCTCAGCTCCGTGCTGCGGTTGGCTAAACGCCGCCCTCTGTTCCCAGCCACGTGGTCCCATCAGAGCTCACAGATGACAAGAGCTGAGGACCAGCGGCCGGTGCGATTCTGGTGCCCTGTGGCCTGGAAGGGACATCCCGTCCTCTCTTGCTGTGCTGTTTGGATAAGCAAGCCCCCTGGGCCCATCACACCCAGAGAAGGGCGTCCGTCTCCCTGGGAACCCCTGGGATGGGGGTCCCGGCAGGATGAGAACCGCCTTTCTCGCGGGCAGGAGTTAGGTCACCTGTCCCCGTCCGACACAGCGGCCAGCGGAGCGCGTACAGGTGATCATCGCGTCGGCGTCCTTGCTGATCTACACACGTCCTCCCTGACACGCACGCCCTTGCTTCCCGGGCACCAAGGTCGGGTTTCTCCTCTCTGATCAATCCTGTTCTCCTGGAAAGTATCCAGGTCCCTTTCCTCCTCCTGGGGGCTGACCTCTGTGACATTTTAGGGTTCCAGATTTCTGGATGGGTGGTTGGCAGCTGCTGGCAATGGGCAGAAGGCCACCCAGTTTGACGTTGCTTCAGCGACTTCGGGCAGCGTCGCCGACGAGCCTCTCTGCCCGGCCTGCCTGCGTCTGGCCCTCTTGGAGAGC
Source organism: Kogia breviceps (assembly GCF_026419965.1). Classification (NCBI taxonomy): domain Eukaryota; kingdom Metazoa; phylum Chordata; class Mammalia; order Artiodactyla; family Physeteridae; genus Kogia; species Kogia breviceps. Next base: position 102,309,738 of record NC_081320.1, read on the forward strand.
AGGGACGCCAGAGGTGTCAGCTCGCTGCCTATCCCGCAGCCCACGGCCCACGCACAGGGCTTCCCGCAGGCAATCAGACCGCGGCTCAGGGGTCGAACCGGTTGGCCGTGCCCATCGATTAGCCGGCGGCTGCTCGGGCGGAGCTGGGAGAGCCCGGCACCCGGGAGCCTCGCAGCCTTACGGCGGCGGGCGGGGACGGCAGGTATTTCTGCAGAGCTGCAGCCCGACTGGCTTAGAGGGCGTTGTGCAAAAACTCACGGAGACACCGTCCACACCGCCTCTACAGCGATGATGGGGTCTTCCCAGGGCGCAGGCTTACAGTGCCTGAGCCAGCAAGGCCGCTGGATTCTCCTGGGGGCTCACTTTCAGGGGCCAGTGTCCCGGAGGCGGCTCAGGGTCAGACTGCCGAGGCGTCTTGATGGGAGGGCTGGCAGGGGACGGAGGCTCTCAAGGCGCCAGCAACGGCCTCCTTCCGATGCCCCTTTGCCACGGGCCGGGCTGGGGGTCCTGCGCCAGGACGAACCGGCTCGGGGGGCGGAGCTCCCGAGCTCGTGCAGCTCAGCACGTCTGGGGGCCGCTGGCTTTGCTCCTGATCGTGAAACCACCCTCCTTTTCTACGGGAAACTCCTGGAGATGCCGCCTGGTTTTCTGAACGGTTATAAGACAGGCTGACCCCAGCGTGAACTTGGGCTACGTGAATGGCATTGCGGCAAAATCACGGAGCATTATTTCTGGAATCCTGTCCTCTCACAACAGTGACTGTCGGTTGTTAAGTTCCAATAAAGCGCTCCCGTGTGATCCTTTTATGATCATTGAATGTTAGCACGTTAGACACTGCATTGGGGGCCATGTTGTTCTTTTACTGTGATTACTTCTAAAATCATTTCCGAGCTATTTCTAAAAAGAAACACCCTCGACTAATGGCAGAATTTCTGCCCCAGTCAGAGTTTCTGCCGTGTGGCCTTGCGTTCACACGAGATGCTGACGGCCGACATAGTTCCCTGCAGAATCGTCTGCTGAAGTAAAACTTGAAGAAAGTGAGTGAGTGTACAAAAAACCAACCAGCAGGAAGTGATGGAACCATATATGTCACCTGTGTTCAAAATGCATAAGAGCCTCCTCCCGCTGCTGCACCCCCAAGCTGGGGGGCCTGACGCGGGGCTCAGCGCTTTCGCTCCCGCGGGAGAACCTCTGTGGCATAATTGTTTCCCGCTTTGTGGGTCGCCCACCCGGCGGGTATGGGAATTGACTTTATGGTGCTTGCGGCCCTCCTACCATCCTGTTGTGGCTTCTTTGTCTTTGGATGTAAGGTATCTTGTTTGGTAGGTTCCAGTATTTTTTTTGTCAATCGTTGTTCAATAGTTAGTTGTGATTTGGGTGTTCTCGTAGGAAGGGGTGCGCTCACGTCCTTCTACTCCACCATCTTGTTTGGGATGGACATGCGCACACTGCTATATTTTACATTGGTCACCGACAAAGAGCTAATGTACAGCACGGGAGCTCTACTCAACACTCCGTAATAACCTAAATGGGAAAAGAATTTGGAAAAGAATAGATACCTGTATATATATAACTGAATCACTTTGCTGTACACCTGAAACTAACACAACATTGTTAATCAACTAGACTCCACCATAAAATAAAAGCTGTTTAAAAAATGACATTAAAAAAAAAAAAAAAAAAACACGTAAGAGCCAATCAGCCCAAAGGTTGAGTCCCATGTTGAGTCCGTTGATGGTGACAGCAACGCCACCGAGGTGGCAAATTTTCAGGCCGCCTGGGATCGGGCCCAGATTTTTTTTTTTTTTTTTTTTTTTTTTTGCGGTACACGGACCTCTCACTGCTGCGGCCTCTCCCGTTGCGGAGCACAGGCTCCGGACGCGCAGGCGCAGCGGCCACGGCTCACGGGCCCAGCCGCTTCGCGGCACGTGGGATCTTCCCGGACCGGGGCACGAACCCGTGTCCCCTGCATCGGCAGGCGGACTCTCACCCACTGCGCCACCAGGGAAGCCCCCAGATTTTTTTGAGGGACAGCTGGCACAGTCGGAGTGGAAGTCAGGACCACTGCCTAATCGGGGAGCATTTTTATGGCCATTGACGATGTTTAGAAACTAAAATCGAAAATGCCACTGACTGGAGAAAGAGCCGCCTTTATCCCTGCTCTCTCCACAGTGGAAACCCGTATTTTTTATGCCTTTATTGAGAATTATTCCACATGTTATAAAATTCACCCATTGAAAGTATATAACTCAGTGATTTTTAGTATGTCCACAGAGCTGTGCAACTCTCACAGTAATCAAAGGTTAGAACTTTTTCAACACTCCAGAAAGAAACCCCTTGCTCTTAGCCCCACTCCCCTTTCCCTTGTCCCCCAGCCCTCAGTAACCACTAATCTACTTTCTGTTTCTACGGATTTGCCTCTTTGGGACATTTCACATAAATGGAATCAAACAGTATGAGGATTTTTTTGTAACTTGCTGTTTTCATTCAGCATCGTTTCCAAGATTTGTCCCTGGTCTAACATGTATCAGAACTTCATTCCTTTTTATGAATGAGTAGTATTCGATTAGCTGCATATATCACAATTCATTTATACCATCATTAGTTGATGAAAATTGGAATTTCCCACACATTTTGGCTCTTACAAATACTTTTTCAATGAACAAATATGTACAGGTTTTTGTGGGGGTATGTTTTCATTTCTCTTGGATAGAAGTGACATTGCTGTCATACGTTAATTCTACGTTTAGCATTTTTAGAGACTGCCAAGGTTCTGACGAAAGTAGCTACAGTATTTTACATTCTCACCTCCAGTGTATGAGGTTTCTAATTGCTTCACATCCTTGCCACCATTTGTTCTGTTCCATTTTTTTTCTTTAAAAAATATAATATGTATAATAGCCATCCTAACGTGTGTGAAGTATTATCTCACGTAGATTTGATTTGCATTTCTCTGATGACAAATTTTGTCCAGCATCTCTTTGTGTGATCATCAGCCATGTTTCTATCTCCTTTGGAGAAATGTCAATTCAAAGCCTTTGCTCATTTTTAAAATGGCTGTCTTTTTATTTTTGCATAAAAGGATTATTTTATACTCTGGATGCAAGTCCCTTGTCTGAAGGGTGATTTGCAAATACTTCTTCCTCTCTTTGTCTTGTTTTTTCACTTCCTTGACAGTGTCCTTTGTCACACAAAGGTGTTTAATTTTGATGTAGTTCAACTTACATTTTTGTTTTGCTTGTGTTTTTGACATAGTGTTTAAAATACCATTGCCTAACCCAAGGTCATGAAGATTTACTTATAAGTTTTCTCCTAGGAGGTTTAAAGTTTTCACGGTTACATTTAGACCCGTGACCCATTTTGAGTTCATTTTTGTCTATGGTGTGATGTTAGCATCCAACTTTATTGTTTTGTGTGTAGATGTCCAATTGTTCCAGCACCATTCATTGAAAAGACTGTTCTTCCCCATTAAGTAGTTTGGGCACCTTTGTCAAAAATAAATTGATATTTGGGACTTCCCTGGTGATCCAGTGGGTAAGACTCCGTGCTCTCAATGAAGGGGGCCCGGGTTCGATCCCTGGTCCGGGAACTAGATCCCTCATGCATGCTGCAACTACGAGTCTGCATGACGCAACTAAAAGATCTCACATGCTGCAATGAAAATCCCGTGTGCCTCAACTAAGACCTGGTGCAGCCTAAATAAATAAATATCTTTTAAAATAAATAAATAAATTGACCATAAATGTTACGGTTTACTTCTAGCTTCTCAATTCTCTTCCACTGATCTACAGGTCTATCCTTAAACCAGCATCACACTGTTTCAGTTACTTCTTTAGTGCTTTTGGTAGTAGTTTTTGAAGTTAGGGAATTTGATTCCTCCAACTCTGTTCTTCCTTTTCAAGACTGATTTGCTTATTCTGGATCCTTGCATTTCCATAAGACTTTTTTTTTTTTTTTTTTTTTTTTTTTTTTTTTTTTTTTTTTTCAGTACGCGGGCCTCTCACTGTTGTGGCCTCTCCCGTTGCGGAGCACAGGCTCCGGACGCGCAGGCTCAGTGGCCATGGGTCACAGGCCCAGCCGCTCCGCGGCATGTGGGATCCTCCCGGACCGGGGCACGAACCCGTGTCCCCTGCATCGGCAGGCAGACTCTCAACCACTGCGCCACCAGGGAAGCCCCCATAAGACTTTTAGGATCAACTTAATAATTTCATTTAAAAAAAAAAAAACAGCTGGGCTTTTGATAGAGTCTACACGGAATCTGTAGATCAATTTTGGGAGTATTGTGCTCTTCATAATGTTCTATCTTCTGATCCATGAACATGGGATGGCTTTCCATTTACTTAGATCTTTAATTTCTTGAAACAGTATTTTGTAGTTTTTAGTGTATATATCTTGCCCTCTTTTGTTAAATTCTGAACATTTTGTATACCCTGCATTGTGTGGCCACTGAATTCTCTACTATCTTTTTTTATTACGTTCTTGGAATTCTTTATTTGTTTTTTTACTCCTATGTTTATTTTTATGCCTGAATTCCTAGGTGTCAAGCCTGGTTGGTATAAATTACTGGTCAGGCCAAGATTTTCCTAAATGCAAGGTGTGGCTATCTTTTGACCTCTGCCGAGGACTCCACGTGAGGAGGCTGCCAGCGACCTCCAGACCTTTGACTCTGCGGGCAGGGGGAAGTTCCACCCTCGAGCCCTCCTGAGTTCTTGTGGCTGGACTAACAAAATTGACACGGGGCAGATTAACAGGAGAAAAAGAAATTCGTGTGCAAGGAGGTCTCATAGAAATTGGGACCTGAGAAGTGGCCAAAGCCAGCAGCGTTTATACTTCTTATGCAAAGAAACAATACGTTTATGAGGAATTGACAGGACAAAGAAACTTACGTTTGGGTGCTCAGTTAGGGAAGAATCTCAACAGAGTTTGGGCTTCAGGGAAGTAAATTAAAGAGGTGACAAAGTTTGTTTTATACAAGCTTCTGGGCTGAATTCCCTCTCTCTGGTGATAAGGGGTCCTTCTACCTTCAGATGCACAGGAGAGATTTAGTTCCTGCTGCAGGGAGACAGACAAGAGAGTCAGAGCTTCCCTCTTGTGTTGGCCACCAGGTAACTATGCCCTGGAGGCACACTTGGTGTGTGGGGGGCGGGCGCGGCCGGCCCTTGGCCCCCTCAGTTCTCACCCCTGCTGTGTGAGGCCTCTGGTCACCCAGAGACCAGCGGGTGACGTCTTTCCTTTGTCTAGTCTTTCCCAGATGGACACGAAGCATTTTAGACCCCAGAGCTTTTCCAGAGTTTCCCTGTTACTAACCAGTTCTTGAGGGTTTCTCTCAAACAGCCTTGTTTTTTTAAAGTAAAAACATTTTTTTAACTGAAGTATAGTTGATTTACAATATTGTGTTAATTACTGCTGTACAGCCAAGTGATTCAGTGATACATACATATACTTTCTTTTCTTATATATATTCTTTTCTATTATGGTTTATCCGACTGGCCTTTTAAACTCCAAGCCGGGTTTCTCTTTGCCGGTCTGGATCACAGCCTCGGGCAGCTGAGCTGCTCCCAGCATTTGCCATTGTTTTGGTGACACCCTGAAGGAAGGCCTTCCCCACTACTGCCGGGTAAGAATAGAGCTTCCTCAGGGAAGAGCAAGTCCAGACAAAATATTGACTGTGCCCTGAGGGGGGTGCTTTTCAAGGACTCCCAAACCCATCAACTCTCTATCTTCATTCTTGCCTGCGTTTGGCTACTGTGCCAATGAGCTGGGAGGAGCGGTGGGAACAGACCCCCGTTAAAATGTCACTGACTTTCACAATCTCACCAAAATTCAGTGGTTTCTCTTGGTTGGACAATCTTCAGTTTACTCCGTGGCTTTGGTTAATTACCCCAGTTCTGAATGGTTGATTTTACAGCCTTGCCAACCCATAGGTTTTTAATTCTCCAGGTTTTCATGATTTTTATCAGTGTATTTGGTCATATAGTTCCAGCTGACATTTGAATCACATGTGATTAAATAATACAACAAAGGCCCTGAGCAAAGTTTTGCTTCTTCTTCTCCCATGGATCTTACAGTTTGAATCTCAGGACTCCGTACCTGAGGATGCCTTGGCCTTGTCTTTCTCTCCCGTTGTGATAGGCTTCAGTCTTTCCTACCAGATGGAACGTTCCTCAAAAACCTGGTTCCCATATTACGTTTTCCTCCCACTTCTACAGCTTTGGCTGGAGATTCTTAACCTGGGAGAAGGGTGGCCCCTGGGTGACTGTGACTTCACTGGAACCAGCCGCATACACTGGGTGTCTGCCATGTGGGTACTATATTCCCACCATCAAGAAACACTAGAGTTGCATCAAAGTCAGAAGGATGACTGACCCCAAAAAAGCTTAAAATCCTCCAATAGAACTTCTACATTAGAAACATATTTTTCCTTTCCTTGTATTTCTGATTCACCAGAGTGGCCAATAACTTTTTCATCTTAAAGACAGCCTCCCTCCCCTGGTACTTCCTTCCTTCATTCCTTCCATTGCCTCCTGCACAGCAATACATGTTTCTACCATAAAACACACCTGCACAGGACAGGGGTTACGCACGTGGCCTCCAGGGCCCAACTGGCCAGGTTTGAAACCAAGCTCCGCCACTTACAGCCCATGTGGTCCTGGACATGTTTCTTAACCTCACAGTGCTTTCATTTATTCATCTGTAAGGTTGGGAGACCTCAATGGCACTGTTGTAAAGATTAAATGAGATTGTGCCCGTCACAGAACAGACTCTCAGTAAACAGTATCTCTGATCATTATGCCACTTGGCAGTCCAGATTTCCAAATGCCCCTCACGGCCTCCTGCACAAGATGGAAATTTACCAGGCTGATTCCTGAGTTCTTCATTAACTGAATGTGTCTCTTCCTTCGGAACAACTTTTCCTAGTATTTTTATGGACTGCAGTTCAGCTGTTTCATCTCGTGGTCTTTTAAGCTCACATCCGCCTCTCTACCTTTGTTTTTTTGTTTGTTGTTTTTGTTGTTTTATTCTTTTTAAAAAATTTTTATTGGAGTGTGGTTGATTTATAATGTTGTGTTAGTTTCTGCTGTATAGCAAAGTGAATCAGTTATACATATACATATGTCCACTCTTTTTTAGATTCTTTTCCTATGTAGCCCATTACAGAGTATTGAGCAGAGTTCCTTGTGCTCTACAGCAGGTCCTTATTAGTTATCTATTTTATCTATAGTAGTGTGTATATGTCAATCCCAATCTCCTAATGTATCCCCGACGTCTCTTACCCCCTCGTAATCATAATTTCTATATCTGTAACTCTCTATCTTTGTTTAACATATTCCTTCTAACTGGATTGATAGAAAATTTCTCTTTTACTTCTAACCATATTCCAACGAACCTATGGGTCTCTCCAAGTCTTAAGTGAAATCTTCATTCGCGGGTTGATATCTATTTCTCTGGATTTATCTATAACACAGACTTTACCATTCATTTTGTAAAGCAATTATTTAATGAAGATGTGAGCACATCCCATGTATGTTGCAATAAACTCAAACTCACAGTGGCCGTGACTTTTAGGGCTGCTAATAGGAGACTTTAGTGGAGTATTTATCGTTTCTATTGACTGAGACTGAATAGGCACAATTCAAAGAAAAGAATATAACTTTTGTGTGAAGCAAAAAATAAAATAGTTGGCATGTTTTTAAAATAAATTGGTTAAGAGCGAGGATTGTCAACTGACCCAGGTTATGAAGTAGGAGAGATTCCTGTTGTGGTTCACAGAAGTTTTCCAATCACCCACAAGATAAGTGAAATAATTATAAAATTGGCTTATTCTATTTCTATTTCTATTGCCCTTCAGCTTTTCAAACAGAGTATAATTTAATCCACATTCACTGAGTGATTTCTTTTCATTAAGCCTGTGCCTTGCTTGGAGCATGTGAAGCTACTATATAGTCAGGACTTAAGACCCCTGTGGGTGAGACAAGTAATTTCAGTGGAAGTTGTGCAGATGGTAAATCACGAGGACAGAGCTGTAGGAGAGCAGAAAGCTGCCCTGCCCCCCACCCTCAAGGAACAGGGAAAGCATGAAGGAAGGCTGTCCTGGAAATGGAGGTGACACCTCAGCTACACCCTGGAGGATGAGTCAGGGTGAAAGAAGGGACATTCCGGCAGAAGAAAAATGTGAGCTTGGCAAAGATGCATAACCACATGGCGTGTGTGGGTGAGAGTCACTGAGACGTGTTGTCCGGGGCAGAGGGGGCTGGAGGACGAGGCTGAGAAGGGGCTTCTGGTCCTGCGTGGAGAGGACGGGCGGTGAGCTAAGGAGCATGGACTGATTGACTTGCGTGAACCCATTGAGGGAGTTTAAAAGAAGACAAAGCTGATAGTAACTGTGGTGCTCTGTGTAGGAGAGCGTTGAGAAGGGGGACACACAAGGTAGGTGAGCAGTGCAGTGGCCTTTGCTCCTCTAGTTGAGAGAAAGTGAGACCCTGGACTCAGGCAGGAGTAATGGGACCAGAGAAGATGGGCTGGTCGGAGAACATCAATTAGACCAGGAGTGTGAAGGAGAAGACAGATCCGTCATGTCTCAGGTTGGTGGGGGGGGTTGGTCCTTTGCAGAACTGAGGGCAGGAAGAGGACCCTCCGTGGGGAGGGTGGTAGGGTCGTGACTAGCTCAGCTTGGAACATGGTGGACCCGAGGACCCCGGGAAACATCCAGGTAGGTCATTTCAGATATTTGGATCAAGAAATATGAAATTCACTAAAGCGTTCAGGACGCACTTGAGAATTGTCAGTGCTAAGATGGCAGCAAAACTCTGAGAGGTGATGCCGATGCCAAGGGAGGATGAGAAGAGTTGACCGAGGCAACAGACCCGGGGGAACAATGCTTCCAAGGGGCCGTGGAGGACGTGGAACGGGGATGGCCAAAGGCTACCACGGGGGCCAGCAGAGGGCGGATTTCACAGAATGTGTCCTTTGGGTAATTGTGCAAACCTTCCAAGGGAAGCTTGACACAAACTCTTTATAAGGCGTGTAGTAACCGACGATGTGACAGGGAACCGGTTGGTTAAAATCTGTGTTTTCAACTCGGTACATCCATCTTCTGACTGCGCATCTCCATCTGGATGTCCCAGATTTACGTCAAAACCAGACAAAACTGAACTCATCTTCCTCTCCTAACCTGCGACTCTCCGGTGCTTCTGTGAATCTCCACCCTCACTGCCCGTGCGCAGTGTGAGGTCCTGGGCCTGGACCCCAGGCCTGGGTTGTTGTCATGGCCTGTGAAGGAGTCTGCCTTCCTCCAGACCCACCTCCCAATGAATTCTTCACATTTCAGCCAAAGGGAACTTCAGACAATGCGAAGTCTGTGATCTACATACTTGAGAATCTTTCACAGTCCGTCTGCTTTGCATTAGGACGAAGTTCCAGCACCTTCCCCACCCTCTTTTTCATCTTATTGCCACTTACCCCATAGGTCTCAATATGGGGCTACTTTTTATGAGAAGTCTTCCCTCACCTCCAAAACTGAGAAGTCTGTCTTTCCAGGTTGAGCCCGTAGCAGCCTGTGGTCCCACTACTGAAGCAGTACTTGTGATATTGTGTGCTAAGGACACTTTTGTTTGTCAGTGTCACCCAGTAGACGGCGAACTCTTGAGGACAGGGTCAGTCCTTTGTTTCTGTGTTTTTCCCCAGGGCCTGGCTTGTAATACAGCACATGAGCATTGGGTGGATACTTGATTGAAGTCATGAATCAGTGATGATTAAACATTATCCTAATCTAATTATGAGTGGAGATCTCACAGTGGTTTTATTAACCATTGGCTCCTATGACTATATACATTTTAAAGTAATAGGACGACACTTCTTTTAAAACCTTTCAGAAATTCAAATTGGCTTTCCCCCAATTAGCCAGGATTTGTGAGGTTTTACTACATATTAACATTTTTATTTCCATGGCATAAACCAGAAAGCCACCAGAGGATCGGGATTTATCTGTGCGTTTCATTCTAAAGTACCACTCATTTATTTTTTCAAACTTTAGCGCGTATCTTCTTTTCACACTGGTATTATTATGAACACCATTACTAGTATTAATCCTTCCTAAGTTGTATTAGTATCATTTCATACTTTCTGAAGTGTTTTTATCATTCTTGTCTCATTTTGATCTTCAAAATAATTCATTAAGACTGCAGATAAAGTATAATTATAGACATTTACCACACATAGATATCCAAATAGGTGTTAAATGACTTTTCCAAGGACATCCAAATAAATAATCATGCAGATGAAACCAATATATCCAGTGCTCATTCCATTCGTGTGGCTTCTAAGTCACTGTGTTCCACTCAGGAATGTCTGTACTTTATAAATGACTTGTCACACATGGAAATAATCTTGTCTGCTCTGAATCAGTGTTTTGTCAAGTACCTTATCAGGTGGCATTCCTGTTTTATCCAAAAACGTGGCTTCCTTTTAACCAAATAATTTTGAAGATGAGAATATAATTTTCATGTTGAGATTATTTTCATGTTGGTGGTGTTACAGGAAATACCATTATCTTTCAGACACATACTTTAAGGTAAATTGTTCAGGAACATGTTTATGTACAGAGCAAGTAATACTTTACATTTATATTTGTTGAAGACACAATGCACACCCTTCAGAATTTTAGTGGGTTTGAAGATCCACCACTTATTCCCTTCCGGTGAACTCTTTCCTGGAAGTGGAACTCTTTCCTGGAACGCTTTCCATCACTGGACTGGGAGGTGATGGGAGCCACAGCAGCGAGGTACCAGGTTCCCATCCTGCTACGCTAACCTGCTCTGTGACTCCCGCCCAGTTCCAGTCTTTATTTGCTCATCTGTGCAGTGCATGTGCTTTCGTAGATGAGCTTTCAAACTTTTTAGCCATGGGACTCTCCTTTCTAACACAGGAAGATATACTGATATACAGGTATTTATAAATTATGATAAAGATGTATGGTAGACATATTTATATGTATATAGCATGATATGTGGGGTTCCTTTGGTCGGGCTTAGGCATCCCCACTGGATCCCCGCTCACCACCCTACCCCCTCCAAACCATGGGGACATCAGAGATCACAGGGTAAAATTCACCGGACTAGGTGACTTCTCAGATCTTTGCAACCGTTAGCATTCTCTGAAGCTATTCTCTTGATATGAAATTAAACCTCTAAGAAGTAGTTGGTCGTCATCTCTCCAACACTTGGCATCGTCAGACTTTTAAAAAATTGCTGTCAAGTGGTAGTAGAATAGTATCTCATCGTTGCGTACCTTTGATAAATAATTGTTAGCAACCTCTTCATATATTTATGATGGATGTGTTTCCTCTTTGGCAAAATGCTTGTTAATGCTTCCTGCCCAGTCTCTCATCATACTGAGTATGCTTTTCTTATTTATTTGTATGTCTTTATATATTCTTTATGCAAATCAAGAATATGTCTTTCCCTAGTTTATTATTTGACTTTCCCCTTTTTTAAGGTATCTTTTGATAACAAGTTCTTAATTTAATATTGTCGAATTCATCCATCTTTTCTTTTATTGTCAATGATTTTGATGTCTTACCTTTTTTTTTACTCCGAGATCTAAGAATATATTCATCTATATTTTTAAGAAGAGTTTTGAAGTTTTGTTTTTAATATTTAACTCCTCAATCCACCATGAGTTTACTTTGTAGAAGATGTAAGAATCCAACTTCATCTTTTTCCATCAGATAACCATTTTTTTCTATTCCATACATAGGAGTGGGTCTCCTTTTTTCCTCTTTCTTTGTGGTACGCGGGCCTCTCACTGTTGTGGCCTCTCCCGTTGCAGAGCCTTACCCCACTTGTATGTGAAATGTAAAAAATACAACAAACTAGTGAATAAGACAAAAAAAAAAGTAGACACAGACATAGAGAACAAATTACTAGTTACCAGTGGGGAGAGGCAATCTAAGGGAGGAGGAGTGGGAGATATAAACTATTGGGTGTAAGACAGGCTCGAGGATGTATTTACAACGCGAGGAATATAGCCACTATTTTGTAATAACTGAAAATGTGATGTAACCTTTAAAAATTGTATAAAATTTTTTAAAAAAATTTTAAGGACTTATACACATAAATTACTTAATTAATTAATCAAATGTTTACCTAAAAAGATACACTTAGCAAGGTGGGAGATATGATTAGACTGTTAAAGTTTAATAATGCTATACATTTTAACTTTGAATATATTTGTGACTTTGTACATATGTAACTATGAATTCTGAATATCATAAGAGGTTTTTGTTAACCTTTTATTTGAACCTTGTAGCTATCTGTAATTTGATGAGCTTTTAGAAGTTTATCCATTTCATAATTTTGATTTTATTACAGCCAACGGTCACATATTTTATATGTGAATCTCAGCAAGGCCGATGGGGTGAGTCGTTGAGGGAAGCCTGTGCTTTCCCTGAACCCCAACATCGAGCAAGGTGGGGACACCTGGGCAGCACCCCTAAACACTGCTAAAGTCGGGGAAGCCGTAGGGGTGCCCGGGGTCGGCCTCAATGGGAATCCTCAAGAGGTTGAAGGCAGTGGGGTGAAACCCTCCAACATGGAAGGAGGATTGCTCCGATCTAGATTTTTCACTCAGATAAATATTATGGAAATAGGAAAAGAGAAAGAAGACCTCCCAAGCGTCTTTCTTTGGAAAGCAATGGAAGGGAACACGAAATCGTGACTAGGAGTTTGGGCTCAGGAATCCAATAAGCAATTATACTGTTAACGGGTGAAGAGAGGAATGTGCTGGGCACTGACGTCTAAGGCACCACAGAGAAGAACGCAGGACAGAAAGGTGAGGGGCCACGAGAGACACAAGGCTCGCACTTTATTTACCAGTTGTCCATTTTGCCGAGGTGTAATTTTTGCCAATCTATTTTTTGTTGCATTGCATTCTAAAGATACAAATGTAAGGAAAGCATGGTTCTACCCATGAGAAAGCCTCCTGTTTACTCCGGTAAGAATAATATCCCCAAGGGGGGGGTCGCAGAAGAGAAAGAAGAGGCTGTAACATCAAAAGGCAGAATTTGTGTCAAAGGGAAGAAAGATGGGATTGGAAAAAGGTGGTATGTGGTGAAAAAGAGAAGCAATCAGGTGGAAATCATTGTGGGCTAATCACCCGGGAAACAGACAATTGAGACAAAAATGAGCAAATTCATTTTACTCACTGGTTTTAGGCATAAATGCTAGTATTCAACACACAAATCTTATTTAAAGTCAAGTCAAAATAAAGATGGGGTCTTAGATGACTATTCTTTAGGAGGAAAAAGTTTTTTAAAAACCGTACTGTGTTGTCTCTGTACTTTTCTTGGAATGCAGGTTTTCTGTAAAAGAGATGAACAGGTGTTAGACTTCGGGTGTTCAGTTAAAGATGGCAGATCCAAGCACATTAGCTTCTTGTCTCTCCTGAAATCCCACTAAAATGACAGAAGAATCATGTTTATCAAAAAAAAAAAAAAAAGTAGAAGAAGAAGAAGAACAGAGAGGGGATAATGGCGGTCCCCTTTGAAGCTGGAGAGCAGAGACAAGAAGAAGTGATGGAGCAGAGCCCAGGGAGGCGGATGGGCTCAGAACCCCTCTCAGGACCCTCGGTGCCTCCAGGATAGGCAGACTCGGGCCCCATGGGAGGCAAGGTGAAGCTGGACTAGAAACTGGTAGATTGGATGACAGGTTAAAAGCCAAGTAGACATCAGGGATAATTTCTTTTCAGCAGAAAACTCCAGGCTTACTCTTTGATGGAATAAAGCAGAGGGTCTCTTTGGGGAGACGATAGAATCAGCTGAGTGCTGGATGCTATTCAGAAAGCTGGATCTGAAGGAAATTCAGATATTGAGTACTGAGCCGCTCAAGATCCCTCCCCTAACCTCTACAGAACTTTCTGTGTATCAGACACAATCCCGATGACATTACACTTTTAAAAAATAGTTTTATAAACTCCTCAGTGGTAACCACTTTACAAATGAGGAAACTGATACAGAGGAAAATTCAGTAGCTTACCAAGAGCACACAGGTAATAAAGGGAAGGGTTGGAATTGAAGCATATGCCGTCTGGATGCAGAGTCCGACTCTCACCCACTACACGCAGCTGATGGGCCCCGGGAAGAGCCTGTCAAACATCCTGCACAGAAACCCAAGATCCAGATGCTTCGCCCAGGTGAGCAGGACCTCTAGGAGACTTTCTGATGCTCCCCTGGGAAGGCTGAGCAACAGCCAAGGACCCCAGATGCCTGAGAAAATCCTGTAATATGAGAGAGACCAGAACAAGCCAACAGACAGAACAGAAAAGGGGATCAAAGCAAATTGGAGGAGATAGAAAGTATAGAAGAGAAAAGAAACTTCCATTAACTTTCTCAGATTATGGGAGACAACTATTGCATTTACTAAACAAGAACAAAATATTTCTGAAGTGGAAGAGGGAGAAGATGGTTCAAATCACCAAGAGCACTCACTTTGAAAGTAAAAATATGAGTGTTGAAATTTACATTTTAAGAAGTCTCACTAGAAGGGCGAGAAGGTAAAATAGGGGAAACGTGATTAGAACAAAAGGACACAGATGAATGGATAAAGAAGATGTGGTGTGTGTATATAAAAAATGTGATGGAATATTACTCAACCATAAAAAGGAATGACATTGGGTCATTTGTAGAGACGTGGATGGACATAGAGACTGTCATACAGAGGGAAGTAAGTCAGAAAGAGAAAAACAAATATCGTATATTAATGCATATATGTGGAACCCAGAAAGATGGTACAGATGAACTGGTTTGCAGGGCAGAAATAGAGGCACAGATGTAGGGAAAAAAAAGTGGCAGGGGGGTGATGGTGGAATGAATTGGGAGACTGAGATTGACATGTATACACTAATATGTATAAAATGGGTAACTAATAAGAACCTGCTGTATAAAAAAATAAATAAAATAAAATTCAAAAAAACAAAAGGACAAAGAGATGGAAATCAAGAGAGAGAGACTCAGAGGTTGTCCTGTATGAACTGTAGCAGTTCCAGAAAGAGAAGAAGGGAAGAGAAATCCCTGGGGGCTCTGCAGGGCGCCCACCATGATCAGGGAAACAGATCCACACACCCACCCGTTAGGAGAACGTCACAACGCACATGGAACAAGAGAGTCCTAATAATTCTGGGCGTGCACATCTAGTGGAAAGGATTCTACGAAGAATCTTCAAGAGGTAGAAGACAATGGAATGAAACCTTCCAACATCTGAGGAAGAATTATTCCGATCTAGATTCTTGTACTCAGACAAATATTATGGAAATATTAAAAGAAAAAAAGATCTCCCAAGAACCTTTCTTTGGGAAGCAATGGATGATGAGCCATCCAAGACAGAGGAAGGCAGGGGATGCAGCAAACAGGAGATGGAGGAGCGGACTGGCTGGGCTGGAGGACAAGGGGCCATCAGTCCTTCGGGTGACCTGACGGAAAACGGCCGGATGCGAGCGCACGGACAGCTCCCCGAGATGTCATGCAGGGCCCCAAATGGACGCCCAGTGTTTGCCTGCAGTGAGCGGAGGCTACTTAATTGGGAGACTTTGAGGATAAACTCTTGGGAAGCACACAGGAAGGATACACGTGCACGAGCACAGCTGCTGACTGCGGAAGAGGGATGTGGTAAAACCTACGAGCCACCGTCCACAGTGTTTTCATAGTCATGACAACGAAACGTCGTTAATGGTCTGACGTAATGTCCCGCGTGACTGCATTGGGACAGGAGGGTCTGAGACAGGACGGCAGGTGTGCGTGTTGGAAAGCGTCTTCTTCTCCAAGCTGGGAAGTTGACAGATGAACGCTTCTGGGTGGGAAATAGTGCCCTAGAGGAGGGAGAGCTTTCGTTAGGGATGTGGATGGAGGTCAATGTCAAAAGAAAGGGTGATAGAGTTGAAAACCCTGCCCTCTGGGGATCTGGGAGTAGAATGCGGGTGGTATGTGGGGAACAGTTTTCCATAACAAGCCATGTACAGCTACCTGGCCCCTAAACTACGTATGTGTATAACTTTGCTGAGAACACATAATACATTTTTTGATATGTCATATTACATCCTGTTGTTCATCATGATGGCTGGTAATTGCAGTCCTCAGAGCACAGACGGTCTGGAGTGGAGGCAGAAGGTTCTCAGCTCCTGGAATTGGAGGAGCGCCTCCCGGAACCCGGGTCTCAGCTGCGCTGGGCCAGGGAGTGGCCTGTTTCTCCCAGGAGGAGGGCACAGGTCAGCTCTCCAGCCACTCCTCCCCGTGCTTCTCTGGTGACAGCACATTTGGTGACTGACAAACACTCACCCCTTGATAACAGCGTGTTCCCACAATAGCTGCTGGATTCCCAGGGGGTTTAAGGTGGATGAGTGAGCAGGGTCCGCGTTAACAAAGACACTAAACACAGCTGTTTCATTGTCTATATTTAAAACCAGTCAAATAAAGATACTCTTGGCTCCCGGCAGAACTTTCCTGTGGGACTCCACACGGGCCCTGGGTTGCTGGGGGTTCTGGGGGTCGCTGGATGCCCCCCCGGGTGTGCTCAGGGCCACCTCTCAGCTGTCCCTCCTCAGCCACGTGGCTTGTGGGGCCTGGGGGCACTGCTGACGTTTCTCTAACGTGCAGCCGTGTGCTATGTAAGCCGTAGAGCCACAACGAGCCGTTAGTAAAAGCAGGAAGCAGGAGTACTAATAATAACATACAAACTAGCAAGGCGCGAAGCGGCCTCAGAATGGCCCACACCAGCTCCGAAAGTTCCCTTCATAGATCAGATTTCTCACGTTGCCTGCCAGCCACAGTTTCTCTGCTACTCATTTAAAAATGGTAAATGGGGGCTTCCCTGGTGGCGCAGTGGTTGAGAATCCGCCTGCCGATGCAGGAGACACGGGTTCGTGCCCTGGTCCGGGAAGATCCCACATGCTGCGGAGCAACTAAGCCCGTGAGCCATGGCCGCTGAGCCTGCGCGTCCGGAGCCTGTGCTCCGCAACGGGAGAGGCCACGGCAGTGAGAGGCCCGCATACCGCAAAAAAAAAAAATAAAAATAAAAATAAAAATAAAAATGGTAAATGGAAAAACAATATAGAGTGAAAATTATATCAAAGAAGCTTTTTAACTACTATATATATATATATATATATATATATATATATATATAATGAGAATAAAGATAACCCCATTTATAATATGTTATATTTGGAGAAGTACTTACAAATACCAGCCTAGAATATTCTCTTCTACCTCACTATTTGGAAACAAATTTTAAAAAGAACAAAAGAAAGATGGAAGGAAGGGAGGAAAGAAACAAAGAAATCTGGTTTCCCTTAGCCCGAAATGCAAACATTTCAAACAGGAGGTCATTTATGTCTATTTTTCATGACAAGGTAGATTACTAAATTTCAATCGATCTCTTAATACATAATCAGTCTAAAAACCAAATATGATGCAATCAATCATTCTTGAATCGGGGACAAGCAATGCTTTTTATTCACTACATAACTAATCTAAAAATTAAGCAATACACACTCTTGTTAAATGGGGAAATTCAAAATTGGTCTTATATCATGAATATTAATAAAGGTAAAGTTAAAATGAATTTTATAATGCAACCATTTATAATGCACTGATCTAAAACTGAGTTTTTACTTAAAACCACTTCTTTGCTACATGCTACTACATACTATGTTAAAATGAAGAAATGATTTGGGTTCCGGAGAAGGGACCCCAATAGCCCCAAACTGAAAGCCGGTGTGGGCATTCCCCGAGCAGTCCCTCATCCCTGACCCCCCCGTGTGCTGAGCGCTGGTCGGCACCACAAGATGCTGAGCAGAGGTATGTTTGATGGTTTAGCTCATCGTTGGCTCAGTTGTTCACTCTGGCAGAATCTGCTCAGCAACCGTTCCGCGTCTCCATGGTTGCAATTTGGGCTATGAGCCACAACTACTGAGCCTGCGCTCTAGACCCCGCGAGCCACAACTCTTGAGCCCACGAGCCACAGCTACTGAGCCCGCGAGTCACAGCTACTGAACCCGCGTGCCACAACTACTGAAGCCTGCGCGGCTAGAGCCTTTGCTCCGCAACAAGAGAAGCCACCACAAAGAGAAACCCACGCGTTGCAACGAAGAGTAGCCCCTGCTCACTGCAACTAGAGAAAGCCCGGGCACAGCAACGAAGACCCAGTGCAGCCAAAAAAAAAAGTCAACACACATAGCTACAAAGGTTTTTGTGTGTGATGAGAACTTTTAAGTCACTTGCTTAGTGACTTTCACATATACGACACAAATGGACACAGATGTAATGCTGTACGTTACATTCCCAGGACTTATTGATTTTACAAATAGACGTTTGTGCTTTTGACCCCATTCACTCGTCTGGCCTAGCCCCACCCACACCCCTCTCCCCCGCCTCTGGAAACGACCAGTCTGTTCTCTGCGTTATAGAACATTCTCAAAACTGTAGAAATGGAAGGCAGATTCGAGGTTGCGGGAAGGAAAGTGGGTGAGCTTATAAGAGGGTGGCCACACCTGCGGTGACAGCGTTCTGTGCCTTAGCTGTGTGGGTGTACAGTGGACATACACAAGTGATCAAGTCACATACAATTACACACAGACATGCACGGGAGCATCAGTAAAGCAAGATCAGTGGAGTGCATGGGTGTTGATATCCCAGTTGTGACAATATCTTAGAGTCTGGGGAGATGATATTACTGGGGGCGGTGGGTCAAGGGCACATGGGATCTCTGTCTCATTTCTTCCAGCTGCACGTGATCTGCAATTATCTCAAAACAAAGTAAAACATGTACGATAATTTCACATAATGGCCAATGCTATAAAGAAAGCCCCATTGATCCTCATCTGAGTGATGGTGGATGAGAGGAAGGTGCCAGTAAAGCTGTACCTGACGATACAGTGGGGCTGAACATCCGAAGGCACCCCTGCCTGCCAGTGTTATTTACGTCATTTGTGTTTTGCAACTAATCTACCCACTAAACACTTCATTTAAGAGCTCATCCTGGAAATTCCATTACAAATGATCACAAGCAGCATATGTGACAGAGAACTGTAAACAGCCAAAACCATAGGAGCACAATCCTTCATCTTGTACCTGAGTAATTGGGAAAAGGTGATGTCTTGTAAGATCACGTCGCTAAGGGACTCAGTCGTTAGTAGATGGTTCTGTGGATTCTTACATAATGAGAGGTGTTTTGTTCAAAGAATCATCAGCTCAGTTTTTCATTCATTTATTTAAATTCTGCCTTAAAGAAGAAATTTCTATTTTACATCTCAATTGTCTTAAATCAAAATATATATACATTTAATAAGAAGCATCAACTGCCCTTCCAGGGCATTTAACCTGTAATCCATCTGTTTTTAATCTACATCTGATAAATGACTCCGGGGTGAAAATACCTCTTGGAGAAGAGGTGGTGTCTCCTGCTGACACAGTCACCATAAGTTCACTTCTTCCAAAAGGGGGGCAGAGTGTCTTGTATTTGTGGGTGAGCCCCAGCTCCCCGTGAGCTCAAGGGAACAAGGAAAGGATCAAGGTCACTGTCACAAGGATCAAGACACAGCAATATTTGGAGGAATCTCCATGAACGGCTGAGAGGAGGGCACCGTCCATGTGGGGAATGACAAAGGCATTTTCAATTCCCTGACTAATTCGTGAAAGTGGGCATGGAGAACAGAGGATGTGTCAAATACGACTTTGTCCACAAAATTCGATCCTATAGACCCTAATCGCTTTAATGAAAAGCCGGTCATTTGCGTGACTGGCCGCCCCTCACGGGTGAGCCCGGTGGTCTTTGTCCTTGCTGTCTTCCTAGAGCACCACGGAGTCCCCACAATGATGGCGGTCCATGTGATGAATCCACAGCACCTTACGAAATGCTTAAAGCAATAGAGGTGAATGTCTAGGATTACCAGAAAAGTAAAACATGTAAATTAACATAACAACATTTCACTAAAATGTGATTTGTTAACGAAATGTTGGCACTATATCAGATAGAGTGGCTTTGGTCATTAATAGCCAATCCTTTTCATGTATTTTCCAATCACTTAATTGTTTTGCTTTGTGGTGATTTGTTTATAAGATTTATTTAGATTTGTCTACTTGATGTTCTTCATACGATAAGAATTAAGATGCATTTTCATAAAACCACTGCACTGAACACCATTCAAACCATTCTTAGCCAACTTGGTAACAGCTCAGAACATCTTCAAAATAACGGTGCCCACGAAGTACATAGTCACCATAGAAGATTATGCACAAAGGCCGTTTTAAACACTGCATTTTGTTGTTGCTTTATAGTTATAACAAATGAAGATTTTAAATTAATACTTGAGGTTGTATTTTGTTTTCCTTTTTCATTAGCAAGTAAGATGTCCTTATGAAACCTTTTATATGGAAAGGACTGTAGCTTATTTATTGTCTTTTGAATGGACAAGGATAAAAATAAAAACACATCTGACAAAACTATGATAATAAAAGCTGTGTATCGACATGCAGATACATCACTATGCTTCCCTAATTCACTTCTAAATATTTCATACTGTCTTAATACTTTTCAGACTCAATCAAAGATAACTTACACTTAGTTTTATTGAGAACGTGTTAACAGTTTGTGTAATCTTTACATCACAAACAGCAATCTAGTTTTCTAAAGAGATATTTTTATAAGGAATCATTTCTCACAATCAGTGCGTTGTGATATGATCTCCAGGTCCCCCTGTAGTGTCTCCGTGTGTTTGTGCACACAGCCTGGCTGTCATCGCCCCTCTGTCCTCGAGCGCAAACCTGCCTGGTGATTAGATCCCGCAGGTAGGATCCTTGTCGCATTATGATAATCAACCGCTTTCCTCTGCCCTTTTATTCTTCTCTAGAGTGACTGCATCTCGTGGACGAGGAAAAATGTAGTTATTGGATCCAGTCGAGTGTCTGTGTCTCTGAAATTATCAGCAACACCCCGTCAGGAAAGGTTCTGTTGGTCCACAGACTTATGGCGATCCAAGCAGCCACATAAAGGTAATGATCCCGTGTCCTACTTTCGGCTCTATGTGCAAACAGATGGTTGTATATTGCCTTAACAAGAATTCAAAAAAGCATAAAGACAGGTTTGTGAGTGGAGGATTTTGTATTTGATCGAGTTCAACGTTCCTAATCTTAATAAACAAACTCAGTACAAAGTCAGAAGTTATCATCTATTACTAAACATAGACTCAAGGAGTCTTCTTTTATCCAATTACAACATTACCCCAAAAATAATTTCATAGCCGTATTAATAGGTCTGTTCACCCTTTGGCAGTTGTACAGAGGCTGCTTCGTACAGAGTCCCTTTAAAATCAGATCTCTCTTTCCACTGTTAGTCTATTTAGGGACCTTTATCTTTAAGGAAATTAAGCACTTCTTTAATTAGGGCCCATTTGCATAGCCCAAGGTCCTCATATGTTGCTGTCAATTACAGTTGATAAGCCTCTCTCAGTGCTGCTGTGAACCTCCAGAACCACACTTCTTGTAAACTTCCAGTTATATATGGCTAATGTTCTTTTTTAAGAATTTAAAAAATTGTGGTAAAATATATAGAACATAAAATTTACCACCTGACCTTTTTGAAGCGTACAGTTCAGTAGCATGAAGTACATTTACATTACGTAGCTGTGTGACTACCAGCGCCGCCCATCTCCACAACTTTTTTCACCTTCCAAAATTAAAACTCTGTCCCCATTAGGCACTCACTCTCCATTTCCCCCTCCTCCCAGCTTCTGGAAACCACCATCTACTTTCTGTCTCTATGAATTTGACTGCTGTGGGGACCTCATATGAGTGGAATCATACAGTATCTGTCCTTTAGTGACTGGCTGATTTTACCAACGTTACGTTGTGGCACTTGTCAGAATTCCCTACCTCTTTAAGACTCAAGAAGATTCTATTGTACGTAGAGACCACATTTGCTTTATTCCCTCTCTGTCAATGGACACTTGGGTTGCTTCTACCTTTTGGCTATTGTGAATAATGCTGCTATGAACATGAGGGTGCAAATATTTGTTTGAATCCCTGCTTTCGGTTCTGCTGTGTATATACCCAGGTGTGAAATTGTTTGATCCTATGTTAATTTTTAACAGTAAGGAGCTTCCATACTGTTTTCAATCACAGCTGCACCATTTTGCATTCCCACCAATGGCACAGAAGAGTTCCAATTTCTCTACATCCTCACCAACGCTTCTTGTTTTTTGTGTTGTTTTGTTCTGCTTTGTTTTTAATAATAGCCATTCAAATGGATGTGAAGGGGTACTTATTATGGTTTTGACTTGATTTCCCTAATGATAGTTATATTGAGGGTCTTTTCATGTACTTATTGGCCATTTGTATATCTTCTTTGGGTAAATGTCTATTCAAGTTTTTTGCCTTAATCAAGTAGTTTTGTTGTTGCTGTTGTTGTTGTTGAGTGTAGGAGCTGTTTATGTATTCTGGATATTAAGCCCTTATTAGGTAAATTGTTTGCAAATGTTTTCCCGCATTCTGTGGTTTGCCTTCTCATTTGGTTGGTCGTGTTCTTTTTTTTTTTTTTTTTTTTTTTTTTTTTTTGCGGTATGCGGGCCTCTCACTGTTGTGGCCTCTCCCGTTGCGGAGCACAGGCTCCGGACGCACAGGCTCAGCGGCCATGGCTCACGGGCTTAGTTGCTCCGCGGCATGTGGGATCTTCCCGGACCAGGGCACGAACCCGTGTCTCCTGCATCCGCAGGCGGATTCTCAACCACTGCGCCACCAGGGAAGCCCGGTCGTGTTCTTTGATGCACAAAAGATTTTACTTTTGACATAGTCCAATTTATCTATTTTCTTTTGTTGCCTGTGGTTTTGGTATCATATCCAAGAAACCATTGCCAAATCTAACATCATGAAGATTTTCCTATATATTTTCTTTGAAGAGTTGTATAGTTTTAACTCTATGTTTAGTTTTGGGTTTTGATCCATTTCAAGTTACTTTTTGTATATAGTATAAGTTAAAGGTCCAGCATCATTCTTTTGCATGTAAGTATCCAGTTTTCCCAACACCATTTGTTGAAAAGACTGCCCTTGCTCCATTGAATGGTCTTGGCACCCTTGACAAGAATCATTTGACCATATACACAAGGGTTTATTTGTAGGCTTTCTATTCTATTCCTTTGGTCTGTGTGTCTGCCTTTATGCCAGTACCACACTGTTTTGTTTACTGTAGATTTGTGTAAGTTCTGAAATCAGGAAGTATGAAACTTTCAAATTTGTTCTTCTTTTTCAAGATTGTTTTGGCTATTTGGGGGTTCCTTTAGGGTCCATATGAATTTTAGGATGGATCTTTCTATTTCTGCAAAACAACAACATTGGGATTTTGATGGGGATTGCTTTAAAACTATAAATTGCATGGCTAAGTTTCTTAATCAGACAGAAATAGAGGTTTCAATGTTTTATGGTAGTGAATATTCCTACCCAATTTGAGCATGTACCATTACCATAAATAAATTTTTTTTCAGTGTGAAAAATATTAAGATTTTATTTTATTTTTTCTGATCCTGGTCTGGAGAACAATAAGTGATTGTAGGGAATGTTAACTATAAATTTTTACACAAATCCACACTGAGAATGAAGAGACAGTTTCTGTTGAATTTCTTAAAACTCAGAATTTTGAAATCAGTAATTCCTTAGTAGAAAACCACCAATGTCATGGAATGTTTCACATAGTCTTTGCCATCAAAGGTAAGCTTATCTGGCATTCAGAAGTTCTTTATTTATAATAAGAGCCTAATACAAAACTTAGGTATGATGGGGCATCACTTAAGACCATGGTCGATATTAACAATGTGGAGAGCCACAGTATATTTGAATGAGTGATTAATCACACTCCTGCATCATTTTTGAAATAACAAAACCTACCAATGATCAAGCTCTAGCACACAGACCAGCACCGGGCAAGCACTAAATTCCTCCCCAATTCTGCTAGACTGAGAGATTATCCTTCCCACTTCAGAACTCAGTAAAGGGAAGATTAGAGAATGTAAGTGACTATGCTAAGATGACATAATAAATAAGTAGCCAAGACAGTAACTGCACCAGACTCAGGTGGCTGACAACGGGATAGAAAGGAATTTTGTTTAAAGATCTACATTTGACACACATCACTAATTCCAAGAAGGCTTCAAATTTCAATCTTCAATCCAAGTCTATTTCTAAACCAAATGAAAATGTTCAGAAGTTAGCAGTAGAATAGATAACTGCAAAAAAAAGGACTCAAAGAAAAGGTTTTGTTCACAACTACCCTTTCTGTCCCAGGTACAAAGGGGTAATTGTGTATTAATCATTATGTTCATCCATTTCCCATTTTTTTCTACACTGTTGAGTACCTATTTTGTTCCATGAGCCCTTCTAGACTCTGGAGGTATAAAATGGATGAGGCACGGGCACTGTCCTCAAAGCATCACAACGACGTGGTAAGGACCAAGAGTAAACAGGCCTGAAGGCCCTTCCTTCAGGGCAGAACACCTGCTCGGTCCCTACGCCTTCCAGAGCCGAGCATGTTTCCCGTCCCTGTAAGGAGTTCGGTCACTTCTCATGGTGTCAACAGAGGTCTGGGTAAGATGACTTAGGAGGATGGAGAAGAGGTCTTAGCTCTGATTAGAGGGGCCAAAGATGTCTTTGCAGAGGAAGTGACCTGAACTGGGCCTCGAAATATTAGTTCATTAGATGGATGAATTGGGAGTGACTTCCCATGTAGGAGAAAAAAAACAAAACCCAGGGATGAACTCAGGGCATAGACATAGATACCAGTAACTTGGCACGCACAGCTACTTGTTAGGACAAAGGACTTAATTCCTCCCGGCTTGGGTTTGGTGTTGGTAAAACAGTTGTGATCTCTGTGGCCCACAGGAGAGAGAATGTGATATGGCTCCATCTCCCTGTCTTTTCAGATGGAGAGTATAGAATGGTCCCCACTCCCGGGCTCTCAATCCCAGAAACTGATTACTAGCTGCTCTTACTCATTTGCCCACCACGCTCTCTACTTCCAATGCCCGGCGTTACCGTATTCAACCATCCAGATTCTTGTTACCTGCTGCCGTGTGGTTGTTTGAACTATGGATTCCCGGGATTGTTCTTTTGCTGGTTCTACTCCGTAGACTGCAACTCAGAGTCAGCAGGATGCAGGTGGAAGGGCCCATGGTCCCGTTGCCATTGCTAAGCCGGCAGCAGTCGAAGCCAGACGGCCCCAGTCCCGCAGCCCTCGCACTCCCAGCTCCTCCCCGCCCTGTGACCACCACCGGCTCTCCACGGGCCATCTTTCCTGTCCTCAGCCCTTGCTTCCCTTAGCAACCCCAGTCAAGAAGGACTTCGGGGCTTCCTCTTATGGGAGAAATGAAAGTGCCGTGGTAAAAGATTGAGATTTAGGGCATTTTCTGTCCATGTGTCCCAATTAGCCACGACGATTGCCGAGTTGAGCACCTGTGGCTTCCCCACAGCTGGTGCTCTAGGAAATCCAATTTCCTCTGAACCAGAGCCCAAAGAGAAAATCACACTCCCATCCAATTTCTATGCTAAAGACTTTACTTAAAATAAAATCAATATCTGTTTCCCAAAAAGCTTCATGAATTGTGTTCTGAATGGCGACTATTTTAAAGAAAAGTGTATCATGTGTCCAGAAGGAGGCATCTGCTGAAACAGCTCCAACTTTATAAATCTGTGGTCTTTGACCCTTTGAAACGGATTTATTTAAAACAGCTGACAAATACTATTAGTTTTGTCCTAGCACTGCCAGTTACCATTTGTATCCCTTTGGGCAAATCCCTTCAAAGTCTTACTGTCTTTTTCTGTAAAATAGGGATAAAGGGCTAGATCAAGTGTGATGGATTACATGAAAATACTGTAAACTACTAACGATGGTGATTGTAGCTAAGTATTCATTAAAGTATCCACAATGTACCAAGCTCCGTTCTCAAAGTACCACTCACCATATCACTAATGGTATCGTTTAGTCCTTGAAACACCCTGTGTTACTCTTCTTGTCCAGATTTTTATCCATAATTTATATCAGAGGAAACTAATGCATGGAGAAGTTAAATAAAATGCCCAATATTACACAGTAAATGGCACGGATGGAATTCAAACTTCGGTGGGTGTTTCAGCTCCTGGCCAACGTTCTTAACTGCTGGGACCTGCCCCTGCCATGTTCCCAAAGCCCTATGCAAATATCACACATTGCTATCCTTGTGTCTACTCCACATATATTTACAATAGATATTATTTGTGTGTGCATGTAAAGTATTGTGTGTATATATATGCTAACACACCAAGAATTTGTAAAACTGCTAGGTTGCCACTAAATCACACTGTTTTGCCTAAAAGGAACCATGCTGTTAATATGACTCTGAGTTCACCACTCTGGTGCCCCCTTGCTCAGAAAACAGCCCAATAATTTCGAGTCATGTTTTCTCAAGATCATCCCTAATTCATGACCTAATGCTTTTCGATCGTTTTCATAGTGATTCATCAGTATTGCTTAAATCTTCTTTATGACCTTTGTTACCTGCCATTATAACAATGTTTATAAAATGTAAGGTTATAAAATAGTACAGATAGTGAGACATAAATAAAAGGGTTTGAGCTTTGATTTTTCTGGAATTTAGGAGATAGTGGAAATTTGCGTTTTACATGACTTGTCTCAAAGTCTTGGGCCACCACTTTCTTGGAAAGTAGGATGCAAATGACTAACCCCTCTCCCCTCCCCTGGCGTGTGACAGAGACAGCAGATGACGACACTGCTCGCCCCCCAGCTGCGAACGATTGCCGCCATCCGTGGGCGGCGTTTTGATTGAAGCCGAGCTGGGGAACAGGCGGGTCGTGTGTGGGTGTGGATGTCAAGGGGCATCAGATCCAGGGGCTTCGGCCAGCCAGAGTCCACCTGCGGGCAGAGAGCTCACCAGAGAGGAGCCCCTCTCGGCTCAGGGGAGGTGCTGCCGCCGCGATCGAGGTCAGCCTGTGACCCCTTCTCTGTGACCTCACGCTCCCCCGGCGTCCTGGGTGACTTGAGACTGGGAGGTGCCTGGACGCCCCGCGGGTTTAGGAAAGTTTCCGAGCGACGTGCATTTTCCACACATGAGTTTCCGAGTCGGAACGCCCTTCCCTCCTGTTCCCCTGGAGCAGAGCTGGGAAACTGTGAAAAGCCAAAGATGCCCAGAGAGCTCAGGCCTCTGCTGAAGCTGCACCTTCAGTTCAGTGAGCCTCAGGCAGCTCGTTCAGCCCCGACCTCAGCAGGACCGCTTTCTAAGCTAGTCCTCGGGGGGAATAGAGTAGCGCAGGGTGCTAAAGTGACCCCTGAGGTCACTGGCACCAGGAGAGTTGAACATCAGACAGTATAGCATACATTTCTCAAAAAACCTAAAAGGCAGAAGCACCTATACGGCAGGTGCTGTGTGTCTGGCGTGTCCGTGCCTCCCACGCACTCCCAGTCTGAGGTCCCCCCGCACTCCACGATGCCCTCTGGACAGCCCCGCGCTCACGGCAGGGCCCTGCACAAATCCCTGGGGAGACTAACAGTGCAATTATCGCCTGAAAGTCTGTGATGCGTGAGAAAGTTGTGCCCGGAGGTCTTGCTGGGGGATTTTGTGGTGTTGGTCGAAGCCTAATGCTGACATTATTTACCATTTTCATATATCCTCTTTAATTATATTTCCTCTTTAATCATAGTTTACATCCTTTCCTTGGGTCTTAAGCTTTGTTTGACAAAAAGATTGTGCACCATTTTATTTATAAAGATCTACCGTTACTAATACGTTTAGAGAAGGACATTCTGCTGAAGTAACTGGTAGCATCTTCCACTGAAGCTTTTGTAATTAAACCTCTTAGTCTGCTAATGTCAACAGTTCCTTCTAGACGGAGTTAGTGGCATTTTTGTTATCATGGAAAAGTAGTATGCTGAGCTTTTATATTTCCTTCCAAACAATGGAAACTTGCCACTTCATTCGACAGCCTGAGCCTTGTGTAGTACGTACCAAAGTCGTGATGTTTAGTGATGTATAAGCTCTCTCCTCACTCCTAGAAGGGAATTTTCAAGTAGCCCGCATTCCATAGAAGGTTCTAGAATGGCCATTGGAGGTATATGTATCTTTTCTTTGGGGGAGGAAATACAACTATCCTCAGATATATCGTTTTTATTTGCCTTGTGGATGTGTTCTCATTTGACCAGAATAAAAATCATGTTAGCCCTCACCTCATGGGTAGCTTTCACGCGCAATTTAAATCCAATGTAAAATTCATGGGTGGGAATTAACAGACACTTGCCAACGCATAATGAATAACGTATTACAGTCTTGAAAGGGGTGTTAAATTTAAGCACAGATAATATAGCAGTTAAATGAATAAACCTTCCCTAATCAAAATCACTTTCAAAATATGGAAAATTTAGTGGCTGCCTTGTTTTAGGGTTGCATTAATAAACAAACACACAAACAAGGAATAACCCCATTAGAACAGAGCAGAAAAAAGGTAGAGAGTGACTTACTAGCATATTAAATTTGACAACAGATATCGACTACACACGGACAAAGAATATGGAAGGGTGTTTCGGAGAAGACGCAAGTGGCTTTTACGTTAGAAAAAGCGTTCGACCTCATCAGCGTCATCCGCGCGACCCACAGACTGACGGTGTCATAGCATCGCTTACCCCCCAACCAGGTTCAAACTGTATTGAGGAGTGTGCCTTACTGACACAGCTATTGGCAACATCAGCGAAGCTTAGAGAGGATATTTCCCTCATATTAACACTGCCACGTCCACGTCCTTAGTGCACAGATACTCACGCTCAGGGGCTGCGTATATGCTGTATGTATGAAGCTGCAGCGAGGCAGTGCCCAGGGAGCATGGCCTCTGCAGGGACCATATCCAAGCATGACTTGGGACAATCTACGCTCTCTCCCAGTCTGTTTCGTTCTATGTATGTCAGGAATGCTCACAGCATATTTACTTTAGAGTGCTGGGAGAAGGACTGCATGAATTAAATGGCATTTGTAACATAGGGAGCATTTTAGAAGAGTTGGCTATTTTTGTTACACATTATAGGCTTGCTTGTAAGAGCAGGAATTTGGAAACAACTCTTCGTCCACAAAAGACTCGTTAAATGAGTTATGTTGTGTTCATGCAATAGAACACTATGAATTATTTTTTGAAGGCGGGCGCTGGTATGAACCTAGCCCAGCATATGTGGTGAGAGGAAAACTTGCAGGGTGCAAAGCCCCTTGAGAGTTACCACTCGTGCACTTTGAGAGTGTGTTTGCACACAGGGCTTGTCGGTGCCGGAGCGTCAGAGGAAGGACAGGCAAGGTTGCCTCGGGGTTAGGGGTCAGCTGACCGGGCAGGGGAGGAGTCTCTTCTCCCCGTTGTACGCCTGTGGATACCTTAAGCCTGCTGCCCCATCTCTATGTCTGTTCCCCTTTGGCATTGGTGATCGATGTTTACACTCACTGAATATTCGTGGAGAGACTTGAGTGGAGCCGGCAGAGGCCGTGACCCCGCGGGGACCCTGGGGGAGCTGACACCGCCAGTGGGACGTTCCCGGAGAAGCTGGCAGAATGGATCTGGGGTGGATTCGTGGGGAAGGAGTGGACCGAGCAATACCAGGGCCCAACTGGGGGGGAGGAGAGGTGTCCTGGAGATCAGACAGCTCCTCAGGCCTGAGAGGCTGCTGGGGATGGGGTCCTCCGCCGGCTCCAGCAGAGGCACCGCGGCAGGAATCCCGGGTTCCACCTGGAAAAGAGGCAACGAGTCTAATTTCTGGTGTGTACAGAGCACAACCGCATGAGCAGAGGACAGGAAAATGGGGAAAGCTGGTTCCGGGAACATCTTTGAAACACGTTGCCCGCTCTCCTAAGACAAAATGCCAAACTACGAGGGACAGAGAATTCCATCCACGTGATATGGGTTATTGGTTTCATCGTGCTAATACTGTATATACCGTGAGCAGGTGGCTGGTCCTGCCCGTGATCTCTGAGTTCTTCACACCCTTGTGGATCTGCCGCTTTGCCCCCTCCACCCCCGTGTGGCTCTGCAGGAGCCCCCTCCTCCCAAGGCCTCTGCAGGGCCTGCTACTTCAGCACTTTAGGGAAAGGCAGGCAGAGCCCATAGCAGCCAGGCAGCCTGCCTGTTAGAAGGCTGCCCCAGAAACCGTGTCTGCAGGGTGATGGAGGAGGTTAATCTCCCGTCGTTTCATGGGAGATTTACATGCATAAGTCTCATTAGTGCTAATGGGAGTTTCTTGCATAAATCTTACATGCGGGAAGGTAAGGAAAAAGCCGGTTTTCTTTTCTTCTTTATCGGTTTTCTTGCTTAAGGCTTCGTTCCTGCAGTCTGGGGGCTGGCTTGGGTGTCTTACCACGTGCCTTGCATGGAAGCCGCTGGTGGTCTTCATTTACATGGAAATGGACCCTAAACAGGGTTCCGAACTCACATGTTTAAACACCTCCTACTTGCGCCATCATCTCTGCAAGTACAGATACCCAATTAGTGCCACTGATCCAACAAATTTCCATGTGTCAGTTGTACCTGCTGTGAATGTCATTCTGTTTGGTGATAACAGGGCCTGCATCCCAAAATAGAGGTGGGGGGAGAGGGAAAGAAACACGGAGTTCTTGTTGTGAACTGAATTCTTTTTAAAGTGACTACAGATCCCTGTCCTTTTTAAAGTGCCAGCCTATCTCTGAAGCTAGGATTGGGTTTGGAGGGAGGAAGGCTAGACCGGCCCCTGCGGCTCAATTGCCATCCCTTCCCTTATGTCTATTAAGTTGTGGGTCCGTTTAAAATATCAAGGCAAACACGGAGAGTTAGAGCTGTTTCCAAGAGGACATCTGAACTGACAAACACAGGCTTAATTTCACCCTGCATCTGAGTGGGAGACTGGCATTTTTCAAAGCCCGTGGAATACTCTCCGTTATTATTTTGAACGTTTGCCAATGTCCCATCATGTTCACACTCAGAGCTGTGGAGTGTCGCTTGTTGGGAGGTGGGAGATGGTTGTGGAGGACTCTGACATTATATAGGTTCACTTTATTTGTATTTAAACATCTGCATATGTAGCTGCTGACAGAAGGTAGCCACGATGACTGAAGGCACATCTAGTTCTGAGGGCAAGTCACGCACCAGTGTGGTGGCTTGTGATAGGAAAGCCTTTTCTTTGTCATTCAAATTGCGTATGATTTACAGATAGATATTGACAGCAGATATTGTCTATTGTATATGTCCATGTCTATGTAAATGGATAACATACTAATGCATAAAAGCAACATGTGTGTGAGACAGACAGATTAATAGAAGATTTTAGCGTAGTAATAGGGAAAAGAGATAAAAAATAATAACTTTAAAATTTTCCAGGAAACCAATACTTCAGTTGGTTAAATTAACAAGAGAGGAAAAGTAACTTTCTGAGCTTTTTCTTCATTAATCCATTTTCTAGAAAAACAATCTGTTTGATGGAATCATTCTCTGTTAACCAAAATGATACAAATTATGTCTTTCTCTCTAATCAAATTCTCCTTCAGTCAAATCTTGGCCTCATCTTTATTGGAGATCATTTGTAAATTGATGTTCATTTTGGTCGCAGAGTGGGTGACTGGAGAGATTTGTGTGTGTCCACACATTCACGCGTATTCACTCGTTCAACATATACGACTGAGCGCCCGTGAAATGCCGGGCACTGATCTAGATGTTGGGGATGCTTCAGGGAGCAGAGCCCCTGCCCTCACTGAGCTTGCCTTCCAGGAAGACGGACACAGGCGACGCAGGGCGGCAAAGGAGCCTTTCTCGGGGTGGGGGGGGGCCTCCTGAGCAGCAGGGAGCAAAAGGCTCTGTTCCAGAGAGAAGGTGACCTCAAAGAAGCAGATGGGGTCCAGGCACAGCTCCAAGGGGGTACAGCCAGGGAGTAGGTGGTGGGGAGCTGGGGTCACGGTCTTGAACTGTTTCTGGCGTCCTGATGCGGCGGGAAGCCAGGCCACCCGTGGGCTGGAGGGGAGGAAGGGACCAGCTGTGGAGGAGGAGGAGATGTGATGGAGGGAAGGAAGGAGGGGACAGGGATCTCGAATTGCCAGCGGGAACTGAAGACCCACCTGAGGCCACATCACGCTTTGAGGTGAGACCGAACGGTCCGGGCTGCGTCCTTCCCTCCAGCCACTCTCTGGAGGAGGACTTGCACGAAGCAGCTGGCGAAGCCAGCCTTCCCAGGGGAGGGAATTTGGAGGAGAGACAGGCAGGCCGATTAAGGAGCAGGAAGAGCAGCGAATCGTGACCCGTCCAGTGCGAGCGCGCAGGGGGGGAGGGTGGGCGACGGGGAGTCGAGGAGGACACCGTGGGATCAGTGGGTGATTTGCTGGTCCTTGTGCCGTTGTTCACAGGCTGGTTGGAGACTGGGAGCTGGACGGAGGGAGCGGGAAAGGCACCAGGTGGCAGCCAGGGAGGGGGCGTCTGAGTGAGAAAACAGAGGGGAGGCCGCGCAGCAGAGGCTGAAGTGGGAAAAGCGGTCCAGGAGTCAAGAGGCCAGGCTTTCGGCAGGAAGGGCGATGTGGGTAGAGACGCTATCAAGGGTTTTGCGGGGCTGGTTGCAGATCATCCTGTGATCCTCAAGGAGTGGGGGGCAGTCTGCGTGTTTTGGTGACGTCAGGGAGTCTCTCCGAGTCTAGGATGACCTGAGACTCAAGGCTGGAAGGATTTAGGGAGGAGAGGAGGGGGCTGCCAGGTGAGGGGCCGCCCGGGGTGCAGAGGCCCGGGGCGGGGGGCGGGGGGGGGTGCAATACACAGGATGCTCCGCTGCCCGCCGTGAGCTCCAGAGGCTGCCTTAGGGTGATTTCAAGAGTGAGGCATGAGAGGCGGGGTCAGGAAGGGAACAACGCCCAGCACTTGAGGCTTAGAAACTGGGTAAGGGTCACCTGGGAGCCTGACAGGAGGTGCCGACCTCAGGGCCGCTGGCGGGTGAGGCTGGCAGGTGAGGCCGGAGGGACATTCATGGGATGTCCTTTGTGATTTAGCACGAATCATAGCTAATA
The DNA here is from genome assembly GCF_026419965.1 of Kogia breviceps. Taxonomy (NCBI): domain Eukaryota; kingdom Metazoa; phylum Chordata; class Mammalia; order Artiodactyla; family Physeteridae; genus Kogia; species Kogia breviceps. Next base: position 102,342,798 of record NC_081320.1, read on the forward strand.
CGTTAGAGCGGGGCTCCTAAGAAAATTAAGGGATCAGTGTGACTGAGCTCGTGATGTGTAACATTGTGACTCTGGGCACAGAAGTCGTTTAACGGCTCAGGGAAACGTCATGTGTGTCACACATGTTATTTACAGTGTCTGCCCTTGGAGTGTCCTTCGGGGTTGACACAGATACATGACAACCGCCTTGAAAACAAAGTCCACAAATAAGGTTGACATAAGGAAAGTTTATTTGGTAACAGAGCTAGAGAGATGGAGAGGGGCTGCATGAAACGTTTCCTTGCAAGGACTTCAGAAAATAAAATCCGTGTACCATGCGATCTCACCGGAAGGGAAGAGCTCTCCTTCAGCCGGAGACTTCAGGTTCTCAGTCACCGCGTACGATGGTTCAAGTGGGAAGATGGCTGTTAAGAAGGATCCTGGCAGTGGACATAGCTGCCGGTGACTCACTTGAAACCGTCTGCTTCGGCTGCGAGATGCGGGTATTCGGAGCCCCTCCCCTCCTCCCAGAGAGCCCACCAGGATGCCACGGGCATGTCACCCTGCACCTGCAGGGAACATTTGTTCACAAGGACTTGCTGGACGGACAGGGTGTGTGTAGGCGTATGTGCCGGGCGCACATGGACATTCATTCACTCCCCACGCGTCCAGCGGACGCAGAAGAAGTGCAAAGGGTGATGATTACACTGCTGCTGGACCCCTGGTCCCTAAACACACGGCCTGCTGAGGCCGGATCAACCCAGAAAGCGGGGCAAATGCGGTGAGACCGAGATGGCAACACCTGTACAGGCCACCAGGTTGTGATCGGCTCACACTGCAGACGGGGCCCCCAACAAAGTCCACCCGAGGCTGCATTTCACACACACGCTCACTCACACGCTTTCAGACCCACAGTAGCAGCAACAGCCAGGTTTCGTCCTCCCCTGCGACCCTCCCTCGGAACAGACCTCCCGGTTCCTTGTCGCGTCTCCAGGCTCTGCGCCTCATCCACCGAGTAGGGCCTGTGCTCCCGGAGAGTGAGCAGGTCACCCCGGCCCCGCAGAGGCTCCGCTCTGAGCCCACAGGCATCTTGCTTTTCATCAAAGCCCATCAGCTTCCGGTTGGGAGTTTTCTGTCTTTGGAGCGCCTGTGGGTCCAAAGTCCTGTCCATTCCTCAGCGATAATCAGGTTCATCCTTAGCCATTCATATTCCCCTCCGTTCGTAAATTCCACTCTGAACCGTCCTGCAGGTGGTAAACTTCCCATTTTGCAACAGTAGGAAATGGAGATTCCGACTAATTGACATGTATGGAACAAGAGTTTGTGGATAGACCTGTAAAGATCATATATAGATGTTCATCAGCTATCACTGTGGCACCGTGAGGATAAAACGCTACAATGTTCGTGAGAGAGAGATAATATTAGGAAAAATGCACTCAGTGAAATGTTGTCCTTTCAACAGGTATTCACTGGCCACCAGCCGCGAGCAGGTACCGGGGCTATAAGGGTGAAAGGGTCTCACAAAGCAGAAACTCACGTACGGAGTGCAGGTCACCGGGTGGGGGGCGGGGGGGGTGGAGGGCTCAGCACACAGCACTGTGGGTCGGGGCATCACAAAAGGTGCGTCTAGTGGAGGAGATGGACCCAGCATAAAGGTGAAGACAGTAATGCTTAAGCGTCAGCCCCTGAATAAGAAGGAATCAGGGAAGAGAGGGCGGGGGAAAGCGTGCGGCCATTCGGGGACGTCTGTCCGAGGGGGGGTTGGTCTCGTCGCAAACGACCCTGCAGGACATGGCGGGGGTTGGACTTTGTTCTGAAGGCTGCGGATTGATGCCGCGGCAGATGAGTCAGCGAGGGCAGGACAGAATGGGCGGCTGGAGCGACGCGGGGAGCCACGCCAGCCTGGACAGGCCACCGGGGAATCAGGGACAGAGGGAGGGATGGAGGAGGGGGAGCGGGCAGGGCTCCACGTGCCGGGCTGGGACGGCAGCTCAGGTGGGGAGGCGCTCGCGGGGCTGGGCGCAAGGCTGGCTGCTCGCTCGTGAGCAGGAAGGCCTCACTCAGCCGAGGTCACACTTCAAGGTTACGTAGTTTAACCTTAGGTTTAAAAGGCATCTCAGGGCTTCCCTGGTGGCGCAGTGGTTGAGAGTCCGCCTGCCGATGCAGGAGACACGGGTTCGTGCCCCGGTCCGGGAAGATCCCACGTGCCGCAGAGCAACTAAGCCCGTGAGCCAAGGCCGCTGCGCCTGCGCGTCCGGAGCCTGTGTTCCGCAGCGGGAGAGGCCACAGCGGTGAGAGGCCTGCGTACCGCAAAAAAAAAAAAAAAAAAGGCATCTCAGAATTTTCTACACGGAGTTTGAGTGCAATAAGATGATAACATGATGCAAAGGGGCGCATTCTCTAATCAAGTGAGTCCTGAACAACGCCGGCCCTCCTGACGTTGCCGTAAGAGACGCGCGTGTCATGAAATAATGCCATTTAATTCCGCAAACACGCTGAGCCCCGGTCCTGTTGCTCAGCACATGCTCGGCGTTTGAGTGATGTCACTAAACCCACGTGGAGTGCCGAGGTCACTGAGGCCTCACCCAACTCCCAAGGACCTTATCATGTCCTAAGGAAAACAAGACAGATGGGCAAGATAATCGCTTGTCAGGGCTGCGCAGCGCCAGTGCTGGCGTGGGGAGATGCACGGTGATTTAGGGACTCGACCACAGCAGCGTTTGTCATCACCTAAACCCCACTATTACTGGTCCCGGACAGGTGAGCCCCTCCTTGTAGTTGGAGAAGGAGGTACTTTCGGGTCTCATAGCTGCAGGCGCGGTCCCGCAGGCCTGCCGACCGCGTTCTGTGCCAGGACGGGGACAGGATGGGGCGGTTCCAGTTCCCGTGGAGCGTGCAGCCGCGGGACGGGGCCCACGCAAGACAAGCAAGCACACATAAAGTGACTGCAGGTTGCAGTAGGTCCACCGAGCAGGGGACAGGTAGTGGGTGGAGAAGATCAAGCACCACCCCGTCTGCTCTCAGAGGGCGCTTTGGAAACTCCCCTGCCGGGAAGACAGCAGAGGAGAGACTGAGAAAAGTGGGGAGCGTTTCGGGCAGAGGCTGCTGCAGAAACGGGCCATGGGCTTCCCTGGTGGCGCAGTGGTTGAGAGTCCGCCTGCCGATGCAGGGGACGTGGGTTCGTGCCCCGGTCCGGGAGGATCCCACGTGCCGCGGAGCGGCTGGGCCCGTGCGCTGTGGCCGCTGAGGCTGCACGTCCGGAGCCTGTGCTCCGCGACGGGAGAGGCCACAGCAGTGAGAGGCCCGCGTACCGCAAAAAAAAAAAAAAAAAAAAAGAAACGGGCCAGGACTGTACCAGCTCATCTGGGGAACCCAGAGAAGAGGCCGGAGCCCGGCGGACGCGGGGCAGCGTGGGGTGAAGCGGGTCGGAGGCTGCAGAGGAGCCTTTCCGCGCTGCCTTGTCCCAGTCAGCAGGGGACTGAAGTCTTCAGGCAATGGAAAACCACTGGGGGGTTTCAAACAAGGCAAAGCCCAGAATGTATTTATATCTCAAATTTGGTACTTAAACAGACTGGAGGTTTGATTGTCAAGGGGCAGGAAGGGCGAGGAGAAGACAATTCGATTACTTCATTGGTCAGGTGAGAGATTATGTAACTTGGACTAAGCGTGTTGGTGAAGAAAAAATGATTTAAGATGTGTTTTGCAGATAGAATCGTAGAAACGTGTAGATGTGGGGCTTTGAGAGGAAGGGAGGGATGAATAGTGACCCTGTTTCTGGTGTGAACAGGCACGTGGACAGATGCTGTTCCCTGGATACAGACGGCGCCAGGGAGAGAAGCTGGGCTAGGAATCAGGAGCTCCAGTCCGGGCCCAAGAAGTTTTGGATCGGACATCACGTTCAGAGCATATATCTAAGTGTCTGAATGTTGGTATTGTGTTGATACTAACGTTCTTTTCTGAGCTAACTTTCCCCTCAGTGTTTGTAGGACTTTTAGAAATCATAGAGAATTTAATAAGCTTTAATCCTTCTATCACAATTTTTTTTTTTTTTTTTTTTTTTTTTTGCGGTACGCGGGCCTCTCACTGTCGCGGCCTCTCGCGTTGCGGAGCACAGGCTCCGGACGCGCAGGCTCAGCGGCCACGGCTCACGGGCCCAGCCGCTCCGCGGCACGTGGGATCCTCCCGGACCGGGGCACGAACCCGTGTCCCCCGCATCGGCAGGCGGACTCTCGACCGCTGCGCCACCAGGGAAGCCCCTATCACATTTTTAAAATGAGAGGAATTGAGCGGATTATCTGCGGTTCTGCAGGTACTTCGGGAGAAGCAGGACCGGCCCAGGCTCGTGTCTCCCACCCTGTGTGCTCCCTGCTCAGGTCCTGAGCACACAGGTGCGTTTATCTGTCGGGATGAACCCCACACTCTGCGTGACGCTCCTCGTTTCCACGCCGTGGCTGCGAACGGAGCCGCACACGGGACACTGAGCCCAGGGCACGCGGCGCGCCGCCCACCGTGGCCGCCAAGCCGGTCGGGTGACCGAGTCTTTGCAGACATTCCGAACGGGCGACAAAGCGGCCAGGACAGCGAGTCGTCTTCACCCCATAGGCCCCCCCGCTACCTGTCATCTCTGTTAGAATTTAGTGACGTGAAACCACATTTCTGTCGCGCGGTGAAACCTAGAATGTTAAAAAAAAATGCGAATTCCTGGTGTCTCCTTCCCATGTTGAAAAACGAGGCTGTTTTTCTCTTGATATCGAAGTGCTGCTCACTCAGCAGCCCCGCACGGAGATTGGCCCCGAGGCCTCGGCGTCCAGGCCGGAGTCCTGTGTCGCTGCCCTGGGACAGAGGGCGAGGGAATGAGAGGGGTGCCCAGCCCTTCCTTCCGTACCGGCCGCCGCACCCTGGAAGAGTCCCCGAATCTGAGTCCCCCACCTTTTCCTAGGGGTTTTTAAAAAGGCGATGAATTGGATCCGATGTGACGCAGTCCTGAGTGTCCCCGCCCCCAGGGCACCCCCACCCCCACCCCCCACCTGCGGGTGAGCCCACGGGCCCAAGGTGCCCTGGAGCTCAGTGATGCTGACAGGCCGCGTCTCTAAAAGCCGTGGAAACATAAAATTAACTTGTAAAGCTAGAGGCTTGTTTGTTGGCAATGAGTAGCCACACGGTTTATTGGAGCTGGTGATGAAATGTCCATTATTTCGAAAAGTCAGTCCTACAAATACTTAATACTAAACCAAAGTATTTGAGAAATAGCTACATCGTCACAACGTGAGACGCCAGAAACTAATGCTTTTGTCAGAATTCAATGAAGATGCCATAAATCTGATTCAGGTTTGAAAAGTGAAAACACTGTCTCCATAAGCGTCCACAAGCACCAGACTGTACAGTCCCTCTGGTTAGAAGTCGAAACAGAGACATAGCTGAAGGCCAGCCGAATATATAACTAAAATGATATATAAATCATACTGGTTCAGACTGTGCCCTGGTTTGCCGTTAGCTTACAGTGTACTCTCAGGGACATGATTGCAAGTTCATGAACTTTTACCTCAATATGCTTTGGAGGAAACCTACATTTGTACCTCTTGCATAACGTCTAAGGATATACATTCAGCTTACAAATAACTCTCTAATAAAGCTGAGAAGAAAATATCTTAAATTGGCATATTTGTTTAAATGATAGTTAAGCCAATTGCTTCCTCTTATTCATTTTCGTGACTCTTTAGCATGGAGAACAGAGCCTGGCAAATAGCAGGCATTCCTCTTGTATTTAGAGAGTAAAAAACACACGGATGGGCAAGTGAACACATGATAGGTAAGGATCAAAGGTGCCAGAAACGAAATATGAATCTGGACGCTTTAAGACGTGCTGAATTGTACGTGAGCTAATGGTTGCTGTAACTGACACTCCACCAGAAGACAATTTGTTCTTGGTACCCTTGCCCTAGAAGGGAAGAAGCGAGTAATTCAAAAACCTTATGAAATATGCAAATAAGCATGGTTAAATGTTAGATAAGCAATTAGTCAGTCACGGTGAGACTGCGTGTATTTACTTTTCTCTAGTCTTACACCCAGAAATATGCGTTTGGTCAATATATATTGACACACGAACCATTGTCAGAGGCCGATAATTTTCTAAATTAGATGCAGCTTCTTCAGTTGGCCGTTTTGAAGATAATTTATTAGATTTCTTTTTAATGAAATAGAACCTAGATTATTTTATGCGCATGAAGGTAATTCCAACTCCAAATCATTCGAAGCACGGAGAACCAGTTAAGTGAATCTGTAACACATTTGCGTGTGTGTCCCCACGAGCACATCTGTGCATCCGTGCACATGCATGTGACACGGGCGTGGACACGCATGTGTCAGCTGGGCATTTATGTAATTTACTGTCACTTTAGTCTAAAGTGGAAACGGCTGACTTGGGTAATTACAGGTCTGTAAAAAATCTCCTTTGTCTTTTTGGTACGTTTAGAACAGGGTCCTTCACTCTGAGTTATTGAACACCTAGAGGCTTTTTCAAACATTCTAGAATATTAACGTTGAAAAAGACTTTAAAAAACATCCGTTCTAGGATTCCATTTTACAGATGAGGAAACTGAGGCTCAGAGGGACTTACTCAAAAAGAACCCATTTAATCACCCCCCTCTCAGGGGTCTCCTCACATACACACCCCATTATTCTGGCGCAGGCGCTCCTCTTCTGGGGTAGGGTTAGGGTTTGGGTTTTACCTCCCGTTAGACTGCAGGATCCTTGAAGGCTGAGGTGCTTTGCCCTGTGTCCCTGGTAGCTGGCCTGGGCTCCAGTAAGAGCTGAGGAAGGAAAGAAAGAAGGGTTCTCAGCAAACTCAAGGTTAGCAGTCGTGTCTGCAGACAAAGTCTTGTCTTTGTGTTATACCACATGCCTTCCAAGAGCATATTTTGGAGCCGTGATGCTAGCTTTTCTAAACTACACACAAAATATTCCTTCCGTTAAAAAAAGTTCTCTAAAGTGTAGACTTTGGATAAAATCTGCCATTTCCGTGGTCCTGCCTGACCCTCCGTTTCTCTTCCTGCTCTTCACACGGCCTCCCTTTCATCACAGATTTACAGCCTCCCTTTCTGTTCAGCACCTTCTGAACTCCACAGTGATTGGAGCTACGGGCCCTGTCACTCAGTCCCTTCGATTTTGCCCCATAAATTTTCAGCGGCCGGCGGTCACCCAGGTAGGAAGCCCACGCTCCTATGGGGGCACCTGCCCCTCCAGACCCCGGCCCCCCGCAGGGTCTCGGGCCCGCATGGGCTCACACACCGGGCTCACCTCCCTGCCAGACCGACGGTCTTGTTCTTCTTATTCTCCGAGAGGATATGCTCTGCGATGGGCTGAGCATCGCAATAGATTATTAGGAAAGAGTTTTCTTAACCAACCCAGTGTTATGACCGCAAGTACGACAGAAACTCAGTTCTATCAGATGATGAGACTGGCTGTGAGGAGGCAGGCAAAAGCCATCACGCCACCGTTACCGTCTTCTGTTCCCCATGTGCTGTGGTTCCTATGCTCTAGGCTAACCATCCACTCGGCTGCCATTTGTGTGAGCCTCCTTCAGGAGCTTTCTGGGCACGGACTCCGCTTCTCAGCCCGACGGTATCAGCTCCGCAGCGACAGTCAGCAACGTCACCCACTTGGCCGTTGTCACAGCTAACGGGGGCGCTGGGTTGGCGAGTTTGGACACTCGGCTGGCTTTGCCACATTAAGTTTCTAAACAGTGTCGCTGGTGATTATTTCAAACCCCTCCTGTACGTCGCATTCTTTCTTAACTTGTATTCCTAATATACCAACATAGTCAGCTCATATTTGACAGCTACTTTTTGTTATATAATCTTAACGATATTCTTTTACAAGTTGACTCAGTTCACAGAAGTCTACTTAGTACGTCCTCCAGATAAATATAAAAATGCTCTGCTGGCTGTCACGTACAATAACTTCTGTACTTGCTACCAACCAAGTGTTGACCTTCTGCCAGCGATGACAAGGGGACGTTTGCGTGTAACGTGTGGCTGTGCTTCACCCCGTCCCTCCCTCCAGGGTCTTTGCCCTCTTTGCTCAGCCGGTCGTGGCTTGACCGTTCCTGCTCAGCGTCGCAGTGTAAACGCACAAAGGCCGATTCTGCCCCTTCCTAAGGGCGCAGGGGACTGGGCTTCCTCAGCGCCCACCCACAGGGCTCAGCCGGCGCAGAGCTCGGGGGGAATGAGGGCACTGGGTGCGTGGGTGACCAGGGGACAGCCAACGCCACACCTGCCCCAGCAGCAGGGACGGTACGGAGGCCACCAGGGGGACCCAGAGGTCCCACACCTACCGGCCTCGGGTGAGGAAAGGCTGACATGGATGGTTAGCAGTGCCCCAGCCATGGCACTTGACCCAGGGACGGAAGACAGACCACCGGAAGCAGACCCAGGAGGCCAGGGAGAAGCTGCATTGCACTAAGGCCCTGAGCCTGAGAGCAGTCGGCTCCTGGGATCCCCCGGACAGGCTCACGCGTACCTGCCCTCCCCCCAGCCCTCCCGACGTTTCCGGGCAGGCCCTTGTCCAGCCCCTCCTGCCACCCCCTTCCGCAGCTCAGGCAGTGGGGGAGTCCCTGATTAGCAGGCCCCCAGAAAGCCACCCAACCCTCCTCAGACCCGGTCAGGAGAACAAGAGGGGGAACAGAGGTGATCTCACCGTCCCCTGCAGGGAGCCTGGAGAAAGGCCGACTCCGAGGGACCGAGGGCGTGCGTGGCAGGGCTGGTAGGGACGAGACCCCCGCATGGCTTTGTTCTGTCCCTGAAACTGGAGCTCAACCACTAAAGCCTAATGCACAGCCAGAGGGCCTGTGTGCGGCCCCCCTGCTTTAACCCCCGGGCTGTGAGAAGACGCCGCCCCCCAGCTGCGACCTCCTCTATTTCCTCCCTGAAGCTCTCTGCCTGTCTTTGTCCTAATCAGGCATGTAACTGATTGGTTCAGATTTTTGTTTTGCTTCATGTATCTTGTTCAGAATATCAGGTTTGAATATAATCGCCATAGGTCACACTGCCTTTTTAAAAAATTTATCCAGTATGCAGGTTTGGGAGCTGGGGGGGGGGGTGACATGAACGTTGTATGTAAATTTATGTAAATGTATGCTAATGCCCCGTTGCAGCCCGTAGGTGAGTGAAGTGGCTGTCACATCCTCACAGGTTAGCTCACCAGGGAGCCCGAGCACTGCCAGCTCAGGACGACTGCAGCCTATGCAGGTCCCCGTTGAAAACAATCCAGTAGCTTTTCTCAAAAGATCTCACAGTTCCCCAGACTATTTCTGCTGATGAGAAAAATCACACTGGTGAACTTCCAAGCTATCTGTGCTTTCTTTTATATAGAAATCAGCGCACATGTTTCTTACATTTGCTGGTTTTTAAGTTGGTTTCAACTCAGTAAATAACCACTGGGCGCTTTTCGCTGTGAAACACCGTGCTGGGTAAATGCAATACAGCTCTCAAGTTCCAGGACCTCGCAGCTCAGTAGGCAGCACTGCGGTGGAGCTGGAACTCAGACCTCCAGAGGGGGAATGTTCCACGTGACGGTCGGGTTGGGGGAACCACCCCAGGATTCTAAGCAGAAGGGGCTGCCCGGCTGGGCTCTGCTAAGCCCCACTTAGAGAGCCAGTGAAACCCTGTGCCCCTCACCCCACGTCACCCAGAGTGTCGGACCTTCCATGCATCTTAAACGTGGGGTTTCTGCATAAGACTTAAAAAACAAAAATTTTCCAGTGTGAAAACCAACAAGGCACACAGGATGGTTTAGACTCTAGAAGCTGATGAGGTGGTCCAGCGCCGAGACGGTGCAGCCCAGGCTCAGGGGGCTGCAGTGGGAACGGGGAGAAGCCAAAGCGGGAATGTCAGAGTCATCTCAGAGCTGAGACAGAAGGACTTCGAAGCCTTGCAACCGATTGAAAATTCGCGTGGGGGCAAGGAGCGAGTAAATGGGTGGTTTTCTGCTCAAGGAAAGGTGACTGAGAAGGTCCGGATGGCATAGAAGGACCCGGGAATCAGAATGGCTGGTTGGCAGAGAAAGAAACTAAGTCTGAGGAGGCCCTGGATGTCTGGGTGGGGGAGGGGGACAGATGCTTGAAATTCGGGCGAAATGCGGTGGAAAAACAGGCTCGGAGGTAAAACTTCCTGAGTTGTTTAATTAGAGGTAAAGGTTAAATTCCCGCCGCGAACAGAACTGCCAAGAATGAGACTAGAGGCTCAGGAACCGAATCTTGGGAAGGTCTCAATTTGGGGGTAGGAAGAGCAGCTTGAAAATTAGGAAGTGAATTGCATCAGCCACAGAGAGAAGGGGTTTCTAGACCAGTAAGAGGACCCCTCATGTCCGGTGCTGCCTGAGAAAGACCCCTGGATTTGGTGGGTTTAAGAAGATCATCTCAGGAAGAACAGACAGGAGATACAAAATGTTAATGCTGAGATTGGGGTCAAGATCAAAAATTTCAGAATTATTTGAAATTGGCTTTTGTTTTGAGGCAAATATTTTTAAATCAATGTAAAATACCTTCTCGGAAGAGAGTCCAAGTTTTCCAGACATAAGGACAGCAAGCTGGCGATAAGACGTTTGCCCTGACACCTAAGGCGACAAATCACGTTTAATCTAATCAGGGCTTTTACAGTTCTCATCAAAGGAAGGTCTCACCTCAGGAAATACATTCCACGTTGATTCTGATGTGTGTGCTTGAAAGTGTCAGTTCCCGTGAGTCTGGACGCTCCTCTGTGTCAAGACCAGACGGTCCCAGAAGCTCCAAGAAGGAGGGAAGACTCACTAGGAACTTTCTCAGCTTCCACGCCACCCAACCACTGGCCGCTCTGCTGTTCAGAAAAAGAACAAAAGAAAACCTGTGTCTTCGGGGCCGGAGACCCCACTCTGCCCAGACCTTTACCAGAGGGAGAAGGTGTAAGCTTCTCGCCTCCACCAGGTCCCCTGAGCAGGTGCTGGGAGCTCCCTCCCACCCCCTTGAGGGTGTTAAGTACCGCCCTCCACTGGAGAGGGCTTGACACAAGCGCCAGAACTGGTGAAAAACAGGCAAACGGCCCCATAGTTTTGCATGGAGGTCAGCCAGGCCCTAGAACACAAACAGACCCGCAGGGCATGGAAAACCCTTAGGCAGCCCCGGCAGCCCTGGGGGAAACGCCCCTCTTTGTAATGGCAGCCTGTGCCCAGTCCAGGATGCTCGGGTGTGGTTCAGCCCCTCTCACGGGAGCAGCTGAGGTCCCAGCTTGGGCAGCTCCGCAGAGCACCGCCGGGGCCACGGAAGCGCCTCGGCCCCTGCCCTGTGCTTCCCCGCAAGGTCCCCCGGCTGCCCCTTTCCCCCCAGTCTCCGGTGACCTGCACCTGTGCCCCCCTTCTCTCTCCACACCTTGACCCCTTCTCCCTCCCTCCTTCCCTCTGGCGCTCAGTGATTTACTGCAGAGATCACGACAGCTGAGCATTGACTGATCGGTCTTAATCTGGGGCTCCAGCCACAGTGATCTTAATCCTCCTTTCCAGTCATGGGGATGGCTCAGACTGACACACGAGGAAATGTGGAAAACAAAGAGAAAGAATGATATTCCAAGATTGACTATTCACTCGTCACGTCCCGCTGTTCCACAGGGACAGCTGGGCAGTTTCCGGGCCCTGATCTGCAGGGAAAAGGGCGATTTGAAAATTTCCCCAAATGCCCCTCATCCTGGAAGGTGGAAGCAGGGTGACGGGCCTCAGGGTTGGATGTGGCTATGACCCTTGACCTTCAGCTCCCTCCCAATAAACAGCCCCCAAAGGGACTGTCAGCAGTGGCTTTTTTTTTTTTTTTTTTTTTTGCGATACGCGGGCTTCTCACTGTTGTGGCCTCTCCCGTTGGGGAGCGCAGGCTCCGGACGCGCTGGCTCAGTGGCCCTGGCTCACAAGCCCAGCTGCTCCACGGCATGTGGGATCTTCCCGGACCGGGGCACGAACCCGTGTCCCCTGCATCGGCAGGCGGGTTCTCAACCACTGCGCCACCAGGGAAGCCCCAGCAGTGGCTTTGAAGTAAGAGCCAGGAACGGAGCGAGGCGGGCCAGAGCCTTCCTCCCGGCACCCCAGCGTTGTAAACACTTTACCCCCGAGGCTGGCCAGGGGCAGAGCCTCCGAGAGGGCAGAGCAATGAGATCTGTGCCTTTGCTCAGCTGCTTTGACAGCGCTGGGCTTAAGTAACAAGATCACTGTCTCGCAGTCTGGAGGATGCACTCACGCCCGAGGCCCCGGTGCGGGCAGGGCCGGCTCCTTTCGAGCCGTGGGGAGCTCGGGTCCCGGGCCCCTCCCCCAGCTCCTGGGGACTCGCTGGCGATCTTCAACATCCTTGGCCTGTAGAAGCATCACCCGACCCCCGAATAACGGTCACAAGGCACTCTCCCTGCCTGTGTCGCCGCATCCCAAGTTCCCCGTTGTATAAGAGCACCAGGGACACCAGATGAGGACCCACCCTATTCTGTATGACCTCATCCTCCTTTATTTAATCTGCAGCGGCTCGGGTTACAAATAAGGTCACATTCTGAGGTCCGGGGCTTAGGACTTCAACCTATGACTTTTCGAGATACAACGCAACCCTAACACTTAGGTTGAGTGAAACAACTTTCCCAGGAACGATGGTGGCACTGCTTTCACAGCACACGAAGCTGGTCCCACGACGGCCACGGAGGCTGTTTTCTCTTGCAGTCCTCGGTCGCGGCAGCGAGCCCTGGCCGTGGACCACGCTGGCTGCTCTAGCCCCTCAGACGTGCTGCAGCTCTCAGCGGTAGTCATACTTTAAGACGAAACAGACGTCCCCGGCATGATTTGGTCACGCGTGGGTGGACGACCCATCCTCTGTCCCATTTGACCGATGTGGCCGTGTCAGCTTGCGGGCTGAAAAATGGCAGTTTTGGACGCATAAGTAAGGATGAGGCTTGAGCTTATTCAACAACACATTGCGTCTGGTTCTGACCCCACGGAAGCTCTGATTCCCCAGAGATTCTCACGAGGGAAAGGAAAGATGGATGCATCTCCTACTACAAGTTCTGTCACCTTTCCCCTGGTTGAATTTGCATTTCTCCTTGTAAAAACTTATTTTAAATTCATGCTATGGAACTCTGAGTGTGACAAAGAAAAACTGCTTTTGCCTCAGATAAAGAGGATATTAACTAACCTAGAGCTTACACTGTAGTTTCAGACCACCAGGAGGTGGGAGTCAGAGCTCGCGGGGTGGGACAGGGGCTCTCACCTGTTTGGAGATAGAAGAATCCCAGCTCGTACCCTGCAAAGGCCTCCCCCGACTTGGAGGGGCCCTGTGTGTTCTCAGTAGAGCTGTGCTGTGGGGTTTCGTGGCAAAGAAGCCCTGTTAGGCCAATATTCAGAGGTTGCTCCGTTTACGACCAAGCACCGTGCAAAGTGCGTGAGTGAAGCTGGGACACCTGCGGGGCTGTCTGCCCTGCAAGCCTAAGCCCTGAGGTGGGGAGCCCGGCCCGCATCTGCTGACGCTCAGAAGTTTCTGGAAGCACAGTTGGGTGGCTGGCGCTCTACTGCACGAAGACGGAGCTTGGTCACGGCGGGGTCTCAGGATATGGACACCATCAAAGACACAAGTACAAGCCATATGGCCGGTCCCTCCATGGTCTAAGTATCTGCAGATGTCAGACCTGCGGGGAACGGCCTGTTTCCCAAGAGGAGGGACCCGGGCTGCTCTGGGCCGCACTCGGATTCCCAGATGGGGCACTGAGGACCAGGCACCAGGGGCCTGTTCAGAACTTAACTGGACCACGTGCCCCCTCTTTGAATTCCGACCTCCTGCCACACGCTCAGCACAGAAACGAGACCCGTTCCGTGGCATCAGGAGCCGTGAAGACCTGCCCTGCCTGTTTTGTCCCTTTAACCCCAACGTCTTTCTCTCCCTGGGCCTGTGCCCCCTCCCCCTCCATCCTCAACCAGCTACCTCTTCCCTCGGGTGTGACCGCACACACCCCCCTAGAGAAGCAGGGTTCCCGACCTGCAAAGAGCCCTCCTGCTGCCCGAGACCCCGGCCACTTCCCTGCCGTGCGTCACCCCTCCACCCGTTTCCCACCTCTGCTCAGAACCCGCAGTGTTGCTGCCGCACCGGGCAGACAGCTCTCGGGCTCCCAAGCAGGGGGGTCACGGTCCCGGGGCGGCTGCCCCAGGCCGCAGTGCTCCCTGGAACCAGGTGCATCCTCAAACAGACTTGAGCTGTTTGCGGTTGCGGAGGATTTAGGAAAATATCCTGGGCTAAGTCTTTCACTCAGAGTCGGAAGAGCCGTCTTAATGCGGCATGAAAAGCCGAAGTTACACGAGGAAAGACTGAGTGTAGCCCTGTCAACGTCTAAAAGAGGCACAAACCGAGCCAAAGGCCAGCGATAACCTGGGGAGAAGTATTTGCTGCGTGTGCAACACAAAAAACATAACTATTCGGGCTACATATGAAAACATAATCAAAAAGGTAAAGGAAACAATCAAGTAAATCACAGAAGAGGAGAAAGAAATGGCAGTCGGCTCGAACTCAAGCCACCTGCGAAACCAGCGACGTTTGGAACCCAAGCTACCGCAAACGTGCTGGAAACGTCGCATCCGTACGTTTACTGCTTGCGAATGGATCCGGCCACGGCGACGGGCAGCTTGCTGGCATCTGTTAAATTTTTAAATGTTGAGAAATCTCAGTCCATGTGCCTGAGGAGGAGAGCAGACAAGAAGGCTTGTTAGAGCATCAGCATCTTTTAGGGAAGAACAGGAAGCAATCCGAACTTATATCAAGACATTTTATAGTTTCATGAATTGTGTGTAGCCATATTATGGAATAATTACCACCCATCATGAAATCTGAAGTATAGCTTATTACACACACATGGAAATGTTTCCAACTGTAACTGAAAAAAAAAAACCAACGTTGTAGAAGAATGTGTAAGATGTGATCGAATTTATGTTTCAAGATGAGTAGTTCTATGCATTTGCATATTTCATAGGGCTGACCATGTCTAGGTAGGTTGTGTGTTTGTGTGTCTGTGTCTGGATGAGCACATGTTACAGCAGATACAATCAACATGTTTGTCTCCCCGGAAGGGCCTGAGACAGGTGGGAAAGTCTGGCGGCTAAAAAGGACATGTTCCCAAATCCCGCCGCCCCATCACAGGTATTATCAACATCTGTACTTATCTCTTGCCGGTATTTGTTCACTTCCGTGGTGTTTTTGGTTAGGAGCATATTATACCTGTACTTTTGCAACCTAATACTTATTTCAAAATTGCATCGTAAGCACTTCAAACAGTGCTGCAGTTCTTTTCCGTGGGGAGAAAGGCTGGCAGCGATTGGGCACTGGTTCTGTGCTGGGCATCTCAGCCATTACCTCACTTAAGTTTCCCACCACCTAACGGGCAGGAATTAGCCCACATCACGAAAGGAACCTGGGACTCCGAGAAGCTGGGTCCACAGACCGAAGAACCGGCTGGCAGCTGGACCAAGGCAGAACCAAGGCTGTCGGACAGAAATCCACAGTGTCCCCCTCACCCTGGGAAGCCGGTGAATGGGGAAACCCGTCACCCTCCGTGCTGCTGGGGATCAGGCTGCTTTCCATTTTGCACTCTCCTGCGGGACGCGTACAGCGCGGGGAAGGTGGAGCGTGTGTAGGAGAAAGAGGACCGCCTGTGTCAGGTGCACTCGGGGAGCGGGGCCTCATCTGGCTGATGCCCCAAGGCGGCTCAGGGCTGAGTCCTGGAGGCCTCGCAACTAAACAATCACCCGCTGCTCTCCCTCCTGAGACACCGGCTCAGCTCTCGAAGCCCCAAGGGCCCCCCCTCACGGCTCCGGCTGCTTGAAATGGCAGGCGGCACAGCTGCCGGGGGCCTGTGGGCTCAATTATCACCACCTCCTTTAAATTGTAATTTAAGCAGGTAGATGTTTTTTAATTGCCATCTGTGTAGTGAAATCCATACCAAGACAATCAGGGTCCGCTTTAATTGGATGTCACCTGGCTGATAAGCGTCAGAACGACAGAGCTGAGATTGACAGATCGGGGAGGGAGACGCTTTGGCTGCGTAGAATGGTTGGTCCGACGTGGCTTCACGGTCTCGCATCACGTGAATAAATATAGGTGTGTGTGTGTGTGCATGTGTGTGTGCATATTCACCATTATTATTTTGCCCTTCCCGTCCAGCAGGCCAGCTTCTCTCTCCTGATTCTAAGTATTACTTTCTTTTATTGCCTTTCAAGCTCTGCCTTCACGCATGTCCCCCACCTCCCCTGGAAGCTGCCTTGCCCGTCAGCAGCTGTGAAGGAGCCGCACTGGGGGAGGCTCTGGACTCCCCTTATTTCTATCCTGTGCCCCCAAGGAACCGCCCCGTTGGGCGCCCTGTAGGATGTGGACGGCCCCTGCGGCTACAGGGCCCCGGGGTGGGTGTCCTGCTCGTCCTTGTCCGAAATTCCCAGCAGGCTCGTGTCAGGGCTTAAGAGGCAGGAGGAAGAAGTTCCCTGCTTGTCTGTCCAAGCTCCTGGAGACCCTTCCTGGCCGGCATCCCCCAGGGGCCGCCCCTGCCCTCTCCAGCCCCTCCCCCTGGCATCCCGCACACCCAGGATCGGACTGTCTCTCCTGCCTTGGCTCCGGGTCCCCTGAGCGATGTCCCTGCTGTGACCCCAGCACCCGACAGACACCTGACTCGGACGCGGTCTCCGCACCTAATGGCTGAAGGAGCAAGTCCCTTAATCCTTACCAGGCTTCATCTGAACCGCAATCAGTGTAAATGCTGCTTTCTACGTTGGCCTTTCATCAAAGGATGCGGTGCATGTCTCTCCACGTTACCGGCCTCTCGTCCACTCTTGTAATTCCCCCTTTCATTCTGGCATCGTCTGACTGCAGTGCCCACATGGATGCTGGGGCCCCAGTGGGGCTGCTCAACCCTCGTCTGGGTGAGGCGTCATCTGCAGGACAGACTAAGGAGGCTACTTCACAGGACTGTTGAGAGGAAGGGGCGCCGAAATGTCAGGAAGGAGGGGCCCGGGGCCCGGCGCACAGTCGATGCCACACCTGTTAGCTGGAAGTTTCTTCCCCGCCGCCCCCTCCCTGTTCTTTCCTGCTCCGTGTGGTTTTCCTTTCTCTAGAATAATGTTGAAGCCTCCTGAGCGTGCAGGAAGCGCAGTAGCCATACGATGCTCTGAGCACCAGATACCGTAACAGCTGGCCCGACGGGCTCCTGCTTTGCCCTTGCGAAGGTGCAGGTGCAGAGACGGTGGGACCTTCCCAGGTCACCCAGCTGCTCCCGGGCAGTGGCCCCGCTTCTCCCAGCCCTGGATCCCTCAAGGTGACAGGACAACAGCCACCTCCAGTGCCTGGGTTTCTTGCAGGGGCCAAACAGATGACTGTGGAAGCTCTCGTGAACCTCCCAAGTGCTGCACACCTTATAGTTTTGCATCACTATGACTGAACCCCGAATTAAGTCTCTCGTTAAGGCCTTCACGTACACCCCTGTAGAATCACAGTGTTTGAGGACCCTGGCGCCCTTGATAAATCCACGTGGGCACATTTGTGATCCGCGTGCCCGGGAGGCCACGTCCCTTCTTGATTCCTAAGTATGCAAGGCCCAGCCCAACTCCATAACGTGCATCTTGCGTTAGGAGCAGCAACATCGCCCACAGCGTAGCGTTGGGTTGCGGTCTGCGCTGCTCCAGGGCCAGCAGGCCAGCGTGCGTGAGAGGAATTGGCCCCAATCCCCTCCTTCGGTGCCGGGGGCCCTTGCACCCGCCCCGCCCGGCTCCCCCGCAGCGCGGACCCTGCCCCGCGCTCCTCCGTCTCCGCCCGCACGAGGTCCCGGGCGAATCTCCTTCCTCCCTCCCGGACCCCTCCGGCCCCGGCCCCCTCTCCGCACCAAGCGTGTCCTGTCCGCCCGCCCGCTGGCTTCCCTTCCACCTACACGCACCCCATCTGTCTCCGTCCTTCACCTGGTTGAGCTCCAGGCTGTCAGCACCCACGTCGCAAATGGCAAGACCGGGCGCCGACGTCCCTTCTGTGACAGGCCCACAGCTAGAGGCCCTGCTCCCCCAGTGCAGGAGGGACGGGGCCGCCACAGGCCTAGCGACAGCCTCCCCCCTCCCCCACCCCAGCCCGGCTCCCCTGCGCCCCGCAGAGCTGCACACCCTCCGGGACGACTCACCTTCCTGGAACCCCTTCAGCTGTGAAGAGCCGTGGGGACTAATTAAGGGACTGCGGGTGAGGAACGAGCTTGCAGGCCTCCCACGAAAGGTCGCTCAGGAGGACATGCGCTGATTATTAAAGTGTCAGATCCCCACTTTGCGGCCAGACAGAAAGCAGCCCAACCCTCCCAGCTGCTCGGGAGGAAGACAGGATGCCTGCACACCGCGCCCCCCGGTGGAGAAAGCAACAGCACCGGTTAGGACGCACTGTACTTGCTGTCCAAGACCGGGGCGGCCGTCTGGTGGGGAGCCGGGCCTCCTACAACAGTTAGTTATCTACCAGGAAAATGTGGAGCACAGAGAAGAGATGCAGCGCCCGTCAGTGTCTTAGTCAGATGCTGCCGTGGTGATGCCTTCAGCTAATACTGGGCAACCAGACGGTCTACCGGGGCGGGGGGGGGGGGGGGGCTACGCCAGCGCACGCCGGGGAGGGGCCGAGAGGACACTGCAAAGCCCACGGGCGCCTTTCGAGCCGACGCGATTCGGCCACACCCGCCCGGAGCCTCGCCGGGAACTAAGGTCTCACCTTTCTCGTGCGCGCCCTCTCTGCTTTGCGAGAACAATCGAGCTGGAGCGGGAGGGCAGCCCGCTTCCCAGGCGCTGCAGGGCAGGCCCAGGAGCTGACGCTGGGCCCCCGCGGGCGGCCCCCGCGCCAGGCCTCGAAGGCAGCGTCCCCCGAGCGCCTCCCCGCTCGGCATGCGTGCGGCCCGGCGGCCCTGAGACCCAGGTCCTGGCCGGCTCCGCCACAGCCCTTCCCCGGGCCCCGGGCAGTCCGGTTTGCTTACTACCTGCGGGGCTGGCGCAGTCGGAATCCACTTTGCTGGCCGGCACCAGTCAGGTCCACTATCAGGTGCTCTCTGAGAAGCAGCGACCCGGGAGGAGAGGGTTGGTAACGGGGATACCCCAGAATCACACAGGGGAAGCCTCACACCTTCAACCCAGGGAGAAAGTGCCCCTGGGCCCAAGAGCGCCCGGCGCCAGGCTTGGAGGCGGGAATGGGGTCTGCTCCCCCCCCCCACCCCGTGGCTTAGAAGGCCTGGCTGGTTCACTGATAGCTCCTGAGTGTTGCCCGGGGCGTCTTATGAATATTTTTAACAGCTTTATTAAGATATGATTCACCTACCACACATTTCACCCCCATAAAGTGCACGATTCAGGGGGTTTTCGTGTATTCACAGGTAAGTGCAATTGTCACCACGGTCAATTTTAGAACATTTCCGTCACTTTGAAAAGTGACCCCATAGACTTCAGCTTTCCCGCCCCACGTCCCACGCTACCCTCTTGCCCTGGGGAACTACTAATCTACGTTCTGTCTCCATAAACTTCCCGATTCGGGACATAGCATACGAATGGAGTCATGTAATACGTGATCTTTATCGACCTGATTCTTACACTCAGCATAACGCGCTTGGGGCTTATGGATGTTGTAGCGGGTGTTGTTCCTGCTTAGGACTGATCAATACTCCATATATGAAGAGACCACATTTTATTTATCCATTCGTCAGCTGATGGAAATTTAAACTGATTCCATATTTTGAATATCATGAATAATGCTGCTGCGTACATACTTGTACAAGTTTTTGTGTGTACTGGTTCATTTCTTACCTAAGAGCGGGATTATTGGGTCATGCAGTAACTTTTTGCCTAATCATCTGAGGAGCTGCCTGCTTGTTTTCCGACATGGCTGCACCATTTGCATTTCCACCACTTGTGTGTGAGGGTTCTGATTTCTCCGCGTTTTCCCCAACACTTATTATTACCTGACTTTCTGATTCTATCCATCTTCATGGGTATCAAGCGGTATCTCACTGTGGTATTGATTTGCAATTCTCTGATGATTAATTATGTCAAGGAGTGTCTTGTCATGTGCTTATTGCTATTTGTATATCTTCTTTGGAGAAATGTTTATTCATATTCTTTGCCCACTTTTAATTGAATTGTCTTTTTTTATTACAGAGTTATAAGAGTTCTTTATATATTCTGGATACAAGTCCCTCATCAGATATGTGATTTGCAAATATGTCTTCCCATTCTGTGGGTTGTCTTTTTCACTTTCTTCATGGTGTATTTTTAACACAAAAGATTTTTTTAAAATTTTGATGAAGTCCAATTTATCTATTTTGTTGTTGCTGTAGTTGCTTGCATTTTTGGTGTTATATCTGAGAATCATTTGCCAGATCCAAGGTCATGAAGATTTACTCTTAGGTTTTCTTCTAAGTTCTTTATAGTTTTATCTCTTACATTTGGGTCTTTGATCCAATTTGAGTTCATTCTGTTACATGGGGTGAGACAGGGGTTAAAATTCACCCTTTTGTGTGGGGATGTCCAGTTGTCTCAGCACCATTTGTTGGAAAGGCTATCCTTTGCCCTTTAAATTGTCTTGGCACCCTTGTTGACAAAGATGCATGAGTTTATTTCTAGACTCACAATTCTATTCAATTTGTCTATATGTCTATCCTTATGCTAGTACCACACTATGTTGATTACTATTTTTTGTAGTACATTTTGAAATTGGAAAGTGTGAGTTCTGCTTTGTTTTGTGTGATGTTAGCTGTGGGTATATCTCCTGAGTCTTAAAGGTTACCAAGCTCATAGATATCAGAGCTGGGATTGGATCCTTGTTCTTTCTATGGTATCTCATTCCTAGAAGGGACATCTGAGCCATTACTGGGTATTTCCAGGGATGGGGAAGTTTTACTGCAGGAGCTTCATTATATCATTGGACCAAGTCCAGCCTGACCTTCCTGAAGACTCCAAGAGGTACCAGGACTTGACCCAGGGTAATGAATCTGTACACAGAGAGGCAGACATGCCTGTGACACCGTCATGCCTTTCACCCTGAAATGCCGCCCTAAGCAGCATCAGGTCCTGGTCTAGCAGACAACATTTAACACCTCCACCCCACCCAACACGGCTTCCACGCAGCTGAGCAGAACCTCCCAAGAGAAAGCCAGCCTCCAGCTTTCCTGACTCATAACTTCTTGGGTCACCTTGAGCCCCCCGTTCCGTTCTGAATGTCTTCACCTAGATCTGAAGAGCTGGACAGGGAAATGGTGTTTCTTGATTTCCTGCTGCCTGTACGTCTTCCCTGCTGGCACCTTCCATACAGAGAAGCAGAGCCACAGCGGTGGGAGGAATAGGAGAATCCAGTCAGGACTCCTGCCGGAATGGGCCTGACCATGGCACATTCTCTGTTTTATGCTGTAAATACCCAAAATATGAAAGGAGGGTTTTCGCACCACTTCAAATAGAAGAGAAAGCAAACTGTTACAGCACCATGTGATAATGTGCTTTCTGTCTGAAATAAGAAAAGGTAAAAAAAAAGAGAAGACATGAACGGGATGGGTGAATAAATAAATTTTGTGATAAAAAGCAACACAAGATGCCGTAGGAGCACGAGGAGGGCACCTGAGCCAGCCTGGGGGTTGGGGTGCCCCTCAGCTTCTCCCAGGGGATGACGGGGACTGAGTCAAAGGGAGAGAAATGGTCCACCAGAGGCCTGGTCTCAAACCTCTTGTAAAGACAAATAATCACCAAAATAAATGCAAATGTATAACTGTGATAAAAACCAATTTGGACATATCAAATAGGATTCTTGAAATTTTAAAATACAAGTGAAGAACTCAAAGATAAATTTGAAAAAACCTTCCAAAAGATAGAGAACAAACAGAAAGAATAAAAAAAAATAAAATAAAAAGCCAAGCTCAATAGGATCAACTTATCAGTAGGATACATTTAGACAACACTAATCCATTTGGTAGACATTGTTTTAAAAAACACACAGTAAAGAAAATTAAAAGAGAGAAGTTAGCAAAGAAGGGAGAAGCAACTTCTCGGCGGCCAGCAGGCTTCAGGTCGTGTGTGCACTGAGAGCTGAGCAGTAAGCGTGGAGAACAGATTCCCACAGAGACACACAAGCCCAGGGTGAGGGTGAGGGTGAGGGAGAACTGCTTCTGATGAGAAGCGGCATCAGACTGGCCTCAGCGGCAGAGGCCACGCTGGAAGCCTGGCCTTCTAGGCTTGGGGAAGCAATTTACATGTAGGAAGTCTTGCCTGAGAGTGAAATAAAGACATTTCCTGACATGCAAGATCTCAGAGGGAAGCTTCCTCGCAGGTTCTCATTCTGGGAAAAATGCCTGGGCTGAGTGTCAACAAAGTAGAGGAGAAGCCCAGGGAGGAGACTGTTTGGGGGCCTGGAAAATAAGCAGCCCCTGTGCCCTGCGTCTAGAGGGTGGAAGGACAGACAAAGCCGTGTGAGGCCTGCGGGGCTCCTTCAACACCCGGCAGTCTCTCTTGCCTTCAGGCTCTCAAGACAGACACTTGTAATGCACGCTTTTCGAAAGCAAATAAAAATAATAATAATAGGTCTGAGACCTTGATTTCCTAAAATAAATCTCCCAGAGGGAATTTCTGCCATTGCAAAAGAAATGGACCGGGTCCCAAAGAAGAGGGGTCCAGTTCGGTCCTGAACCCTGGAGCCACTGGCAGGGTGCCTGACCCCTCGGCTGCTGGGCTGTGGGTGGGACTTGCCTCATCCCTGCGCTGCCCAGGGAGGGAACCCCTGTCTTTGTGCAGTAAGTACTCTCTGCGCCGAGTCACCGCAAGCCGTCCTCCGGTCAAATAACGTCGACGTGCAGCTTTCAGGGGACACTTCGCTCTGTGGCATCATCACCCCTGCTCTCCCGCGGGTGCTATAAGGGACGCGGTCTAACACCACTTTGCTGTCACCAAAACACAAAACCCCCGGACGAGTGCGCTGCAGGTTTATGTGACAACTGTAGTCAACAGGAATCTCAAATCTAATTTAATTTATGCTGAGATCCGGAGATGAACCATAATTAACAGTATGCTTGGCACTCGTTCATATATAATTTGTTTAATTTTTAAATATTATGAGCTATTTGTGTGTATATTTCTGGATAATATTATTCACGCTGAGTTGAATATTTGCTGTTTAAAAAGTGCTTTTTATAGCTATAGTTTTATTAAATAATTTATTTAAAAGGCCAGCATCGACATATGTCACAGCATCAAAACTCAGCGTGTTGTCAGCGTATTCACCTGCTTTAATTTGTGTTTTAGTAGATTATGTTGTATTGTCTCAATTATTGGGGTTTCTCTGATAAATGTAGTGATGGGTATGGAATTTCTATTTCGCCCAAACGTACTGCTTTTTGGTTTTGTTCTTTCTGCTCTTTCATCCTTTCTCTCCTTCTTTACACACCCCCCAATTTTTTTTTTGCATATTTAAGGTTGCAACTGTGTTGGTCCGAACTCTGAGCTCTTCTTTCTTTTACTCTTCCTTTGAACTTATGGAGTCATGTCTTACCTACCTTGTTTCATAGCGAGTCACCCAAGTCTAGCTGAGTGCAGGCAGGCGAGCCCTCAGTAAATAGTGGTTGAGTTCATTAAAGGCGTCCCTATTTAGGGAGCTGTCTACATCACCATGGTTATAAGTGAGAAACTGAAACTCAGAGATATTACGGAGGCATATTAATAAATAGATATACAGTGATTATAATATACTAACATACCACCACTTACTGAGCATTTACGGTTAGCTAGATCCTTCTTGTGTATTATCTACTTTAGATATTGAAAAATTCTAGGAAATTAATGCTTATAATCAACGAGCTCAGGTTATGAGGTAGTAAGTAGTAGTGCTTTTGTGACCCAAGTCCATCTGACTCCAAATCTTTTAACCATTAAACATTTCACTGGCTGGTTGGGTAGCTTGTGTAACAATCCGCTCAATGAGATCAAAAGTTCCTCCTGCGTGGGCCCACAGGAGCGCTGCCTTCTTTTTTCTCTCTGTCTCTCCCTTCCTTTCTTCTGCTTTTTTCTTTTCTTTGTCTTGCTATCAACAAAGCTGTATTAACCAGCCCCTGGCTGCAGCACCTAAGACAAGGCAGGTGGTTTGGCTGCTCCAGAGTCACGAGGGCCCGAGGGCTGAGCCCTGAGACAGAGGAAGTGGGGAAATTTAGGGGAAGTTATTATATCCCGGGGAGGAGGTGGGGAGACATTCTTTGTTCTAAATGGCAAACTTGAAAAGCAGAAAGACAAATCTGGTCTAATTCCTTTCTCTTTCTGGGAATTTATGAGTTTAAATCTTCTGTGGTTTATGTCCTTGTGTTCCTAGCCAGACACACATGAGCAAACTCTTAGTCCTTGTGTGTGTGGATCAAATCAGGCCTTGGGAAGATTAAGTGTTCAAGGAAAGGATTTACAGCTCAGCCCTAAGTGTGGACGGGAGTAGCAGGGCAGCTGGTTCCCAGGTAGCAGGAAGGATGGCTGAGTTCCAACAACGACCCGAGTGACTCCTGCTCTTTCTTACTTGACTCAACCCTCTAGCTGCCTGTAGTTCAAATGAGGAATTACAGAGAAAGCTGATGTCATACCTTAGCATCTTGCTGGTTGTCTGTGATAAGCTGGTTATCCGAAATGTCCGTGCCCAGAGGTTTTCGTGCCAGCAAACCACGTGAGCGAAAGGCACCGGACCCTCTGGAACGAAGGAACCCGTGTGAATGAATATCCACAGCACCTGCGGGGACAGAGCACCCGCAGTCGGCACTCGGAAGCTCGTGCAGGGCCCTGGGACGCAGATTCCTGGCCCTGGGTCTCAGCCCCTCCGGTTCTCCTGGGGGGGGCGGGTGTGAACAGCCGGCTGCATTGGGAAGAGTCCTCGATTTGGGAGCAAGAGGGCGCAGCCTCCCTTATGACTCTCCCGCTGACTAGCTGGGTAGCTTTGAGCAGGTATCTCAACCTCTCTGTCAGTTTCTTCATTCAGAAAGTCACCACAGTTTGGTTGATGGGTAAATAACATGCCGGATAAGGTGCTGTAAAGTCATCTAGCGCCACAGACGTTATGGAGACCAGCCTGGAGGGGTGCTGGTGCCCCTGGGCCAAGAGTTCTAGAACCTCCTCAGGTGGGGCAGAATGGTCCACGGTCTGCACAGCTGACTTGGCCGGCAGGGAACAAGTCCTCCCAGGTGGAATTCCCAGGGAAGACCCTTGCTCGGAGACAAAGCAGCAGCCCCAAGTCCAGGAGAGTAATTCTCAAGGGCACCGTTGTATGTGGGTAGGACAGAAGACGTGGTCCCTGGGGGAAGCAGAGGGTCCATGGTCACTGCCGAGGGCAAGGTATCTATTCACGCTGCTTCCTGGTGTCGTCATGAAATCATTAGGTGGTTTACCTTGTGGTCCCTGTTTTGCAGATGGAGAAATCGAGGCACAGAGAAATTAAGTGACTTGGCCGCAGTCACAGGCTGGGGAGGACCCGGATTAGAACTTAGAGAGAACTTGACTCTGGGCCTGTGTCCTGCCCACGGAGTCACGCTGCCTCCGTTCCTAGGAGAGAAGACTTCCTGCAAGGTAACCCCCCGCCCCCGCCCCACGTGAGGAGGCCGTCACTGCGCGTGCGTGGGCCGCTGGCAGCGCAGATGTCTGGTCTAGACCGTTGTCGGCAAACTGCGTCCTTTCGTGATCACGACGGCTGCCTGCTCCCCGACCTCCGCGGCCCCGTCCCCCCAGGTGCCCTCGTCCCGCCCCGAACTGTCTCCACATCCTCCTCTTCTCCTCTTTACGTATCTACCACCCCCGCCCCCATGGGCTGACCAACCCTATCCCAGGGGTTTAGAAAAGAGAGGGAGGCTCCCTTCAGCCCTCCCCGAGCTCCTGTCCCACCCCTGGGCCTGTGAGGCCAGGCCTGGAGGGGCCCCCTTTGTGGCCTGTCCACTGAAGGCTCTGTGGGCCTCCCGCCTGTGGTCCCGCCCTTCTCCTGGGACTTGTCTCAGAAATCCACCACCGGGGTCTCCTGAGACCCGGCCCAGGTCACATCAGGGGTCAGAGGGGTCACCCGCCCCGCATCCCGCCATCCCAGGGATGAAACTGACCCGCGGCCGCCTGACCACTTCCCACTGGGGTCAGTGTCGGGACAGCGGCCCGCATGCAGCGCCCCCTCACACCCTGGGGTCCCGACTCAATGCGCCTTCCCTCCTACATCCTTCTAGAACTTTCTCTCACTTTCTATTATGTGCTGTTTCTTTAGCCGCTCTTCCTGCCATTGGGGTGACTTTTCTTTTGCGGGTACATTTACGTCAATCTCTGAAAGCTCCTTGAGGTGAGGGGTGAGTCTCGTCTGGCGTTTTCCTCCCGCCGAGATGGACACATGAAGTCACAGGACTAGTCAGGACACAGCGTCCCTCCTTACGTGGGCACGGCGCTCCACAGTTTAAAGAGCCCCAGGGCGGTCCTGAGTTTGCACACCCGTCCGACCCTGCACTGAGCTCGCAGGAAGACACTCCTCTCAATGCACAGTTTGTACAAACTGAGTCGTGAAGGGTGAAAATGTGCAGTAAGTGGGAGAAACTAAACGCCAATCCCAGCCCTTTCTCTCTAAAATTCATATGTGTTGCCTATTCAGTAATTTCCAAGATATTTTAATTTCTGGAAATTTTCAGTGAATTGTGTATTTCGTCTCCCCTGAACACAAACTTAGTTCACAGATTACACTTTCTCTCAGCTTCTCTGATTTTTCTGTTCTTTATTCATTTAGTAGTGTTCCCCCCCCCAAAAAAAAAGAGTAAAATAATTTTACAAAAACTGGATTTAAAAAAATTTTATAAACTAGAAAATCACTCGGATAGTTTCAAATCTTTATATAAATGAACATTTTTATTAATTGTTATAATGTCATAACATATTTGAATCTTTGCATTTCATTTTTTGTGCCACTTCATCAAAATTTAAATTGAGAAGAAAGTTGGAAAATGCTGCATACAGACCAGGTATATAGTCTCAGAAGCAGACTTACAGATCTGCTTGTGAATATAGAACATTATTGACTGTTCAAAGCAGTTTTCTCATCACATTTGTGGTTTTGTCACTGTCAGAAAGGGATGTGCTGTCTCTCTCTCTCCTTTTTCGCTCCCACCCGAGGGGCCTGTCTGGCTGAGGCAGGTGTTAATTAGACAAGGGAGCATCCTTCTTGGCCGGGTCACAAACACACAGCCCAGGATATAGAACAGACCCCAGAAGTGGGCCCGACATGCCAGGCGGGAGCAGCCTGTGCCCATCGAGGTCATGAGGGGCTGATCCCGCAGAAGGCCCAGGGGGCCGGGGTCCGCTGGCGGGCAGGCTGAGGACCTCCAGGAGACGGGGCGAGTGGGGAGGGCACGCCGGCCATAGAGCGCTGGGACTCTGTCCAGATGACCGTGGGATGGCCTGCATTGTGTGCTTCTATTTGGGAAAAACACCGCTAGCAAGGAAAACAAAGGAAATACTTGCAACAAATAAGGTGGGCAAAGGGGTTAACACCTTAAACATACAAAGAGCTATTATGAATTGATGAGAAAATTTTTTAAAGAAGAAACATAGGCAAAGGGTGAGAATAAGAACTTCCCAGCGGGGAAACTTAGGAGGCTGAAGCTGGAAAATACTGACCCTCATTTTTGGTTGGAGAAGGAAAAATGTAAGCAACCATGTGACAGGTAACTTCACTCAGTAAAAATAACAGAGTGGTGGGATCCATTGGAGATAAGCACTTAGATAATATGGGCATAATCATACTTTACTAACGAGGGCATGGATTTTTACATTTTCTAACAGTACTGACAATATCTTTTCAGAAAACCATATTACGGAAATGTGTACAAAGATGTGTGTGATATTTATTGTACCTTTTTATAGTGGAATAAAACAAATAAATGAAGTACAACAACCTAACTATCCATTAGTAGGGGAATTTACAGAGATGGGTGGATAAATTTTTGCCTGCAGAATATTATGTAGCCATTCAAAAAATGAGTGTAACAAAAATAAACTCAGAATGGCTTAAAGACTTAAACATGAGACATGACACCATAAAATCCCTAGAAGAGAGCATAGGCAAAACATTCTCTGACATAAATCGTACCGATGTTTTCTGAGGTCAGTTTCCCAAAAGGCAACAGAGATAAAAACAAAAATAAACAAATGGGGCCTAATCAAACTTACAAGCTTTTGCACAGCAAAGGAAACCATAAAATATATATATATATATAGGAAAAGACAACCTACAGAATGGGAGAAAATATTTGCAAACAATGTAACTGACAAGTGCTTAATTTCCAAAATACACAAACAGAACATCTCATACAACTCAACAACCAAAACACAAAGAACCCAATCCAAAAATAGGCAGAAGAGCTAAACAGACATTTCTACAAAGGAGTCAAGAGGCACATGAAAAGATGCTCAACATTGCTAGTTAGTAGAGAGATGCAGATCAAAACTACAAGGAGGTATCACCTCACACCAGTCAGAATGGCCATCGTCACATAGTCTACAGATAACAGATGCTGGGCAGGGTGTGGAGAAAAGGGAGCCCTCCTACACTGTTGGTGGGAACGTACGTTGGTGCAGCCACTGTGGAAAAGGGTATGGAGGTTCCTCAGAAAACTAAAAATAGAGTCACCACATGATCCCACGATCCCACTCCTGGGCTTATATCTGGAGAAAACTATAAAAGAGAGACATTCACCCCTATGCTCATAGCAGCACTATTCACAATAGCCAAGACATGGAGACAACCTAAGTGTCCATAGACAGAGGAATGCATAAAGATGAGGTACATATATACAATGGGATAGTACTCAGCCATAAAAAAGAATGAAATACTGCCATTTGCAGCAACGTGGATGGACCTCGAGATTATCATGCTAAGTGAAGTAAGCCAGACAGAGAAAGACAAACGTCACATGCTAGCACTTGCATGTGGAATCGAAAATACGACACAAATGAACCTGTCTGTAAAACAGAAGCAAAATCACGGACGGAGAGAACAGACTTGTGGCTGCCAAGCGCAGTGTGGGGAGTTGGGGGAGGGGTGGAGTGGGAGGCTGGGGTGAGCGGATGTAATAAGTTATTGTATATAGGAGGGAGGAACACCAAGGTCCTGCTGCAGAGCACAGGGAACTCTACTCAGTATCCTATGATAAGCCATAAAGGAAAAGACTATTAAAAAAAGAAAAGACTGTAAATATATATATGCATAACTGAATCACTTTGCTATACAGCAGAAATTAACACACCATTGTAAATCAACTACATTTCAGTTAAAAAATATCGCGTGTAAGCCAGAGGCATTGACCTGGTGAGATAGCTGTGATTTTTAATAAGTGAAAAATAGCAACGTACAGAAAAGTTTGTGCATAATGGAGCCGGCTTTTATAAACAATAAGCATACGAAGAGAAAGCTGCTCTATTTATTCACTATGTTTTCAGAGTAGAGAGAAGGTTAGTAATCTTGGGATGAGGAAGTTGGATGACGAGACTACAGCTGCTGCTGTATCCCCACCGCAGAGCTGATGCGTCGCTGTGTACTGCTTTTGATTTTTTTCAACCCAGTAACGTAGAAGAAGTAAAGAAAAGGAAGGCAGGCATTGTTGCTCAGACAGAAGTAACGGGAACTTTTCTGGGTTCCTGAGCCAGAGAATTCCCTGATGGAAATAGGGTAGCATCACGGCTGTGCATGTAATAGGTTGACAAGGGGACAGGCCTCTAGGAGAGGACGGCAGTGAGTCAGTCTTAAAAGGTAAAGACTTAAACAGGTGTGGTGTCCAGGGAGATGGAAAGAAGTGGGGAAAAAAAATACAATGGCAAAGAGTGGAACGTGATAAATGACTTGATGGAGAAATGAAGACGAGGAAAAGGCCAGATATGATCTTAAGGTTTCAGACTGAAAGAATGACCCCTTCCTTTGATCCGTAAACAACCACTGAGAAATAGTGGACCGATTCTAGGCTTTCACGGGCTCCCTCCTCCCAAGACCTTCCAAAACAAGGCAGGAACGCCCTCTGACTATGGTGCAGAGAAACAAACCTCTAATGAAGAAATGTACACGAGGCTGAGGAGGACAGAAGTCAGAGCAATAATTGTAGCAAAACAGGAAGAAACCGTGTGCTTCGCAGAGGCCCTGCACTGAACAGAAATGTATGAGGCTGGTTTTCAGAGGAATTTGCTGGGAGATGGCCACAGCCTGGAAGCACCCAGAGCGTGGACTCGAGGTTGAAACGAGAGGTCAGGCCTAGAGATGCTTGCCTGAGCTGTGGCGGCAGGGCAGTGGACACCTCCGCTCTGGGCGTGTGCGGGCCTGAGGGACCGGACGGAGCCGGGGACCAGGAGCCAGTGATCCGGGGAAAGGGGGCTGGAGCGCGAGCGTCTGCTGAGGGATGGGACGGATCGGCTTCGGGGAGCCAGGGGACAGGCCCCAGCGACCTCAGAAGCGGGTTCCAGAAGTGCCGTCCTCCGGTGGCTGGGAGAAAGGCCACTGCTGGAGAAGCTTCACGGCGAAGGAGAGATGGGGCCGCCACCAGAGTCGGCAGGCCGGGTGGGGGTCCTGAGCCGAAGGAGGGCCCGTGAGAGGAACAGGTTAACCTCGCCGGGGCGGGGGTGGGCGGGGAGAAGCCCCGGACCCCCAGGAAGCAGCCTCGCAACCCTGAAGTTGGGGGCAGACGGTGGTGGTCAAGAGCGTGCGCGTGGGACTCGGCCGTGACCTCCGGCTCCGCTGTCTGTTCCAGTTGCCTGACCTTGGCCCGAGTCACCGACTGACCCTCTGAAAGTCCTGTACTTGTCATCTTGACCCCCCCCACCCCCGTGATGCTGCTTCCAGGCAGAAGCCAGAGCCACTATGAGGACCCTGCGAGGCGTCCCGGAAGCCATCTTCAGCCTGTCTTTTTTGAATATTCATTCTATACTTTTTGGAAGCCTCCCCTTCCTGTGGAGGGATACTGAGTTCTGGGAGACGATTCACTTTTTTCCCCTCCTTTCCCTTACTGTGTAGAACATCCAAGCCCCTTAAAGAACTTCCCTCCATCCCAACGTTGCCAAGAAAGTTTGCCCAATATCCACACAATCTTTAAGGGAGCTTATGTATTTTTATTTAGTACAACTCAGCAAATATTTATCACCGAGCAACTGCCCTGTGCCAGGCACCATGCCAGGAGCTCAAGAACCAGCGACTGACAGGCCCGTCCTGTCCCAGCCTGCGTGGCACCGCTCCCTGGGGCCAGACCCACCCGTGCACAGGTGGGTCTGAGATGCCCCCATGTCCCCGGACGCCAGCCCCTCCATCAGGAGAGCCGACGGTTAGGAGATTACCCCACTGTCTGCAGGGCCCAGAGATGTTCAGGAGCCGCACAGGAACTTGCGCCCAGCCCACATCCACCCTCCTGGAGGGTCCCTGCTGAGTTCCAGCACCCTGGGAGGGGCAGGAGGTGCAGGTGTCTCTGGGGAAGATGGAAGCCCAAACAAGCACCTTAAGACAAGAGTGTAGGGCTTCCCTGATGGCGCAGTGGTTGAGAGTCCGCCTGCCGATGCAGGGGACACGGGTTCGTGCCCCGGTCCGGGAAGATCCCACGTGCCGCGGAGCGTCTGGGCCCGTGAGCCGTGGCCGCTGAGCCTGCGCGTCTGGAGCCTGTGCTCCACAACGGGAGAGACCACAACAGTGAGAGGCCCGCGTAACGCAAAAAAAAAAAAAAAAAAAAAAAAAAAAAAAAGACAAGAGTGTAATTCCTCTGAAGACAAGTACAAAGTCTCTGCAAACTTATCTGCAGGAACTTTCTGGGAAATTAAGGAACAACTACTGCAAGGAGAGGGATGGAGAGGAATTTAAAGACATCATCAAACACTGAGCCAAAGCTCCTGGCCAGAGACTCAGGTGGCTTTTGGAGAGGCTGCCATGTTCTGAACCTGCAGCGAATCCATCCAGCCCTCTGAGACCCACACCTCAGGCCCCCACTGCCCACGGAAGTCCTGATGACAGATATGGGGTCTGGAGCTAGGACGGGATACTATTCCTATAAAATTACATAAAATCCCACAACGTTCATGTATTTTAGGTCTGGCTTCTCCTTGACTCTTGAGAGGCCCTGGAGCTTAGATGTTCTGCTCTGCTGTGCTCAAACGCAGTTATCCTCAAGGGCAGAGAGGCCTGGGCAAGAGCAGGGACCGCCAGGGAGACCCAGCCCCAGGCAGCGTGGACGCAGCTGTCAGCATTGCCGGAGCCCCTCTTCCGAGACAACTGGAACCACATCAAGAGCGACACAGTCAAGCTCCCCAGGGCGGGGCGGGGGTCACACACAAGGTGTGAGATGGACATGGGGCTGCCACGTGGAACGCAGCCACGCCAGCCAACTGTGGCCAAGAGAGTAACACTTCCAGATCCCCTGATTCTTCCAGAAACGGAGTCAGGAATTCAGATTTGGATAGGAAATCTCCAGATTTTTAGGTGTGGGTCTGATGTGTTACAGATTAAGAGCCTCGGGGAGGGCGTGTTGCCTCCTGCTCCAGTGCAGGTCAGGGTCGCGCTTCTAATGCCAAGCTTTGCAATGACTTCAGGAATTCTTTGCAGGTCACAGAGAATTGCTTGACGTTTACTAAGTGCTTACTGATGAGTTCATAAACTAATTAGCCTCCAAACCTCCTCATTCCAATGAACTTCAAATACGCCACTTCCTCTGTTATCCTAGATTTCCCCCAAAACTGCTACTCACAGAATCGTCCGGGAGTGAGGAGCGTATGCGGCTTTCCCTCTGGTCCGCGAGCACGGAGGCAGCGGCTCACGTGGGGGTCAGGTGGGCAAGGCGCCGCTGACACCGCGGTCGGGGGCCGGAGGCGGGCGGCGGCCAGCGGCTTCCTTCTCATGTCGGCCCGTTGAATTCCTGGTCTCTCGTCTCAGTCTCTCTTGCCTCTGTCGGCACCAAGCATCCTCTGCAAACACGCGCGTCTGGGGTGAAGCGTGGGAGCCACGGTCTCCTTCCTTTGAGGGGGGTTGACTGGGTACCCTCCCCCGTGACCGGGAAAAGGAGAGGAGGAAGCAAAGGAAAAGCTAGGAGCGGAAAACCCAAGGCTTTGCCTGTGTTTTATTTGTCTAATTTTTCCATCCTAAGAGGTGGGATAACTAAACTTAAAAATTATAAACCGTGGACGACAATTCTAATTTTGTAACCTTTGGACAATAACGCTATCCTTTGTCTTAATATAAATATTGGATAGGATCCCTCAATCCCAACATATCTGCACGACGTTAAATTTACTACAGAGCAGAAAATGTCATATTTTGGAAAACACTTTACATTGTTACAGTACTTTTTTAAACGCTACGCAAGGATGACTACGATACGTAATCTCCGATTCTCGCTGATCTTTCCCGGTGGATTTTTTTACGAACCAAAACTTCCCTGCGTCTGAACTGAGACGAGGAAGCGGCTTCCGTCACGTGGAGCTGCGTGGGGCCGGGTCTTGTTTAACTAGGAGACCTCGGTTACCTAGGAGACGGTGACCCGGGGCATGAAAGCTCTCCGGAAGCAGCCGCACGCTGTTTGATCTGCACACTTGGCTTTGCCAGAGCTCCTAGTTTCCCTTCATTATACCTTCCCCGGCTTCCTCACTGTCACACAACTCGGGCTGCCGCCTGCCTGCAGCCCTCCCTCCTCGGTGATGCTAATGAACAGTGAGTGACCGCGGGTTGTGTGGTAGCAGGTACAAGGTAGGGCCTGGCTGATGACACAGCGACGCCTACTTCCCCAGTGACTGGGGAGTGGCTGGGGAAGAGGAAGGCGCTCAGGCTCTGTGTCGAGTCTCAGCTCCCCACCGCGGAGACTGCGGCCGGCCCGCGGGTCCCCTGCCCCGTCCCTGCAGAGGGAGAGCCGGTGCCGGCGCGTGGAGACATGGGTTAGGACACGGACGGGCCCTCGCGGTCCCAGGACCCCACATCCAGCCCCTCCCAGGGGCATTGCTGTGGCCTGGAGCCTGTTCAGCCTCCAGAGGCTTGAAGGAATCTACGAACGTGCGATTTGGGGTATAGTGAATACTCTTGCTATGTTCACTCAGGCTCACCCTGACCGGAGTGTGCATTTTACTGGTGGGGAGGACGGGGGGAAATCAAACAGTAAAGTAAATCCTACTTCCAGATTCAAGTGTACATATTACAACATAATTCCCTGCCCTCTCTTCAGTGAGTCATTCTGATGGCTTCTGTTGGTTCAAAAGTAAAATTTTTTAAATTCTAGACTTTAAGTATAAAACCATTTTAAGCTCCTAAGAAAACCTCTCTTTATTTTTAAAATAAACAGTGGGCTTAAAAATAAAAGAATTAATGCTGTATGAGTTCCTTAAGGATGATTTTTCTAAATGTGAATCACTAGAGTGGGAATCAGAAAGCCAGGCAGAGGTAACCAGGTTGCTTCTGTCCAGGCCCAGGCAAGACCAGAGCCCGTAGGTCCGAAAGTGCCGCTTACGAACGGTTCAGGCATCACCAGTGAAGCTCCTGCAACTCAGGTCTCAGACCCCTTGGAAGAGCAAATTCCAACACACAGCTCCCCTCCCTGATGCTTCCGAGGAAGACGCCGTCAGGTGGGAAAGGGTGGGTGAAAACAGGCAGGAGTGGGGGCGCAGGCAGGGGGCCTGCAGGGGTCGGGGGCGCTGCCCGCACTCCCAGGTGTGGACTTGGAAAATGAAAACAGCTCCTCACGGACTTCCCACTGTGAATGGTACGCTCTCTGCCTAATCTGACCCCCGCCGGTAGCTCCGGGACGCGGATAGGTGAGTGTGAAAAGGAAGTTTGAATCTGTTTTGCTACTTTGCCTTTTCAGATTCTTGTCCCTTATGGGTTCTTACAAAATGTTGAGAAGAGCTCCCTGTGCTGTACAGTAGGTCTTTGTGGGTTATCTATTTTATATACAGTAGCGTGCGTATGTTAATCCGAACCTTAAAGGCTTATTTACAAGAGAGCAAAACCCACTACAGAGCCTGGAATTCCAACGGGATTGGCCCTGGAATACTCAGAGCAGGGGCACAGAGCGGTCCACAAAGGGACCCAGCTGGGGTGGGCAATTAGCACAGCAAGAGGGTGTATTTTAGTTGCGGCGGGGGTGGAGCTAGTATTTATCAATTGAAGGATTAGTGGCAGAATTAACTGTCCATCTAGAAGAAAATAAGGTTGTCCCATATGTTTAAAAAAAAGATTAAAACGTAAATGTAAAAAATGAAACAATTCTTAGGCGACCATATGAGCAATTAGCTAGTAAGCCAAGGTTTTTGACTTTATACCCACAGAGCGATGGCCTCAATGCCCTTTCGGTGACAAGCCCTCTCCTGGGCGATGGCCGGAGCTTATTTCAGATGCTGCACAAATATCCGTGACAAGGGTACGGGCTTCCCGAGCGTGACTGGCCTTGTCCCCCTGAAGCTCCGAGGAGCCCGCGCCAGCCGAAGGAGGCCCCCGAGTGAACCCCGAGCACCCCCAGGCCCCCCGGAACTCCCCACGTGCCTGTGCCCCAGGGCCTTTGCGCATCCTGTTCCCCCTGCCTGGAACATCTGCCCCAACCCTTTTTTAACCTGAAACCTGTAATGTTCCTTGAAAACGGCGCATATTTTGATTCCCCCTGGGAACCTCTGTCCACCTCCCGAAGGGTTACCTTCATCTCGTCTGTGTTCCGTTGTGTTCTCAGGGCCCTGACACAACGTCTCCACTCGGTTTTGAGTTCCTTAAAGAGCAGGCTTCCATCCCGTCGTCTCTGCATCCCTGGTCCTACGACACGTGTGCAGTGTCAGGAGATGCTCCACCTGCACAGAACAGGACCCAGCATTTCCTCTGTCACCCGTCGCCCCGGGGCGTGTGGGCCCTGTTTGCGCGCTTTGCTAAACCGTTAGCGTTGGAGAGGATCTCCAGGTGCGGTAGCCGCCTCAGAGCTGTGACGTGCCACCCGGGGCACTGCGGACTCACCCTGCGTCTGCCTTCTGGGCTTCCACACCCTGAGCGGGGCTGCTGCGGCAGAGGAAGGGCAGCCACCCAAGGAGGCCCGGCACCGCGCGCCACGTCGACCCTCCTTGGAACGTTTCCCAGCTCCTCTCCGTCTCTCTGCGCCTGTCCTCCCTAAAGGGTCAGCTGCATCTCAGGACGCAGGCCGACCTGGTGGAGGCCCTTCCCCCCGGGCAGGTCATCTCCTCTCACCCCAGCCTGCTCCCCTCTGCGCTCTCTCGAACTGCTGCTGAATTCATCTCTTTATAAATATGCCGGTGAGGGATCCCTCCCGAACTCAAGAACCACCAACAGCTGTCTATCCGCTGGGTCACTAGTGGCCCTCCAGGTCCGTCCAGGGCCCCAAGGGGCCCTTCCCACTCCCCCTGTGGCCAAGCGCGCCCTGCTCCGCCAAGCCCGCCACCTCGAGCCTCCACCTTGTTCCCGCCGTCTCCTTGACCCACCGTCTCCCCAGCAAACGGACTCGCCAACTCATTCACTGGCGCGTCCATCCAAGTACGCGTTTCTAGTCTCTGCATGTCAGCCGAGCCTCTGCATGTATCTATATACACGGACGGATGTGTAAGTCCCTTCTTCCTTCTACACCTAAACCAATCATCCTGAAGTGTCTCAGCTTTCCCTGAGAAATCCCCCCTCAGTGATTCACCTCGCGTGGGCTCCTCCTTTCCTGAAATTCTTTGTATTTTATTAAATCTGCCAAATCTTATGTCTGTGCGGATACATCGCCCATTAGATGTTAAGCTCATTAAATGAACTTACATTTTTTATTAGAGGTATTTTTTATTATTCCACACACAAGAGTAATAAATACATATTGGTTGGTCAGTTGGTATGAACATTCAATCAGATTCTGTGCAGGATCTCGCCTTGCTGATGGTTTATCTCAATAGCAGATCCGCCCAGGCCTTTTCTATAATGTCACCTAGCAGAGCCTCAACGGTCCAACTAGAGTCTTCTTTCCCAAATTCTGACGTTTCTTGTCGTAAACTGTGAAGGAAGTGAACTAGGTACACTTGACTTTTTGTTGGTTTTGGACCATAGTTAGTTGATTTACAATGTTGTGTCAATTTCTGCTGTCCTCGGTTATAGATATGTATATTCTTCTTCATATTGTTTTCCATGATGGTTTACCCGAGGCTATTGAACACAGTCCCCTGTGCTCTGCAGCAGGACCTTGCTGTCTATCCATCCTCTAGGTACGAGTTTGCATCTGCTAACCCCAAACTCCCAGTCCGTCCCTCCCCCCCCCCCCCCCCAATACATGACATCTTACGATGTCCCCATCTCCTGCCCAGAATGCAGCTCTGGCCACAGTGGGCAGGGTGAAAAATGACACAGTCCAGGTTGGAATCTGGTCAGAGGAGCTGTCGTCTTTACTGCTCATCTCTTGTCAGCCCCTCTGATGCGTTGAGTGGAATTCTCCCATGATGCGGTTTTGCCGGGTAGAAATTACTCGCATTCACCCGCCTGGCGGTATGTTCCCGTGGCTTAAAGAGGACGTGTAGACAGTGGCTGGTTTCAGGACCCTGCAGCAAATGGTGATCTTGGGCAAGTCACAGCTGTAAAGGAAGTGTAATAACGACACCTCCCTTACAGAATCGTGTGAGGACCCTGCAAGGTAATAGATGGAAACGCTCCGTCATCCCCAAGTGTGAGCCTTGCTGTGACCCTGGAAAGCGTCCTGACGATTTAGGTCAAGGTGGATGCAGTTGTCCCCCAGGACGAGACCGTGGCGAGAGTAGCCCGCACGCTGAAACGTGTCCTTCTGGGACACCCACCTCCTCCCCGCCACAACTCCTCCATCAGGTTAAACACTTCAGCTACAAGGAGAATCTAGACGTTAATACATGCATTTTTTTCCTTCCCGCAAACTCCAGCCCTATCCATTATATTCCTGGTACAAAGTACAGCTCAGACTGACCGACCCAGACGTGTCCCGATCAAAGTCGCCCACTGCGGGGGCCCTGCAAGACGAGGTCTGCTTTGTTATTTTTGAACAACACCTTCAGATTGCCTGGCCCTTCGCCAGCAGCACCCCTTTACGGAGGGACGCCGTCCCTGAACTGCCAGCGGAGAGCTCGCTGACCGCCTTCCTCTCTCCCCAGATGGAGGTGGACGCCGAGGAGAAGCGGCACCGCACGCGGTCCAAAGGGGTTCGAGGTACGTCCCTGCTTCCGGCTCCCTGGGCGCCCCGGGGGCCCCTCTGTCCCGCGGACCCGGCCCGGCCTCCACCCTCGCGGTAGCTGTCTGTGGAGGAGGGGCTCTTGGGCTCGATCGTCAGTGTGTCTCTTGTCCTCTCTCCGCAGTTCCTGTGGAGCCGGCCGTACAGGAGCTGTTCAGGTGAGCGGGCGGGACGGGCAGTAGCCGGTTCAGAGAGCGGGCGGGGTGCACCCCCAGCGGCGGGTCCGGGGCCGCGCGCCGCGGCAGAGACAGGGCTTCCGCTTCCGCTTCCGCTTCTGCTTCCGCGCTGCACGCCAGCCCCTCCGGTCCTCCCGCTCCCGTGCGGCCCCGGTGGCGCCCGAGTGACCCCTCCTTCCCTCTTGCAGCTGCCCCACCCCTGGCTGTGACGGCAGTGGCCACGTCAGCGGGAAGTACGCGAGACACAGAAGGTAAGGCCTCGCTCCTTCACGCCGGGCCGAGTGACTCGTGGGCACAGCGAAGGGGGAGCATCCTGGGGAAGCTTTCCCGTCCTGCTCGGACGTGGGGCTCTTGCAAGACGTCGCGACCTCCTCTTAGGCGGCGTCTACCCCACACCGGGGGGGACGGCTGAGGGCCGGCCTTGCACGTCTCCCCACTTGCTCCCCGGGACCCTCCCCTAGGTCACTGGGAGCCACATTTCTCCTCCCCGTTCTCTCCTTCCGACGCTCGGGAGGGTAAACATCCGCTGGCAAAGTAAAGCGTGAACTTCCTGAGCCTCCCGTGGGCGCTCGGCTGGTCCTGGGAACGGAGGCCCAGGCCTGGCACCGGGCAGCTGCGGGGGAAACTCAGAGCAGGAGGGCCAAGTCCGGACAGGTCACGCTCGTGCGGCTTTGGGGCTTAGACAGGACGCCCGTAAACACCGGGGTGGCACGTCCGTGACCGAGGGGGCAGCCCCCGGAGCACAGGAGAGGCCGGTAATTGCTGCTGAAATGCGCCACAGCGGAATCGTACCCTTCACGCCGAGGCTGCGAGTCACTTCTCCCGAGATCCCTTTCCGGGTGGTACTAAGGCAGCTTCACCTTTCAGTGGGAGGTTCGGGGTGTGATGAGTTAGAAGTGTTTACAGGCCGTGACACACGTTTGGCTGATTCCCGCAAACAAGGGTGCCAGGACTGTGGCCGTTCAGCCCAAGCAGCCGTCGGGGGCCGGGCCCAGGCACCGAGAGCCCGGGAGCTGGAGCAGGTGCCCCGAGCGCGCCAGGGAGAGCGGCCTTCGCTGCCTTCCGCTTTATTTCCTTCCCGGCTGAACACTAACTCGCGGATGAAATCAGGCAATTATTACGATTGTCCTTTAGCGACGTCAAGGGGAAAACGGCAAATGATTCCAAAATACCCGCGCCAGCGTTTAAGGAGGCAGGGAATTTTCAGTGGGCTTCCATGATGAAATGGTTTCACACCGAAGGAACGACAGGCCATGGTTAAGAGAATTTTGTGACTTAAATTATTATATTTAATTTATTATATTATTATTTGATTGTGAAAAATTATTGAACCACGTAATTTAAATATGTGGTTTTCTAAACCATGTGTTATCTTATGAAGGAGTGTATATGTAAATTCTTTTCTAAAAAATCCAGTTTTTAAAAACTGGATTGTGTATGTTTACAATGGAAAACAAGTTAGCCAACCATGAGTGGATTTTTTCCCCTAATCATCTCTTCACTAGACAATAGTTAAACTTGATTAGTTTGCTACTAGAAGGAATGATTAAATTTGACTAAAAATTTTTAATTAGGAGTCAGCTAGTTTTAATTGGGTGTCATAACCACACTTTTGCTGGAAAAATCATGAAGTTCCCAAAGAATTGTTTCAAGCGTTTGTATTCCTACCCAAGGTGCATCCCCTAGAGCTGTGGACTGATGGGCCCTGTGGGGTGCAGTGTGTGTGTGCAGCTCTCCCTGGGGTGCTCCTCCACGGCTCAGAAAACGATGCTCAGCCTTAGGCCGGGAACAAGTCGAAGCCAGCTGGGCCCCACCCTCCTCTGAGACCTGATGCTGCTGAGAGCACAGAACACCCTGCGTTTTTCAGGGGTGCAGTAGGCGGGATTTCAGAGAGGAGTCACAGAAACAGCCAAATCGGAAAATTTTACCACAAAAATAATTTCGATTTTTCAAATTTAAAATGTTATTTTTTACCATGAGTCATAGTGTTTGCAATTATTGGAATTCCCACTGTTTTAATAGAAATAGCGAATGGGGAGGCGTACTGTGGGAAGCCGGCACACAGACACTGGACCCAGTTTCCCCTTTGCCACTCATTACCCCTTAAGGGGCTTTGGGTGAATTATTTAACATGTATTGACTTCAAATTTCCTCGGTTTTAAAATGAGAAAGTTGCAGACGTTGTTATGTAAAACTGATTACCATTCAAAACTTATGTCACAGATAAGACTTCTCTCCAGGGAGTCTCACTGAGGTATCAAGTGAGGCTTTCTAAATTTTATTTTTCAATGTCTGTAAACGATCAGCAGTTTTTAACTAGGGGTGACATTTGAATTGCTCAGACTGAAAGGGGCTCCTTGTAGTAGATAAGATTCGCGTATACCTCAACATCTTTTGACTAGTGCTATTTCAAAGGTGTGAGACTTCAATTTTATCTGGCTTTGTTTTTTTCTATTTTTAAAAGATTTCCTAAATGACGGTTTCTCCCCTGTGACAGCTGCTCATGCACATAAATACCTGCACCACCTGCCCACGCCAGCACAGGTGTCACCTTGCCCTCTGCCCTGTCCCTGCTGATACTCGGAGCACACGAGGCCCCTTCAGATAGGACGAGGGCAGCAGCCTCAATTTGGGTCTTGATGAAACTGCCCCTTCCTTCGGTCTTTTAAAGATACATTTTCCAATGAATATATTCCCGTTCAGGCTACAATTTCATTTTACTCACATATCACGCCAGTTCATAGCCAACTAAAAAGGCATTCTTTTAGTGTACTGAAGTATCTATTTATGTGAACATGCAAAAATTAATTGGAGGCAGGTGAGGGGAATCAACAATGTAAAAAATAAATTTTTTAGGAAATTTGATACCAAGTGGTAAAATGATGCCTCTCAGTTCATCTTTATCTTGAACACAAGAAAGTGTCTAAGGAAATCAAATATTGATCACAGTTGCAGTGTACCTTCTTATTGCTTTGGAGGGCATGCACGATGGTGGGTGGCCTGGCTGCTTCAACGGGGATTTGGCTTTTCATGATAGCTTCTAAGACTGATGGCTTTTTTCCTGTGTGATAGAGGTAGGGCTGTGGATTTGTAAGAAATGGGGAAGAGGTGATAGAGGAGGATCAAACATCAGATAAGACCTGTGAAATTAAACAATAATCTGAATTCCCAGGGCATTCACAGTGTAAGATCCTGGTTAAAATCTGAGAGGTAGGAATTAAAGTTGTAATACTTACTTTATTGGTTGGTCTGCCTTATTCAAAAATTGTGTCCTTGAACCAAAGATCATCTATTCATGGGTCTTTATTTGTGTTACTAGTTCACCATCAATTTGAGGTGCCTGATGAACGCACGTACAACTGCACAGTTAAAGGTTGAATCAAGGAGATAAATTAGGAAAAACATAAGGGAGATGAAAACATAATTTTACCAGAAACCCAGGATGTATCAGGAGTTCTGATACAGAATTCCACTCAGTGCTGAGTCTCCGGGCAGTCAAGGTAAAAAAGAGGAAGACGAATG
The DNA here is from genome assembly GCF_026419965.1 of Kogia breviceps. Classification (NCBI taxonomy): domain Eukaryota; kingdom Metazoa; phylum Chordata; class Mammalia; order Artiodactyla; family Physeteridae; genus Kogia; species Kogia breviceps. The sequence continues at coordinate 102,384,679 of NC_081320.1, forward strand.
CCAGAGCCTCGTTATCTGATGCAGGCAGCACCCCAGTTCCTCAGAGGGGTTACCCTCCTGGCACCGAAGGTCCATTTCTTTGAATCCCTGCACACTGAGCAGCAGGGATCTGAGCTCAGTCGGTATTTTTTGCCCTGATGCATGTGAACAGGGCCAGGCCTCCAGGCAGAGAACAAGATCACCAGCCGTTATCTTCAGAGACATCATTAGTATCTAGACACATGACTCTGACTTTTTTAGATGTTATATTATTAGCACATAAGTGTGACGAAACATCATGGATTTGCAGTCAGGGCCAGAAGTAAGCCTCCTCCTGTCATGAAGCAAAATACCGACTCACTCTCTTCTGTCCACGGCAAATCCGACCTCTTCTCTCCCACTCACGTCTCACATCTTTTTCGCACACCGGACCCCACACAGTCCACTGCTCTGAGTGCACACGTCTTTCCTAAACTGGTATTTATGGGTAGCCGAAGTTTGCGTCTCAAACGCAGGGGCCGATCCCAGGCTTTCTTTGCAGGTGCAAAACTACCCCGCCACCATGCTAAGTGAGTTTTCCGGAGTTTGGTTCTTAGACGACCAAATTCAGGGAAGGGAGCGTCCTGGATGCCCCACTCTCCTCCCTGGACCACCTCCTTCCCCGTGTTCAGGCAGACTCGTGACCTGTAAGCGTTTCAAACACCTATGGGTGAAAAAAGAGCGTTTTCCACGTGCCTGCAGCCCGGGCAGCAGGAAGAAAATGGAATACGTGGAGGCCATGCACTTGGAGTTTAGGAAGTCGCTGGGCTGTCGGTTGGTTGGCTAGAGGCTGCAGGCACGCAAGGTGTGAAGGATGCAGACCCAACCCTTGGCCTGGGGCTCCGAGGGCAGGAAGCAGCGCTTCCCGACGCTGGACCCCGAGCTGAGGGGGCGTCTTGGGGGACTGGGCCCTCTGCATGTCCTGGGGATGCCCCCCTCTACTGAAGATGAACCTCTTCTGGACGGAGACACGTGGACAGGAGGCCACAAGTCACCCTATCTAGAATTGTCTCAGTTTGGTTCAAGGACCTGAAAAAGAGGTTGAGTATTAATCCAGAGAATTAGATGAACGGATATTAAGACAGGAGCCAAAATATGGAACGTCAAAGCGTTTCTGCAAAAATCTACTCCTGAGCATTTGACCAAGATTGAACGTTCTATGCCACATTTTCACAATTTTTTCTCCCCACGTTGATATAAAATACCGTTTGTGTTAAAGATACAGCGCAACTTGATGGGTTGAATATATAGACACTAAATTCGTCCTCAAAGTCCCAATAAAACTTAGAAATAGGAACAATAAAAATATTAGTATCTATTTCAGATTAATAAATATTAAACAATGTAGCGGAATTTGAATTTTAGCCTTCCTTATAATAGTTATATACATACTGGACCATTTGGAATTAATTGGATTTACTTATTTCTTTCTGAATGGTGATTTTTGTATAAGCCTCCAATGAGAGAGAGGGAGAGAGAGAGAGGGAGAGAGAGAGAGGGAGAGAGAGAGGGAGAGGGAGAGAGAGAGAGAGAGGGAGAGAGAGAGGGAGAGGGAGAGAGAGAGAGAGAGGGAGAGGGAGAGGGAGAGGGAGAGAGAGGGGGAGGGAAAGAGGGGGAGAGGGAAAGAGAACCCTTAATGTGGATTCATTCTCACATCATTGGTTTTGTGAACCCTCTGAATTGACTTCTGATATTTAATGGATTTTATTTACATTTACCCTTCACAGCTGTTTTTTAAGTGACTGTTTGCTGAGCATAGGGTTCTGGTGCGACGTTTGATCCGAGATCTGGCTTGAGAGACTTGCACAAGCAACAACCCCCCAAAAGCCAGGGGATGGCTTTGGTATTATATTTCAATCCTTCCCCATTTAGAAAATTCAGAGTCAAATCAATTTATCTTGAAACTTTAAAATTAAAAGCTCCAAATGGCAGATTTATTTTTTATTAGAAAATTATTAAATTCTCTCTGGCTTACGGTGCACGTTCCTTCTCCAGATTTTTTTCCATCTCGTATACCTTTGCACCCACCAGTGTGATTGCCATGGCGGCAGCTGCGGGTGAATAATTGCCTGTCTTCACGGGAGCTTGTTCTGGACCTGGAGCCGAGGGCCTGCTTCCTCATGTATGCACGCCTCATTCGGATGCTGCCGGCAGCCTGGGGGCTGTATTATTCATGCCTTGACAAAGAGCTCTCACTGAAAGCCTTGGCAGAGAGCCAGCCACTGGGAGAGATAGGGGAGCATTTCAACGTGCAACCGAGAGGAGAATCGATAATCAAAAAGGAAAGAAAGAAAGAGACAGAGAGGAAGAAAGAGAAATAGGGATCCCTATACCTCCCTTTTACTGGTTTCACACGGGTAGAATTTCCATTCGCGTTAAAATAAAAAACCCTGAAAATAATTGCATTTTTTTCTAACCACGCTTGAAAGTTTAACACAATTTTCCACATTTAATTGCAAAGCTGATTTTAATTAGGAGGGTCCCGCATGTGAAAAATGAAGATCCACTTGGGTGCATGGAAGCACTGCAGTGTCGGCTTGATGCTCTAATTAATGTACGGCTTCCGTGCAGCAGGGCACTCTGGGCGTCTATGAGGAATTCTGAACACGCGGCCACCCAGCCAGGAGCCTCGAGATTCAACAACTCCCCCTTCCTTCTTTATGAGACATCGCTGTGCATCACCCCATGCGTAAACTTCCCGGCACGCCTGTCCTTTTTCCTATTTGTCACTAATGTTGTGAAGCAGAAGCTAGGGCACACCTATTTTAACATCAGTTTGATAGCCTGCCCGGTTGCAGAGAGAGCGAAAATGTTGTGATCTCGGGACTTATCTGTCTGAAGTGGAGATTCAAAGCAAGTGGCTTTCCCAGACTCACCAGTGCCTGAGGCCTTGTTGTGAATCGTATGTGTGCAGACACAAAATTCAGGCATGCTCTTTCCGGACTGTGGTGGCAGTTAACCTTCATTGTCACAGTAAATCCTCTATTTAAAAAAAAAAAAAAAAAAAAGCTTCCTGGCCATTATCCCAGGAAACAATGTGCCTCTGCTCGTCTATAGCATGTCTGCCCAAATGGACAGATCTCTGGCCCTGGCCGAGTCTGTTACATATTTCAGAAGACAGTGTGACTGATGCAGTGTATTTAAAACTGCAAATAAAACAGGGAATGCATTTCAGGGTGGATTTTTGACATTTTATAAAATTCTATACTTTTAAAATAATTCCACATTCATAGAGAGGAATATAGGTATTTTCAGGTAGGAACTAAAACGTAAGTATACTTAGAGAGTCTCTAATAGTTACAATCTGTATTGGTTAAGAACTAAACACAGGAATTATAATCTCGGTCTGATTTATTGGCTAGTGATTAAAGATACAGAAACATGGCTTTGAAACATCTCCAGAATACACAGCAGAAATCGGTGTGTGGTGCGGCTACCGTCAGGGTTTACTGGTTCTGACGACCACCGTCTTCGTCAGGGTTCTAGCAGGTACGCAGCCGCCACGTTTCAGAACTGGTGGGCGGAGGGGGGGGGGCGGGGGCTGACCCGCGGGGCGATCGTGAACCGGGAGCCCCGCACACCTGCCGACGGCGGGCTGCGCGGCCCCGAGCTGGTCTTCCGCGACCTGTGTGCGGGCGCCCTGCGCGTCTGCACCACCACGGACGGGAGAGGCGACGCCCAGAGTCAGTGGCTGCTGGAGGGTCCTCAGAGAGGTGTGAATGGTGGAGGAGGGTGGACGGGAGGGACGTGTGAGCCCCTCACGCTGAGTCCAGCGTGTCCAGGTGACAAGTCCAGGCAGCAACTCCAGGTGCCTGGAATCTGCAGTCAGAACCAGTGATTCCGGAGAAGTCAGCCTTGCGACCAGCTCTTCAAATCCCTATTTGAGAGCAATCACACCGTTAGTACTATTACTTATACCCGCACTTTGAGAAGCCCAAGGAGCCACGAGGATGACCTTTGTCCTTCTGCGAAGTGGTTGCTTCTCTTCCTTCTCGGATCTTCTGTTCTGAAGAGAAAACAGGGCTTCCAAGATGAGACCCCAAGGAACGACTGAACCCCCCAACTCCAGAACCTTCTTCCTGCTAAAGCTGGTGACAGGCTTAGAGGAAAGAAGCTGTGCCCTCTTAGCTGTAATGTTAATTTGATGAGATTGCAGTGTTACTGTCTGAAAAAGTTTCTGTGTGACTTAGACCGTTTCCAGCTACAAAAAAAATGGAAACCCCACTGCAGACTGGCCTAAACAGCACAGAATGAATTGTGCGCATAAACTGGGAACTGAGGTCAATTCACTTCTGCCCCATCGTCCGGCGTCTCCCCGGCAATCACTGCCGCGCCCGGTTCTCACCTCATCCCAGGGCTGCCTGCCGGGGCCCCAAAGTCCAGAGGAGGCCGGAGGGGTGAGGACCAGCGAAGAGGAGCTCCGGAGAAGCCGTCTCCACCGTCCTCATAGTTTTCGTGCTCCAGTGGGTCCACAGCCGGGCCTGAGCCCTCTGACTGCCAAGCCGTCCCCGGGCCGAAGGCTGAATCGCCTCCGCTCAGGCAGGGCGGCCTCCCCGAAGCCCGGAAGGTCAGTATCACCTGGGAACTTCCTGGAAAGGCAGCATCCTGGCTACACGCCCCACCCCAAACCTGCCAACCCAGAAGATGTGGCAGGGGCCCCGCTGTCTGCCTCCCTCCCCCCGGGGGATTCAGATGCCCCCCGAGTGTGAGGTCACGGCTCCCGAGGGCACAGGCCTGTGTGTGCCGAGGGCAGCCCCCTGCTCTAGTGGGGTTTTCAGGTAATGCAAAGAGAGGCTGTGTCCTGAGCGAGCAACCAGCAAACAAAGCCAGAGTATGTGGGAAGCTGGCAGTCGAGGAAATATTTAGTGGCCGTCTGTCTGGGGAAGGACTGGACGGCCTGGTGTGGACAGGTCAGGACTGAGGAGGCTCAGCCTTGTCCCGTGAGGGGACCCCCTCCCAGAGCCAACACGGGCTTCAGGTCACGTGTGCCGGGGGGGCAGGGGTTCCCGGCTGCTCAGAGCCCCCAGCCAGCCCTGCCCTGTGCCTGTCCCTTGGGCCAGCGAGGCTCTGTGGTCACCGGCCGTTTCTGCCCTGCACGCCTGGCCTGAGCAGAGCCCGGTGGCCAGGAGCACAAGGGCAGTAAAAGTCCAGAGTGCCTCGGCTGGAAGAAACTCTGGACGCGCCCTGGAGATTGTGCGCGACCCGTGGAGGCCTGACTTCCCTCCTTCAGGCTGGGCCGCCTGGGCCCCGTGAGCCTCCGCGAGGCCCTGTGGGCCTGGGAGCAGGAAGATAAATGCACCTTCCCTTTCCTGTTAAGGGAAAGCTCTGAGCTCCCCCTGTATAATTCCGCAGATTTTAAAAGATCCACTCATTGTAATTCAGTAGCCGCTGTGCGGGCCGTGAATACTGCCTAATGCTGCATCCGACGTGGCCAGAGAGACGCGCCCCACAGGAGCGGATGCATCTCCTCAAACCCTGGGGAGGAGAGCAGGGGAGCGAGCGGCTGGGAAGAAACTGGATTCCTCAGTGATGCATCGGGGTGCAGTGGTGCTGCAAGTCGCTCCGCCGGCCCGCAGCCCACCCCATGGCGGGTGGTGCTTCCGAATGAACTGTCTGGGCCCCCCCTGAGAGCCCTCTGCACCCCCGCACCAGGGCGGGGCTGAGAGCCAGGAGGGCAGGGAGGCGGCAGCGGCCACCAGGGAGGACCGCGCAGACCCCGATCCTGGAGCCAGGGTCTCTGGTGCAGGCCGTGCTGCACGCAGCGCGGCCGAGCGGCCTCGCCGCGGTTCACGCACATGTCGGGGAGCTAATTATGGAGCGGCTTCTTGGTGCTGCATCTAGGAGCAGACCCCACCCTCCGGAGGGGGCAGAGGGCCCCCCCACCGCTACTGTAGTAACAGACTCTCTGGACCACAGCCCCCTGACTGCCCCCATCTCAGGAGCCGCTAATCAGATGCTTAAGACAAAGCCACCACCCTGAGTGACTAACGCGGACTGAACTTTCCCTGGGGCAGCATATGGTTTGGCCAGAGATGCTTCTTGCATTAACCCAAAGCGATTTCTAATAAGTGATGGTGTAGCCAGAGGGGAGGCGGGTCAGGGGCCGAGACTCTCACTGGAGGCCCCTCTGCCAGGCGTCGGCACCACCCAGCCTGCGTACCCCTGGACCGGGCCGCCCGTGGACGCTGCCCCTGGACCGGGCCGCCCGTGGACGCTGCCCCTGGAGCCCACGCACAGCCCGGCCGTGGCCTCTCCCTGAAATAGTGCAAGCAGGCCTGGGACTTGCAGCTTTGAAACTTCAGGACTTGAAAAGATAAAAAGGAGTTTGCTTCTCAAATTGTCTTCACTGATCCTCCCAGGGAATTTTTATTGACAACAGAAACCGAAAGAAATACTGCACGCGCACAAAGGTGACTTAGGATTAAAGGTGGGAAATGCTCATTTTCTTAAACAAGGACTGAAAATGGGATTTTCAAAGAAAGAACAGTGGAAGTGGTGGCCGATTTTCATGAACATCCCGTCTCGTTCTTGTCACTGTGCTCCGTTCAGGGAATGTGACATTTGCCCAGAACATCAGACTTTTTCCTTGGATTTTTACTCTTTTTAAAAGAGTAAACGCATTTTACTCTTTTACTTAGTCTCATGTTATAGGTGTAAATTTGTATTTTTTTAATTTTTATTTAACTTTATAACATGAGCCTTTTCTGACGTCACTAAATATTTTAATTTTCACGGCTAACTTCCATCCTATGGTGTGATATTGTAACTTATGCAGCTCCTATTATTGGAAATTATTTTATTTAGTTTTTTTTAACTTTTCCATGTTATAGATCATGTGTGATAAGTGTCTTTGCAGACAGCTCTCGTGGCTTTTGGCTCCTTCTTTGGGGTAGTTTGTCACAAGGAGGAGCCTTGGCTTGAAGGACGTGAGGACTGAAATGACTTTAAGAGTTTCTTTCCAGCAAGATGGGACCGGTTTGCATTCCCAGCAGCAGAAAAGAAGGTGTCCCTGTTTCCTTCTGCAAATAATGTGGAATGATTGTTTTTAAGACACTTCCTTCTTACTAAAAAAAAAAAAAAAAACATGTTTTTGTGAAAGGATAAACTTTTAAAGGATTGGTCATTTTTCAAACGATGCTAATGCCAGAAAATTCTAGAAGAAGGCATGGTTTGAAATTTAAGCCACACTTTTTTCCTCTTAAATGGTCTCACTTGTCAGTGTTCAGGTGAGCTGGACCCCAGCTGCCACCCCCCAAGACTGACCCTGGCGTGAGGCCCTCCAGAGCTGAGTAAGGAAGAGGCTTCCAGGCAGAGGGGCGACGCTCCGGGCCAGGTGGAAGGTGCCTCGGAAGGTGCTCTCTGCCTCGGTCACCTGGTCCCCACCCTTGCCACCCACCAGCCTCAACATTCCAAGCCCAGGAGCAGAGGAGAAGCCAGTGTCCGGTCACCAGAGCCACAGCCAAGTGCGTCAGGGCGGGGACAGAGCCCCTGAGGGAGGAAACTGCACCTGAACGTTATATAAAAGTGCCTTTAGATTTTAGAATGATAAAAATTCAGGCCAGCAAAAAGCAGCAGAGGTTCTGCATCAGGGTCTGAGGGTCTTTGCTGCCCCAGCCCAGCCAGGGCCCTTGGCTGGGGCCGTCGAGAGCTCCAACTGAGAGTGTGGGTGCAGCAAGCCGGGAGTGGGCGAGCACACATTTCTGGGGCTGCTGCCGTGCATAGGCCCTGGGGTCCAGCCGCGGGTGGCGTTCGGCACAGCCCTGCCCTTAGCAACCGTCCCTAGACACACACGCCAACGGCACAAAAGGCAAACGGACGGTCGGACGGTTACCATTTACCGTGCCCATGGGGGATGTGGGCGTGTAGACGGTGCCCTGAGACCAGGAAGGAGCAAGCAGGCGGAGGGGCTGGATTTCCCCCCGCTGGGGAAACTCGAGTGCTCTTCAGGGAAATGCGCAGAGGCGAGTGAGAAGTGGTCACCTCTGTGGCCAGCTAGAACGGGACCCTACACACTGCTTCAGCGATGCTGTGTTTGGCTAGTTGCTGAGTGCTCTCTGCACACACGGCCGTTCGGCAGGAGGAATATTTGGGGACAGAGGGACCCCCTGCCCTTTGACCTAAGATGTGTGGCCCGTGCCAGCGATGCGTGCAGACATACAGGATGCAGGGGAGGCTGTGACCGGGAGACAGAAGGAAGGGTCCTGGGAGAAGCACTGGACACACGACGCCGTGAGAACCTTCCTCCTCTGAGCCCTCGGCTTGTGCCCCAGACGCTGAGCAGGAGACAGGGCCAGAGGGACAAATCGTCTCGCTTCCTTCCCGGGCACCGCGCACACCCACCTTTATCCAAGGAACGGCATGGACACGAACGTTCCCAGTTGGCAACATCTTGGAAAATGGAAATTGGAAGAGTTCTGTTGAGTCCCAGCTTTGGCTCCAGCCGGGCAGGACCTCAGATTTCACGCATGTTTCGTCTACATCCTGGGTTCTTTACACAAGGATTCATCACAACTTTCCTTTAAAGGGTAGATCTCTTTCCCACACTCGAAACACAACATCTGAAGCAGGATCTTCGATCCGCACAAACTTTCTTAGACACTTGTCACCACTGCAGAGTTTCTGCCCAGATGTAAAATTTTCTTCCTAAAGGGATGGTCATCAGCTCCTTAGAAGACAGAGGAAACTTCTCTTTCTCTCCCCAAGGCATCCTCTCCTCGGCTCACGGTGGCCATTCATTTAGTGCCTGCTGGAAGATGTTGCTACTGACATAATGAAAGGATGCTGAAGAGGGAAAATGATTGGAAAGATAGAAGAACGATTTCTACAAGTAAACAGATTGGGTTAGGTTCAGTTCCACCTAAATTTATAACCAGTAGGATCATACCGTCTTCTCCTTGGAGGAAGTCTTCTTGATTATCATCCGACATCCATCACCTCCACACCATGAGTCAGGACCATGGTCGGACCCAGAGGCATCACGGGAAGGAAGCACTTCCTCCCCTGAGGAGGCCAGCTGTCCTGCGGATACACATATAAGACAGAAGGTCCCAAGGGCCCTCGGAGTCCTGTTTGGGGACCAGGGAACAGAGAAGGAAGGGGCTCCATCCCCCTGGGCTGGCCAGCCTTTCCCAAGGCGGAGACTCTCCACCTGGCCAGTGGGGGAAAGGGGGCCCTCGGGGAGGGCACGGCGGGAGGGCTCGCGTGTTCAGTCACCCTTTCGCTTGGTGAGTCTGAGCTCTTTGTTAAGCAGCTCTGTGCCAAGTGCCCAGATCCAAGTAGTAACGGACCGGATCCCCGGCGGCAGATGGGCTCGGAGCCCAAGCAGAGAAGCACCAGACCCAGACACGGAGCGCCAGCCCATGGGAAGCTCAGGCCTAGGGGAGCCAGCCTGATGAGGCCGGGTGGTGGAGGGGGCCCAGAGAGGCCAGAAGAGGAGGCAGGGTCCTCAGTGGGACTGTGGCCGCCCCCAGCGGGGGTGGGGGGAGAAGAGCACAGCCAGGAAGGAGGCTGTGGCCGTAAGAAGATCCCAATCATGGAAGGTCCCCCGTGGGGACGAGGGGCTGTGGAAGCCGCGGCCTCCGGACGTGGCCCAGTGGGTCCCAGAGGACTGTATGTGCACAGGCAGGGGTAGGTTTTGTCCTCTCAGGAGGGAGAGAGAGAGAGACAGGGTGGGAGGGAGGGATGGAGGGGGAGAAGGAAGGAAGTCAGTGCACTGGAGGAGGAGATAGGAGTGAAAGCTCTCGGGGACCAGGGGGACAGAAGCCAGCCTGGCCTGAGGCGGGGGCAGACTGGAGGGAGAGGAGGACGCACTGGAGACATTCAGGGCATGGACACAGCAGGACTCAGAGCCGCCGGGGGTGCGGAACCAGGAGGAAGAGGGTCCGGGAGACTCAGGTCGCGCGTCCTCGGGCCCAAGGTTCGGTACGAAGAGCAGGAGCCGGAAGGAGGACAGCACATTAAGACAGGCTCGACGTGGTTGACGTCGCACGGCCGACAGTTTCGCGCTCACCTCAGGTCCGCTGTGGTCCGAGGCGGACTGCACGTGCCAGCGGCGTGCACGCGCCTTAGCGCGCGCGCGAGAACGTTCTGTCTGCCCCGCGCCGCGTGGGGAGCGCCGGCCCCCAGAGGCCGAGCGCTCTGCTGGCGTCCAGGGCGTGGGTCGCTCACTGGCCGGCAGGCCAGGCCTCCCCTCCCCAGCCCCGCCCACTTGCCGCGGTGCCGCCGGCCTCTGGACCGCGTCCCAGGCTGAGATGCGCCCTCTGTGCTGGAGCTCCCTTCAGGGAGGGCCGTGCAGCCCAGATGCAGACAGAGAGGGGGCAGGAGCGGGGCGGTGTCGCCGAAGGGGGCTGATGTTAGCTCCAGCCGCAACGCAAGGCATTCATTCGAAGGGACCTGTATGCAGCCTTTTGTTTCAGGTTCTGTCGTTGCTGTTTTTCCAGCAGTGGGGCCGTTTGACACCTCTGACTTCTCTAGTCATCAGTTGTCATGTTAGCATCCTTCAAACTCCGAGAAGCTAATGCTCTCAAACGGGTCCACATTCTGTACACAGATCCTCGCCCATGCCTTCGTGGTACCTGATAGCTTTTAATTAATGAGAATGACCTATTAAAAAAAAGATGTGAGGAAGCCAACTGCAATAGGAACCGTGAACGGCAACAGTGCCGAATCCTGGAATGGGAGCCCTTGGCAATCAGGCAAGCAGCTGAGCCCCCCAGGCCCCTGCCCACAGAAGCCTTCCACGGACAGGGGGGCCCCCGGGAACAGAGGCCCCGAGACACCTGGTCTGTAGCCCGGGTTCCAGAAAACGCCCTTAACGACTCCTGGGGGTCTGACCAGCCCCTTCCTCCTACAGATGAGGACCTGTGACGCACGGGGACGCGGCGACCCCCTCAAGGTCACACAGTTAATAGGAGGCTTCAAGTCCAGCTCTTCTAGTCCAGACCAGTATTCAGTTCCCAACCAAGACGTTTGGGAACCTTTGCACCTGCAGGACTGAGAATTATCCGTCTACTCACAGGGAGGGGAGGTGGGCACTGCCTGAGAACACTGCCAGAAAGGAAGAAAAATTCTAATCTATTTAGCGTTATTAAATATGGAGACAAATAAAACATAGCAGCATCATTTACATCCAACCAGTAGCTGAGCTGAAGGCAGTGGTCTAACTCCTGAGCTGGGAAGCCCTGGCCGAGGCTGGCCGAGCACAGCTGCCTCTTCTTCCCAGGCCCCGCGCGGTCCTCCTGCGCGACCTGCACCGAGCCGGACGTATAAACATCTCGATGCTGCAACTGCCTGAATTTTAAATATTCCACAATTGAATAATTTCTGACCAGCCATAGAAAGACAAAGTACTCTGCCCTAGAGCATCCGAAAAAGAGGACTCTAGTACGTATTTGAGGAAGAGTAAGAAGTCTTTAATTTCTCGTTCGCATGTATTTGCATATATATTGGTCCCCGGGGCAAAGATGTAAAGGACAAAATCATAAATTCTTATGTAGTTTGATTCTCAGTTCTTCCTACCAATCTTTTTTTAATTGAAGTATAGCTTTTTTACAATGTTGTGTTAATTTCTGCTGTACAGCAAAGTGATTCAGTTTATACATATATATTCTTTTTCATATTCTTTTCCATTATAGGTTATTACAAGATATTGAATGTGGTTCCCTGTGCTCTACAGTAGGTCCTTGTTGTTTACCCGTTTTGTATACGGTAGTGTGTATATGTTAATCCCATACTCCCAATTTATCCCTCTCCCCCATCTTTCCCCTTTGGTAACCAGGAGTTTGTTTTCTATGTCTGTGAATCTCTTTCTGTTTTGGAAATAAGTTCATTTGTATCTCATTTTTTAAGATTCCACATATAAGTGATATCATATGATATTTCTCTTTGCCTTACTTCACTTATGAGAAACAGAAAGAGTATGATAACCTCTAGGTCCATCCATGTTGTGGCAACTGGCAGTATTTCATTCTTTTTTATGGCTGAGTAATATTCCATTGTATATATGTACCACATTTCTTTATCCATTCATCTGTCAATGGACATGTAGGTTGCTTCCATGTCCTGGCTATTGTAAATAGTGCTGAATATTGGGGTGCATGTATCTTTAATTTAAATTTATTTATTTATTTTGGGCTGTGTTGGGTCCCCGTTTCTGTGCGAGGGATTTCTCTAGTTGCGGCGAGTGGGGGCCACTCTTCATAACGGTGCACAGGCCTCTCACTATCGCAGCCTCTCTTGTTGTGGAGCACAGGCTCCAGACGCGCAGCCTCAGTAGTTGTGGCTCACGGGACCAGTTGCTCCGCGGCATGTGGGATCCTTCCGGACCGGGGCACGAACCCGTGGCCCCTGCACAGGCAGGCAGACTCTCAACCACTGCGCCACCAGGGAAGCCCCGAAGGGGTGCATGTATCTTTTTAAGTTATAGTTTTTTCAGGATATTTGCCCAGGAATGGGATTGTTGGATCATATGACAACTCTATTTTTAGTTTTTGAAGGAATCTCCATACTGTTTTCCATAATGGCTACACACCAATTTACATTCCCACCAGCAGTGTAGAAGGGCTCCCTTTTCTCTACACCCTCTTCAGCATTTATTATTTCTAGGGTTTTTGATGTTGGCCATTCTGACAGCTGTGAGGTGATATCTGGCTGTAGTTGTGATTTGCATTTCTCTAATAATTAGTCATGTTGAGCATCTTTTCATGTGCCTCTTGGCCATCTGTATATCTTCTTTGGAGAAATGTCTATTTAGGTCTTCTGCCCAGTTTTTGATTGGGTTGTTTGTTTTTTTGATATTGAGTTCTGTGAGCTGTTTGTATCTTTTGGAGATTAATCCCTTGTCGGTTGCATCATTGGCAAATATTTTCTCCCATTCTGTGGTTTGTCTTTTCAGTTCTTCCTATCAGTCTTAACTACTGTAATTCAAGGTAGCAGTACTGGTGCAACTTCAGGAGCTCCACAGCGTCCCTTCGGTACTGAGTATCATCACAGCAGCATTGAATATCCCTGCAGTACTGAGTATCACAGCAGTGTTGAGTATCACGGTAGTATTAAGCATGACTGCAGTACTAAGTATACCTGCAGCATCAGCTGTTGCTACGGTGTTAAGTACTGCCGCCGTGTCTAGTACCTGTGCTAGCAAAAAGTGGAAGAATCACTTGCTAATGATGTCACAGTTGCTGCCTCCAGTGTTGAATTCGTCTGGACTAAATGCAGAGCAAAACGTCCGTGTTGCTGTGTTGTTGTTAAATGTGACCCAGAGCACTCTGTCAGCTTGTAAATATCAAGACCGATAGAGTTGAAAGCAGTGCGCTGTTGAGAGTCTAAGCACACACGGTGTTCGTTTCCAGCGGGTTCCTCTCGGGACGCGTTCTCTAAGCTGATGTAAGCGGGATGCTTAAGCGGCTTCTCTCCTGACCTGGCAGAGTTGCGCTCGCGTAGCAGGTGGAAAGTCCGGTCATATTCTGACCTCGTGCCTGTCACTGACTCTCTCTGGCCTTAGCTTCTTCCTTTTCTAGGTGAAGTGGTAGATGGAGTGATTGCTGGGGTCCTCTCTCCTCCAGACTCTGCTGTTCTGAGAGTGTCGTCTTAGGAGTATCCCAGCACGTGGTTCCCCAGGCCGTCGTGAACTGGCCACCTCAGGAACCCTTTTAAGCGTCCGAGATTCTTAGCGCAAATAGGAAGAGTCAGAGTGAATTCACAGAGCAGTTTAATTTGTCGATCTCTCTGCCAAGGAGTACTCTGGCTGTTGGTGTGATTTTATCTGACCTCCTCAGCATTTTCCCCCTTCCAGTCTTAGAAGTGGCATGTGTAGTAAATGGTGTTTTGCAGATGGAAAGGCGAGGGCAAGCGTTTCATCGAAAGCCGGGTGCTGGTGGAACCAACCTGGAGAGCAGGAGGCTCGTAGCAAAATCATCAGTAATACCAATCAGTAGAAAGCAATGTATTGAACACCCACTCCTTCACTGGCACAGTGGCAGTTTAGAGTAATTGAGTCTACGGCGCACCCTAATGTCCAGGAGGAAACAGTTAAATCGAGACGATAAAATGAACACCCATGAAAAGTCAGTAACAATATAGTTACAAAAAGGATGCTAAGTATCTGATGGTGCAGAGTTTTTAAAGACAGGGGATCCCGAATTCCAGGCTGACCAGGAGTGACTTCATGGAAAAAGCAAAGCTTGACATGGTCTGGGAGGGTCAGCGTGAGAGGAAATAGGGAAGCAGGGCTGGAGGGCAGGAGGGGAGGGAGGAGGGGAAGCAGGTGCTGCCGGCGCTACGCTCATACCAGCGCTGCTTTAGCTGAATTCTTTTGACTTTGGAAGAACAGAGAAACACAAGTTATTTCGGGTGAAAAGCAAACTGGGAGGGGGATAGTGTAAGGAGTTCAAGATTTCTTTTAAAGTACAAGAAACAGTCTCAGCAGCCAGCTAACCAAATCTGGAAAGAGGGTCTGGGCAAAGGGTGCTAGTTTCTCCGTGTCTCCACCCATCCTCCCTGGTGGAGCCCGCCCTGTGGACCTCGGTCCCACCAGGCTGCTGCCTTCCCCTGGGGAAGTGTTCTTCTTGAGTCAAAGGAAATTACACAGTGATTATTCTATGTTTTATTTGAATCTTTAAACTGCCATTCAAGGCAGTAAGTATTTCATAACAGGCTACATCATTTTAAATGATAAAAGAAAAACCCATAAAGCAAGTCTCTGCCTTCCAGAAACAGAATTTGTTTAATTGTCTAAAGCCATAAGGTCAAGTAAATATTTGGGGTGTTGTTTTGTTTTGTTTTTTTTTTTTGCGGTACGCGGGCCTCTCACTGTCGTGGCCTCTCCCGTTGCGGAGCACAGGCTCCGGACGTGCAGGCTCAGCGGCCACGGCGCACGGGCCCAGCCGCTCCGCGGCACGTGGGATCCTCCCGGACCGGGGCACGAACCCGCGTCCCCTGCATCGGCAGGTGGACTCCCGACCACTGCGCCACCAGGGAAGCCCTCAAGTAAATATTTTGAAAGTTTATTCACTGAATGTCTTACAATGCCTAGAACATTTATGTCACATTTAACTTAAAATATATATACTTTTCAAATCAGTCTGACTCTTGTTAACAATAGTCTACAGAGAATAAACGAACAAAATTACGGAAATATGTCAATATGTAGTCAAAACTGAATTGGTTTTATTAATATATATGTTGTTGAAAAGATATCAGGAAGATGTCTGGAATGCCAGCCATTTAATTAAATAATTCAGTGAATTAAGTTACTTCTGCAGTATTTTTCAATACCTTTATATATTCTAAAGACATGTGGGAACAGCCCTTTAAAAGTTGGGTGGCAGAGAGAGATGTCAACTGTACACCAGTCACGAGAGGAGGGAGAAAATAACCGAAAGAGAAGCTCAGATGTCCGGAGCGCCTTCCACATACTCAGAGGCGTTGTATATATGTTTTTATGTTTTTTGTTTGCTGCCAAGAGTCTGAGTTAGGTATTGCTGTGCCCATCTTACAGATGGAGAAATTGAGGCTGGTAGGGATTAAATAGGCTGCCCAAACTTGAACAGTTGTGTAATCTTGAGCAAGTTACTTAAGTATATGTTCTCAGCAGAGTCACTTTTGTGCTTATGTAGCTCTGCTGCTGTTCACAGACTCTCCGCATGTGTGACGACGTGGACCCTCTGCCGTCTGCGTAGATACGGCCCAGCCTTCCAGGCCAGGTTCAAAACCCACCTCCTGCTGAGACACCCATCCTGGCCCAGGTCACTCTTCTCCCACCCCTGTGGCCTCCCAGGGGCTCCGAGTGCTGCCCCGGGGTGGCAGGTTTCTCTGCTCCCATGCCCTCCAGCCAGACAGGGAGCCCCGGGGGGGCAGCTCAGGCCTCCTCGGAGCCCTCAGGGCACTTGGACAGTCCTCTGTCCGCTGCATCTCCTTCTGTCAGCCCCCCTCCCTTTCCTCAGAGGCCCGTCTTCCTAGGGGTCCGTCAGTCCTCTCTCTCCACTCTTCCCCCGGAAGCCAGCTGCGTCCCGCTGTGCCCTGACCACCCCAAACCAGTGTTGCCAGCCCCACGTGTCTCCTGAGTCCACCCCTCTTGCGCTATGAGAATCGGGGCACCGCACGTTTAGCGCGCCTGAGTTGGCCGATCTTCCTGCCCCTCTTCCACCAAAACCCACAACAAGATCCTGAGTCTTCGGCACCCTCCACACCCGTGGGTGTGGGCCCGGGCTCCTCCAGCCCCTTCACCGCACCGCAGCCACGGGAAGGGTGTTGGCAGTGCGAAACCGACGCCCCGGGGGCCTCTCCCCGCTGACCGCCTGGTGATGGGCGCCTCTGTCTCCAGGGCTGTGTCCCCCGCCATCCCGCGGATGCAGGCACATTACGCTCTGCCTCTGTCTCTCTCTCTGGTGCCTTTCTCTCCTGCCCCACCCGTATCGGTTCCTCTGTGAAGCTTTCCTGGCCCTCCGTCCTCTCCACGAGGGGGACTCTCCCTGCTCCTGTCCTGTGAGGTGAGGGCTGTGTCTGCACCGCTCAAGCCAACGTTGCCTGAACAAAAGAATCAATCTGTCCGTTCAGCAGCATTTATGGCGAGCCTACCTACCATGTGATAGATGTCAGAGAAGCCAACGTGCCAGCGGGTCCTCACTAGGGCCCAGCGAGGAAGGAGCACAGCGTCTCTCCCTCTTTAGAGTTCAGAAGCCAAGACGGGCAGAGCAGGGTGGGTGGCACCACCTGTTTAGTGTTCCTCGGCCTTGAGATTTTCAGCAGGGAGCTCAGGACCTGCCCCTCAAAGTGGGAATTATAATAGCACCTGTCTCACAGGGTCACTGGCCAGTTGAATGGATCCGTATAGGTAAAGACTTTAGGGCACACCAGGCACATAGTAAGTGATCTGTGAGTGGTGCTGGCATTAGCCGAGCTGACAGTAGAACCCAGGACTCCAGAATCATGTTCAAATAGAATTTCTATTATTCCAAAATAATTATTTATCCTTGACACATTGAGGCTCTTCAAGCAACACAAGAAAAATATCACCCATAAGAGCAGAGAGCACAAAGAAAGAACCCCTCGTGAGCCTCGGAAGTGACTGTGGCCTTTCTAGGCTCCACGAGCATCGCCCTCAGCGGGGAGAGGCCAGAGCCAAGATCGTCTCAGCCTGCATCCTTGTCTCCTGTCAGCAGCTGTAACAAGAGGGCTGTGAGCAGGGCACACTCGGCCAAACGTGTTTTTCAGTTTCTGAGACCCGGTCCCCTGTTTGTATTAAAATTGGAGACGTGAAAATGTCAAGCAAAAGACCATTAAAAATAACATGGAAATTGGCCTTGAGAGCATGTAATACACAATATTTTATATATGTGTTCGCTGAAGAAACTCCGGAAACTCCGTGGCAGGTAACCAATTTTCTAGAATAACCTGACACAGAAGACTAAACGTTGTTTAAATCAAGTTAACATCAAAAGGACTGTAAAAGCTACAGCAACTAAAAGACCTACCAAGACTCCCAAACGAGTGCAGTAGCTGCAGAATAGCAAAGCCTGGAGGCTGATTTGCAACTTTAAGTAACTCAAGGAGGTTAAAGCGTGAGCTGCCGTGATCTTATGAGTCATCATACTGACACTGTGTCAGAAACACAGAAATGCGTTTATTGTCATCTTCGAACGTTGCGTATCATATAGAGTGATAAGGATGCAGGAGACGGTGTGTGAAGTACACTGCAGACGCCGACCTGGCCTCCGGGCTCGCCTCTCAGCTCGGAGGTGGGCGGACCCGCCAGGTCCAACAGCTACTCACGCCGGAAGCGGCTCAGCTACAGGTGTCAGCAGAGACATTGACCCCAGCAGCACCCTTGTCCTTCAGGGCTGGCTGAGTCTGAGTCCGCTGTAAGTACGCAGCATGTATTCCCGTGAGTGGCTGGGCCAGGAGACTGGGCTTTCCCGCAGTCACGGCTTTGTGAGCCACCCCCCAAAGCTCAGCCCCTCCCTCCCCGTCCCCTACTCAGCCTCCCTCAGTGTCCAGCGAGAAGCCTTCCCATCGGTTTCTCGCTCCGTAGATATTTACTGAGGAACTACTATGTCTAGCACGGCAGCCACTAGGCACATGTGGCTATTGGACTCTTGAAACGTGACGAGTGCATCTGAGGAATTCACTTGAAAATCTCCTTTAATCTTATTAGTTGGCTACATATGACCAGTGGCTACTGTATTGGATACTGCAGCTCTAAAAACAGAACAATCCCTTAAACACGGGCCATTTTCTCTGTCTCATGAAGGAGAAAGACAGTATGTCAACCGATAATCACACGAGGATGTGATAAGTGCTTTCACTACCAATAAGTGGGGAAAACTATGGCTGGTTCATTCAACAATATTCACAGAGTAGCCATCAAACACAAGGTTCCATTCGCTGCTCTGGGAAATAGGCAGCTGTTCCCACGGCGGAGGCCTGAGGACAGTGCTGAGAAGCAGAATGGAGGAGGGCAACAGCGACCATGGACTCCAAACCCTGAGTGAAGCTTGGACCCTCCTACGCAGGTGAAGGGCCAGCCATGGCGCCTGCTAAGTTCTCTACCTGGGGTTCCGCGTTGGCACCAGATTCCCAGTTTTTCCTAAGACTCTGCCGTTTGTGCTGTCATGCTAGGGACATTCCAGAACTGTGGGGGGTTGTTGGTTTTTTAGAAAGACTCCTGTGTGTTGATAGGCATGAGCCGGGCTGAATCTGGAGGAGGCTGCAGCTGGAAAGCAGTCTGGCTTTTCCAGCACTTGGGCCAGCAGCGCCTGCTAGGTGGTAGAGAAGCAGCACGCACTCTTCCTCAGCTGTGCAAATTCTGTCCTGCTGGCCACCCCATCAGCAGAGGTGAGGGGGTCCGCATGTGGGTTTGGGAGGCTCCACACTCCCCAGTGCGTGTCCCAGAGTCACTTCCCAAGGCTTCACTTTGAAACATTCCAAACCACTGGGTTTCAGAGACCAGGAAGCGTCTATGGGAGCGGGTTCTTCATCCGGGAGCCGTTTGGCACAAGTAACATGAAATCTTTCCTGTGGGCTTGAATTCGGTTGTCGTGTTTAAAGCAGATAGGAGCTCACGGCCAGTGTGAATGGGTCAAGTAGAGAAGGGACAACGTGAATCTGTTTGTAGGAAGAGCACAATTTTATTTCCGGTTTCCATTAGTAGCTGTAGGAAAAAGCTTGAGCATCAAACCATGGGAACGGGCAGCAGACACTGGAAGCTTGAGGCCAGCTAATTCCAGAAAGCTGGAGAAAAAGCATCCAGATGGTTTACAAAATGTAGGATAAGGAAGTAAAACCAATTCAGGTAAAAAGAGAAGGGCGGTCTCCATTGTCCTACTCGGAATTTTGCAGCCCTACCGTCTAAGGTCTGAGCTCCCTGTTACCATCTTGCCATTTGGGGCTGCTGAGAGGGCAGAGAATCAACAAGAAGCCCACCGTGGTGCTGGGTTTTCACCCTCTACAGACATTCCCATTGCCAAGTGGAGGTGGGGCCGTTTTGAGTAACGTGACTGAATAGCACAAGGTCAACTGTTTTCCCATCATTTCCCAGCATCTGAATGAATCTGATAGTGAAAGCAGGCCAGTTGTCCGTCTCAGTGAACACCTGGTGTGCAGGTAGCACTGATGCAGAGCAGACACATCCAACAATTTGTTGATGAACTAAGACAAGAAAGAAGAGTTTGGGGAAGGTAACAATAGTCCTCAGGAGCTGCCAGTTCACAGACAGAGCCCGGAGACAAAGAATAGTTACGCTTACTAATTTATTCAGATAAACACAGAGCGAAGTCACTAACGAGTCCACTCAGATCCAGGACCACGTCTTGAGAAGATTCGCTGGAATGGAAGTTAGACTTGACCAATTGTCAGGGCCGGAGGCAGGGAGGAGTCAGTCCTTCAGTGCTATGGAATGTTTGGTTGAGATTATTGACTCAGGTTCTCCCCCAAATCCATGTAAATGTTCACATAAAAGAAATCTCAGATACCTGTTTATTTCCTATGAGAAACACTCTCTAGACCAAAATTTGTCTCCTTCAGTTTTTTCTGATTACAATAAACAGTTTTTGTTTTGATCATTGCATTTTTACGATATGAGAACAGTCAAAAGGCAAAAGACTCATCACTCTGTGTTTCACGGATGGGAGCTCTGCCTGCTTCCCCCCCACCGCGACCCTATCTCGTCTCTCATGCCCTGAATCTGTCCTCACTGCACCTGCTGTCAGCTTCCCAACATGCAAACGCGATCGCATCGTCGATCGCGTGGAGGGACTCCAGTAACTCCCGTCACTAGCCTGCAAGGACGGTCTGACTCTGAAGGGCTCTCGGTTCTTCGCGCCACCCTCACACTCCCTCCCAGGTATCTGGGCATCTCCTTTGAGACCTGTCTCCAGCGTAGCCTCCTCCTGGGGACGCCCCGCTCCCTTGGCTGGCTGCCCCTCTATTTTATGACGTCGGGCCCGCTCTATACTTTCATCGTAGTGTCTGTCACACTCTCTATTCACTCAACAACTATTGGATGAGTGCCCATGACTCCCCGGGCATTTGGTGCACGGTGGTAAACAGTGGCCAGAGGTTCTAAAGCAGAGTTACTGCCGTGTCTGAGTCCCCATTGGACCATAAGTGACTTGAAGGGTGGATCTGTGCCTTTCACCTCTGAGTCTCCTGAACAGCACAGGGCCTCCGGCAAAGAGGAGGCTCCCAACATAAATACACGCTGGGTGGGTTCATGACTGAATGAATATTTTACCATTCCTGGGTCCAAAAGTAAGCTAATCACAGTCTGCAGGAATGCCCGATCAAAGTGTTCACTTAGTGATGAAGATCACACATCTCATTTTACACACACAGAATAATTGCCAACAGCATTTTCCTGGATGTCTTTTCTCCCCATTCCTTGCAGTATGTATACATACAGAGTTTCCAGGAAGAAAAAGACTCTAATTAGCAACAATGCTTTGGAGAATTGCCCTTTTTCAAGGAAAGGTTATGAGCTCTCGTTATAAGGGTCTTACCCAAGTTTGGGCCAATTTTAGCATGATTAGTGCTGACTGCCAAGTACACCAGGTCTGCCTTCTGTGATGCCGGGGCAGGACTGACACCTTCTACAGAGTTTGAAACTTGCTCTCATCAAAGGCATTTACGGTCCATCACCTTTGAGTGGTCATTCTGTCTACAGATATAATTTTATCTTGAGAAGGTACAAATCCAAATATATCCAAAGTTTTTTTGCGACTTCTATATTTTCGTATTTCACCAAAATGTATATATGTTAATAGAGTATGCATGAACTAATTCTTTTCTTTAAATGTGCGTCGCACACCATGTGCATTTGGTAAGATGTTTAGTGAACTCGTGTTGTCGATTACATAATGTTGTGCACGTGCTTCGTAACCGTCCCCGGGGGTGCTGTGAGGATCCCTGTGGGATCACGTGTGTGGTAGTGATGCGGGGCGAGGAGAGGCGAGAACATGTCAGCAGCAGCAGACGCGAGCCCGCTGCGTCTCTGTGGAACACCGCTCCGTGCACAGGTGCCGGCACGCTCGTGGGAGCCCGTGTAGCTCACATCCTTTCGGCATTCGTGCCGGACCTCAGCCTCTTCACCCAGGACGCCCGTTGCCCTGATCCTCAAAGGTAGTGACTCAGATCTTGCCTCTCTTTCTTAACAGCGTGTATGGCTGCCCCTTGGCTAAGAAAAGAAAAACACAAGACAAACAGCCCCAAGAACCTGCTCCCAAGCGAAAGCCGTTTGCGGTGAAAGCGGACAGCTCGTCGGTGGATGAGTGCTACGACAGCGACGGCACGGAGGACGGCGACGAGAAGGAGGAGGACGAGGAGGAGGACGAGGACGGCGACGACGTGGAGGAGGACGAGGAGGATGAGGAGGACGAGGACGAGGAGGGGGCCCGGGAGGACGAGGAGGACGTGGAGGACGAGGACGACGACGAGGACGGCGACGACGTGGACGAGGACGAGGAGGACGAGGAGGACGAGGAGGATGAGGACGAGGACGAGGACGAGAACGGTAATCTTAACGCGGCGCAGCCGGGGACCTAGCGGGGGGAGGGAGGACCGAGCGGGGGGCGGGGCCGCTTCCGGGAGGACGGCCGGTCGGCGTCCACGGCACATGCGTGGTTGATGCCACGCGGGTCAGGCGGCCGGGGACCGAGCGGGGGGCGGGGCCGCTTCCGGGAGGACGGCCGGTCGGCGTTCACGGCACATGCGTGGTTGATGCCACGGGAGTCAGGCGGCCGGGGACCGAGTCGGGGGTGGGGCTGCTTCCGGGAGGACGGCTGTTCGGCGTCCACGGCACATGCGTGGTTGATGCCACGGGGTCAGGCGGCCGGGGACCGAGCGGGGGGTGGGGCCGCTTCTGGGAGGACGGCCGGTTGGCGTCCACGGCACATGTGTGGTTGATGCCACGGGGGTCAGGCGGCCGGGGACCGAATGGGGGGCGGGGCCGCTTCCGGGAGGACGGCCGGTCGGCGTCCACGGCACATGCGTGGTTGATGCCACGGGGTCAGGCGGCCGGGGCAGCGCCGGGCGGGGCAGCTGTCCGTGTGCTTTTCCCTTTCCTTTTAGAGAATTTCTTTAAATCATCCATCAGGCATGTTATGCTGTTTCAGTCACGTTGTTACTCAGACCGGTCACCCCCAAAGTTTGCTGAGCTATCTGTGGTGTGCACGTCTGTTGAGCTTAGCAACTTTCATCGAGAGGGTTCAGTTTGCCTTTTCTCAGAGGCTGCACCCGAGAGATCCCGTCATGACCCCCCCCCCCCAGTGGCTGTGGTGTTGGCACGGCAGCCCACGTGCCTCCCGGGAGCTGGAAGCCTGTGGGCCCCCTGCCGCATGAGCTGCTGAAGTAGGTCTGGCCGTCAGTTGACAAGGCTTTCCTTGAGTGGCCGTCAGGTATGGGGACGAGGAGGAACCCGGCTGTGATGAAGTAATGAATCACCCCGTCGTCTGCTTCCGTGCTCAAGAGCTGCGTTTCTGATCCAGGGAGACAGACACATGAAGAGCACGCTGTGCAGGGTGGTGGCATCTTTGGGGCAAACATTTCAGATGGTTTTGCTTTTACATCCAGCTTACTGTTAGTGGCAGACTCAGAAATAGCACTTCAAAGCCAGTCCCTTCACAAAAGTCCTTTCTTTTCTAGAAAGAAGTGGGAGGTTGCTGAAGAGTCTAGTTCTAGGCTTTACTGACTTAGAGTTTGCCTCAGAGAAATGGCAGAGCAGGTTTCAAAAGTGAAGGGAATATGTTCTCCTTACACTTCGTCCTTGGGCTCAGAGCTGTTCAAGAATCTGAATTCGGAGAAAGAGTTTTTAGGGGAGGCAGGTGTGAATTGGTTGCTGCTAACCCCGTGGAGTGGCCAGGAACCAACTTTCCTCCTTCAGGGCTGCGCTAGTTACCAAAGCCAGGAAACCTGGCTTTTATGAAAGAATCCTCTATCGTTACTGCCGTTGAGGGTCCTTATGAAAACAACTGACTGCTTAACTTACACGGATAATACAAACGTATCTGTATATAAATGTGCACACACACACACACACACACACACACACACACACACACACACACACACACACACACACACACACACACACACTCTCTTCATGCATTAAAATCTGGTCTCCCCGGGTTATTTTTCTCGTCTTGTTGTTGTAGATCGTGGTGTGGAGACCGCCTAAGGAGTAGCATCAACACACAGACACACACCACTCGCTCTGCTAAGCAGACTGTGGTGTCATTAATGAGATGATGGGACTTTCATGCTGAGTGTTAAAAACAGCAGCTCTGGGTAATAAAATATGTGGAAAGTTGGAGAATCGACTAATTTGGCAAATTATTTCTGGACCCTGTATTACATGTGTGTAGTTCTGGGTGAAATCATTCATTGTTGAGGCTGACTCATGATTTGTAGCTTAACCATGGCTTCTTATGAAGATAGTATAAAATACTGCTCTTTCACCTTCTCGTTCTGTGTTTAGAAAGCGGTAGACATTACTATTTGAAGTGATGGATGTTTGTGGCTGTGGTGAATTAGGGTGGGAGATATTTGCACATATGCATCATTTAGCCAAGTGCCTTAACCAGAGTCTAGGGTCTGCTCTCCGTTTGCTAGAATTAAACTTTCAATTTTAATTTACTTAGGGCCATATTTTAAATAATCTACTTTTAAAAGTGCAAAATGACATATTTTGAAAAATCGATCACAGGCTTATTGAAACAGCTTTAGCACGTGACTGCACTGGCTTCATTCACTCTGAGTTGAACGCTTAGAGTTGTTTTAAAAAGTGAGAAAGCAAACCAAAGATAAAGACATTCTTCTAGGAAAATTCATGTAAGTGGGCCTAATCGAGGGGGCATGACAGAGCCACGAAACAATTGCGTAATTATAATGTCGGCCCCAGAATGTCTGATTATGTGACCCACCCTGACTGGTGACAAGTACTCAGTGTTCTGCAAACATGAAGCCCAAGTCGGAGGCATGTAAGGAGGTTGGTTCCAGAAAGAAAATGCCCAGTAGGGGGATGAATGACCAACTGTCGGTCCCTGGCGGCAGAATTCATATGCAGCTCTGGATTCTCCATAAGCACCTTCTAGAATCATCTATGTTGTGAACTTTAAAGGAATCAACTAAAACTACTAAAGAGAGGTTCAGCCGTGGTGGCCATTTATGGATCATCAGGCTACCTCTTCTACTGTAAGACAAATATGTCCATTTTACCAAATACTTTGGCAGTAAAGTGTAATAGACTACTCCCTCTTAGACAGCCTCTCATCAAGTCCTAAGCCCCAAGGAGTCGTTGGATCAAAGGTAGCCCATGTGATGGACCCTGAACTGTGGTTCTGATTGCTCTAAGTTCTGTGCAGGAAGGCCCAAAGCCTTGCTTGATTTCCAAGTCAAACAAAAGCATCCCTCCTAAGAAGAAACCACTTCCGAGGCCTGATTCCTGGAATCAGGAATTCCTGATTCCAGGAATCCTGGTTTCACTAAGTTTTTCTGTTACAGGGAGAAATCTCCTCTGGAGGAGACCACGGACAGGTGTTCCAAGACCCCATGTAGCCAATATCCCACAAAGATATGCCAGGTGGATTATCCAGTGGGTGATTTCATAACCCCCAGGGGCAGGAATCTTCAGGAAGGTTCTAGATCAAGGAGACACAGCTCTGCTGATGAAGTGCTCATTTTTCATGATCAAACTCCAAGCTGTGTGTGACTTAACGACAATCAGGCTTTGAAAGGCATGTGTCCATCCATCTCCCATTTGCATGTCCTCCCCAATGCATTTTATTTTGCCTGACGGCTACGTTTAGTGCCAAAACCACTATCAGTCTGTGTGAGGATCTGTGTTACAGACACGGGTCTGTAACATGAGAAACTCATTTCAGGACACCCCACATTGCATGTCTTTGTCCCCTCCTTGTATCGGCAGGAATTGTTTCTGAAAAACTGGGGAAGGTACTTTCTGTGTCTGGCGACCAGAGTTCTGGGTCAGCATCTCGAAGTCGGTCTTGCGTGTCCCCTGTTGACACTCTTGGCGGCTGTTGCATTGCTGTGCCAGCAGCAGATCCTCTCCAAGGGGGACTGTGCCTCTTTCTTAGTAAACTGAAGCACAGTGACTGACAGTTCACAGCGTGAGAAGCAAGGCAGGCAGGACTCGGTGCGCGGAGGCATCTCGGGCGCCGAGGGGCTGCTCTTAGGGCCCGTCACAGCAGCTGATGGTCACCCAGGGAAGCGAGGGCAGCCAGATGGAGTCGCAGGGACAAAGCTTAAGCTGCCCTCAGCCTCCCTAGTAGCTATAAAGTCTCAGACTATTTCCACCATTCTCCACCTCTGTTATAAACTGAAACGTGAAGTTGATTGAGAGGTTTTGTTACAGAGAAAACAAATGCTTATAAACCACCAAATTATTACATAGGAACCCACCGATTACAGGAGGGCTATTATTTATAACTTGCAAATTAGGTGTTTATTCTAATTCCCAGAATCCTCTGGCATTGTAGTTACAGGTGAACCAAAATATTACTAATAATGTACCTTTCCAGTCAGGATAGTAATGTACACACTGTGTTTGATCTTCCCAGTGATTGTGTAAGACACGGCAGGGTAGAAATTATTTCACTCTCATTGTGCTAATTAGAAACTGAGGCTCAGAAAGATAAGATTATTTTCAGCAAGTGATAGATATATGGTCAAACTCTGTCGGTGGTTCTTCTTACTTCAGAGCTCATGTTCTTTTTATCACTCACTGCTCATTCGAAGAACAGGAAATGCTATCTGAGCAACTCATTTCAGGTTACATTAAATGCATCACTAATTAATCAGAATTATATTTTGTCCAGTTGACCTATCATAGGCTGGCCTTTTGCATGAAGAATTTTATTTTCAAACTGCATGTAAGGTGTAATTAGGAGCTTAAAATTCCCTCGTTATCCTAAAGTTGAGAAAGTTATTATTCGGGGGTCATAGCTTTTTCTAATAGCAGATTTTTTACATGGTATATAGTAAGTACCTTTTCAGAGTCTTATAATTTGAGAAATATAGATTCAATGGTTATTTAATGCCTAGTAAGTCACACTTATTTTCATACTACAGCCCAGTAAAAAGAATACATCTTTAAATAATAGACAGGCTCACATATGTGTGTATGAAATAAGTGTATTTAAATCTCCTTATGAGTATATATCGTATCTGCCCACTGACAGGAAAGAAAATTCCGTGAGGAAGAACATAGCAATTTGCTGTCCAGATGACAGAATATGTTCATGTCCGCTGCCATTTTTAACACATAACTATTTCTTTTTTGCGTGATTTGCCCTGTTTATAACTTTATTTTTTTTTAATGTTCATTGGCGTAGAGTCGATTTCCCATGTCGTGTTAGTTTCTGGTGTACAGCAAAGCGAGTCAGTTACGTATATACATATATCCACTCTTTTTAACATTGCTCTGCCATACAGGCCATTGCAGAGTATTGAGTAGAGTTCCCTGTGCTACACAGTAGGTCCTTATTAGTTATCTATTTTATATAGAGTAGTGTGTTTATGTCCATCCCAATCTCCCAGTTTATCCCCCCCTTACCCCCAGTAACCATAAGTTTGCATAACTGTTTATTAATATATTCTGTTTCTGAAATGCATTTGTAAATATGTAAGATCCTTTCTTTGCTTACTGTTCATTGAATCTTGGGACTTTCTGGACAATTCAACTTTGAAGACAATTGACTTGGCCATTGGGTTGGATTAGGTAAAAACGCAAACACTTTCCTTTTCTAGAGGTTTTCTGGCTTCATGCTGTCCTATGTGTGAATTAGCCAAAGATGTGTGGTGGCCTCCCTGGAAGGTCACAGCTAAGGAGGAATTGGGGGGGCGTTGAAGGGCCATTGTGAATAGCCACGTTGAGAAGGTGCGGTGCGCGGCAAAGCTGCTCCGGGCGGGGCTCGGCGAGCTGGCCAGAGGCTGAGTGGCCCGTGAGTTGCGGAGCCCAGCGGGCCGTGGTCAGGCCACGGCAGCTCGCCTCTCCTCCCATCCGTGGGCACCTTCACAAGGGTGTGGTCGGTGCCCGCCACGTTCTGACTCTGGGCTCCGTTTGCTCCGCCCTCCCCAGCAAGCCAACCCCTACGTAGCCCG
Organism: Kogia breviceps; assembly: GCF_026419965.1. Classification (NCBI taxonomy): domain Eukaryota; kingdom Metazoa; phylum Chordata; class Mammalia; order Artiodactyla; family Physeteridae; genus Kogia; species Kogia breviceps. Next base: position 102,412,306 of record NC_081320.1, read on the forward strand.
GCTGCTCTGCAGAGACTCAGCTGTCTTTGAAGGGAACTCAGGACAAAACCCACCCTCACAGACACAACTTTGGTTTTAGTTACCAAGTTTCCAGGGTGTTCTTTATTCCACACAGGATGATGCCCTAGGTGCCACGTTATTAAAGCATCGTGACAACTTGCAGTCAGCGGGCTTGAATTTCCGTAGGACGGGACAGCATGAGGGGGGTGAGGGTCTCTCACTGTGGCCTCCGAGCCCCCCAGACTCCCTTTCGATGAGGCGCTCGCACTGACCAGCCAGTTACCTCTTACCTCATTCTCAGGAAACGGCCCTGATGCAGGAAGCAAGTGGAGGTACAGACAGACTGTGCGTCAGACTTAGAGCCCCAGCTTTCTCCTGCGGTCAACAGAAAACGCAGGGAGCTCTGTGGCCAGCGGAGAAACCAAGGTGTGTTTAGTAGGCAAGGGCTCAACTGTGCACAGTCGGGAGAAAGAACATGATGACTTTTTAATCATCCTAAAACTTAGTCTCTCCCTGCACCCATGAAAGCGTTATTCTCGGCAGTTTAATATGTGAATGCACTGGGCGATGGCTCCACCACTCAGAAATGGGCAAAGGCAGAAACAGGCATTTCTGGGTATCAGTTCGTGATAAAAATTAAACTTTCTTCTTGCAAACTAACTTTGCGCAATTAGAAAATATAATTATATGTTATGTTTCACGAATTTTCACACGCTTCAATACAAACCAGGAAACTTGCTAACAGGGTGAAGTCATGGACATTTGAGATGCAAGCACCATGCATAAAGCACGGGGAAAAATCTGTTTTTACATGATGATAAGAAATAATAGATGTAAGAGAGTAGACCTAACACATTTTTCTTCATTTTTTTCAATTTAAAAGCGTTTAGCGACATCACATGTATTTAACAGATAGGGCGCAAGTCGAGAGGCGCAGGTCGGCCACGTGGCGGAGCGTCGGACCCGCGTGACCACCTCCCTGCTCAGGCCCGGCCTCGGGGGTTCATGCCCTTTAACGCCACGTTGATTGTGCAGTAAGATGCAAATTGTCGGCACAGCCGTTCCGGTGACAGAGAAATGCACACTATGTATCAGACAGCAGAGTAATGAAGCAAATTATAACACAGTGTGGCGACGCACAAGCCAGTGACCACTAGGGTAACGTGACTTTGTCCAGTAAATGCTTTTTATTCCGTTTGTTTTTAAGGTCCACTTGAAGGGATGACCAGCTTATCTCTTTGTCTTAATTTGATTTATTCCAAATGCTAGCTTGGCAGAGGGTGGGAGGAAGGTGGGAAGGCATGTCTTGTAGCTCTGGCTGCCCTGCTTCCCTCACTCTCCCTGGACTTCGGTTTGGCGTCCAGAGATTAGGATGAGAACACTTGCCCGTCGCTCGCCTCACTGCTGGGCTGCGGAGCTTTAAAGCGGGTGTGGTCCCGAGAGATGCTGGCGAGAGGCGAGCGACCCAGAGCTGCCGGGTAGCAACCGTAACTCAGGCGGCTTTCGCACGCTTCTCCTCTCTCAGGCTCGAACTCAAGCTTGTCTGTAATTCATGGAACCCAAGGTCCATGGCGGTACCAAGCCATGGTATGTACATCAAAGCTGCATTAATTTAAAAGACTCAGGGCCTGGGGACAGCTCACTTTAAAAAAATGGAATGTGTTTTCTGTGTGTACAGAAGCGCACTAGGTTCCGTGGGGACACCAAAACTAAATAGATACCATGCTTTGCCAAAGAGAAACACACATAATATAGCATGAAAGAGGAGTGTGTACATGAAAATATATACGTAGTGATGCTTTACAAAGGGCAGAATTAGAAGCCATAAGCCGAGATGGAGGCTTTAAAGGTTTGAGTTGAAAACAAGAACAAAAGTTTTCAGATTTGAAGATTGTTGGGCTTTCGATTAGGTTACCAAAGAACGCGGTAGTGTTTCTGAAAGGTCTTTTCTGTCTGATGGGACTCGAATACGGTCGAAGAGAAGAACAGGGGCCCCGCGCCTCCCAAGTTCCTCCCAATCAAACATACTCGTCGGAACGGCCACATCACGCCGGTATGTAAAACAGGAGGACCAAAGTGTGCACAGACTCATTTCCACTACCTCTCACCACCCAGAAACCACTGTTACAATTGCGAGAATAGATGGGGGTGGGCCGCAATTCCCCGCCAAAGTGAACACACGACAAACCACAACGCTGTTAAGTACGACGGAACTCGAAAATGGGACACAGGTGCGTCTGGAGGGGTGACAAACCTTGAATCTTCCAGCCACGCCACCCGTGTGTCCCACTCTCACCTCCGAGATCCTCCTCGCACTCACGTTGAACTTGGGGGGTGAGCGCGAAGGGGCCCTGGGAGTCCTCCAGCTCCGCACCCCACTGCTCAGATGGGGAGAGGGAGCTTGAGGAGGAAGGGCTGCCAGGGCCCCGGTGCTGGCCACGGGAGAAGGGCTGCGAGACCCGGATTCACGCTCCCGGGCGGCCGAGACCAGCGCCTCCCCAGCAGAAGCTGGCGTGCAAGCAGCGCCTGGGCAAGTAGGACGGCCTCTCCCACCACAGAGGGAAAGGGTCCACAACGCCTCAAAGAGGGTCGGGGTATTTGCAGAAGGACCGAACTCGCATTGCTCCGCCTGGTTTTGGGGACGGGGCTGCAGGAGTTATGTGTCATCGGAGCGTCCGAGTCCGTGGATCCCTGAGGGGGTCGGTCTGTCCTCTGGCCCCTCCCTCCCCTGTCTCTGCACAACCTCACGCCCGGGTGTCCCTGACCCTCCCACCTTCCTACCCACTCGGTCCCCTCACGCTGCCCCAGACGCTGGTCCTGTGGACCCAGTCCAAGATGTTCCTAATTTCCAAATCTTGTGTCCGCATCAGAATGGACTTAAACTCCACCAGCCAGGATCCTCGTAGGTGACAGGCCAACGACGCTGGCAATTCTGGCAGACATTTCAACACCTGGTGCTATCACTAGCCCTCAAACCTCGGCAAACCAACGTGCAGGAGGAAGGCTCCCAACAGCAACAGCAGCTCCAAGCGGCCGGCAGGCAGCACCCGTGGTGGATGGAGAGCTGGACGCCCGGCTGGGACTAGCCTAGAACGGGCCGTGTCGGCGAGGACGGGCAGGTCTGGCTGCTGTGGAAGGAGGCTGTGCTGGCCCAGCATCCTGGGATGGCCTCCCGCCCTGTCACCTGGCAACGGGATGATGTGGAGAAAACACCAGCCTCTCTAGGGCTCCGTGTTGCCACCTTCGCAAGGACAGTAGGTGACACCTCCTTCTCACAAGGCCCCTGTGGCCATGAAATGAGGACTGACAGCCACAGGCCACGAGACTGACCACTGGGGCTGTTATTCTGCGGCCACTCGATGGGGTTTGTGCGATGATGACCACTTCTCCTTCTTTCCTGTAGTTGCTGTGGCTGTTAAAACGCCATCATCTTCTCGTTAGGATCTAATATATCATCACATTTCTGTAGTTACAAGTCAGAAAGAAATGTTGATATTTATTTCTATAATCAAAAAAGAAACACCTATTAATGTCGTAAGAAACTGTGGCCTTTGGTGATTTGAAACCCACGAGGCTGGACTCTTAGACCACGTCTTCTCTGACCTGGTAAATCCAGAGCAGTTTCTGCTTTGAAGAAGTGTCTCCTCTTTCTGTTTGTTCTTGTTTTTTTGTGCTTTGTTTGTTTGTTTTTAGTCAGTTTTCTATTTGCTAGCCTACGGCCTATTTTAATGGCTAGAAAGAACATCAGTAACACTGTCAGCTTTAGGACTAGACACTGAAAGAATTAAAAGGTGCGTCAGACATATTTTTTAGAGACAAAATACTAAATGAAGCCAGTGCTTGTATTTATAAAATTATAACCCACAGAGTTCTAACCACAGCAAATTCCGGTCGTGAACATGGAGACAAAATACCATACATGGCTCCAATTTTTTTTTTTTTTTTGCGGTACGCGGGCCTCTCACTGTTGCAGCCTCTCCCGCTGCAGAGCACAGGCTCCGGACGCACAGGCCCAGCGGCCACGGCTCACGGGCCCGGCCGCTCCGCGGCACGTGGGATCCTCCCGGACCGGGGCACGAACCCGCGTCCCCTGCATCGGCAGGCGGACTCTCAACCACTGCGCCACCAGGGAAGCCCTCCATTTTTTTAAAGAAATGTTTTTGATTTTCTAATTGTAGCTACTGAGCCTAAATTGTTTATAACGATCTGATTCAAAGGAGATAAAATTCAGACCCACGACATTTTACAGAGCTCACACAGGAATCCAAAAATGCATGGAATTACAGTCAAAACAATGTTCTTGTTCGATGAGGAAACACTGGGGAGACCCCGAGCCACTGAACCACCTGTGCTTCTGGGCTCAGGTTCCTCCCCTCGGAGGGGCTGCCCGGGTCGCCTCCAAGTTCCACCCCGGGGCGGCCAACCTGTGAGCCCCTCCCAAAGGCGGAGCCCTGGGCCGGCCCCCACCGGCAGGTGCCTCCCCCCCTGTTACCGCACAGCTTTGCCAGAGAAGAGGCTCAAGATAGAAAACCACAAAAAGGACACTGAGATACCTTGGCCTCTCCTTAAACCTCTGTCTGAGTAGCTGTGTCCTTTTATTTAGAATGTGGGCCTGAACTTTAAATACCTTTCTGGTAAAATGCCTTTTCTCATCACAAATGCACTCTCCCTGCTTCCTGGATCACTGATCACATGAAGAACTCCTCCATTGACTCCTGAATGTCTTTGGGTTGGAGATTTAGTTTGTGGACTCTCGGTACCATGTTGTTAATGCCTGGCTGGCCCAGAAAACTCTGGCCTGTTTCCCGCAGCCCACTTCCACATGTGGTCCATTTCATTATGAGCCTCAGCAAAGATGTAACTAGAAGGGTAAACTGCCTGAAAGCACAAAACCAGAGAGGGAATTCCAAAAGCTCGCTGTGAATGACTTTGGATTCTGGAGGCTGAAGTTTAGAACGTGCTTGTTGACGGGCTGCCTGATGGATCCCTTCCGTCCGCCCACATCATTAAGGCGAGACTTTATCTCACGTGCGTTTTGAAAGAGTTAAATACCAATAACTTGAAAACGTCCATTAACCCGCCAGGATTAACGCGAGACTGCAGACTCGTGCAGTCTCTCCAGACACCCCCAGTCTTACCGCTGGGGCCCAGCAGCCTCGGAGGGCACAGAGGCTGGTGACCGGGAGGAAGAGCCGAGCCTGGCTCAGTCAGACGCTAACCCAGTGTCCCTCGATGCCCCAGATTTCTCCTACAAGTAGGCAAAGTCCTCCACATCTGCCGTGTGGGCCCGGCCTCCCCGGAGACCCGCCACCAGGCGTGCAGGGCTCGTTCGCCGTGCGGGTCTTTATGCGGCACAGAATTCTCGTGGTTCCAGTAAGGGCTCAGGCCTGGCTCGGGCCACCGGCGTCACCCAGCCAGTAACAGCAAAGGCCCAGTCTGGACCAGGAGGTATGAGCTCCCCTGTCGCTGTCACCCTGATGTGGCTACGCAGCAAGGGGCGGCCTGCAGGGTCCAGGTCTTCAGAAGGGAAAGGACCCCGCGGCTTGTTCGCAGGCTCCCTCACCTGTGTGGCTGGGAGGCCGTGCGGAGAAGTGCGTCCACCTTCCTTTAATCTCCTTGTAAAGCGATAAGGGCCCCTAGCAAGGAGTGGAGACACGAACAGGTGCCTGATGCTTGGAAAGCTGAGCCGCGTCCCTTTTCTGCGACACGGAGGGGAAACCACTTCCTCTTTGGGGCAAATGAATTGAAGACCGTCCTGAGATTCTGAATTTGGAGACTTAATGAAAAGCACGCAGCTGACAAGTTTGGCGGGAAGGCGGGGAGCTTCGTAAACGGTGGACTCATCAGCATCAGGCTCCCAGGCAGCCTTCACTGTGGGTTAGACGGACGGGGCTGGAGGGCACAGCCTCTCTGCCCTGGTCTCTCTTTTTCACTGACTTCCTCCTACTCCAAGCTCTTCAGGTGACAGGAGAGAGTGAGAAGGAAATCAGGACAACGCCACCTCTTAACTTGACTCAGCTTCTGCTTAGAAGCGACTTTCAAAATGCTTCCAGCGGGTGCACGTGGTGCCTTGTTTTCAAACCACAACTTGTAGGTTCATCTGGTGGTCGGTTCTTGGTGGGCGCAGTGGCGCTGGTTCCCCCAAAACGCCAGTTTCGTGCAGAGGTAACGCAGCCTGGTTATCTAGCGGCCGCTTCTCTGATCAGCCCACGAATATAAAGACCAAAGTGCATACATTGAGAAGAGAATATAAGTTACACTTTCAGGGGTTCCTCAAGGCAGGGGTGCCTCTGTGTCTTGAGAGCTTAGCCCTGGGCCGTGTCAGGTGTGCATGTTGGGTGAACACGTCCACGGTATTTATGATGCGTTCGCTGGTTTTGTTTTCCTCCCTCTTGATGCCCTTCGGGAAGACGTGTATCCTTATTCCAAGGAGACTGATCCCTAGGAATTATCCAGAAGAGATACAATATTTGTGTGGTGCAATTAGAGGTGCTCTCTGACTAATACACGGCAAATTTGATTTGCTGAGGTTTTGAGAGATGTGTTAGATCTCAAAAATGTGCTGGTTCTGTGCGTGGGCTAGCAGGGGTGTTGCTCTCTGTTATTAATGTGCCGACGTCCAAACCCAGTTCACCAACAAAAGCCTGTTCTGAGGAGACAGCACAAAATCCATACAGAAAACACTTGGGGTCCCTGAGTCAGCTCTGAGTCAGCTGGCATCTTCTACGAATCAATACGCCTCATTACCTCATTAATAAGCTTTAAAAGTTCTTCTTACCCTGGTTGATTTAATCGTAGAAACGAAGAGTATATTTGAAAATGGCAGGCAGGTAACCAAATCCAACCTGAAGTAGGGGAGGGGTCCACCTGAGAATCCATTTAGTATTATCTATATTTTGCGATACACGTGGTAGCGATCACGTCACATGAGGGAGAGAGATCGTCCCAGCTATGCCTTTAGTGTTGAACGGAATACATTTCAGATGAAACACAGGGGTTTCGTGTAATTTTTAACTTGGCCTTTTTTTTCACGAGTTTTCCTAAATGGTTTTGGGGATTGGATACGGCACTTATTCACAGGTTACTTCCAGCAGAGCTCACCGCAGTTTTCCCGAGGCTGTGGGGGGGATGCCGGGTAGTGTGTCACAGTGGCACCGGGGCATCACAGTCCTGCTTTCCGTGGGCATCTGGTCACCGCGTACTTTCCCCACCCACCCTCTCCGCCCTGCTGAGATGCGTACAAAGACCCACAGCGAATCAGAGTTCGCTTCTAAGCTTTTGCTGGGGTGTTCCTCTTGCTTCGCTGTGTATCTTGATAAGTTGTCACTGAGGTAGAAAATGGAAAGCCACTCCCAGCCCCAACGTGTGTTCCTGACACTGACCGCCCAGAATCAGCGTCGGTACAACCTTGCAGGACCCTGCAGAAGCTCGGGCTTTCTTCCGTGCCGCCCGAGCGTCACTGTGAAAACAATTTAAAAGCGATCGGTGTGCACCTCTGCCTACAAGTGGGCAACAAGGTCACGAACTCTTAGGAAGCCTAGTCGTAGGAGCAGCATAATTATTATGCATCTGGTTGGGCTGTCAGTAGAGCAGGCCAACGAAAGAAGTAATGCTGACAACTTAGAAGTAAGGGAAAAGTAATATTTTAAAATTACGCTTCTCCTATAGAGTGGTTGCTCTGAATATTAATTCAGGACATTCGTCGTTTGCGGCAGGTGTCTTAATGGGCTACCGTGCTGTGAGCGCACCGCGGTTTCTTTCTGCCGCCACTGTCCTCGGACCTGCAGGTGGGCCTCCGGGTCCCGTGACGTGACGGGCCGGGCGTGGCGCGTGCCCCGCGCTCGCCGTCCGCGCTGTTGCAGCTACAAGTTCTAGCCACTTTTTCCTCTTCTTTTCTTCTTTGTCCTTTTTTTTTTTTTTTTCCACTTTCTTTGCAGAAGGCCATCAACTGAACTGTCACAGCACTCGCATAATGCAGGACGCGGAGAAGGATGACAGCAATAACGACGAATACGACAACTACGACGAGCTGGTGGCCAAGTCGCTGCTGAACCTGGGCAAGATCGCCGAGGACGCGGCGTACCGGGCGCGGACCGAGTCGGAGATGAACAGCAACACGTCCCACAGCCTGGAGGACGACAGCGACAAGAACGAGACCCCCGGCCGGAAGGGCGAGCTCAGCCTGGACCTGGACAGCGACGTGGTCAGGGAGACGGTGGACTCGCTGAAGCTGCTGGCCCAGGGCCACGGCGCGGTGCTGGGGGACCACGCGGGCGAGCGGGGCTACGCGGACGCGCTGGCGCCGCCCGACGGCCGGAGCCTGAACTACGGGGCGCCGGGCAAGGCCGCCAACAACGGGCTGGCGGAGAAGCTGGTGGAGGAGAGCGACGAGGAGGTGTGTCTGAGCAGCCTGGAGTGCCTGCGCAACCAGTGCTTCGACCTGGCGCGCAAGCTGAGCGAGAGCAGCCCCCAGGAGCGGGCCCCGCAGCCCGGCCCCCGCCCGCACGGCCGCCAGGACGACGAGTTCCCGGGGAGGACGCCCGACCGCAGCTACTCGGACATGATGAACCTGATGCGGCTGGAGGAGCAGCTGAGCCCCAGAGCCAGGACTTTGTCCGGCTGCGTGAAGGAGGGCGGCTACCGCGAGCGGGAGGACGACGCCGCCTCGGTGACCTCGGACCGGTCGGAGGAGGCGTTCGACGTGACCAAGGGCAACCTGAGCCTCCTGGAGAAAGCCATCGCCCTGGAGAGCGAGCGGGCCAAGGCCATGAGGGAGAAGATGGCGGTGGAGGCGGGAAGGAGGGACAGCCTGAGGTCCTACGAGGAGCCGTCGCCGCGGCCGCTCCCCGGGGAGGAGAGGAAGCCCAAGTCCGCCGACGGCCATGTCAAAAAGCCATACTATGGTAAAGGTAATATTTCTACCTAACGTAAGTTGCCTCACGAGAGCGCGCGCTGGGGTGAACGCTGCCAGGCGTAGGCTAGATCCAGGGGCACATCCCACTCCGTTAGGCCCCGCGCGCGCGCCTCTTAGACTCGATTCCGGAGTTATCCTTGGTGATTTTACGTCTCCGAAGAGCAGATGTGACATACGTGTCTGAGAAACACGCGAGGCAGCTGGATGACATGACGTTTCCATGGAAAATTCATGCCTTGGAAAGACAGGGTCAGGGCACAAGCCCGTCACGTGATAGAAAGTGTTAGGGTGAGAGCCTGTGTTCTTACAGATGAACCGCAACCCGTGCGGGGTGGCGGGGGTTCATGTGACAGAACGTCCATCGGGGTTGAGGCACGTATTTGGTAAACTGCATTGAGTGGGTGGCATTGTGATTTATAAAACGATCATCAGACGGCAGTTATCGATGAAACCTCCCCCATGGAAAACACCCCTGACAGAAATTGAGCAGGAACAGGATTGCCTGATAGCGTAAGACAAGGGCGGTGACCGCACGTTCATTATCTTAGGGTCGCAAGGAGTGGGAGCCGTCGGCTGCTACGCACGGCCTGGTGTGTCCCAGGCTCAGATCAATAGCCGTCCTTTTAGTATATTCACCCCCTCACGGCTCCCCTCCATCGTGGAAGCAGTTATGGTGCTTGCTTTATTGGGAGACACTCAAAACCATCCACTGTGATAGCTCCAAGCAGGTTTCCACCTGTGGATCTTGTGGGCACGTGTTTGCATAGATCTGTAAATTCAACCGTATCCATACGGTCACTACACCTAACATGTACATTTCCACCCTGAATGATTGAACTCAGGCTTCCAGTAACAGCTGCGTCCACTCTCAATGCGAGGCGGATGATAGTTTGACCTCGTGTAGGAGGTCAGATTCCCTTGTGAATATTTCAATTACAAGACTCTCAGAACTCAGTGAGAAGCAACTTCAAGGGTGAAACTGGTGATTCCCTAAATTCTTCCATATTAGTACCAAAAAGGTTTTCTCTTTCGTGTATTGTCCCATTTCTGATGAACATTGAGTTTCCTTAGAATGAGGCTCAAGAATTTGGTTTGAGATTCCGTTGCTATGGAAACGTCAAAGGATCAGAACCTCCTTTTTCTGCGGTTACACAGGTGTGTATTCTCCTCTCCATGTGTGCACGTACCTCCAGGGGCACGCTGGGCTTTGCTTTAACCAAACCCCGGCTGGAGACGAACCTTAGCCAGAGGCCCGTCGGGTCCTGGATGTGGCCGGTGCCTGGGTGCTGACCGTCGCTTCGGTAAAGCAGGCGCAGGCCAGGCTGAGGAAGGGTCGTCTGTTAGAGGCCACGGAGTGAGGAGGCATCAAGCTCGCTTTGGGCGTTGCCAAGACCAGGAGGCGCAGCTTGTGTGTCTGTAACTAGAGCGCAAGCTCTTAGAAATCTTTAATTGGCTATTTGAGACTCCCGTAGGAACTAGACACTTTTAGGAAGAAATAGTGTCCTTTCTCATGGGCTGGCTCAGGCGGACAAACGCGGTAGCGTTCTGTTTGGGATTCTGCAGGGTGCATTTCAGGACTGAGTCCGGGCATTGAGAAAGCAGCGCTATACTTACTGAGGAAACACGCGGGCTCGTGCGGACCCGATGCTGCCATGCCTTCTTTGGTTTCTGTGGTTCCTTTCGACCCAGCAGCTTTTGCTGTAGATTTTGACTCATTTTCTTTTGTTATTCTTGTTATTTTCTTTTATTCTGTTTTTGGCCAGAAGTGGAATTCAAATCACTTGCTTCCCCTAAAGAAACGGGGACAGAATGGAAACCAACAGTAAAACCCCCAAACCAGGATGTGCTTTTTTCCCCCGAAATGGGGGAAGGGGTGGGGGTGTGGACTTCCCCAGTGAGTTGGAAAGCACTGATTTCCACCTCTCCCCAGTTTTTCCAGATCTTCCTCCTCCGATCAAAGCGAATCGCCGTTTCTTACCTGTGTGCTCCACGTCTCTTCCAAATGTCTTTTGAAGACGTCCGTAGTTATATTCAAAACCAAATAAATAAAGCCAAGCAAGGACACCAAAATGGGGCAAAGAGATGAATGCCTTCCTTATTTAAAAAAAAAAAAAAAAAAAAAGCTGTGTGCTCTCTTACCAACACGGACACATAGCACATCACCAATCTATTCTCAGCGTCTCTGCTATTTTATTAAGCATGGAGAGAACACTCACACCGATTCTGATTCGTACACAATCTTCTCAAAGTGATTTAAATTATAAATGAGTAACCTTTCCAAAAGCTCGAGCTGAAGCAAAAGAAGTTCATCACAGGGACTTCCCTGGCGGCCCAGTGGTTAAGACTCTGAGCTTCCAATGCAGGGGGTGCAGGTTCAATCCCTGGTCGGGGAACAAAGATCCCACGTGCTGCGTAGAGCGGCCAAAAGATATTTAAAAAAAAAAAAAAAAAATTCATCCCAGAACGTCCTCTGTCTTTCTTCTCCTCAAGCGGCTGCCGGAAAGGGAGGAAGGGCGCAGCCTAAACACAGCACACGGTTTTTTCTAGACATTGTTGCAGGGTTTTTGGTTGAATCGTTGGCCTGTTCGCTTGCTTGGTTGTTTCATGTTCGTTCAAAGATTTGCTTTCAAGATGAACTGGCATTGCAAGAAGGGAGGAAGCGAGGAGGGGGTGGTATTGGTGAAGGCGGAGGAGACCCACCTCCACCAGGACGCAGGCATCGAGAGGAGAGTGCACACTTGGTGTTTCTAAAACTGCAGTAGACGAAGCCACACGGTGTTTGCACAGACCTGCACTTAACCTCAGCACGCTTTCGAAATCGTGAAGTAATATCCCTTATTCGCAAACTGTAAACATACTCGTGAAAAAGAGTCACAATGATTACTAGTAGTTAAAATTTACGTTTTACCCTTTAAAAGTCCTTTATATCTAGTCTATGGTTTTAAATTATATCTCTAGTTTATGATCTTAAATAATATTTTCCTTGAAACTGTTACTGGGCACTTGCTATTTTATATCTGCATTCATTCATTTGTACCACTATTATTAGGAAATTACTCAAAAGGCAATAAAACGCTGAGCTGTTGGGTTGCACATGTAAGAGAAGCTCCAATAAGATATTTAGAAATGAAGTCACAACAGCATAGGTGTAGATTGGTCTCCAGAGATGATTATCTATAAATAACGGTAGGAAGCAGCCGACCGTTATATCTAGGACACTACCCTCAACACCGTCACTGGTTTCAGAGATTCTAGGACCTTAAAGACACATTTCAGGGAAGTTAGCTAAAAATAAAAGGAGGGATTTTTATATAAACATAAAAGTCTTTATATATTCCTGTGAGTCCTTTGTCTGTTTCAAGTTCACATGAACGACTTGAGAAAAAAGCCCCTAAAAGTTCCAACATTTTTAAACCAATCTTTTCCCCTGATATAAAATGAATTCTTTGCCAAAAGTAAAACATCTATTTTCCAGTGATCATGATTGGCCTGATTAATGAGATATCACTAGAAAAATATTAAAGCCTTAAAGAAATTTTAACTATCCCTATCAGCATCCCCGGGGCCAAACTCCTCATAACCGCCATCTATCGATCGCCTGTGCGCCTGGTTTTGAAAACTGGCTCAAAAATGGTGCTTCGCACACTCACGTGACTATTTGCTCTGGGTTCGGGGAGTTATTTTCTGCACATTCATGAACGTGGTCCGTTCTGGATGGAGAAATAATTTTCGTTAGCAGTGTCGTTGCATTTCTGGCATCTGCCATTCGGGTTTTGACCAAATGTCTGCCCTGCTCCACCCCGACTGGTACTGCAGAGCCCACGGGCTGCCTAGAAGCGTCACCTCTTAGTTTTGTGCATGCACGCCCAGCTGTCAGAGCCTGCCTCTGGTTCCAGCACAGACGAGGAGATCACAACAGATTATTGCTCCAGCAGCTTCTGAAACATGTTTGAATGCCCGTCACCGTGTCAGGTGGGATCCCCACCGTTTCGGTCATTTGCTCGCAGTGCCTTCTGAGAGTTCAGCTGCTCTTGAGAAAAGTGCTGAATTGGCGTGTGCTAAGGACAGTGTCGCAGGAGAAGAGGTCTCAGCACCAGTAAAGCTGTGCACCTAGTAGCACGTGCAGTCAGAGCGCTCAGTAAGAAGGAAGCTCTGCTCGAGAGTGCTTAAATGGCATTAGGTTTCCTGGTTGGATGTCACAAAGCAGTTGCTGCAGGATCACAGAAACGTTTTGTTCTCTGAGAAGGTCACTGTCTCATCATTATTTATGTTGATTTCTTTGAGCAACGGCTTATCATGTAACACACGGGAAACAATTAGTCAAGAGTTCAGGTAGGGAGCGCCTTTTTCTGTTTAGTATAGAAAGTAAAATATGTTATGATTCATGATTACAGCGTTTAAGGTTAAAAAAATCACCCCAAACCAAAGAACTACCCACGGATGTCACAGTCTGTCCCCAACACCTGCTTTGTTTCTTTATTGATCAAGGTCTCTTCGGTTGTTAAATTTTCACATTTTGTCTTCAGCTGGTAAAAAATTCATTCTATTGACACCTGTTGTCGCTTTTAGATCCCTCGAGAGCAGAAAAGAAAGAGAGCAAGTGCCCCACCCCCGGGTGCGATGGAACGGGCCACGTAACCGGGCTTTATCCGCATCACCGCAGTCTGTCCGGATGCCCGCACAAAGATAGGGTCCCTCCAGAAAGTAAGTCCGTGTTTCACGAGCGCCCTGGAGCGCGCACACCTGTGACTCGTTTCTGCATCCTCCTCGCCTCTGTCATTTCCATCTCTGGTCAGTGCAGCCTGACTTAGGTGTCCCCTCCTTGTCCGGGCGGGCAGCTCAGCCAGGAGCAGGGCTCTACCCCGCCCCGCACCCTCCAGCATTTCCTCGGCGTGGTCCCCGTAGACCTGCCCCAGGACCCGGGCTCACCGTCCGGTGTTGCCTTCTGCAGCTTCGGCCTCCGAGCAGCTGGCCGGGGCTCTGGTCCTTACTTCATTTCTAACCTGCCCTCTGACCCCCAAGCCAGTCACTTCTCTCCTCTTCTCCTCACAAATCGTAGAACTGAATTTAGATAGTCTCTGAGCCATCCAGCCCGCACTACACGGCTATGAATGAATCCCTAAGGAAAATGGCCTCGAGACGTCTTTTGCCCAGTTATCTGAACTTCTCCATTTCCATGAACCAGTACTTACGTGTTACTGCATTTTACTTGTAAAATCTATCTCATGTTGTCCCGACATTTCTACACAATAAAATCTTAAGCAAGAGGGTTTAACTTGGGTGGGTTTGGATCTCACACATCCGTTTTAATTAGTTAAGTTCTGAGAATATGCACTTGACCTACGAAGACAACTAAATTTCTTTTAGAACTGAAATGATGTGCCCTTTTATCGTTTATCTTTCTCTCGGCATATAAAGTATGCCAACTGTTTAGGTAGAGTTAGGATTGATGGCTCAGAGAAAAGGCACATTTTCAGAAATGGCTCTGTGTCAGATCCTGACTTCAAGTCTGAGGTGGTAGGGATTTTCCTCATTCTGTGAGACACGGTTTCTACGGGGGAAAGATGTCATAGCTCGGCTTGTTTGTGACAATGACCAGCTGAGTGGTGGCGTTCCTTTCCCATCACAATGGTCAGCGTTGGAAGTACAGAGAAAAGCTTGCAGCTTAGAAAACAGGTTTAGCGGAGTGTTTTCAGGTGACGTATTTGTAGAAGCTATCGTGGCTCCAGGTTTGCAAGTGGCCCCCGGCAACAATAAAGCCACGTTTCTCAGAACCGTCTTGCGGGCAAAGGCGCAGTGTTGCGGCCGCAGCGGATTGGAGAGGGGCCGCGCCCGTGTGTTACATGAGCAGGGGCAGTTCGCTTCACCCACAGCAGCTTCTGCCCCAACAGCCCCTGCGGTCGGGCACCCCGCTGGCTGGCACCCATCTAATCCCGATAAACCCTGCAGGGGGTATTGGCCCTGTTGTCAGATGAGGGACACGAAGGCCAGATGGTCACCGCCTCTCCCGGGAATCAGCACAGCACCCAGCGCCCTGAAGATGCTCAGAGCTTTGAGCACTGAGCTCAGACCTCAGCCCGCCTCTGTCCCAACCCTGAGCTCACCTGTCTCCACGGAGACCTGGGTTTGACGTTTCGAGTTCAGTCTTAACAAGCTGTGTGTCGCGGGGCAGGTGACATGCTCTGTACTTCTTGTCCTCATCTACAAAGAAGGCATTAGGACCAAGCACTAATGTTTGAAGAAGAAAGAGCTCCTTTGTGCACTTTTTCTTTGAGACATCAAAGTAGGACATCAGTTCCTTCTCATCTGAACAATCCTCCTGACTCCATATTTTCACAAGAAACGTCTAAATGCAGTCACACGCGGCCTGTGTCCTGGCTAGCTGCACCCTGAACCAGCTCACACAGACCCGGTCAGATCACACCTCGCCTCACCTTTGCTCACGTGGCGTGGGGACTCGCCTCTGACACCTGTGTTACAAACACCCCCCAGAGCATCCACAGAAAATCGTTTCTAAAGATTTACTCATATGCAATTTTTTTATAGTGCCATAAAAATGTAAAAGAATTAAAGGACTCCGTAGAAGATATGTCTCTCTTTTTCTACTTTTTATTTTTTAGCTTTTTCTGGGCTAGTGTCCCCTACTCACATTTCTGTCCACTTGAATTCCACAAAGTAGCCTGCACCCAGTTTGAAACACGCTGTGTTCGATACACAGAGGACACACCATGGATGAGACCCGGCTCTGGCCTCTGCCCCCCGGAACTCCCGACCCAGCCGAGGAGGGGCCGTGAGACAGCGTGGCCACGGCGCGACCGAGCTGCAGCCCGTGCTGTGGGCGTCGGGGAGCGTGGCCTCCCGCAGACTTCACCGGGGCGACGCTCGTGCCGGTCCTGCGTGAGAGAGGAAACCCACGGCGTTTTCTAAAAGCCGTCGTAACGGTCCACGCGGGAGACCAGGGCAGAAAGCAGGCAGTGACAGACGGACAGATTCAAGGAACACACCCCCGAGACAGGCTGGCAGGACAGGCCATGAGAAGGAGAAAGGGAGGGAGATTGAGAAGACACCTAGGAGTCTCCCTGGTCCATGGCAAGGGCGATAAACCGGTCATCGAGCCAGGGCCACGTCTAATAGGGGAACGAATGCTTGGACTTTTCCGACTGAAGCTGAAGTTGTGTGTGATGTTCCCACGGGGTGCCGGAGGGCCAGCCCGGACACCTGGAGAAGGCCAGGCACACAGGGGGCCCTGTCTGTCCTCCGCAGTGTTAGTAGAAACGGGATGAAAACTGCCTAGAGAGGAGACCTCGACGGAGGCTGAACAGCAGCCCAGCTCGGGGAAGGCACAGAGGGCGGCGGGTTTGCGGGGAAAAGCTGGCAGCTGACACCTGAGAGAGAGGCGTGGGCCGCAGAGGAAGCTGGAAGCGCGTAGGCACAGAGCAGCACAGACCCCGACCCAGGGACGGCCAGGGTGGGGACCGGGTGGGAGTCGGCAGGACAGCACGGTCCGCGCCGCAGGCGAGCACGGGAGGCGCGAGCCGTCCCCAGGGGAGCCTTAAGAGTTGAAGAGTTTAGCAGCAAAGAAAGGAAACGATGCACGTTAATCTGAGGGGCGGGTTGTGTGGTGTGATAAGGAGATGATAGGGCGTCAGGAAAGGATGGGGGAGGAAGGGTCACTCCCTGGAGGAGGAGGAGGAGGGTGGGCGGGTCAGAGCTCAGACGGGGCAGGGGAGGGCGGGTCCCCCGGAGAGGAGACCCCAGAGCCCCCTCCAGCCGGGTCCCAGCACAGAGCGAGCCCCGGGTCAGCTCCCCACAGGCAGAGCGTGGACGATGCAGCTGTGACAGCTGAAAAGGTGAAACCAAAATCGACCTGGCCAGGGCCGAGGCGAGCAGGTGTGAGGGCCACGTGCGGAGGAAACAGGAGCGGGATTTCAGGGGAAAGAGGGAGGTGGTTCTGGAGACGAGAGAAACTGTAGGAAATAAGAATTACGTAACGAGCTCAGGCAGATCGTGGCCACCTGGTGCCCGGTGACCCCCGCCGCAGGGAAGGTGCAGCAGCCTCGCTGCAGCCTGTGCTGTGGAGCTCGCAGACCGCTGGGCTGGGGCCCGTGGTGGGGGTCGGCTCTATCGACCCGGCAGCACTGCTCACCCCCCAGCCATCCCCACAGTCCAGAGCAGCGAGTGGTCACTGAGGACCAGGAAGGGAAAGGCAGGAGACAGTCCAGGCCCATGACCACGGCGGGGAAATTTGAATGCGGTCTCCGGGCAGCGGGCAGTGGCTCCCCTGCCCTGCGGACCACACCTTCCGTCCCCCACCCGCTCTTACGTGGGGGCCTCAGAGTACTAGCTCCCTCCCTCCCCCATAGAATAAATAAGAAGGTACCCAGTTCCTAGACGGAAAGTCCTCATCGAATTATCTTCATTTAAAAATCAGGTTTGGGCTGTCTGTTTGCCCGTGACCACCACACCTTCCTAATACCGCACGCTTCCAAAGCAGAGGCATGTTTTTAAAGCCACCGATCGACGTGCTGTGACGCGGCTCATCACTGTTCCGTGCTGACGGCTGGGAGTTCCACGGGGAGGCCCCGGCTTTCCTAGCCCACCGGGGGCGGTTCCGTGCTCCCGTCCCCCGAGTCCCCGGCACCCGCCCAGCGCACCCCGCTTTGCATGCCAGTCAGAGTCAGGTGGAGACAACCTTCTTTTCCTTCCTACGTGTGTTTCCCTGCCCATGTCCATCCCAGACGTGTGTAGGACTGTCTGTCGTGAACTGACCCAGCCTTTGTTAAAATGATTGCATATTCTTGTGTTGGGACCATTTCTGTGTTTTAACGCTGGGCTGTTTTCTCTGCCTCTCCTTGTCAAGTTCTTGCCATGCATGAAAATGTTCTCAAGTGTCCTACTCCGGGCTGCACAGGGCGAGGGCATGTAAATAGCAACAGGAACTCGCACAGAAGGTAAGCGGAGCTCCTGCGTCCTGGGCTGCAGGGGGGCAGATCCCCGGCAGCCGTGTTCCCACGCCCTCCGGAGGGGCGCGGCCCCCGCACGACCTGCCCCAGGGGACAGGAGACCTCGGGACTTCTCTCAGGGAGCCAGGGAGCGGGGAGAGCCGAGCTGGGCCGGGATCTAAGGATCCCTCGTCTGCAGACTGGAAACGCTCAGCTGTCTGCCCCCACTTGGCTGTGATGGGGTGACAGTCCCCCGGCAGGTGTCCTTCCTTGAGGTCAGATCCCAGGTGGACCCATAGCCGTCTGCAGTGACTCCAAGGAAGGCAGTAAAAGCTCCATTACCTTCCAGGGATCGAAAGGGCCCTTCCTGTCTGCCTCAGACAGGTCGGCGACTAGAGACCATGAGGCTGGGCCGTGTGTGACCCCAGCCGGCCGCCCCCGTGACCCCCGCTGAGACACTGACCATCAACGCGGGCGCCACCAAAGTGGTGGCAGGGGTGCGGGGGTGCTGGCGGGAGGGCGCGCCGCAGGAAAGGGGGCTAAGGAGATGGACCCTTCCTTCCTGGGCTGTGGCTGCCATTACACGCGCTCGGGAGTCACACTTTTGCTCTGGACAAATTCCGGTTCCCTTTTCCTATCTTATTCTGACTTCCGCTAAGTTACTGCTAATACTCAGTTCCAATCAGTTCCCTTTTTTTTTCCAGTGGCCTGAAAGAGATTCTGTCAAATTTTTCTTTAACTGCCTCTAGTTTCAGCTTCACAAAGTCGCATAAAAGTATATCTAAGCGGAGGAAACGGTTATAAGTCTCACAGTAATTTTTGCTTCTCCGGTAAATGTGGTTGCTTGTGTTAAATTCATAATGAATGAGGTCGCCAAGCTGTGCCCTTCAGAGATGTTGCTGGGCGTCCTCTGGAGAAGGGGGACATGACGGACGGGTTGGCAAGGCTCCTCCTGAGCCCTGTTCACGGGGTTTACGGCACCAGCTCGTCCATCCTGCCTCCACAGAGCCACATAGTTTCCAGACTCTGTGCGCGTGTGGATAAGCCTCTGTGCTGCGTGCAGAGACACGTACAGATCCACAAACAGCAGACCCCAGGGTTTCATGAAGAATCAGCTTAAACACCAAAGAGCACATCTGTTGTCTCTTCCCGTAAATGTTTAGTGACAGAAAGCATTTTCCTGCAGCCTCGAGATGATTCTGTTTCCCTCCCCCTTCCGTGTCTCTTCCTGGGGAGGATGTGGACCGGCTGGTCACGCCGCCTCCTCCGTGCTGTGGTCAGCAGCTGCCAGAGAGCCCTGTTCTCAGGCGTTTCAGAAACCCATCCTACCCAAGCGGTCAATTCCTCAGCTCCGGAAACCGCAAGCGTCCCAGAAAGGCAGCGGTGTCCAAAATCTCATGTTCCCTTGAACGATACAGCCTTTGCGCTGCCGTCATTGGAAAGGACCGCGTGTCCTGCGCACACGGCACGGCCATCGGCGTGGTGTGCTGGAGGCCAGGGGCAGACACCGAGATGCCCCCTGACAGGCTTGGAGCCTGGTGCCGCCCCGGGCAGAGGAGGGGGGAGGCGATGGGGTTGCCGTCGGAGTGCCTCCGAGGAGACCCTCAGACCCCTCCTGTCATTGCAGCCTCTCCGGATGCCCTATTGCCGCAGCGGAGAAATTGGCAAAGGCCCAAGAAAAGCACCAGAGCTGTGACGTGTCCAAGTCCAACCAGGCCTCGGACCGAGTGCTAAGGTACCAGACACACGTTCGGGATCCGTCCACGGCCGTCGCCACGGGCCGGGCGCCCGGTGGCTCCACGAGGGGGTGGCTGTCCTCAGTGGGAGTGGAGGGGAGCCGGTGCGGCTAGAAGACGTCGCCGGGGTCGCCGGGGTCACGGCCCTCGCCTGCGGCTCCATCCGGGGCCTGTACGGGGGCAGGGCTCATCACCCCCGGGTCTCCCCGACCCCGTGTGACCTCTCGCACGGGAGAAGCAGACAGCGCTGCGTCTGGCTTCCTCTCTGGCCCTGACGCTTCACGAGTCTGTAAAGGCTGAAAGGGCGGCTTCGGGAGTTCATGAGGTGCCCCCAAATAGTTGTACCTCGGTTTGGAGGCGAGGGCACCGCTCCAGCCTGCGGGGTGGGCTTCGTGTTCTCGAGGACGTCGTGGGCAACAGCATCCCCTCCCCCGCGCGCAGAGAAGCCCCGTCCTCAGATGCTCCCGGCAGGCGGGCGGGGTGGTGCCATTATCCCCCCTTGAGGAGCGAGGAAACGGGGGCACAGAGGGGTGAGAGGCCCTCCCGGAAACCTCTCGGTCACAGGGGGCGAAGACGGGGACGCTGCAGACGTTGCCTGCTCGCCCCCCCGGGACAGTCAGGATGGTTATCGGGGGGCACGTGGAGGAGGAACGCTCTCTTCCCTCCGCGCTCGTTTCTGCGCGTTTCCTTCAAACCGCCACCCACGTGCAAACTGTGACGACCTCTGCGTACCCTGCCCGTTTAGCCAGGGTCACACCAGCAGCTTCCTGGTCTGCGTAAGAGTCCTACCTGTCATCCTAATAGCTGCTGGTACCCACTGGGGGAGGCGCCCCCTGTGCTGGGACTGGGTTCTGGCCCTGAGGCTCTTAGTGTGATTCCAACTTTACTATTAAAAGGAGAGCAGTACACACACACACACACACACACACACACACACACACACACACACAACTTTGCTTCTGTTAAGTTATTTCTTTGGGATCAATCACTTGGAAAAAACCACTAGGCAAACGATACGAACATTTCGTTGGTTTTTTCCTGTATTATTTCCCATCTTTCTAAAAGGAATTTACCACTGTCATTAAACTCCTTTTTATCTCGCAACAGAAAAGTTAAAATCTTTATAGAAAATGAGAACTATTTCACTAGGCAAAAATAAGAAAATAAAAGCCATCTATGATCCTACCATTTAGAGACAAACCCTCGATAAAGTCTGGGGCGCGTTCCTCTATAGCTGTTCGTGTGCGTGGGCGTTGCCGACCTAACCTGCCCCCAGGGTGTCTGTAAGCCACTCACCTTACAGGTGCTCTGACACCAAATACGTGACAGGCCCTCCCTGAGGACCCCTCAGCCCCCTCTCGGTGACTGGGAGCTTCACAAGCTCCCCGCCAGGCCCCCGGGCTGTGTGCATTCGAGAAGGAATAGTTATTAACCAAAGGAAAGTTTGAGCAAAGGGAGAGAGAGTTGAGGCTGAGGGCACTTCTGTTAATTGCCCTCCCCCACGGGGCCAGACCCCCGAGAGCTGGGAAGACCCCCGTGTTCACATCCTTCTGATGTGGGGCGGCCGCGAAGTGCCTACCGCCTGTCCTGGGATCAGGATCAAGCCTACTTGCCACCGAGGAGCTCCGCTGGCCGCTTGACGCGGACAGGCTACGTCTGAAATGGCAAAACGGCAGCTTGTTCGGACAGAGCCTCCGCTCTGATCCCGAGCCTGTACCTCACAGCCTGGGACCCTTTGTTCATGTCATGCAGCGGGAAACCGTCTGTCAGGCGACAACAGAACAGAAGAGCGTGGGCCAAGGCCTGCGCAGCTGCCAACTGCGCCCTCGGGCTGCCGAGCCTCGGGCTGCTTGGTGGGGGCGCAGCAGGGGGCCAGGCCCCGAGGGAAAGGAGGAGCCCTCCCACCCGCAGCCGCATGAGAGGCGCGGGGCTGGGCTCTGCAGCCCCCGAGCGCTCAGCTCAGGCACGGACGCCGGGCCGCGAGCCGGGTCTGGAGGAGCTGGTGTCCTTCCCATCCCCAGGGCCGCCTCCACGCAGGGGACGCTCACGCAAGGCGGTGAGACAGGAAGACAGGAAGGAAGGAAGAAAAAAATAATTTCAACCAACCGTTCAATTCCCTAAGGTTTTAAGAGTCTTTAGGCAGATCGTCTAACAGGACGCCAAGCCTCAGGGGAGGGCTCCGCGCCTGCCCGAGGCCGCAGCCGCTCTGCAGCCTCCCGGCTCCGGGCCTCCATCACCTGCTCCGTTTTGTCACCAAGCGTCCCCTCCCGATGCCTCTGTTCCTTGGCACGCTCCACGGGAGCTGCCCAAACTCCTGAAGGCTCGGGGGTCGTGCCTTCCCCGGCCCGAGTCCTTTGGCCTCGCCTGCTGGACGAGTGGACAAAGTCCCAATCTGGCCCCACCCAGCCTGTCTCCTGCTGCTCCCCCAGAGACGTTCCCCATTGTTCGACTTCCCTGGCGCGTCTCCTACACCACCCTGGAGCGTCACCTTGAGAAACGCCACCTTCCCCCTTAAAACCGAACGGAGTCTCACGGCCGGGAGCGTCCTCCGTTCCCCAGGATTCTCAGAAGCTCGGGCTCCTAAAACAAGATCACATTCCAGGTGACCTTTGAAGGCAAGGTCTACAGCTTCATTCATTTATGACCTGCCCCCCTCCCCACCCCGGGGCCTTGCCCATTGCCTGGCAAAATGCCTCAAATAATAGACGTTTAACTAACTGATCGTTACATCATTTGGGTGATTTGAGAAGTAAATAGGCTAAATTAATGAAATCAAAGTAAATGTGTTGGTAACTTGATAAAGTTGTTAACATGAGGGGAAGTTTTAGGTAAAAACTCTAAAGGAATCTCTGCACTACTTTCTGTAAATCTAAAATTATTTCACAAAAAGTTTAAACATTCTGCCTACGAGATAGATAGGTGGACACACAGAAGAAACAAGATAGGATATTAATGCATATGTAATCGAGAGTTCTTCCATTTAAATATTTTATTCCAAAGTATAGAACAATGAATGACTACCAGGTAACAATATCGAGAGTGCACGTTAATATTTGTCAAAATACATCGCTGCGTGTTCCGTTTCATCGTCCGGCAGGATATGTTTTTATCTAGCTTCATCTCCACGTCCTTAAGAGTATTGCTTTCATCTCCTCCTATTTCGTTAAGGGCGTTTCTTGTTAGCTCACTTCACCGTGTGTAACGCTTACCCTCTGCCACGCCTGCAAAAGAAAACGCACGGATGCGAGACTCTTTCCCACGTCCACATCTCATATCTTCATCGTAGCTCCCCAGATTCCGAAAAGAAAAAGAGAAAAGGGCAAAAGGTTAAGTATTTCATTTTCTGTTCTTTTTATTTCCTAAGTTGGCATCGAGGCAGACAGCTGATTTGAGGTTATATCACTACAGCACACCTGGTTTCTTCTCAGGAAAATAGAATCGGGGTTTTAGTGAGAGGTCTGGTTCCTTAACACCGCTAAGCAACAAGGTGCTCTGATTTTAAGACCAGCCGTGTCTCACGCGCGGCCATGAGAACGCCAGCTGTGCACTGTCTCTTTTTGCTTCCAGGCCCATGTGCTTCGTAAAGCAGCTCGAGATCCCTCACTACGGCTACAGAAACAGCGTCCCCACCACCACGCCTCGCTCCAACTTGGCCAAAGAGCTGGAGAAATATTCCAAGACCTCGTTTGAATACAACAGTTACGACAGCCATACTTATGGCAAGCGGGCCATAGCTCCCAAGGTGCAAACCAGGGATATATCCCCCAGAGGATACGATGGTAGGAGGTGCACCCTCTTATACATGAGCGTCACGCTTGCCGTTGCGAATGTTGTTATTGTGTGTACCCATTCCCCACAAACTCACGGAGCACGGGGCTCACTCGGTGGGCAGCAAGGAAAGCGCGCCGGCAGCCTAGGCGGCTTCCTTCAGCCCCAGGTGTGGGAGAGCAGGCCCTGGAGGAGGGAGGGCGACGCCCTTCCCCCACTATCCCCAGAGCAGAGCAACAGGCTGCTGGCAGGGCGTAGAGGCGGCCCGCCGTGGGCTCGTCTGCCTCATGCCGCCGCTGAGACGGTGTCCTCGTCTTTCCTAACCTCCTTTAATAGATGCCCCAACACAGACAAAACCAGGAGAGCCGGGGGTAGCTGCCCGGAGCTCCCGGATTCCCTGAGCAGCTCTGTGTCCCCTCCCTGTTCTCACGCCGGGATGCACGTCGCATCCATCTGGGGAGACTCTTTAAACTCTCGTGCCCAGGGCTGCACCCCAGACCAAGTAACTCGGACTCCCTGGAGGTACTCCCTGTGTGCGGCATTTTTTAAAAGTCGGCCGGTGAGGCTGACATGCGGCCAGGGCTGCGCAACTCCTGCGGGTCCCACCGGCCTCCTTCCAGCGGGCTCGGACCCAGGTGTGGGCCCTGGGGAGCCCCCCGTCCTGGCTTTGTAACCTTCTCCCTGGCCTCACCGGTAGCTGCCCCTACGAAAATAGAACCCGTGAAACAGATAAGCAGTGCGTGCTTCACAGGACAAGATCGTTTAGTTTAACTCACGCGTGTGTGAACCCACGAGTGGGGCGTAAACTCTAAACAGAGTAGTTCGCGTTCCATCACAGAGCTACCTTGGTAAGTAGTTGAAGCACAGAGGGGAAGGCTGCGTTTCTGTGATTTTACTTATTTATCTAACCACGCTTCTGCTTTAAATTCTAGGATGTATGGACTTAGCTGGCAGATTTTACCAGTGGGGAGGGGGTTGTGTGAGTTGGGTGATGCAGGACTCTCATCTTGGTGTTCCCCAGCAGAGGTGAGGAGAGAGGGTTTGAAAGATCTCGGAGCTGCTCTCTGAAAAAGATATTTAATTAAAATCACAGCACTCAAAAAAAAAAAAAAAAAAAAAAGATACATTTAAATTGAATGCTTGGGGAGTTCCAAAACCTTTTTACAATTCTACATTATTTTAGTCATTCTTTGCCTTAATAACAATTAATTTGTATGGTGAATGAAATGTCACATTTCTTTGCTGTATCTCAGATTGATTACCCTTGCATGTATCGATTCTAAATATATAGGAACAAAGATGGAAATGGGGAAAGGGAGCGGCTTAGGGTATAACAGAAAATCATGTGGGTTTTTTGTAATAACAATTTGCCAGTTTCAGGCTTTGTTATAACTTCATTCGTTTGATTGCAAACGAGGGACCAAAAGAATTTGAATCCACATATTTAAGGATCGTGCTTGTAGGGCTCCCAGTTCACCCCGACTTTGTGTAGCGATCCGACGGGCACTTTCGCCAGGTGGTCATTGCTGCGTACGTCTTGGCCCTGTCGTCCTGTGAGACCTGATTTCCTTCGGCCCATTGTTCTGGCCGGATCTGGGTGAAGCCGCGACCAGGAGGGCACGTGTCTGGTCACGGTGCGCTTCCTCAGCTCTTCCGTTTAGGAGCCATGTGATATTAGATACATTAATCTTCCTGGGCGGTGGTTTCCTCAAGAGTAGAGGTAGCGATCGTTCCCCGCGTGCGGGCCGCGTGCGGCTGCCTCGAAGCTCAGCAGACGAGGCTACAGAGGGGAACCCACGCGTCTTAACTATCACTGGCATCTGTTCTCCCCCCCGGAAGAAAACACCTGTTGTTGGAAATGGGCAGAGCCCTGCTCTTCGGGTGACCCGCAGATAAACAAGAACACAGAACAGAAACTCCAATGCTAGATCTTGGAGAAACTAAGAAAAAGGGAAAGTCAGCCTTTCCGACAATCTACTGAGAAGAAAACAGACAACTCCATTCCTCTTCCACGAGCTCCACAGTCGGAACAACAAGGGAGGTGCCCACTAAGGATGAGACGGGTAGGCTTCGGTTTCTCGGGGGGTGTGAGCTGGGGAGAGCCATCCCGGGCAACAGGCGGCGGCCACCACAGGGTGACCGGTGTCTGCAGTCACCCCCCCGGGGGGCTGTCCCCAAGGTTTGCCCCAGGTGCACAGTGAACTAGGCCATTGCTCCCGAAGACAAACAGTGAAGCGAGCCTCCTGTGGGCCCGGGGAGCATAAGGCCTGGGAGGGAGGAGCGGGGCCCGGCCGTGCACAGGGGCATAGAAAAGCAGGACCCTTGCCTCAGGCTCTGGACGCCATCCCTCAGCTTCCACCGGCTGTGCTCAGAAACACTCAGCCAACCTTGACTTGTCCGCCTGCATTCTTCCAGACTCTCAAGAGTTGCTGTCTGCCTGTCTCGTCTACCTGTCTATCCAGCTGTCTACAGATCCCTCCCTCCCTCCCTCCCTCCCTCCACGGCCCCACCTATCTATCCATCATCTCTCTCTTCTTTCTTTCTCTATAACAAGTTTCAAGGAACAGATTGTGGGTAAAGAGGAGACAGTGAAACACGCTGTCAGGCACAGTGAAGCAAGGCGTCCATTCTTCTGGAGGAATCAGCGTGAGCTTTACCAAAGTGGCAAATTTTAAACTTGGTCGTGAAGCTTGAGCGGAAATTACTAGAGGGCAGGAAACCCACAGGAGAGTGGGAGCTGCCAGCAGGCTGGTGAGGCTGACCTTCAGATGCATGAGAGGAGGGACAGGGTGAGCCTGAGGCGCCGTGGAGACAGCTCTGGGTCGCCTGCCGCGGGGAGGAGGACACCGACACCGTGCGCAGGAGGTGACGCCCAAGGGAAGCCGGGAGCCCCCGCCCCCGGGAGCCCCCCAGCCGGCATCTCTCCCGCCTCTCCCCCCATGTCTCTGTTTTATGGTGAGCTAAGAATGGCCCTTCCATTTTAAAACAGATGGAAAACAACAAAAGAAGGAGAATTAGAATCTCAGCGTTCAGAGCAGTTTCACTGGCGCAGGGCCATATCACCCGCATGGCCGGCGGCTGTTTCCCAGGCCGGCAGCCGGGTGTGCGGTCCCGGCAGAGCCCCCGTGGTCGCCAAGGCTCGACCGCTGCCAGGCCCTTCACAGAAAAATTTTCCGAGCGGGTCTAAGCCATCTCCGCTGTGTCTCTGGGCAATTTATCACCACCCTCAGGCTTTGTTTAAAACCTAGACGTTCCCAGCCCTGAATGGGCCCCTCTCACGAACCCCTCGGTTATTCCCAGCTTCTAAATTCTCCTGAGCTCAACACTCCTCGCTCATCTTTGAAGCCCCCTCTGCGCCTCCAAAGCCTCGTCTCTGCTATGCCCACCGCACCCACCGTTGGGCCAGGCCTCATCACCAGGCGGCCCGGGTTGGCCCTCCGGGGCCCCAGGACCCATCCTCTGGGCTGGGCCTCCCACCCTCCCCCACCTCCTGCCACCAGGCCAGCTTCTGCCGGGAATACCTGCCCTCCCACCCCCGTTCCCCTGCCCCCATGCTCTCCCACATTCACCTCTGCTTCCGGAAGCTTCTCGTACAGCCAGATCTCTCGGACAGACGCCCGCCCGCACTCAGCGGCCTCCCCCCAACCTCAGAGCTGCTTGCGCAGAATGAGGGGCGCAGGCGCCCCCCGAACCCCCCCGGCCGGCGCCAGCAGGGCCGGCAGGAGAGCGCAGAGAGCGCTCAGCCAGCGAGCGCGGGCGAGACCCAGCCAAGCACCCGGACTCTGATTAGACGCGAGAAGCCGCGCGAGCAAACTGCCTGCACAGGTCACCGAACAGGACGTTCTCACGACGAAGAGGCTTTTATCCCGCGTAGGACTCTGCATCTGTATCTCCGTTTCCTTACGGGAAGCACAGCCGTGGACCCACGTAAAGACTAGGAGTCGCTGCGACAAGTTACGCGGCGCGGACCCCCGAGTCCAACCAGGCCTAACGGGGCCAGGCCCCCCCGTCCGGTAGCGCAATTCCTCAGGACGAGCATCTCTGGGCCGTATTCGCTTTTGTCTGCTTTTCGTGGAAATTCAGATTGGAAGGACACAGTTCTCTATTCCCTACAGGAAATGTTATTTCAGAAGAAAGAGAGACGCACCCACTTAGTAAGACTCTTACAGGCAGAGTAGATTAATAAGGCGGAAGGTGGTGGTTTTGTTTTTCTCATTGGTCATATTTCATCACTATAAATCCCATGCCGTTTTTCTTTTTCCTGCACGAGAGGGCAGGGTACCTAAGGAGGTATCTCTCAGTGCAGTGTAAGGTCGGGAGGACCTCTGATGCTCTAAATGCAGGGCTGTCATTCTAAGGAAAGCAGTTCCATCGCATGAGTTCAGTAATGTGCTGGTGTCTGGAGGGACAGTAACACATTTTGTCTGCGGATTGACTGGAAAAAGTTTTGATTGAAAATAGCTCTGTGCGTGGAAAGAAAAAGAAGGTGCGTTTTGACTTTGTTAAAGGGTGGGGGGCTTCCTCAGTTCTGGGCAGGAGGTGTGGCAGGAGCAGCAATGGCCTTCCAGCCCCCCCCCCGCTCTGCGGCACCCCAGGGTGTCCACGCAGCAGCCCCGCGAACTGTGACTGGTCATAAAAATTACTGACACTAACGGTTTCGTAAATATCTTACAAACAGGTGATAATTATTAAAACCAAAGACCTTCATTACTCGGGAGACCTGAAGTATAGAGACTCATTTTCTTTTGGAACAAAGTAGTACATGATTGATGGCCCTTAGTGAAAGGATGCTTGTGAAATGAATGCCGTCCTCACTTTCCTCCTGGGTCGCGTGTGCTGACAGGCCCGCCAATAAATTGTCCACAGTTCCATCACCTGCTAAAATTCTGGACGAGTCCCATCAACTCAGAGTAATCCAGGAGAAGTAGAATCTTTTGATTTAAATGGTAATGTAGAGGCACTTTCCGGAACTTTGCTGCAATTTGCTGCGTAGACACACGTGTCCTGTTTACTTTGCTTTAGGAACTGAAATTCCTTCATTTCAAAACAAAACTCTTTCCTTATTTATGTGGACCAGATTTCTTGTACCGACCCAGTGTCTAGCCCTCACTAGGGGAAAAAAATCCCTCGTAAGTGTTAGATCATTTCTCCCACAGTTTTTATATTCCCATTTTTATAACAAAATTGTAAACGCTGTAAGGCCGCAAACTGTAGTCAGTTTGGAGAGTCTTGGGAGCTGTGGAGTGGCCTTGCTGCCCTGGTCGGTTTACAGAACCCAGTGGGCAGGTCCCCCTGCACACCGCCCCCGTCCCCCCGGTCTCTGCTCAGACGTGAGAGCCCCGTCTCCCCCACCGCTCTGGCTGCTGCTTTGCCGTGATGCTTTCATGGAGGAGAGAGGAGGGAAGGACAGACACACGGACAGGGTGAGGACTGGTCCTCAAGGCTCAGCTGACTCATTAGCAGAACAGAAGTAACTCCCTCAAGAGTTACTCTTCGCGTTGGGCGGGTTTGAGGGTGTGGAAGCGGCCTCCGGGTCCGTGCGAGGGGCAGCGACAAGGCGACAGCTTCCCTGAGGCCACCGTGTGCTCAGAGCATTGCCAAGCCCCGTCCTTGATGTCAGGAAAGCTCAGTCTTCCGTCCAAGGCCAAAAGGTATCAAGAGTGAAAGCTTAGCTCTTCTATCACTTGTATAGGAATAGGGTGCTTTGGGGCAGTTCTTGGTGGTGCTGTGATGACCAGCCGTGTTGTCTGTGAGGCTGTGGTCACTTCCAGACCATACCTGAGTGGGCAGGAAGGAGGCGCTGAGACACCTGTGCCGCACGAAAGGGCGGCTTGCCGGAGGGGTCCCGGTGCTGCAGAAGGGTCTCCGGGCTCCCCGCAGGCTCTCCCTCAAGAGCACTTCCTCCCTCTGCAGGGTCGGGTGAGCTGCTGAGCCCTAAGCAGAGGGCATCCTGTGGCTTTAACGACCAGGGCCCATCCTAATCAATCATCCAGCAATCATCTTCCCATCCTTGGGTCAAAGGAGGTCGTGAACAGCTCTAGAAACCACACTTGCTCTTGAGGGCCTGTTGGACTGTTGGCGAGGCTGGCTGTTCAGCAGGACCCGCGAAGCGAAGCTGGGGCGTGTGGAGGACGGTCGTTCCGCACGGAGGGCGGGGCTGCGGGCGGGTGGCACGCGGGCGTCTGCCTGTCCCTGAGGCCCTCCCTGACCGCCCGAGCATTTGCCTTGGCGTAGGTGAGTCCGCACGTGTGTGCGGTTCTCCCCCCATCGCTGGCCCTCCCCCCGGGTGGCTCTTCATTAGAATCACCCAGGGAAGGGGTTTCCGCCGTGGTCCCGCCTGCACCCCGACGGGAATGCCACTCCCCGAAGCGCAGGTGCCCGCAGGCCCGCAGAGGCCCTGCCTGCTCAGCTGGGTCGCCTGCACAGGGCTGTAGGCCCTCGCGGCCGGACGGGTCATCCGGTCTCCAGCGGGATGAGGGGTCTACAGGGCCCCCGTCACCCCGGCGAGCAGATGCGCGGCCATAAGGGGAGCCTCCCTCCGGCGGTGACCGGGCTGGTGCGGCCAGGCGCTCCCCACATCCCGGTGGCCGCTCCCCGCCCCGGAGCGCGCCCTTAATGGTTACGCAGTGGGCCCCCGGCCTCCCGCTTGAGAGCCACGTGCGCGCTTCCCGCTGGTCCCCAGCTCTGCCCGTCCAAGCATACCCCGTGTGAAAAAAGGAAAAGAGGGGGGAAAGCCAGACTTCCTTCGTTCGGGAATCAGCGGGTCGGCGGGCGCCGCGTCCCCCGGGTACCCGCGCGCCGGCGCGGGCGCCCAGGGCGGCGGGCGGCGCGGGCGGCTCTTCTGTTGCCGTGGCCCCGGGCGGGGGCCTCGAGTCATCCCCGTCCCCTGTCTCCCCAGCGAAGCGGTACTGCAAGGACGCCAGCCCTGGCAGCAGCGCCGCCAGCACCTACGCGCCCAGCAGCAGCAACCTGAGCTGCGGCGGCGGCGGCAGCAGCGCCAGCAGCACGTGCAGCAAGAGCAGCTTCGACTACACGCACGACATGGAGGCGGCGCACATGGCGGCCACGGCCATCCTCAACCTGTCCACGCGCTGCCGCGAGATGCCGCAGAACCTGTCCACCAAGCCGCAGGACCTGTGCGCCGCGCGGGTACGGCCCGCGGCGGGGCGGGGCCTCGGCGCGTCCCCACCTCCACCTCCCGGCCGCGCGGGGTCCCGGGGACGCACTTTCCAGACCAGGAGAATCGCCAGGTCTGTTAGATTAACGTGTCCGTTTGGGGCCCTCCTCTTTAGGACCCGGAGTCACTTCTGGAAACAGAAGGACACCACGCCCCCCTCCTGGCGGTTCCGAGAGCCGCCCAGAGAACAGGAAGCTCCAGGAGCCATGCGCCCTGGACCTTAAGCAGAGGAGGGGGGGCAGCGCCGCGGTCGGAGGAAACGCAGGACTGCTCCCTCCCGCCCAGCCCTGGGGAACAAAGAAAAAGTGCAGAAACCCCGTTCCCCACGGGTTCCCAGCCAGGCAATTACAGCCGGCTTCCATTAGTTCAAAACAGCACAGCTGCCAAAACGGTGAGCGATACTTAGGGCGGCTCCTCGTCAGTCAAGGGGCTCCGGGCAGGAGACGGGGCCGTGCGGCCGCCGCAGCGCGCACGGCTGCCCGGCGAGACCACTAGGGGGCCGGCGACGCAGGCGGCGCGGGCGCGTCGGGCTCCCGGGCCAGTGAGCGGGCACGCCGGCCCGCGCCTCCCCTCCAGAGCGCAGGGCCCCTCCGTCGCCTCGTGCCGCTGGGCCGCGCGCCTGAGCGCACAACACCGACCGTAGTTGTTAGCAATAAGTGTAATTTGTATGAGTGGAGAGAGGTCAGTAGTTTTATGCTTTGCAAATGCTTTCTTCTCTATTAGTATTTTTATTCCTAGGTTTTGGAGGAGTGTGCAGTTTCCGTGGAGATCAGGGCTGCTAAAATGCGAGGCTGGCACGGAGGAGATTCTGTTTAAGGGGGAAAAAGAGACAGTAACCCCTTCCAGTTTTTTTTCACTTTGTTAAATTTAAACTAAGACAGACAGAATTATAATCCAACACGATGAAGGCTAAGTTAGTACGAAAGCTGGAAACCAGGAGTGCACTTTGACAAGACGAATTCAGGCAGAATAACATATGCTATCATTTATCAAGGTAACAGCCCAAAGGATGGGGTTTTCACTCCAAGCATCTTCCCTCCGCTATTACATTCAGAGGAAAGAGCTGCTAGACATCTGAGTAGGCAGCAGGTTTCACGCCAGCTCTGAAATCAAATTGCTCAAGAGAGGGTAACTCTCTGGGGAAAAAAAAAAAAAAAAAAAAAATGGAGGATCGTCAGGGGTTTTGATTTTTCTTACTCTGTCCTCCATCTGCCCTTTCCTTCTCTCCCTCCTCCTGAGAGGCAGGCTTGAGGAATTCTTGATCTGTTTAAAGCATCGTAAACAACAACAACAACAACAAAAACACCCTGTACCTCCTCGTTGTTTCGAAAGCTGGTTAACTAAATTGCTGGTTTGCCGCACCGCAGGGCAGCAGGGCAGCCCGTGGTCACAGCAGCAGTGGGCGCTGGAGAGTGGCTGCACATCCTCCTGCTTAAAATGGAAAAGTCGCTCTCCGGCATAGGTTTTGCACTAGAAAGTAAATTTTATGTGGGGAGTTTGGTTTGGTTTGGTTTCCTACTCTATACCCAGAGCCTGTGCCTGATAGGACTCAGTAAATATTTGTCAAAAAAATGGAAAAAAAAAAAAAAAAGAAAGGAAATTCTAGTCCTCTCCTCCATTCTTCTAAATTCTTGTGTTTTCCTCCACTCCAAGTCTTGGAGTATTAGCGTCAGTGAAACTAAAGGGGACTTTTAAGTATATATACATTTTTAGGTATTTATGTATAATCTGTACACACACATACATTTCTGATCTCTTAAGAGGTCTTTGAACGGAATAGAATTGAAATTAGGCACATGTTTTCCTTCTGGCCAGGCTTATTTCTGAAAGCAGAAACGTACTAGGAAGAAAACATGTAGGTCTCTGATAGGTAAGTGATGGAGAGATGATAGATAGTCGATAAGAGACAAGAGAGCGAGAGACCGATGGCTGATTGGTAGATAACGGAGAGCCGGAAGCGTGCATACGCCTCTGCCAGCCAGCTTCCCCGCTGTGCGTGGCGTGGGGAGCAAGGCAGATGGGGGGCCCCGTGCGCTCGCCTTGGGCGCTTACGCGCGTGAGACTGCAGCGAGCGGTTCCCAGTTTGAAGTGTGTCCTGGCGGAAGGCAGGGCTGTGGTCTGGGGGAGGGACTCTCATGGTCCCTGTGTCCTCCTCTGTCCCGCAGAACCCTGACATGGAGGTGGATGAGAACGGGACCCTGGACCTGAGCATGAACAAGCAGCGGCCGCGAGAGGGCTGCTGCCCCATCCTGACGCCCCTGGAGCCCATGTCCCCCCAGCAGCAGGCGGCGATGAACAGCCGATGCTTCCCGCTGAGCGAGGGAGGCTGCTGGGAGCTGCCCGTGGACTACACCAAAATGAAGCCCCGGAGGGTAGATGAGGACGAGCCCAAAGAGATTACCGTACGTCCTGCTGCCCGACTGGCGCCCCTACCCCGTCCGCTCAGCACGTGACGTTGGCGCCGCTGAGGGCACATGCCCTCGGCACGCGCCTTAACAGAAAGTGTCTCTCTCTCCTCTTGAAAAATGACCTTTAGCCGAGTAGGGCCTAGAAGACATTTTTGGTTGACCCAGGAGAGATTTGGCACTAACGCTGATCAGAGTGAAACAAACCGTTGCCTCCTTGAAATGATGAATTTTATTTTCTAACGAGTGTGTTTTGTTGCAAACGGTTTCTGTAGGAAAATGTGTAAACAGCGTACTAGTTCATTTTTTCTGGGTGATCAGCTGATAGAATGCAGGGCTTTCCTTGCAGGTAGGGAATTATATATAATGAGACTCTTAAATACCTAAAATGATTAATTCTGTGCGGTTCATTAGCCGGCTCGTTGAAACAAAGGACGGGGATCTGTTCTCTAAGAAACCTAAAATACGCCGAAGAGCCTACCTACCCCAGCCTAGAACAAATCATCTTAGTACCGCCACCTAAATCTTTGTGGACTATAATATTACCAAAACACCTATGTCAAGAACATATGTTTGAAGTAGTTACAATTTTCAAATTCAGGTCATTAAAATAGTTATCCTTTAGGCTAAGAAAATAAATGAAAAAAATGTTCTTTATTAGACTGACTTTTCCTCCAGTGTTCAACTCTGAAAATTAGGACGTCTTCTTTATTCTCTGAAAAATGAAAATTCTTTTTGAACACGATAGGGAGACCACCATCCAAGCAATAGCATCTTACAGCAACAGGGAGGTGGAGAAAAGGGAAACATTAGCTATTTGTAGGAATTGGCAGGGAAGGCACCTGTTTACAAGGCCATTACGTCAAAAGCTTATTATGCTTATTCTTCAAACTGATTTAAGGATCCAGGCACCTTAAAGGAGAATAGAATCTGAGTGGCAAGCTAAATTCCAAAGTATTTTTTTTTCTCCTACGGTGTTAAATCGCTACTACCAAATAAGGCATGGTAGTAGAATCTTCGAATTTATTTTAATTAAAATGAAGCCCCCATAAAAGGACAGCAGTATTTCCATCGTAAGGTGTCACACAAGTGAAAGCCCTTGTACTCAAGAAACACGTTTGCTGAACATCGCCACCTGTAGGAACTTCTAGGTTACTGCAAGGGCCCCGATTAGCCAAAGTACGTACATTCTATTTAAAAAAAAAAAAAAAAAAAAAAATAGTGTTGGCCTAAGAGTATTCTAAAATCACAGCGTCAGTCTAAACTGGTCTCCCCTTGCCCTGGGACTTAAAGCACAGACAATATTTCTGTAGTGTAGAATACTTACCAAAGAGTGTTAGAAGCCCCGGTCTAAAATATCTTTGGGTACAATGCTTAAGCTCTGCCCGGTGACGTTGGATAAAGTGCCGTAGGTCTTAAACCCAGGTGGGCAAGGTCCACCGAGCAGCCTCTCTGGCTGCCAGGCCGCTTATCTGTCCCTCCTGTCGGTACAGCTTCAGGAATTTGAATTTGCCCACTGACAGGTTACCCTAATTTTAGGAATTTAGAGCAAGTGATGAGAAATTAAAGTCCCCCAAAGAGAGAGAGACTCTTTGAACGAAGTTGGGTTTGCATCCTCGGGATGAGGGTGCGTCGTGACTCTAAGGGTGAGGCTGGGAGAGCTGGACAGTGCGGGGCAGCCGTCCCCCCGGGAGACACGCAGCCTCCGGTCTGTGTATCCCGCCGTCATCGGCGTGGCCCTGAAGCTGTGTTTTGCCCGCAGCCGGAAGACTTGGATCCCTTCCAGGAGGCTCTAGAAGAAAGAAGGTACCCGGGGGAGGTGACCATCCCGAGCCCCAAGCCCAAGTACCCCCAGTGCAAGGAGAGCAAGAAGGACTTGATAACGTAAGCATGACGTGAGGTGAAATGATCACTCTTCTGAACCTTCCCTTTCTTTGGCTTATCTTTAAACCGGGTCTGTATATGCCTTGCCGTCTGAGCATGCGACATGCGCAGCGTACAAATGTCCCCAACTGCCAGTCGGGTAGAGCGAGAGGCCAGCCGTGGACGCGCTTGTTCTGAGCGATGCTCTGTGCTATGGAGACATCATTTCCATGTAATCCCGTGCATTTTGCAGCTTTTCTTCAGGGCGCTTAAATCCCTGTGCAGACATTGCAGCTAAACTGGAAACAATGAAGCTTTTTTCAAGTTTTTTTTTTTTGAAACATACTTACTATTTTGGCTGTTTTTGTTTTTGTTTGGTGGCAGATGTCCAACACCAAGGTGTGATGGGAGTGGTCATGTGACTGGTAATTACGCCTCACATAGAAGGTGTGCCTTCATTTTTCTCATGGTGGATTCTGTCTTTTCAATTTATTGTTTTCAGCTTACCTCAACAATGCTGTCCAAGTACAAACGTTGAATTATGTGTCACCCCTTTAAGTGCTATGTGTTGACCTTCAAAAGCATGCTAATCGACGTGTTGTATAATGTCTTTTAGTTTGAAACACACTACCTAAATCTGGAAAACGACTTACAAACATTGAGACCAAAGAGCACAAAGATTGGAATCTTACTTTTTAAAGTTTCTGGAAAGACACGTTTCCTTCAATTTCTACGTAAACGTGAACTAGTCAATCATACCAACAAAATTCAGTATACAGCACTTGCCCCATCGCTTTTCTGCATTCAACTTTTTCATTTCCGTTTGATGTCGTGTTTGTTCGGGAACGAAAGCCGGGCCTCGGGGCCACTCACCTGACTGTTCCGCCCTGTCTTACAGTCTGTCGGGCTGCCCGCTGGCTGACAAAAGCATTCGAAGTATGCTGGCCACCAGCTCACAAGAACTCAAGTAAGATTTAACGAAAATCTTTCTCTTTCTAAAATCTATTCACTTGGTAGTAACAAAAAGGACGTGTCGTTTGAAAAGAAAAAAAATGTCTTTAAAAAGCCACCCGTGTGCGTCAGCGCCTCAGTTCAGCACACGTGAGGGGTCTTCTCTGGACAAGCCACCTGCCTGTTCCCTCTCATTTACCTCCAGCGTCTTCGTATCGTATCCTTCTTCGATCTTGGATTTTCTAAAGCATAGGTACTTTCTCTCCAGATATGCATGCACGTGGAAGGGAAGGTTTACAGAGTTTCTCCAACTTTTAGGAACTGATTGATTGTAATGTAAAAAGTCAAAAATTGATTTCTTAAAAGTCAGTAGTTAATATGATCACTTTAAAAATGGATATTTAGATAGCACGAATGACAAAAACCCACCATGACCGTAGCTAATTCCTTCAGTATACTGTGGTTATAGCTATTGAGAGTCCTTAGGGCACGGATAACTCACAGTTAACTAAGGCTTTTACCAGCGCACAGACAACACGGCCCTCTCTCTCCTCTGAGCCTGTAATTTTCTCTGTCTTCTCAGCATGAATCTGGCCAGCTACATTTACACCACCAGACTAAGGGTTTTCTTCTTTGTGTGTGTGTGTGTGTGTGTGTGTGTGTATACACACACACACACACACACACACACACACACACACACACACACACACATGCACATATATACATCCATATTCAGTTACCAGACAGGTTTTGGAAGAAGTCAGTCCAAGCCATAGACAGCAGATTAAGACCTTTGGTCATCTAGTTAGAATGGATATCCAGGTGTCTGTAAGAAGGGCAAGGCTTGAACATTCCACTGCATAGTGAAACCAAGATTCCCAAATAACTGTCTTTAATCACCTGGCCTGTGTTACAAAAATCAGCACGTCAAATTGCGCGGCTTCCGCTTTGTTTGGAAATGGCTTTATCTCCGATGCAGAGAAGAGTCTGTTTTCAGACTCTGCCGGATCCCTTTCCCAAGGACCCCACCCCGCGCCGCCCGCACTCCCTCGAGACGGACCAGGGCATCCGCCGAGTGCGGGTTCTGTTTCACACCGTGTCGTTGTTTACAGGATCCCTGTCCAGGGCCCTAGCGCCATAGATCACCTGCTCATGTTCAGTGACCTAATGAACTAGCCCTTCCGGCACGAGACCCTGGGAGTTCTCTTCGTGGCGTGTGAACACCAGGAGGTCGTCCTCTTACTTAACAGCCGTAAAGTCTGTAGCCGTCCTCGCGCTGCCTGGCGGACAAATAGCTCTTAGAACCTCAAATGGACAGAATTAGCAAGAACCACCCAGGCCGCTGTGTTAAGGCCTCCTTTTTCCATGGCTTGAAACCGTAGTCCCCTCACGATCCAAACGAGGTTAACTGCGCTTGGAACTTGGCTGACGTCAGAACATGGCCACTTCCCTTTGACTCTCTTGACGAGGAATGCGTTGCCATCTCCAGTCCCAACAGGCCCGCTGTAAACGGGGAAACGGCCCGTGGACAACTTGTATCTGGCGTGGCTTCTCCTTGGTCTCCAGACCCCAGAGACCAGAGTAGGCTTCTGATGGGGCTGGTTCTCATGGCTTTGCACCCTCCGACTTTGGGCTTGGAAGGTTGTGTTGATCTGAAGTCCCAGGCAAACCTGCTTCTCCTCCGGGGTTGGCACTTTCTTCTTCTCGTGTCTTCCCGGAAGATGGTGTGATGGTCCGTACCATCTGCACCTTCAGAGTGGGGTGTCCGGGTGCCTTTCACATCCTCCTGGGCGGCGGCGGGCCGTCTGTTCCTCCCTCCCTCCCTGCCTCCTCCTGGGGCTGGGGGTGGGAGGCGAGTATCTTCCAGAGGGCGATGGCTTCTCCTGATTTACGCTGATCTAAAGGCCACGGTCACCTGCAACTTGTCTTTGCAGCAAGTGAATCCCACCTCGATTGACCCTTTTGCTGGGAAATCCAAACTTGACGAATTTTCTGAAATGATTTGTTTTTAAGAATGGATCTTCAAAACTAGGGATTTCACTTACATGTCTACTATAAATAGTCTGATATTTAAATGACCATTTTTTACTTGACGATAAGTCTTTCTCAACTGAGGGAACCATATATTTTAATGTGGTTTTTTTTTTTTTTTCCTTTAATCTTTTAATTGATGACGGCTTTTTCATTCGGGTCACAAAGGCTTTCCTGTGCACAGGAGCAGAGATGAATCCCTTTAGGATCTGCAACTGCTTTCTCTAGAATAATTCATGCATGTGCCCTTTTCAATAGCTTACTCTTTACATATGTATTTTAAAAGCTTTGGTCAATTTCCGCTGCACAGCCTCTTGCCTGATTGAGAGAGTCCTTGTGCGATGCAGTGATCTCCACTTCTTCATAGAGACACCTTAGGAAGTGGGTCCCAGTTGCCTCAAAAATGTTTCTCACTTCTGCATCAGCTAAGAAATAGGACCTCCTGGGAAGGTTCCTCTTGTCACTTCTTATGTTGAATTTTGTTAGTTGGCCGTTAACAGGACATTCTTGATCTCAGACAGACGAGTTTTGCCAGATACACTCTGGGTCTTGGGTCCTCCATCCTCTTAAACTTCCTGAGATAAGACCTTGCTCCATTCTCATCCAGAACAGCACATGTGGGATGGTCTTAAAAAGAAGCCGATCGTGTTGTCGAATTATGTACAATATGTAAACTGAACCTGTATTAAAACGTAATGTGTTCGTGAATATCATTCAGTCTCTGCAACTATTGCTTTCTTGTCCCTGGTCCGTCTGGCATAGAAAACAGGTTGGTGGCTGGGTCAGAGGCAGGCGACAGCACTGGTGGAGGGAGCCCCAGAGGCAGGCGAGGGGACCCGAGACGGCTGCAACCCGGGGCCCCGAGACTAGCAGACGCTCTCAGGCTGATGCTTGTGATCCTACATAGATGCCCGGGAGTAGCCGCCCCCCTTAGAGGACTCCTGACAGTGACGTTCATTGAGACCCCAGGCCAGGAAAAAAAAAAAAAAAAAAAAAAAAGAATGGAATTGTCCAAATGAATGTGATTTCTTTGGTGAGGACTCTGCCTAACATGAGGAAAGTTTCTTCTCTCAAAGTTCCATTGGCTAAGATCCCCTGAAAGTAGCAACTTGAAAGAACTTGCAAATCACATCACATCATCCTCAGCCTTTTTTTTTTTTTTTTTTTTTTTAAGAAACCACATCCTCCCAGCCAGAAATTCTTTTTCCTACTTCCAGATGCGAGATCAGCACAGACACGGGCATGATGTAGGTGTTTTAGCCACCTCCATGACTGGTTTAAACCGATTAAAAACTGACTTAAATCAGAGGCAATTAGCTCTAAAAACAGGCCCCCAAATTGGCTTCCATTTATACTCAGTTGGCCACATTTAGAGTCTCCCTTGTTATTCCTGTCTTTGTCTTATAGAACCAGAATCCCTGTGGTTAATGAGGGTCCTTGCAGGAGAAGGAATTAATTGTCTGTCCCTGGTTCTCTTTACTTCTTCACCTTTGATTTAATCCTCGTGGGGTGGGTGGAGTCCTCCTTTGGGTTCTCTGACATTTAAATAGTTCTCAT
The DNA here is from genome assembly GCF_026419965.1 of Kogia breviceps. Lineage (NCBI taxonomy): Eukaryota > Metazoa > Chordata > Mammalia > Artiodactyla > Physeteridae > Kogia > Kogia breviceps. The sequence goes on from NC_081320.1 coordinate 102,451,653, forward strand.
GTGTTCTGTCTTTCCGAGACATGTCTCCTAGGTATTTTTCACCTTAGACATAGAGGAATTTTAACCACATACTCAAAAAAAAAAAAAAAAAAAAAAAACCCTTGTTTAAAACCTGGTTACATTTATTTAAATCAAAGAATTAAAATTTTGAACTTAGGCCAAGATATGACTTTTCTCTAAGGGCTCCTTCTTTCTAGAATTTCCGCGGGCTCATTCCTTCAGCCATGCATGTCGCGCTGGCCGTGGGAGGATTATTTACCAGAGGGTCTGATAGAGCCTCAGTCTGCCGACAGCTTCCACTCTTTGGGGTGCAGGAAGTTCACGCACTTTCACTGCATGCCAGGTTCTGAGGACTAATCCTCCTTTCTCCCATCTTCTGCCTTCCCGGTTCACAGTAGTAAATCCAGGGGACTTTGTGAATTACAAGCGCCGTGGACTGAGCGCTGTGGCCTTCACAGAGGACGTGTCTCCGCGTGGAAGGATGTGTGGACCCCTCTGTACAGTTAACTCCTTACGGCAGAAGTTATCCTGAGGTTCTGGCCCTCACGTTGGGGGAGGCATGTGATACGTGATCTTTCACTTGAAGGAGTACCCCTCAGACGCCCTCCTTTCAGTTAGAAAATCATTTTATTCTGCAGCAGCAGGGCCGCCTGAGCACGCCTAGTGCATACGTGTGAGCGTCTGTGGGGAGGAAGGGTGCCAGCCTCGGGCATCTGGGGCGCATGTAACACCATAGACACGACCTGCTGGGACCCGGTGAGCAACGCACACCTGAGATTTAGCCGAGGCTTGGAGCCTTCTCTGCGCTCCTGGCCCTTGAGAAGGTCGAGGGCTTGGACCCATCTCTCAGATGTGGAAACTGAGTCCGGGCAGTTGGGCAGTTCAGTCAGTAAGTGGCCGCCACCACACTTGGCCCAAGCGCCTTTTCCACGTCTCGTGCTACCGTTTCAAAATTAGTATCCCCTTAGGGGTGTTGGTTTTCAATGGAGAATTAAAGGTTTATGCTTAACTACATAAAAATACAAATCCTGAGTTTCTTTCTCTGAAGCTTTTAGCTTTAGGTCTCATGCAGTGTTTTCTCATAACCCACACGGGGGACCTACCCGGGGACTGGGTCCTGTGAAGCTAAACTTCCAGGTGGGACATGACCAGCAGTCGTGGAAAACTCTTCACAGGGGTTTTGTCATCCCCAGGAAGAACCTCGTCGCACAATTTCTGTTTCAACATCTGGAAAATGTTGATAAAGTTTGCGCTGCGGCATTGTTCTAAAAATACCCTAAGAAATACAGCTTGCGGCAGATAGATCTTCATTGAACCATGAGTAGGGTCAATTTAAAATAAGTCCCATGTAGGAAATTTAGGGGAGCACAATATAGGAAAACTTCTACAAGAAGGATGTTTCAGGATGACTCCAGTTATACACACACACACACACACACACACACACACACACACACACACCACACACACACACACACCGCACACGCTCACACACAGTCACACAGTGACACATGCACACACAATCACATACACACCCACTCACACACATGCTGACACACTCACACTCATATACACTCACGCACACGCACTCACACTCCCATGAATGAATGCACAAACATATAGTGAATAAAGCAATGCCGCGTGGCTCAGGCCTGGGTTTGCTGAGTTTCTTATTAAGGGAGGGTTCGGGGGGAGAGCCTGGGTTCTCCTCTCTGTTTCTGGAACAGGCGGACTTAGCCACGTCGCGGCATAGGGCCCACCTCCCTGGATGCTGGCCCAGCTGCCAAGTGTCATTGGGTTGTTGGCTGTTGTAACTGGATCCGCCAGAAATCTCCCTTCCTGCTTCTTCTCTTTCTAATAGCCGACTTTAGACTCGCGTTACTTGAGTCCCTTCTCTTAATATTTATTTATCTGGTTGCGCCGGGTCTTAGTTGCCGCAGGCGTGCTCCTTAGTTGCGACTCCAGGGCTCCTTCGCTGAGGCTTGCGGACCCCTTACTTGTGGCATGGGAACTCTTAGTTGGGGCATGTGGGATCTAGTTCCCTGACCAGGGATCAAACCCGGACCCCCTGCATTGGGAGCGTGGGGTCTTAACCACTGCGCCACCAGGGAAGTCCCAGAGCCAGATTATTAAGGGAGAGTTCCAGGGGTTTGAGTCTGGGGTTATGTTTTAATCACCTTTAACCACATTCACATGCAAATCAACCAAAAACAAAACAAAGCCAAAAAAAAAAAAAGAAAAACGTTGATATTTAATTTATTTTATAAAGGGATCTGTGCTTTACAAAAGCATCTGTAGAGTTCTCTGGCAGTATTTGAATGCAGGCTAGGTGTGTTTCTCTTTGGTTTGTTTCTTCTCCAGCATCTTCCAGGTGTGGGTGCAGGTTATGAGGAAGTTTGCAGGGTGAAAAACCAGACTTCGGTCATCAGAGAAACGCACGGGTGTAGGAGGGAGGTTGACTAATCAAGACACAGCTTTGTGTCAATAAACTCTTTGCGCAAAACAAAACGCAGAGACCGGCCTCTGCCGTCAGAGGGGGCCGAGTCCTCGTCTGTGAAGTGGGAGACTCCCGGTACCCGGCTCGCTGTAGACGGTCAGTGAGTGTCATCATCGCCACGGCAACACACACAAGTCCCACAGCTCGTGTTAAACTGCTGGGTTTTGAGGCAACATTAAGCAGAGTTCAAAGGAGGGAAATGTGAGCGTTAGTTTAACGTTTACTTAATGACTTGTGTGACCTCCCTGAAATAAGGCGGACTTTAATTCACTCCAAAATCTTCTGAGCCTCTGGCTTTGGAGGACTTTATAGCAAGTCCTTTAATTTAGAAAGAAAAATAAAGAGAAGAAAGACACCACAGCAGTTACATCCGTTGGAACCCCGGGGCTGGGCGGGGATTGCAGAAAGGGGTGCCTGGGCGCCGGGCTCTCCCTGCCGTGCTTCTGCAGCGCCTGTGCGTGTGTGTGTGCACGTGTGCGTGTGTGCACGTGTGCGTGAGGGTCTGCAGGTGTGCACGTGTTCATCTGCGGGCCAGCACAGGTGTTCTCCCGTCTGCTTGTCGCCATCAGCGTGTGGGCGGCATTCTGCTGCCCCGGGAATCATTTCCGCCCCTCCGTGCTCACATCCCCTCCGTAAAGAGGGACGTTCTGCAAAGCCCCTGAGCTTCGAGTCGGAAGCAGAAACCGGGAGAGGGCACCTCCCGGGAAACCATAAACGGCGCTGTTTCATTCTTCCGTTTTAAACACCTGTAATCCGCACCCAGAGATAAGACACCCTTTCTGCCCTCAAGGCCCCGTGGCCCGTCCCGTGCAGGGCATCCTGGGAGGCGGCCCGGCGGGGCTGGGGGGCGGCTGGGGGGCGGCTGGGGAGCGGAGGTCGTGGGCCGCGGCCCGAGCTCAGCTGGTGCAGGCGCGCAGCCGGCGGGCGCACCGAGGCCGGGGGGAGGCGGCGCGGAGGCCGTGCGGTCGGGGCCGCGCAGGCGCAGGCGAGGGGCCGGGGTGGGGGCGGAAGCCGAGGGGAGCCAGCCGTCCGGGCCGAAGCAGGGCTCACTGCAGGCGGCGTTCTGTCGTACCGAGCACCGCCCCGCGGGAAGGTGCCTTGCCTTGGCCCCCTGCGCTCTTAGGGATCCCCTTCTCTCCCCAGAATGAGGGATTTGCTGGCGGGCCCACAGGCTGCCCTAAAGTCTGGGCCTCGTCGGCTCGGAGAAACTGCATTTTTAAGCTGTTCGTGGGCGCCTCGCCATCCATTTTCATGGCAACTAAATGAGACACATGATGAATGTGGACCAGCTCCCCGATCCACTACCGGCCGAGTCACAAACTAATCGAAGTCTTGTGTGACAGCTCTGCAGATCCGGGCCATCCTCCTTAGGGCTCCTGGTCGACGGGTTCCCCTGCAGCAACCCCTGCTCCCCGGCCCTGGAGAGGCGGCCGCCTTTTTCGTTAACTCACGTGTGGATTCAGCTGGCGTCCGTGTTTCACTTCACCGTCAACCTGCCTTACTTGCTGTCTTCTGGGCTAAACCAATCTCTCCTGTCACCCGAACGGCCCATACACTGGCCATTGAAAGACCAGCTGGCAGTGGCCGCTGCGTCTGGCCTGAGAGGCAGGAGCCCAAGCCCTCCCGGGGATGGGGCCGAATTTCTAACTTGAAGGTGGCCTTGAGATTTTCATGTTTGTTATTGTGACAAACTTGGGGAAGGTCTTTTTTTTTTTTTTTTTTTTTTTTTTTTTTTTTTTTTGCGGTACGCGGGCCTCTCACTGTTGTGGCCTCTCCCGTTGCGGAGCACAGGCTCCGGACGCGCAGGCCTAGCGGCCACGGCTCACGGGCCCAGCTGCTCCGCGGCATGTGGGATCTTCCCGGACCAGGGCACGAACCCGTGACCCCTGCATCGGCAGGCGGATTCTCAACCACTGCGCCACCAGGGAAGCCCGGGGGAAGGTCTTAAATCCAGAACAAGGCCATGAAAAAGACCTTCCGTACGAAATATTTCTTAGCATTCCATTCCTCCGTTCTGAAACGGTGAAATTTTAATACAGACACCAGACAGTACTGAATGATACTATTTCTAAATAAATAGAACACAATTGGTCATCTAATCCAAGCTAAAATAATCCACCTAATACACACTATTTGAAAATGACTCTGAATAAATTTATTTTTTAACTGCAAAATTACTTTTCTTTATACAGTTAAGAATATAAAACATACAGCATATTCGGTGCATGTGAACGGAAGGAAAAAAATATTTTCCTTACGATTTTCAATACTGCCGTTTTAAAGGTATTTTAAATGTATGTACATATGTATTTAAACATGCTGTATGTCAATGTGTAAACACACACGTACGTTTAATACATGTATTTTGTTGCCTGTGTTGTCAGGCCAGGATTCAAAGCCAGACACATGGCCCTTCGTAAAACATGTTGAATTGGCTGAGTCTTCTCCAAACATTACATCTAGTTGAGTTTGGCCTTTCCTAGTTACTGGGAATCTGGTCCCATTTTCATTTCATTCTGGGCTCCTCTGGGGCGATTCTGACAAATGGCCTTCCTTCAAGCTCAGCAGCTGGTCACCACCCCAGCCCTGAGCTACAGGAGAAGCTGCTTCTGTGAAGGAAATGAAGGTCTGACCAGTCAGGAGCAGGTTACGTTGGCCTTTAATTGTAAATTTGAGGTTTTATTCCCGTAAACACTTCACTAATTTATAGTTTCCCTGGAGCAAAATGAGCGAAACTGGAAACAAAGTAGATGCTCCCTTTGGGAAATTATCAGCAAGGATTTTGGAGGGCATTTTTTCCTAGCAATTTCAGGAAAGAGAGCCATCCTCTTCGGCTTTCTTTCTTGATTGGAAAGACCGGCTCTGAGCGGGTGAAGGGGGCGTTTGACGGGCCGGGGAGGGCCGGGGAGCCGAGATGCTCGAAGGGAGAGATTCCCACCTGTCTGTGCATTTGCCCCGTGTGTGTATGTAACGTATTTGTGGATCTGTCCCTAAACATGATCCCTGATCTTCCGGGGGCCACAATTCAAGGAAAATCACATCCCTTCTCTTCTAGTCTCTCTTTTTTGCATTTTTACAAAGAGAGACATGTTCCAGACACCTGTGGATTCTGCGTAGTTGTCTCCAGGGGGTCCAGGTGCTTAATCCTGTTCTCTGTCCACAATAATCCTGCTACCTTCAAAGAGAATTAGAGAATATTGTGATAGTAGAGAGAGATGAGAACTCCCACTCTTACCTGACCTTTTTAAGGAAAAAAAAAATGAAGTGCAAATACTTTCTTAATAATCAAAATGAAAATGTGATCTGGCTTTACAAAACGACTTTCTACACTTACACGACCGTCCAGCAGAACTTTCTGGGGTGATGGGGATGTCCAGGAGGGCAGCCTCAGACACACGTGGCTCCTGGGCGTGTGAGGCCACTGGGGCCGAGGAACGCGTTTCTAATTGCACCTCGTTTTATTAACTCAGATTTAAATAGCCGCACTGTCAAGCGGACATCCTTAGTGGACAGTGCCACATAGAACCTTAGACTTCATGGATACTTTTCGTCATATATAGTTTTACTGCATTTTAATACACATTCAGGAATATTTTAGTCCTACAACTGAAAAGTTTATGATTTTTTTAGCGTCTGTGTCCTCGACGTTTCTGTTATATTATTAAGCCATTGACAGGTAGGTTAGCCCTTTTATATTTACACGCTGTCCTCTTTTTAATTTAATGCCATTTATAGACAGATTAAAACTCAATACTATATAAGCTTACAGTGTGCTTTCAGAATCGAATATTTGCACGTTACACCAAAACCTCATTGTTTTGGACCATTCGGGCAGTATTCCATACAAGGTAGTGGAGAGGCTCTGTTAACGTTATTTTTAAAATATGTTTGACTTTATTACTTTCCAACTTGTACAGCAATTCAAATCTAGTTAACCAGGTGTCACCAAAGAGAGCTCCTTAGGCCCCCTAAGGACTAAATAAGCCTGGCTTATAATCAGCATATGCATTATTAATACTCGGGGCATCAAAGTTGTTAGAAGCTTGCTCTCCATTAGTAGCTGGAATACTCCTCTTTCAAGCTGGCTTATGCCCTTAATTAGCCTACCTGTGGGGAAAGCGGCTCCGCGGAAGTGACCTTCAGCCCCTCCCCATCCCAATTACCATTAGCAGCTGGATCCTGAGGAAGCCACCACAATGTACGGTGCACGGTCTGGGGCTCAAATTGGTGGCTTGTTTTAGCTCGCTTTCAACCCCAGGCCCACAGAGAGCAGCCCCATCTTGGCCTCCGCGGGACAGGGCCACGCGCCTCCCTGCTCCGCGCCCCGCCACGGGCACGTGCGTAGCGGCTTCGCCTCCTCTCTGCGCCTGTCCTCCTGTGGTCAGGTAGTGGTGGCGCTTTACTGCACGCCTGCCTTCTGCTGAGATGACATACACCGTGATGTGCCATCGCCCGTCGCCGGCACGTGTAAGGGGGCTCTTGGCGAAGAGGGGGAGAGTGTGATTTTAACAAGACCGGGACATTTTTAAATGACATTTTTGGAAACAAAGCTACTATAAGCTCCAAAAATTGAGAAAGTGGGGGAAGAAAAATTATGTATGATCTCATCTCTCTGATAAATATTACTTATTATTATATTATTAATCACATCCCTTGAGGATCTTGAAGCCTGCTCCTTTGTGTACTGTGTAGGTTATGGAATCTTTAATAGGTGCATAACATTCCTGGGGTGGGAGGGGATGTTTCTGTAGCTTCCCTCTTGACCTGGAACGAGGAGCGAACACGGACCCGAGCCCCAGGAACGCGGGCGGCTGGCGCGTGCACGGTCCCCCGGGGCCTCGGCCCCGTGAGCCGACAAGGGCATCTCGGCACAGTTAGGATCTCGGGTGGATCACAGACGGCACGGGACGGCAGCCTGGGAACTGAGGTGATGAGCTCTGCACGTATACGGCTCGCTTTACAGACCCGACAGCTCCCGTAGCTGAGCCTGAAACAAGGACGACAGGCTAAGGGCGTGTGTTCTTCCCGGGGTCTGCGTGTAAACCCCTGCGTGGGGGGAAACAGCAGGAGCACGGCCGCCGCATGCTGGCAGGGACACCTGGAGGTCCGAGGAGGGCCAGCCAGGGGAAGGTTCCAGAACGTGAAGCAGAGCGTCAGGGGTCAGATCCCGTCAGGCCTGCAGGACCCGGCAGGACTCTGACCTGCACCCTGAGGAGGCTGGGTGTCGGCACAGCAGAGACATCGCCGGACATCTTCCACTCACCGCTCCAGCTCCTGCCAAGAGGACGGCTTGCGAGGAGGTCAGGAAGGCCCATTGGGAGGCCTTGGCGACCGTCCGGGTTGGAGAGGACCCCACAGGCGAGGTCAGGAGCAAAGCCGGCTGCAGGGGCGGTCACGATCTGGGGGTTCCGCCAGAGGAACGTGATGTGGCGTGAGAGTGAGAGCGTGAGTGCCACCCAAAGGTGCCCCCGGCACCTGCACTTTCCGAAAACAGGAGGAGCCTGCGGGAATCGGGGGGCGGGGGGAGTGGGCCAGGCCCTCGAGGGTTGGGTGTCCTAGGCGGTCGGGAGAGGGTCGTGTGAGCACCCGCAGAGTTCGGGAGAGACGGGGGCTGGAAACCTGGACGTGGAGGGCGTCAGCTTAGGCGGGGCGCTTGGAGCTGCTCAACTGGAAGAAAGAATCACCAGCAGTGAGTGTCGGCGGAGAAGACAAGGACCAGGACCCCAGCCCAGCCTCGGGGTCTCCTGTTCTAACGCAGCGGGTGGAGCCCCAGGGTAACCTGACCACTTCCTGGAAACCGAAATTATCACAAAACTTCCAAGTCCCGTCACAAACAAGTTCCTTCCAAGGTCTGGCAGGCCCCTTTCAGCCCAACAGAACGGGGCAGCACCCAGGATCTCCCGCTTGCTGACGGCGGCAGCCGCCCACACCTCTCACCAGGGGCTGTGTTTGGACGGAGCGACGTTTCCTCAAGGAAATAGTACGTCTGACTTGTGAAGGTGGTGTAACCATCGGGGGACTGTGTACTTGTGACTGTGATGAGGTGTTTTTCCTTTAACACACTGTCAGAGCGACGGGACCTCCGTCAGCGTTAGGGCCCCGGCGGCCCACTCTCGCCTGACGCTCACGCTTCTCGCCGGGGGCCCCTTGGATGAGTCCGGCTGAGGCTGAACGGATGCACTGGGAGAAGGCTGGGAAAGTGGGAAAACGAGGGTCTTCCGGAGCAGTTGGTTCCGGCACTGACCTGATTATCAAACGGTGCTGCTTCCGCTCTTACCGTCGGGGCCACAGCCACACTGCAGGCGGGCGACCCCCAGCTCTGCGTCGGGCAGGGAGGGAGGACGGTGAGTCTGGATGTGCTTGCATGGGAGGCTAGCCTTGGCCTCGCCTTGAACGTAGATTTGCAGACTGTTTCGCCTTGAGGCTTCAAGATGGCTTGAGAGATCCTGAGATGCATATTTCGTAAGTCTTCAAATAACTGTCTACAGTGTACGCATACTTCATGGTACGAGAACTTTCTGGGGCCCTCCCCCTCTTGGCCTTTGCAAAGCAGGCGCGTCCCCTTGAGGTGACCTTCCTCGGCCCTCCTCTCGATCCAAATCCACCCTGTCTACAGGAGCCCAGCCCTGGAGCCGGGTCAGCCCTTCGCTGAGCTGGCGGGTCCCCTCACCTGGGCTTAGACCCCACACCCACGAGGCCGGCGCCCTGGCTCCTTTCTGCAGACATCATGTTCCACCTTACGCTGTGGCTGTGTGGTCACGTGGACCAGACACAGAGCACAGGTTCCTGAGGGCGCCCCTCGGGCCTCCAGCGCACGGCTCCTCCTCAACAGCCCTTTGCACTGTGCTGGGAAGCCAAGCCATTGAGGAAGTCAGTCAACGAGTCAGAACAAGTGCACTTGTGCGACACAGCCTGGTAAAGAGCCCGTGAATTCTGCAGAGAGAACTGCGGAGGGAAAGCAGTGGGGTCTGCAGGCAGGCGAGCCAGGCGGCCGTGGGCAGATGCGGCCACGTCTCTGAGCCCCGGGCCTCCGCTGTGGAGGGAGGGGATTCAGCCAGATGGCCTGGAAGGTTCCAGTGGATTCGGAAACACTGTTGACCTGGGTGCAAAGGAGGCAGTGGTGGCGGGCGAGCCCTGTGAGGTCGCCTCTGTGCAGGGGGCAGAGCTGCACGTGGGCGGTGTCAGTGACAGGGCCGGGTGGGGGGAAGCCTGGTGGCACATGCGTGGCGCGGCTCTGGACGCGGCCTGCTACCGGACACACGTGGCGTCTCCTGCACCGGGACGGTGATTTCCGGGTGAATAACGGAGGGAAGACGTACCTTTTTGGCCTCTGGATGGGAAGCTGGGGAGGAAGCGCATCACCGTCCAGCGGGGTCTGTGCCCTGAGCCCTGCGCAGACTCTCAGCGTCCTTGCTGGGGGGTGCGGAGGCGGGGGGCAGGGGGTGCAGAGGACGAGAGCCAGGCGCGGCCAGCACCGGCCACAGGTCAGTGGAGCTGGAGGGCCTGAGCACAGCTCTGAAAAGGGGAAGAAGAAGCACTTCTCCCTCCCGACTGCCAGACCGCGTGGTGTGCAGCGAGGAGGGGTGCAGACAAGCCCTTTACGGCCTAAGACTTCCTGGGAGGGGTGGCTCCGCATCGCTCCACGTCTACCCAGCCCACATCTAAAACGTGTCCAGGAAAAAGAAAGTGAGTTTTTCCTGTTTTCAAGACCTGGCTGCTTGCGGAAGGCAGTGAGATGCTTCTCCTCTCGCCGGGGGAATCGGGGCTCCTCCTGTGGTTTCCCCCCCACACCTCCTCCCTCCTGACTGTAGCTTCTCTCTTCCTGCAAAGCCCCCCCCCATAGACCCCACCCCCTCGGCCATCTCTGGCCGTCCCTGGCGGTCCCTCTCCAGCACTGTGACGTGTGTTAGATTGGAGACATTTGTCCTTTCCGAGACTTTCAGTTCGTACAGTTTTAGGCCAAACAACTTTGCGTGTATGCTCCCTTCTCCAAAGTTTTTGACTCCCAAGGAATGTGTATCTATTCGTTGGACTTTCCATGTTTGTTTGTTTGTTTTAAAATGGAACGGGCTGTGTTTTCCGTTTAGCTCTCTCACCGCATGGGGTCAGGCCTTCCTGGGGGCCCCAGGCAGGTGGGCTCAGAGGGCTGAGCTGGGGGCAAAAAGCACAGCACCCGGGATGGGGCCTGGGTCACACTCGGCACTGGACGCGTCCTTGGTGAGGAGAAGTGAACTCCACTCACTTTTGCTACTCGTGGCCTCTTGGCAAAGGGAGGGCTGTTTCGGCTCAGCCACACCTTTTCCCGTCAGAATCTTCCCGCAGGGACTTTTGGTCACTCTCTCGCCGTATACGTGGGGTCTTTGCCTTCTCTCTCAGGTGTTTCTGCTTTTCTCCCCGTGTCGCGTCATGACAAGATTTTTTCGCCCTTGAAAATGCCTGTCTCTGGCTTTTAGTTCCTCGGGGCTCTCAAATGGAGCCAGTTTTTAAGTTAAGTAGAAATAATTTTAAAACCTTGTTTATTGCTTCATTGTGAGTATTTGAGGCCTGTCGATTAACCGCTTGCTTTGGAAAACCCTTTTAAAAGTCCAGGCGGGGGCTTCCCTGGTAGCGCAGTGGTTGAGAGTCCGCCTGCCGATGCAGGGGACGCGGGTTCGTGCCCCGGTCCGGGAAGATCCCACGTGCCGCGGAGCGGCTGGGCCTGTGAGCCGTGGCCGCTGAGCCTGCGCGTCTAGAGCCTGTGCCCCGCAACGGGAGAGGCCCGCGTAAGATAAAAAAAATAAATTAAAAAAAAAAAAAAAAAAAAGTAAAAGTCCAGGTGGGACATTCGAGGTGCACTGATAAAGGCCCCTCAAATACCGGGAGACATGTTCACACCTTCGGGTTTTCACAAGTGCGACCTAAGAAGGGCGGTAAGCGCCGAGAGGTGACCTCTCCCACCTCTCGGTGGTCCCGGGCACCCTTCCGGGGACTCGGGAGCAGGGCCAGGGCTGAGCGGCGAGGACCCCCAGCAGGCCTCCTGGCTCCAGGGCCCAGCCCTGCCGCCTACCACAGGGTGACCTCTCCCGTCTGCGTCCAGAGCCGGGCAATGCAGACAGCCACCTGGTGGCTCGTGGTAAGGACGGGACGGGCTTCTGTCTGGGGAGGTCTCGGCACAGTGCCGGCTCCCAGAGTAAAGCGAGAGAAGAGGTCCTTCAGGAAGGACTGAGGTCTGAGAGGAAAGCAGGAAAGCAGGGACGGCCCATGGGGGCCTGGTGGGCCAGGCCAAGGGCGTCTCCGCAGATGTGAGGCCAGCTGGGTTGGGGGTAAGGGAGGTCAGGGGAAGAAAGACAAAGATAATCAACCCCCGAAGTCTGACCCAATTCCAGCAACAAATGAATGAAATGGAACCTCTTATATTTGAAACTCCAACAACCAAGATCAAAATATTTCAAAGATAAAAGGATTCCATTTTCCTAATATGTCTTTTTCTCTCTCTTGTCTAATATGGTATTATTTTAAAATGCTCATATCAGACTTGCAAATCAGATTTAAAATCATCAAATAAAAATGTCCATCAGCCCATCAAACTCACATCAGATCTCATCCCCCTTTTACTAATTTCACTCTCTGCTCCCCACTTTCTGAATTCTAAAACATTTTCCCAACTGGCATATTTTGATCATCTTTTTCTCTGTCATTTCTTTATTTTTCAATGTGCCCTGAATACTTGCTTCAGTTCCCTTGCCTTTTTTGGATGACATGTGTTCTAAGATGAGTGCATGGTGGAAACAGAGGCGTTTTTATTCCCTGGGCATCGTTGTGGGTCAGAACAGCGCCAGAGACATTGAGAAACCCTCTCTTTTTTCTCTCCCCGTTTCGTAGATCTAAAGCAGACTAGGCCCCGATGTCCTAGGCAATGTAGTCTACGACAGATAGCATTTCAACGTTCCTGGTTACACGCCGGCTGCACCGGGGTGAGGCTGCACCCACATGCCCTGGGCTATTTATCACCCAGCGTCTCATGGGCCGTGCTGTAGTTTTCCACAAATACCTCATCTCGTGCAAACCCACTTTGATTCTTCCTGAACTTCCGTCTCAGGTGTGATCTTCAGGGAGCCTTTGATGTTAACTTCCTGGTATCAGAAATGATAGGCTTGCTTTAAGTCTCAAGTCCTCTTATACTTCACAGCATCTTATACTTTCTGGCACTTGAGTTCTTCCCAAATGCTCTGCTGTCGTTTCATCTGCACAACCGATGATCTCGGCATCCGTGGCGGCCCTGAGAAGCTGAAGGCAGGCGAGGCCACCGGTGCGTCTGGGCCGGGTGAGATGGAGGCGGGGGGAGCAGGACTTGGGGCCACAGAACGTCAGTTCGGATCCTTTATTCTGTCCAGCGGCGTGGTCTTCAGTGAGTTGATTAGACTTCTGACGTTCAGTCTCCTTATCTCGAAAAAGTGAGGGTGACGCCTTCCACCGACCTCACGGGACGTGTATGTGGGCCCCCCGAGGTCACGCTGCGTCTGGTGCTGGTGGGAGGCTGGGGGGGGCTGAGCTCAGCAGAGGCGGGGCGCTCAGGACCCTCCTGCAGGGCAGGGCGTAGGGGTCAGGGAGGCTGAGCGACCCTCCCAGCGTCACAGAGAGACTCAGCTGTCGGACCAGGACCCGTCGGCCCGGCCGGTGTCCCTTCCGGCAGCCCCCAGCAGACCCTCCATCGGGGCACGTCCGGATTTCCAAATCGCTTTAAGGGGTCGGCCTTCGGGGTGAAGGAAGTTTCCTAATAGAGGACGATCCCATTTAGACTCTAAAGCGTGTGGTTTTCAGTTCATCAAAATGACGAGTTTTGGGTGAGGCTTAATTACACTCTTTGGGAAGCGGGTTCACTGATTGCAGAAACCGAGAAGGGCTGCAGGATTAAGAAAGGGACCATCTCGTGCTTGATAGCTCCTCATCCGTTGGTTTCCTCTAATAGCCATTCGCTGCCCTTTTCTTGCCCTGCGGTGCAGACTCAAAATACCGAATGTATCCATTTCACCAACAAATAGCTCTAGCAGAGGGCAGGGCGAATAAAATGGTAAGACCAGAGGAGAAGAAACGACCATCTACGACCCAGGTATAGCTTGCGGGAACGGGTTTCCACACGCGGGAAACTATTCCACCAACAGGAAACAGTTCCGATACCGCGCGACTTGGAGTATCACGCCTCAGCTGAAATCTGCAAGCCGCTCTTCGCACAGACAGGATTTCAGCCCAATCGCCCATAAACTAGAGGAGAAAACGATGTGACTGGCGTTTCTGGTGCGCGGTAGGCGCTGGTAAATTGCACAGATGAAAGATAAAAGTCACGGAAAGTTCCCCTGTCAGAATCCCACCGGAGCAGGCGATTCAGAGTTGACGGTGGACTTGCGTCCGAGGCAAGGCTGGCTCCAGGTCCAGGAGAGGAAAGCTGCTTTCATTGTCTTCTACCGGTGGCCGGTCTGGTCCAAAGACAGCTGGAGAGCCACGGGAGGCAGGGGCGAGGGCTGAGATGCTTCGGCAACCCTCTGCGGAGGTAGAGCCCCCCACCCCGAGCGGACAGCAGGCTCCTGGCGCAGCCAGGGAGGGGCCCCGCGGAGCCGGGGGCTGCTTCTCTCTGGGGACCCCCAGGAGGTGGAGAGGCCGTGACCTCTCCGTGTCCCTCGTCCAACAGAGGGGAGTGCAGCTGAGAACAGCCAGGGAAAGGCCAGTCCCCAGGCGGCAAATGGTGGCAGAGCGTGAGGAGTTGCTGGAATTACGGTGCTTTTCCGGCAAGGAAGCCAGTCTTCTCTGTGCCAGGAAGTAATTTCAGTGAATCACCTCGAGGAAGAAAGTCTTATGACTGGGCTTCAGTATGTCCGGGAGCCTCTGTAAGAGCTGGCATCCTGCAGGTGGAGGAAACCACCCCCGTGCTTGACACCTCGGCCTGGAAGCATGTGAGGCAAGAATGTACCAGGCCCCCCACGGCCTCTTCCACAAGCAAAGGATGACGTTCGTCTATTTTTACTTCGACAAGCAGAAGATGAAGTTCGTTTATTTTTAATGTCCTTTAAATTTAAACGGCTTATTAGGTCGAGAGCTCTTTTCCTGATACGAGAAGTGAGTGTCCTTGCCACATGATGAGGCAAACACAGGCTCCGGGTCTGTGCAAATTAGAGCCACAGCCAGCTTTGGCCACTTGCTAGCCGGGCAGCCTGCACTAGCCACGTGGCTCTTTTTGACCCGAGATCTTTTATCTCTAGACCCGGGTAGACAGCAGCCACGGGGTAGGTCTGGGGAGGGCTGACAAGGGGAGGGACGTGTCAGAGCCTGGTGGGCGCAGGTCCCCGCCGTGGAGCACAGAGGCCACAGAGCCCGGCGACGCCGTGGTCCTCCCATCTGCGGAGCAGACGCTTCCCCTCAGCCCCACGCGAGCTCGCCCCCCGTGATGCTGCGGGTGTGTCGCACACCCACGCGCGCACCCGGCCCAGCGCGTCGTCCTTAGTAGCCGGATGGTAGCAGCACAGGACTCCGATCTTTGTCCTGGGACACGGAAGCGCCAACCGAGCTCTGAGTCACTGTCACTCAGACTGTCCCGGTGGTGCCGAGGGGTGCCGGCTGCAGGGAGGCCCCCGGCCCTCCAGGCCCTCAGAGCCCTGGTTCCTGAAGCTCTGAAGGCCAGTGTGTGTGTCCCAACGGTTCCTGGCTCTGGTCGTGTGCTGCCGTCCCGGCGAGAGGCTGGCTGAGCTGAGCCCTACCCTGTGAAAGGCCTTCCCTGCCTCCCCGGCATCCCCCCCACCCCCAGCCATCGGGGCAGCCTCCCCCTCAGCTCCCTGTGCTCAGAACTGGGTTTTCTCAATTCTCTGCACACAGAGAGCCAGTAGCACCACGGAGATGACCGAGGGAGGGAGTTGCCATGGCAACTCGCTCCCTCATCCTGCGGTCCCTCCCAGTGTCAGGCAACCCTGGTGACACTCGCCCTGCCTTCTGCGCTGAAGGATGCCCCCCCCCCCCCGCCGAGAGACCTCCCCACGCAACTGCTGATGAAACGGGAAAACTAAAAATGACTGCACTCCTCTGGCCTCTAAAAGTTCCCAGTTAAATAGGTCCTCCCCTTTCCTTCTTTCTCTTTTTCCTTCCTTCCTTTTTCCAAAAAATAATTCTGATTCTTCCTTTACAGCCTACATAACAAAAATCATTTTAAAATGTGATTCATTTCCTATGAAACACATTTTTGGTCTTGGGCAAGTGAAGTTTCCATTAAAATATGCTCTGGAACAACCATATTTTTAAATGATTGTCTTAAAAATCACATCCAGGTTGCCTTCCGTTCCGTTTAACACGCATAGATATTGTTGACCTTTACTTTTTCCGCAATCGGCAGAGACTCCACAACGTGGTCTCATTCGGAAGAGTTTTCCGTGCACGTAATAATGGAGAATATGCAGTGGCAACGCGTCCACGGTGACCTGGATCTGGGGTCTGTTTATCCCCTAACGAGCACGTCTGCCTCTGAGCTCACCTCCCTGCCCACAGCTCCGCGCGGCGTCCTGGGTGTCAGCGGAACTGTCCTGTCCACGGAGCCCCCTGCCACCCGAGGCCGCTCCCAGGAGAGCCAGGCGCCCCCCGGGACCCGCCCCGGCAGAGTGCCACACCCCAGGACAAGAACCCCTGTCCCCGCGGGTGACTCGCGCTCAGGAGGTGCCGACGCGTCCAAACCAGACCCTGTGAGAGGAGGAAACAGCAACAGGGCTGCTTGTGAGCCGAGCAGACAGGCGTCCGGACCGAGCGCGCACCCGTGGCCGTGCATGCGCGCTCTCCAGGGCTGCTGCGCTCGCCTCCCGTGAGCCCGCCCAGGCCTGGAGGGCGGGACCTCTACCTGCACCTCCCTTCCTCTCGCCCAGTGACTGGTCCAGGGGACGTGCCTGTGCCTGCTGTGAGGGGCCCCTCCCTGTCGCCCCCCGGGTCCCAGCCCGCCCCCTCCCTGTGGCCCCGTGGGTGTTTATCCCCACGTGACCCCATCTGCCCTCCCAGGCTCACTCCGAGCATCCCTCACACGTGTCCTTTCTCACTTTGCCGTCTGCACCTGCTGCCACGGTCCCATAAGCGCACCCGTCAGACCAGCTGCAGGTTAAACCCACTGGCCCTCGAGCCAGCGGCTGGCACCCAAGCCCAGCCCGGGGCTGATCCTGGGCACCTCTGTGCCTGCTTCGTCTGTGAGATTGGGTGAAGGTAGCAGAACCAGCACCCGGGGCTGCTGCGGAGCCTAGGTGAGCAGTTGGGCCGTCCGCTGCTTCGCGCAGCAGGCCGTAGTGGCCGCTGGCGCCCGCCCTGCAATGGCCTGGAGCTGTGGGTGTCAGGGCGAGCGGCCATTCTTACCAGCTACACTGCACTGAAGCGTAAGTGGCCGCAGGCCTGTCCTCCGTGCCGGGGGCAAAAGGTCAGCAGCCTCCCTGAGATACAGGATTTCTGTGACCCAGCCCCCCTTTAAAAACAAAACAGCTCAGTTGTGTTACTTTGGTTCTTGACTCCTGACGAGGGTCCTGAGTGCTGCTGGGCACCGTCCATCCTGTCCATCCTCTGCCTCAGAGCCGGACCTCAGGGCCGGGGTCGGGGGAGGGGCCGGGGGCCGGGCGCCGGGCTCGCCTCTCCTCTGCGCAGAGTCCCCCACCCCGCGCCGCACACAAAGATGCTCACGACCTAGGACCTGGTCAGTGCCACAGCCTCACCGGTCAGCAGGCTGACGCCCCCCCAGAAAGCATCCTCAGCCCTCCTCCCCCACGAGAGTAGCTGGGTGGGCGGCGCCGGGGCCCACAGACCGAGGACAGGATAGGGCAGCTCGCCAGCTCTGGCTGGAAAGCAAGCCGGCGCTTAGGTGGAGGACGGGCTCGCTTCCTGAGCCACAGCTGAACGGTCCCCTGGCTACTGAGACGCGCTGAGACCGGGAAGGGCGTTTGGGACAGGCCCCTCGAGCCCACACGCCCGCACCGCGAAGCACCCACGCCAGCCCTGGGACTCTCAGCACCGAGTCTGCGAATCAGAAACCTGAGAAGGACAGCAGCACTGCAAGGGTCGGCCGCCGAGCTCCAGGCTGGGAGGGAGAAACCAGACGCCCCCTCGGCACGCCCACCTGAGCCACGGACGCGGAGCCCAAGTGGGGGGCACCGGCTGCTGGGCCCTGAGACCGGCAAGAGACGGGAACACGGAGGCCGGCGCCCTGCTTTCGCGAGCTGAGGGCACCCAGGGCCAGAGCAGGGGGCAGCTCTCGGGAGGGGTGGCCAGGAAGAGCCCTGGGAGGAGGAGGTGGCGGGAACTCTCGGCCCCGTGATGCCCGGGAGGACTGAAGGCTCCGGGCCTGGGAGGCGTGCTGGGGAGCGCAGGCTCCCACGGGGGTGAGACTGAGGCTCACGGAGACAGAGGCGCCGGTGTCGAGGAGCAGGTGGGGACGGGCAGCCCGGGGCAAGGGTTCCAGGAGACCCGGACCTGCACCCTCCTGCCGGGGGCTTGGAGAAGACCTCCCCTCCCCGTCCAATCACCTGGAGAGAGGCTGGCCCCCTGGACCCCCTGCAGAGGGGTCCTGGTCTCCCTGAGGGGCGCACACTCGCGGGCCCTCTGCGCCATCCCAGGCCGTGGAGGAAAGCTGGGACCTCGGCCCTGGGGCCTGCAGGACGGTCACGGGCAGGCCCAGCCTGGCCCGCCCCGGGGGTGCCCCCTCCCCATGGCGCCCCGCGGTCCCCAGGAGCGCCTGTGCTTACAGCGCCGCCTGAGAAAGCTCTTCCTGAAAGTTCGGAACCGGAGGTCCGTCCTCCTCAAGAAAGCCTCTCGGGTTTTCTAGCGCAGGACTGTTCCCTAGAGTCTTCTCCAAGCTAAATGTCTCCAAATGCTTGTCCTTTTTCCCACGTGACCTGGCTCGAGGCCTCATGACCTCGTCACCCTCAGAGCACTTGGAGGACCTTCCCTCCGGGAGGCCGTGGGGTGCCGGCGTCTTCGGCGCGCAGGGGGGCGTGGCTGGACCCACAGCCTGGCCGCGGGGGAGGCGGCCTACGGGGGGTGGGGGGGGGCGGCCGCATCTCACGCACGCCATGGGCTCGGCTCAGCCCGCTTCTCGCTCTGTCTTTCTCGGCATCTCGCTCTCCCTTCACTCGGCGGCTTCTCCCAACTTGCCCTTCGGACACGTCCGGTGGGGGACCCCCTGCTTCTTCAGCAGGTGCGTGGCGCAGACGCCCGCTCATGGCTCAGCGGCCCTAAGGAAGCAGAGGCTCCCCTCCGTGCTCCCCGCTGCAAACAGTGCTCCCCGCCCCGCCATGCGGAGGTCAGAGAGAGGACAGTGTCCGCCCAGCCCCCCGGGCCCCCGACCTGAGCCCCCGTGGTGGCCCTGGGCTGGACACAGGCGCGTGTCCGGGAATCCGGGGCCCTTCGTGCCCCGCGCAGCATCTCGTCCTCACCCCTGCCCTCCTCCCTCTTCCTCCGTCCGCCCGTCCGCACCGTGTCGGGCCTCTCCTTCTTGGCTTTCCCAGGAACATTCTGACTTATTCTGGGCTCTTCCTCAGAGGAACGAACCTTCCCGATTCCAGACCCGCGCACGGGGTCACCATGTCAGGACCGCACGGGTTGTCAGTGTTCTGAGGCCCCTCTGCTCTCTTGTCCCTCCTCGTGATCGGAGGGAAATCCGGACAACCGGTGACGTTTAGATGCCGCTTGTGACTGTGCCCTTGATACAGAAATCATAGACATGTGTTTCCATTTCCCTCTCTACCCCGTTTATGAGACACTGAGAGGTCCATGTGGGTCACTGAACGGCAAATAGGGAAACGAGTGAACTCCTGTGTCTTTACAGTCCAGTGAACTTCCCCCCACATAAGCACTACACCATACGATACAGTCGTAGGCTAGGAATTATTCATACAAAGAGGACATTTAAAAAGAGTCTATCTGAGTAAAAAAGCACCAGAAGAAGAGAGATTTCTGTTCTAAGCTCAGCTGTGTCCCTCTTTGCGTGACCTTAAACATATAATTCACCTGTTTGGATTTGTCTTCTTACCTTTAGAGCAAGGATATCTGATGAATCTATTTCTAAAAACTTCTGTGAAACTTAGCATCTATTAAATCATTTAGAATTTGACCAAAAATAAGATGTGAGACACGGGAAAAGGCAGATTCCACAGAGGAAGGGAGGACACGCCAGAGAGACTAAGAGAGGAGAAAATAAACTGAAAAGGGTTTAAAACCAGATAGCTGTAAACAAGAGGACCGGGCAGGAGGTGAGGCTCACGGACAGGGAGAGAGGAAACATAAAACGTGAGAAGAGACGGAGAATCGCAGGATTACTCAGGTAGCAGACAGAGCATGGAATCTTTTTAAATTTCTCCTGCTTAGAATAAAAACACTTTCTCTATGAGATGAGATAGAGGCTTTTTGAAAAAAGTAAAAGATCTACAGCCATGACAAACATAAAATAGTAAGAACACAAAAAGTAGGCACGAGATTGCAGTGTCAAGGGACCTCGTGGCCGGTGCCCGGGCCTTCGTGGCCCTGGAATCTGTCCTTTCTTCTGCCTCCCAAACGC
Organism: Kogia breviceps; assembly: GCF_026419965.1. Taxonomy (NCBI): domain Eukaryota; kingdom Metazoa; phylum Chordata; class Mammalia; order Artiodactyla; family Physeteridae; genus Kogia; species Kogia breviceps. Next base: position 102,471,686 of record NC_081320.1, read on the forward strand.
TTGCTGCCAGCAACAGCTTAGCAGCAACAGCCTGCTTCTAAATTATATCAGCCTCCCTCCTCTGATACCTCGAGAGGAGCTCTAAACCGTCTGTGGACAGGGAAGTGAGCTGATGGAGGCCACAGAGTCAACGTGGCTTTGACCACCCGGAAGTAACAGCCACGTGGCCCCGTGGCGCGCTCCCACTGAAGTCCGCGTCCACCTGGCAGGCGACGCTGGGCCTCACACTTGGCCCTGGCGTCCTGAGCCGCCCCTCCCGTCCCCGTGGCCTCGGGCAGCGGGGCGTGGCCTGTGCATGAAGCCTGCAGCCTCCCCGGGTGCAGCGGCCGTCCGTCTCCGTCTCAGGTGCCATCCCATTGGTTCGTGGTGTTGAGAAGATTATCCTGGATGAGCCAGCAGTTCCCCCCCCCGGCCCCATCCTGGTCGGTGGGCTTCACCACCGGTCGCTCACCAGTCCAGGGTCGACTTCTTACCACTAAAGACCAGTTGGATACGGTCACGGACTTTCTCGCCCGAGAGGCGGGGGACGTGGGTGAGGAGCCGTGAGGGCAGCGGAGGGGACCCTCACACGTCCCCATCCCGCTCCGGGGCCAGAAGGAGCCCCCGCCCCGAGGGCACACGAGTCTCTAAACGCCCGGTTCCCACCCCATGTAAACGGTGTGACTGCCCTAGCGCTCAGTGTCACTGAGGCAGGTGAGTAGCCCCTGGCGGCCCAGCCCGCACCCAGCCCCCCAGGCCCCTGCATGCCCGACGCGAAGCCCCGGCCGCGGCACCGGCGCGGCGAGCGCGGCGGCCCCGAGGTGCGTGGACGGCTGGCGGGGTGGAGCGGCGGTTTCTCCAACAGTCACCTTTTGTATGTTCTTTTTTGCATGGGTCCTCCGCGTCCAATTCCAATTCTGACCGCGGCTGCCCCAGCTCTGGTCTAGCCGCTCCCCTGCTGCTGGACGTGCATGTGCTCCGGCAGCAGTGCCCCATGGACACATCCCGTTATTGAGAGGGACGTCAGGATTGCTAGGTACGTTGGCCGCCCTGGACAGGAGCCTGTCCCTGGATGTACCTGGGACGCCGGGCAGCGGGCAGCGAGCGGTTCAGTGTGGTGCCAGGGGTCCGCGTTAGCTCCCGCCCCGACAGGGAGGCATGAGCAGCACCCGTGCATGAATGGAAAGTGCAGAACTGCATGCAGCATGGACCACAGAACTGGCGTCGCAGCTCCCGCCCCGCTGCCCAAACAGCCAAACCTGCACCTCGCGTGTCCCCCGGAAATGGACCCAGGAGCGGGCCGGGCCCAGCCCCCGCTCTGGCCGGGGCCAGCACCCCGGAGCCCTTACGGCCCAGCTTTGACGGCCAGGGCCTGGGCAGCATCCACCCTCCAAGGGCATCCTGGGGGCCTGAGTGGGGGGATGGGCAGAAGAGGGTCCTCACGGCTCTCGTTAGAGGCGACCCAAGGCTGATGGCAGGCGTGTGAGCCTCTAAGTCAGAATTTAAACCTACTAGTAAACACCGTTTATCAGCGGCTTATATGGTAAGCGTATCACCCGAAAGGTCTTTGCAGAACGGAGCCTGTGCTCTGGTGGGTGCAGGCGGCAGGCATCGTGGCTCTGGTGAAACCCCCGCACCCACCGAGCCACCCCCCATGCCCACCCCACGGCTCCGTGGGCATTCTAGCAGCCCTGGGTCCCCTGTAACCACAACTTTGAACTTTATCTGCAGGATGACACTCCGCTCTCTTAGTAACCTGAGGCCCAACCCATTCCAAAATGGTATCTGAATCACCAAAATGAAAATTTTTTTAAAAAATTATGTTAAGGGTACTTTTATGATTCTTTTTCATTTATTTGTTTGTATTTGAGTGTTGCTTAAAAAGAAAAGTGCTTGGAACCAAAAGAGAAAGGTGGTTTGGGTTTACATGTCCTGTCTGAAATCAAGACTTCCACCCAAAGTCTACTAATATCAGAACTTGAAATGTGTAGAAATTCAGAATCCTGGGAGGGTCCAAGCATCCCGGGTAAAGGCCCTCACATGGGGTGCGTCTTTGGGAGGAAGGTGGGAGGCCAGTCTGCAGAAGTCTCCCCCAGACCTGTCTCCCAAGGGCCAGGGACGGAGGGGCACCCGCCAGCGCCCTCTGCCGGCTAGAGGTGGCCATGCAGGTGGCATAACACCGGCCGGTACCCCTGCACCCCGCCAAGCCCCCATCCCAGAAGCCCGCAGTGGCGTCATGGGTTTGTGCCCACGCCCTCAGTGCGTGTCTTCGGTGCTCCTGTGTCACCTGCTACTTTTAACAGAGGCAGGAAAAGGGACCCGGTGAAACATGGGGCCTGCGGGGCATGGACAGCCCAGCCGGAGGCTCCCAGTGAGATGTGCTTGGCAGGCGTCAGAGGGCGAGAAGGGTCAAGTTTTGCATACTCAATACAGAATTCCAAAAATGAGAAACTTACTGGATGTTGTACAAACTGAAAAGTGATTTACGAGATCTTGGCTTTCCTCAGAGTTTCCAGTGATATACCTAGGAGATTGGACAGAAGTGATGTGTATTGCTTTTAAGTGACCCGGTTTCCATCTGCTTGGAGAGAAAATTGCAGAGAGGCAGCGTAAGAATCAGTATATATCAGTTTTCTATTTTAAAATACCTTTATTTTGCACTCCTCTGCATTTCTTTACTGTTTCCCATTTATATGAGAAAAAATTCAAAATAAAGATGTAAATTTTTAGAACCACATCTCTTTAAGCCAAAACAATGTTTTTGAGTTGAACTTTTTATGTAAATGGGGCAGGTATTTTACGTAGGTGACCTGAAGCATATTACAAATATATTTTCCTACTCTAGACGAGGCCTAATTTTACATTTTCATAGTTTCTTTTAAAATTGAGAGTATTTTGTGTTTTATTTAACAAGTTCTCCTGTTAGAGTGGTCATGAAAGAAAGGAACAAAAAAGGCTATTAAGGAAGCACACCATGAAATTCTTCAAAGAACTCCCAGAATCTCAGTTTGACCTTTTAAATTATTATCCAACATGTTCAGTGAGCATTTTTCTGTCTGTTTCAGCTACTACACTCAGAATCAGGGCACGTTTGCAGGTCGACCTCGTAGGGTGGGTTCAAACAGGCGAGGTGAGCCTCAGGGACAGTTCAAACCTGCGGCAGTGCTTTCAGCCTTTATTTGTAAGATTTTAAAAAATAAGCAATTGCCTCTATCAAGATGAAAGACCGTGAGTCTCGTCAAAACATTTTTGCCTGCAAACCGGCTCTGGAGGAGAGCGGCCGCCCTTGCCCCATCCCGCCGGTGTAGCAGGCGCTGGGGCAGACGGGTCTACACCAGGCCACAGCCACTCCCAGGCCCGAACACCCTCAGGGGTCCTGCTGCTTGGCCGGCGAGACTGGCCTCCGGGTGGATGGAGAGAGACCGCCGGCGCTGGGTCCTTGCCCACATCACGTCCAGCAGCCCTGATTGCTAAGAACGAACGGACGCGCATCTGAGGCCAGCCTGGACGCCTTCCTGGGGAGTCCGCTGCCTCCCTGTCGACGGGCCGATGTGACAGCCCGCCTGTCTCAGCCCAGGAGAGGCAGCAGCGAGGACACGGCGTGTGCATCGTTTAAGGAGAGGCCCTCCTGTTGCAAAGAAAAAGCCGTACTTTAAATGCCTTAATACAACCACTTATCAAATCCTCATTTCATTTCAAAAGAGAGAGAGGATGATGGAATATGATAATTGGGAGATCACACGACTTCAGTCAGTAGATTGAACTATTTCCATTTCTGCTACCCTGTGTCAGGGTTGTGGTTTTGTAAACGGGAGAGAAATCACAGGAAGGGGTTACCTGTCTCACAGAAGGACGAATCAGAGGCGCGGGAGAAGCTGGTCTGTGGCCACATTTTGTGATGTGTGCACCTGTGCACGTCAGAGGATTTCCACGATACGTCCTCTAATGCACAGAGAGTAAGTTCTTTCTGATGATACGTCTCAGCCCCCCGTGGAGGTGTGAGCCACAGTGATTCTCTTGGGGGTGGGTGGTTAAGAGGAAGTCATGAGCGCAAAGGGCCTTCCAGGATGCTCGGGCTCAGGGATGTTTCTGACGTCCTAGACCTACAAAAGCCGCAGAAAGCTATAGTCTGTTCCTACTGAGAAAGGCTAGTTCCAGGAAATCAGAAATCCAGAAGTTTGTGAGTGGTCCCGATTTCCTTTTTTTTTTTAGATTTTTGCCTGGATTCGGCAAAAATGTAAACATGGCTTAAAGCATTTTATTATGACTTTTCCATCGATATTCTTAAATGTCTATACAAGACCAATTTTTCCAGCCAGAGAGTAACATGAACTACCCCCAAATTACTTTCTCTCGATATTGCTTAAATTCCAAGGCAAATGCAAGATCACAGACAAGGCAAAGGATCACCAATATTTTTGCCTGGGATTTACAGAGATTCTAAGATCATGTACTCATCATTTCCTGTCTCAGAGTGTTTTTACCAATACTACCTTTGGAGTGGAGAGGAAAAAATGAAGACGCAAGTGTTTTATTTATCACAACTTTACATCTCTAACCATAGCAACTTAAAATAGACCTGGTGCGAGTATCAGTGACAACTGGCAGGGAGCTGGGGGGACTGTGGGCCTGGGTGGCCTCCCCGAGATGGTGCCAGGCACCGGCGCCTGCCTTGTCGGGAGTTTCCATGGAAACCCAGTCAATCTCTGCTGCCATTTCTAAAGCCAAGCTGTGCAGCACATGCTGCTCTCTGATTGTATCCACGGGGGATCTGCATGATCCCACAAGGGCCTCCCTTCACGGAAAAGACCTGCTCGTAGATGGGGAGGTGCGAACCGAATTTCTGTGCATCGATTTTACAGCAGCCTGTTGCCAAGGGTCGTGGAGCAGAGACCCCTTTTTTGCCTGAATTGTCACATCCACCGACTTCAGGAAACTGTGTATTTTTGAATGATGAGATTTATTAAAGCGAGGAAATTTGTATGTACATCTCAGAGCTTCTAAAAGCCTTAAAGTCTTGAACAGGAACGTGAAAATGAGCACCGCAGAGCTGGTAGAAGAAAGACTATTTGAGGCCCCACCCAGGGCGGCCTCGTGTGGTCCGGCGGCACCATCTAAAGATGAAAACGCCAACTTAACACCCTCGAGAAAGCGGAGCTGGCTCTTGCAGGGCTGGGTGCTGTGAGCGTGCGTTCGCCGCCTGCACGGAGCCCTGTGGTCCTGAAGCTCCAGGGGACGGCAGGGCCCCTCCTCCGTCCTCTTCCCCCGGCTGAGGGGCCTGACCTTGGAGGTTTAATCTCCCCACGTGCTCGCAGCCAGCAAGCGGCAGGCCAGGGATTGGACCCCACGGCCCAACTTGAAACCCTGGAAATAATAACAAACCTTTCAAGAAAGCCGGGCCTCGTTCTGGGAACGTTTATCCTTTCCTGACACTGTGAGAGCCCTGAAAGTGAGCCAATAACATTTTCTTTGTTTTCATGGTGACAAAGGACATCTTAAATGCCTCTTTTTTATCAGATGATGCATTTATAAATGGCTTAAACACACAAAAACTACTCCAAAATCCTTTTCTCTTTTTTTTTATAGTTAATAAATTCTCGTTTTCATTTGCATGATTTTGATTAAAATGCCTACTTAAATTTGAACAGACTATGTCAACCTCCTCCTGCCTCTACCAAGAAAGAGACATTAGGGCTTCCCTGGTGGCGCAGCGGTTGAGAGTCCGCCTGCCGATGCGGGGGACACGGGTTCGTGCCCCGGTCCGGGAGGATCCCACATGCCACGGAGCGGCTGGGCCCGTGAGCCGTGGCCGCTGCGCCTGCGCGTCCGGAGCCTGTGCTCAGCAGCAGGAGAGGCCGCAACAGTGAGAGGCCCGCGTACCACAAAAAAAAAAAAAGAAAGAAAGAAAGAAAAAGACATTAAAAAATTTCTACTCACATTTAAATGACAAAATTTTAAACAAATTTGCACTAGGCGCTTGAATTAGGAAGACTTTAAGGATTTTTTTCTTTTGACCAAAAAGCAAGGCCACGTGTATATTATTGGCTGGTAGGAAACATGTCTGTTTCTGGATACATTTTCAAAACAGAAATGTGCATGGAGATTAGCTTCTCTTAGAGTGATTTTTATGGCTTTCAAAATGTCCTCCCTCTGGGGTTGGGGGTGTCTCCACATGAGGTGCCATTCGGGAAATCAGTTAAATTCAGTCATTTCAGTCATTATTGACGGAATCGTCTTGAGATCACACTTTAAGGTCGTGAGCAGCTGTTACTTTAATGCCAGTCGGGCCAGCAATCGGACTCGGGGTGTTGTTCTGACGTGAGGACAGTGTTACACTCCTGCCCCAACTCCTGTTTTCAAGCCCTGATTCCACTTACACACATCGACGATTTCTCGACCCCTTTGCCCTCAGTGCCTTTTTTATTCTCCCACAGCACAGACTATAACCTTTAACCCTTTATAGGCTATGCAAGCACCAGCTCTGTACCTGAGATCTGTAATCACGTTCCCTTTCTCAGGACTCAATGAGACTCAGCAGTTTCTAAATACCGACATCGATTTTGCACATCTAACTGCCAAACTGAGACACTCACACCCTTGAACTCGGCCCAAGTGCACGAACGTCCACCACACTCCCCGACACTCTCACTGGTTTTGAGAAAGTCTGTCTGTAAGCAAGTCATCTGCTGGCCTCAACCCGACATCCAATATCCAGGGTGGCTTTCTGAGTGGAAAGCAAATTGACATCGCTTAGAAGCATTTACATTTATTAACCATTTTTAATTTGTGATTTTTGTCCTTGCCAGGAATTCAGATGCTCATTGAGTAGGCGGGGGCGGGGGGGGGGGGTTGGTGGCACAGGGCATGATCTGAGTGTTACTACTGGGTGGTAATATTTTTACTAAATCACCTCATCCTTGTTTCTTGAGAGTTAAAATTTAGTGAAAAGAAAACATTTTTTTTCTTAATTTTTGTCCATATTTCTTACATTCCTGGTGGGTGCCAATGCAGCTGATGGAGGTTGAAGCGAAAGTGTCTTTGTAGGACTGCCTACTCCTGAGATGGCGTATTTGAGAAGTTCCGCGGAGGGCAATGACCATGAAACTCTGTTTAAAAGCACCGCTCGCATCAGCACAGCGGCGAGATGTGCTAGCTGAGGAGACTGCATGGAGTTTCCTGGAAAGGTTTAGACACAGGCAGCGTAGGGGCCCGAACTAATCTCAGCGTCTCAGCTGACTTGGCTTGTTGACCGAGAGAGAGATCTGTACCCTACTCCCTACTCAAGTCAGTTAAAAGTGACCAGGGTTTTAAGGTAAATCGAAGCTACCTGAGGGCCCGATGACCGTCTGAAAGACAGCTAGTCTAATTGCCAGGGCTGGCACAGGAGGCTGCCCGCACCGGCCTCTGGGGTCCACCAGGAGCAGGGCTGGGAGGGGTCACTGGGACGGGTCTGTTGCGATGCCGCTGTTTTGAGTTTAGACGGGGACCAGTGTCGGGCCGCCGCGTGTGCCTTTTCATGAATAGTCTTGCATCGTGTTCGGATGGTGCGGCCACAGGCCCTGCTGTGGCTGGTTCCACCGAACCTGAAGTCATGCCGGAAGGGGGGGGGAACGTGGGGTGAACGGCCTGGGGACGAAGGCGCCGCACGGCTGCGGAGGAGGGGCGGCTGCCCCCAGATCGCTGGTCCCTGGACGGCGCCGCTGTGCGCGGAGGGAAGAAGGGGTCCGAGCCGCAGCTGGTGGCGGACGAGGATGGGGACGCCCCACAAGCCCGGCGGGGACCCTCCAGCTCCACCTCACCTCCGCACCCAGGGAGGCTCAGCGTTAAGGAGACTTTGGAACTGTATAAATAAGAAAGTGACTTGTTCGGGGGTTTGATGCCTCTCAATGTGCCTTTGTAATTGCAGGTGCCCCACCCCTGGCTGCGACGGCTCCGGGCACATCACCGGCAACTACGCTTCCCACCGGAGGTACGCACGGCTCGCTCCCGCAAACACCCCCTCCGTGCTCGGGACCCCTAACGGGGCTCAGGTTGGCTCCCCTGGTGAATTAGGGTCTAGAGACCCTCGGCCACAAAACGGGGCTGTCCCCAGGGGCCTCACTTAGGACACCAGCTCCCGGGACCAAGGCCCCCCTGTGATGTCCCCCTCACGGTGCCACCGGCTCCATGTGCAAGAACGTTGCTCCAGGGCTTCCCTGGTGGCGCAGTGGTTCAGAGTCCGCCTGCCGATGCAGGGGACACGGGTTCGCGCCCCGGTCTGGGAAGATCCCACATGCCGCGGAGCGGCTGGGCCCGTGAGCCATGGCCACTGAGCCTGTGCATCCAGAGCCTGTGCTCCACAAAGGGAGAGGCCACAACAGTGAGAGGCCCGCGTACCACAAAAAAAAAAAAAAAAGAAACGTTGCTCCAGTCACCCCGGAGCATGTCTTTCTAAATTGAAAAGGGACGAGAAAAAGAGCCAGGATGTTATAAGATGCCAGAGAACAGCCATTGAGAGACAAGCATGCTAATCCCACTGAGACTGGATCTCTTAAATACTGAGATTTGAGCCACAGCGCCGTGCGGTTTTTATAAGCGGGGATCAGCACAGCTGAACACCTGACAAGCGCCAGGCCCCGCCGCCCCCAAAGAGCAGGGAGCTTCCAAGTGCAGCCTGAAGAGTCCGTCGTATGAGGCAGCCAGAGGCCCACGGTCGCTGGATAGTTTACAAACGTCTGTCTTACACCCGGCCCTATGTTAGAAGTGGATTGAAAGAGCCTGTTGGTACAACATCTGCACAAAGGTGGGTCTAGGCCCCGTAGGCAGGAGCAAGAATTCCTTGTCCTGTTCAGTCAGGATCAACGAGCCAAGGTCAGGGTAAGAGCCCTTCTGAACGGAGACCCTCGTGACTCGAAGTCTCCAGTGCGGGAAGGGGAGCTGCGTCTGACAAGGAAGCAAAAACCATGTTACAACAAAGCTGTCGCCTTGCCACCCTCCCAAATCAGATGATCAAGAGGGCAGTCGGAGTGTGGATGAGCCCTTCAGCTCTAAATGCTTCCCCAACAAAAACGGCAACAAAAATGAAGAGAAAAGAGAGAGGAGGGGGAGGGAGGGAGGGAGGGAGGGCGTCAGGACAGTTGGTGGGGGTCACCCCACAGCCCATGCGCCGTCCACAAGCAGAGCGGATTGTGTGGGTCACGGGGGGTCCACGCCGTGTGGCCGCCCGAGTGACCAGATCCCGGCGTTCGGGGCAGGGGGCGCCCCCGGGCTGCCTGGCTCAGCTTGGCTTAGACACGCAGCTGGCGGGGTGGGCTCTTTCCTCCTTAAGGCCACAGGCTTCTGTGTCCGCTTTTCCACGGTGTTTGGGAGCATCGTTTCAACAGCTCAGGTCTGGGGAAAGTAGGGATTACGATCACCAACAAGGAGAACCGAATTATTCGACGTGTGGGTGGACTCTCCGTACCGACTTGATGAAAACGCCTCATTCTCTAGACCAGGGCTGCCCACCTGGGCCGCGCGGGCCCTCGGGGGGAAGCCGTGCTTTGCCCGGGGGCCACATCCCTTGTGTTGTAGGGTGTTGGGGAGCGTCCCTGGCTCCACCCACTAGATGCCGCTGGCACCCCCACCCCCATCCGTGACAGCTAGGTGTCTGCAGACCTGTCCGAGGGTCCCCAGGGCCGCCGCCGCGCCCCGCAGGGTCGGGAGGAGCCTTGCCAGGTTGCCTCGCTGGGTTTACCAGGCGGCCCAGAGCCGGCTGCTGTACTGTGAATGTAGAACAAGGGTGAATACGTTCCAAAAGGAGCCCCCAGAGTAGGATCACTGGTTTAGAGAAAATGAAATAAAATAAAATAAAGCTCTAGTTAAGTATCTAAGTCGAGCACATTCTATTCTACTCTTTATTTTAATTTATCTTAGAATTTATCTCAGTCCTCACAAGGCCAGAATTCCCAGCACTGAATAATGCCTGCAAACTAAAAGTGAGCATTTACTGGCCATTTCATATCCAAATGTCTATTTTACTACTATTTTTTGGTTTGACATCGTGTAAATTTATTCATAATTTAAACATGTGCACGCACTTAACGTATACTTTAGAATGGTGGGTATATTCGTCTAGCGTAAACTTGTGAATGAAACGTAATTTAAGCTTGGATTTAAGCTATACTCTGTGCCTGGACTGAATAGCACCAGGATTGCTCTGTCCATGTGGAAAGTAAATTTGATTTGGCTTTCAGCACATTTCAGTGCTACATACAGCCCTACGTGGGGTGGCGTATTAAAAGCAGAGCACATTTCACAGCATCGTTTATCCGAGAATACCTTCCACGCGTAGAAGTTAGAGTGGGCTTGAGCTCTTGGCTGAGCAGAAGTGGGGTAGGGTAACAGTCCTGTGCACACCGGACGCTGCGGAAAGACAGAAGCAGCCCCCCAGGCCCGAGGACGCTTGAAGATCGTAGTACACATAGAAGCACGCCTTTCAGGGTTACTCGTACTTGATCCATTCCCAGGAACATGAGGCGATGTTACCTACACGCAAACCACAGGGAAACTCCTCTCAGGGACCGATTCCTCAGCCTTCCGCTAAATTGTGCCAGGACACCAGGCAGCCACAGGCACCTCAGAGATACCGCAGGGTCGGTCCCAGACCACGTGCTGCAATACGGCAAAGACCACGGTAAAGCGGGTCGCACACGTTTTTGGTTTCCCAGCACATATAAAGTTATGTTTACACTATACTGTCGTCTATTAAGCACGCAATAGCATTGTGTCTAAGATGACGTAATTACCTTAGTTTTTAAAATGCTGTATTGCTAAAAAAAAACTGCTAGCTATCATCTGAGGCTTCAGCAAGCTGTAGTCTTTTTGTAATAGTAACATCAAAGATCATTGATCGGACTTCCCTGGTGGCGCAGTGGTCGAGAGTCCGCCTGCCGATGCAGGGGACGCGGGTTCGTGCCCCGGTCCGGGAAGATCCCACGTGCCGCGGAGCGGCTGGGCCCGTGAGCCGTGGCCGCTGAGCCTGCGCGTCCGGAGCCTGTGCTCCGCAACGGGAGAGGCCACAACCGTGAGAGGCCCGCGTACCGCAAAAAAAAAAAAAAAAAAAAGAAGAAAGAAAATCATTGATCACAGGTCACCATAACAGATATAACAAGAATAGAAAAGGTTGAAAAGTGCGAGAACTATTGAAATGTGACACAGAGACACAAAGTGAGCAAGTGCTGTTGGAAAAATGGAGCCAAAAGAACTTGCTTGACTCGGAGCGGCCACAGCCCGCAGCTGGTGAAAAGTGCAAGGTCTGCGAAGCGCAACAAAGAGGACTGCACGCCCGTCCTCGGGCTTCAGGGGGCAGGGCAGTCACGGCACGAGGACCCTCGGGTCCCCCTGAGCAGCTGTGGCTGCGAGTCCCCCGCCCCCGGCCCCCAGGCCCAATGCACACACGCAGATGCCGTCTACATTACAGGAGGTCACTTCTCCCTGCTGTAGCTGCCACCAAGGGCTGTGTGTCCCAGGCACTGTCCCCGGAACTAGGAAAGTCTACTCGGCCCCGCCAGCCTCAGAGCCACGCTGAGCAGCAGGTAATTTCATTGCTCTGGAGGAAACAGACTCAGCGATTACGTGTCGGAGACAGAGCTCAGCCGATTGGCCACCGCCAGCGTCACACATCTGATCGTGGACGGACCTCTGCGCCTGGGACGGCCTGCAGAGTTCACACAGGGAAAGGAGGGCCGCCCCACCGATCCCAGGCGGGGTCTGGTTTGCCTTGCTCTTTCTTGTTTGGATTGTGCTGGTGGTGTGGTTTTCTGTCTCAGCATCACCTCTGAAGATTTTTAAGTCCATTTTAATCAATATTATTGACCGTCTCTGATGTCCTATCAAAAAATCCCCATCATCAGAAGCCTTGTCTCCCCTCTGTCCTCAGTGGAGAAACCTCGTTCAGCATCGCACACAGAGACGTCCAGGCTGTGTCTTGGTCTTCTTGTGTTCAGACCACGACAGAAAAATCCATTGCTTCAGCTCTCTCCCTCAAAAATCCTATTTCCAGGCCTCTTTTCTCTTCTCCTGACCCTTCTCCAGGCTGGCTTGTTTCTGCGGTTTCCAGACAGGCTGGCACAGACACATCTTGGCCAGGGCCTCCCCGTGGCCTCCCCAGGCCTCCTCCCACCTGCAAATAGCAGCAGGCCCCACAGCCTGGAGCGGGTGCTCCAAGGCAGAGGTGGCACCAAGGTTTTTCACAAACGGTGATCCTGCACGAATCTGACTCCCCCGGGACCCCTCCCCATCTCGTAGAGCAGTGGCACCCCTCGGGCTCCAGAATGTTCTCTGACAACAGAAGACGAGCTGTACTGAGCGCTCACTGTGTACCAAGAGCATCTGCAGGTATAATCTCACTCTCCGAGTGTTGCTTTTCTCCTAAGGGCATGTGAGGGGCCAGCGCACGGGACCCAGGCTCAGAGGTGACAGTGACCCCAGACCGGCCTGCGAGAGCTGGCTGTGGACTTCCTCACCTAGACAAGGATGCCGGGATTCCAGGCCAGCCCGTGTCGGAGCCAAGGTTTCCTCGGAGTCAGAGTCGGGTCCAGACTAAGTTCCCTGCTGTGCTATTTGTTCTGTTTTGGTTCTGTTCCAGTTTATTTTCACTCCCAGCCCCGTGTCGGCGAGGACGCAGAGCCTCACCTGTCTCCCAAGTTCAGAGTGAAGGAGGCGGAGGCAGGACAGAGCCAGGCTCCCTGGCCCGCGTCCTGGCCTGTGGCTTCCCTTCACCACTAAGGTCCCCGTCTGGGGACAGGCAGGAAAGACGGGCTCCGGGCAGGATCCGCGAGTCCCACCCACCCCTCCTAGTCAGTCACTGATTAACTCACGGCAAACACCTGACTAGGACCTGCTCTGCGCACGGCGTTGGCCTGGGAATCAGAGGAAGAGGGGAGGGTAAACACGCAGGGAACCGGCACTGGTGTGGACGCGAGCAAGCAGACGGTCACCAGGACGGCGTGAGAAGCGCCACGGGGACCGGGGGCCGCGAGAGCCCCGGGGCTGCTGCCGGGACGGCAGGTGGGCAGAGGAGACTTCCCGGAGGAAGACCGTCCAGGCTGCGGCCAAGCAGACGGCGGGGGGGGGACGTGAGGCCCGAGGATGGCTGGGCCGGGACGGGGACGGGCCGGAAGCCCCCAAGAGGACCGCGTGGGCCAGGGGCAGCAGGGCTGGCGGCGCCACGACGCAGGAGCCTCGGGTGCTGCGCGCGGGGGTGTGGGCCCGTCCCGCAGCGAGTCAGAAGCGCACGTGCGCGCAGCTGAGTCCTGCTCTGCCACCTCGTCCTAGGAGCAGGAACGACACCGATTCAGAGGGCACTCAGGACGGAAGAGCCACAGGACTCGCGGGAGAGAAAACCCGGGAACGGCCACGCGTGACCCGGCCTGTGGCCCCGGAGAGGAGCAGACGGGGGTGGCGTGGGCTCGGCCGGGGAGGGTGGTGAGCTCTCCGGTAGCAGCAGCAGCGAAGGTGTCCCAGTCCCCGCGGGCGGCGGTCGTAGGAGCACGGTTTGCAGAGGGGCAGCTGGGAGTCATCGCCACCTGGTACCTGGCGACCGAGGAGCCGTGGCAGCGTGAGGACAGAGGGGGCCCTGGCGGGGACACCCGCTCAGCACGGGCAGAGCAAAAGCCAAGCGGACCACGGAGTCTCCAGATGGCGGAGCCGCCGAGCCGAGGCCGGACGCGGGCCCCAGCGGGAGGGCAGGAGCTGCAGCCGGTCGTGCGGTGCGAAGGCGGCGACGGCTCCCGCAGGTCGCCGTGACCCGCCCGGATGAGAGCAGTTCTCACAGAAGACCCCGGGGGGGCCAGAGGTGTGAAAACACAGCCCCCACTTTCTAAACTTTTATCCAGAAAAGGAGGAGAGAGGTGGAGGGAGCAGGAGAGAGTGAATCGAGGCGCACGCACCCTCTCTCTTTTGCTGTCCTGTGGAGGGTGACAGGTGAAGCTGCGGAGGGAGAGAAGCCACTTGCCAGGGAAGTTGGAGCACTTGAAAATGGAGACGCGAGGGGCGGGGGGCTCCGGACCCTGCCCCGCCCCTGCCGGGAGCTGCAACTTTACAGAGAGGAGCCAGGCGCCTGCACAAACGTGGAACAGCACCAAGGAGACGGCCGTGATGGGGTGACGGGGTGATGGGGGTGCCCCCCAAGACAGCCAGGCCCTTGCCTGAGGGCCAGCGTGTTCAGACAGAAGCCAGACCCGGCAGGAAAGCGCGACCGAGGTCAGGACGATGGAGCGGTCGGCAGGTCCCGCCCGGACGCGCCCTGGCTCAGCCCTGGGGCCTCTGCTTCCACGCTTCCCTGGGGGCTCCAGAAACGGTCCAGTGCCTGGTTCTCCAGTTCTCTGCCAAAATTCCCGCCTGTTCTGTATAATCTCACATCTAATAGCCTAATAGCCTACAGTTAGCTGTTGTTGAACAGAGAAAATCTCATATATAGACATTCCAGCTAGCCAAGTTCCTCTAGACAGCGTGAGCCGCTGTCTCCAAAATTCCAAAATTAAATAGAATAAGCTTGGTCAACTTGCACTGCATCTTCTGCAGATGCCCCGGGAAGCCGTAGTCAGGTAAATGAGGACGGATGCCCAGGACACGCCCCCTCCCAAGACGAAGGGCTCTGGAGTCTGGCCACAGGAACGCCACCAAGAAGGAAGGGGGAGGCGTGTGTTTCTTCCTCCCCGTGTCCCCTTCTGTGCGGAAGGCTCACCCCTCTGGCAAGTCAGCCCGGCCTCTCCTGGCGACTCCTGACACCGGCTTCCCCCACCCAGGCTCTGCGTGCCCTCGCAGGGGCCTCACAGTGTCTGAAGGCCTAGGGGGAGCACACAGGAGCTGCCCCCAGGTCGTTTTCGTGCCAAGAAGCACCAACTTCTGGAGGAAACTGTGTCAAAGCCCCAGCGACAGTGAAAGGGGCTTGCCGGGTGAAGAGCGCGGGCGCTTCCTGAAATCTCGCTTCTTCCTTAGCCTTTCAGGTTGCCCAAGAGCCAAGAAGAGTGGCATCAGGATAGCACAGAGCAAAGAGGACAAGGAAGACCAGGAACCGATCAGGTATGTGGGCCGGGGGGCAGGTCAGGGGAAGCCGGGGGCTGGCGGGGAGGTCAGGCTTGCAGAGGGCGGTCAAGTGTGAGGTCCCAGCATTGAAACCAGGCCATGCACACCTGCTAACTGACCAAAAACATCCTCTAAATGACAGGTGAGGTGATAGCCAAATACCATCCATCCGATGCTCTGAGTCACCTAAGTATAAGAAAGTTCCCTCTACCTTGGACGGGAAAAGCAGTGCAATTTACTGGGAAAGGCAGGTCCATGAGAGTATAGGAAGTTATTAACTGCAACAGCTAAAGTGAACATTTGGCTGACTTCCAGCTTAGGAAGGTCGCTTCTTCGCTGTCTATACCCTGCTTCTCGCTAAGGTGGGATGGAGAGAGCGCGGTGGGTAGAAGGCTAGCGCCCTCCCCCTCCCCACAGGCATTTGCCCCAAACCACTGCCCGGGGAGCCTGGGTCTCAGAAGTCTGTGAGATAAACCTGTTGCCATCTTCCTGAAATTTTAATCTCATTCAGTGTCTTGGAGAAAAGTTTTGATTAAAACAAAAAAATTAACATTAAAATGTGTTTGCGGTTTGGCTGTGAGTCCTCAGCCCTTTGCCATAACCTGCGATAGAGAAGTTTCAGAAGCACAATTTAATTACCCTGTCGTTGAACCTTAGCTTCAACCAATGATTTTCCTATTTATTTAAAAAAAAAAAAAAAAAAAAAAGTGCTCCTGGGGTACCTCGTGCCAAAGCTATGCCGGGAAACTTAACTAAATCTCTGCTGCTCAGAAACCTATCTAGCTGGAAGGGTATCCTGTGGTCTCAGAAAACATAGCCAAACAAATGAATGTTCCCTAGCTCCTGAGAAGAACACAGGTTTCTACGACAATCTCTTAGAAATAATCCTGCAGTTTCCCATTGACTTTGCATACCTCCACCATAAAAGCTGTGACTCGCCTCTCGAACAGACGCCCGCATCTCACTTGCTCCAGCAAACTGGTTCTTCCTTTTCACGCACGGCATCTGCATCCCTCACTAAGCGTGGACTTTCTGTTCCGGGAGACCTTCTTCCCACCCGGCCTGGACCAGGGCTCCCAGGAGGGTGAACTGCCTCACAGCTCCGCGAGGCGGTGTCTTTTCGGGACTTCTCTTTTTCTTTCCTTCTGCCGCGGTAGAGGATGCTGGCTTGTCTCTCGTGTCAGGTTAACTTGACCTTGCTGGGGGGCCACCAGGCGTAGGGTGGCGAGACGGCCCAGCTTGCCCCTCTGTCCCCCAGGTGCCCCGTGCCCGGGTGCGACGGCCAGGGCCACATCACCGGCAAGTACGCCTCCCACCGAAGTGCGTCTGGGTGCCCCTTGGCGGCCAAGAGACAGAAGGACGGGTACCTCAATGGCTCCCAGTTCTCCTGGAAGTCGGTCAAGACGGAGGGCATGTCCTGCCCCACGCCGGGCTGTGACGGGTCGGGACACGTCAGTGGGAGCTTCCTCACGCACCGCAGGTGAGTGCACACCTGCCCAGGCTCTGCGCGCGGCGCCGCTTGGCCCCGGTGGCGCCACGTCCACCCCTCGGGTTGGGAGAGGAGACCCCGCAGACTGTGACACCAACTCATGACATTCTGAGGCTCGGGAAAGGAAGAGACACGTGTGTGTTGAAAGGCACAGATGCGTCCTCCCACGCCTGTGTGCACCTAGAGGTTTTCCAAATGTCTCTGATTGGGATCCGCAGAAAGAAACAGGCTGCCGTGCGACACGCGCACACACGCACACTCATGGGGGTGTGTGGGGATTTAGTTATTCGTTTTGGCTGCATTTTGCAGGCAGGTCCCACTCGAGGAAAGCGGGTGGCACTCGGTGACAGGGGCCTCATCAGATACATCAGAAAACCTACAGAAGGGCCAATCATCGCCACTGATTGTTATTTGCTTAATTGTAAAATATCTATATCTGCGATTACGTTGCCTTAGCAGCAGAGGCTTTGCTCTGTGGAAGCCAGTGGCTCCCTGTAGAAGAGTCAGGGTGAATGAGTGACGCGGACAAGCCGCACGCGTGCCCCAGCTTCCCAGGGTCCAGGTGGGGGGACGCGGCATCACACGTACGACGTAAACCCACGGGGCCCCCTCGGCCCCTCCGACCACCAACCCCGCGCACCTTGCCTGCATCCGCGAAACCGCGTGGAACACACACAGTGAGCCAGACGGAACCACGCGTGACGCTGCGCCTTAACATTTTCAGGAAGTGATTTTATTGTGAAAGAAATGCCTGCTCAGGTAGAGACTCAGGTGGGACGGAGGGGCCTAAAGAGAGACGTGAGTGTCTTTCCCCGACTCTCCCCAAGGCGGGAGGTCCCCGCGTCCCCCTTCAGAAAGCGCCCTCGAACAAAGAGGCCCGCAGCCTGGCTTAACGTGGCCAGGGGCACAGAGACCCCTGACCCCCATGGGACACCGGTTTCTTCTTTTTGGTCGAAATAGATCACAGTGCTTCCTAGACGTCTACATGGGACGAGGGCCGGCCCTTCACCAGAACACCCCCCGGGCCCAGCTGCTAGCAGGCGTGTCCTTGGCCCGGTAAACGTCTCACTCCTTCCCAGAGGGAGGGCTCGGCCTGCGGCCCCCACTCTCCACTCCAGATGGGATGTTACCCGGCAGGGAGCTCCCTTCTGCTGACTCCTGTACTTCCCTGTGCCAGGGTGTCTTCAGGGTACTGTCCTAGAAGCCAAAATGCTCGTTTTTACATGTTGATAGGAAGTGCCAAAATGCCCTCCAAAAAATGCCTACTTCCTTAAGTCTTGGGCAATCAATAAAATCTTTTAAAAATCCTGCCCACATGACCTATGAATGAGGGTATACGTGGTTGGCTAATCTGACACAAATGAAGACAAGCTCCACTTCTCTGATTAAATGTAAGCACTCAGTTTCCAGAAACTACAGCCGAAGAGGGGGGCATACGCGTAAGTGTGGCGTTTGCTCGTTTCCGAGCCTTTCTTTGGATTGTTGCCTTAGAGTCAATAACCCTTTGTTCAGAGCCGCCCAGCAGATCCTCCTCGCCTTCGCCTCCGCAGGCGGGCTGGTTACTCAGCGCGTCCTCGGGGCTCACGGGGAGGGCAGCTCGAGCCCCGGGCTCCCAGTCGCTGCCACCAGGAAGGACCCTCGGGGCTCACCCCACCCACCTGATCACCCCCCAGATTCACACCAGGTGCCAGGACGGAGGTGATCTCTGAAAGACGCCCAGGCTCTCCTGGTTCCTGGCCTTCCCCGTTTCTCTTCCCCCAAGGGACACATCTCCCCAGGGCCTCTGGCCAGGAGGGGGGGTGTTGATTCAAAGGCGCCTTTGCCTTGAGCAGCTGGAGGGAATCTCTGGATGGGTCTAGTGAAGACAGGCACAGGCGGGGACTCCCGTGACTTGGGCAGAATCTCTCTCACCTAGAATTCCCCGTGACGCGCCCTGGGGTCTGCAGACAGCTGACCCAGAGCCCCAAGGAGGGCCCCGGGAGGAGCTCCCCAAGTCCAGGGAACAACCAACCAGCCTGGTCTGCCCAGCCTGCGCTGGGAGCCGGGGCTCTGGTCCAGGGCACCGCGGCTCCACCGTGAGACGGAGCTGCTGGGTGGATCCTCAGAGCATCTCAGAAGCAGCTCCACGGGGGCGCCGCTTGTGGTGGGCAGAGACTTTGGTACTTTATTTCACTGTGAAGCTTAATCGGAACAGTCTGACCTGCTACCTGTCACCTCTGAGGAGGAAGGTTATGTAGATGCTGCGTGGAAAGGTTTGGGAACCCCAGGGTGTTGGGTGACGGGCGGGCGCCCTCCCTCCCTGTGCGAATCTGTCTGGCAGGGCACGGGCGTGGGGTGGAGCGGTTAGAGAGACGATCAGGATCCTGAGAGAGCTGACCTGAATTTTTTAAATTGTGCTATAAAGCACATTACATTAAATTTACCGTCGTACCCATCTTTAAGTGTCCAGTTCAGGGGCAGTAAGTACAGTCTCACTGTAGTGCAGCCACTGCTACTGTCACCTCTGGAGCTCTTCACCTTCCCAGGGAAAACCTGCCCCCACTCGACACACACTCCCAGGCCCCGCCCCGCCCCCTGTCACTCTCCAGCGGATCTGACTCTCTGGTCCTCACCTAAGTGGAATCACATGGTGTCTGACCCGTGGTCGCTTATCTCGCATAGCATCCTGGGGTCTCTCCACATTGTAGCCTGTGTCAGAATCGCCTGCCTTTTAAGGCTGAATCATGTCCTGTCGCACGTCAGCCTGCAGTTTTCAACTGTTGAACAAGTTTTCATTTATTTTATTGTGCAGATGAAACGTTGTTCCCTGGAGGTGTAAGAACCGAAATCCTGGGCGGGAGCATGGCTTGGGCACAAATACGGGCTTGCCAGGGTTTCTGTACGCCTCTTCCCCGGGAGGCCCGGGGCCTATCGGCTGTCCGATTCCCCAGACCTTTAAGGCCTCAGTGAGGAGGGGCCTCCCAGAAAGACATGGGTGGTACCCTGAGATGCAGGGCTCCTTGTACAACCCATGTGCCATGAAAGCAAAGCAGCTTTTAGAATCAGAAAAAGAGTAGAAGGAAACAGAAATTCCTGTTTTATTGCTCTTTTCCCTCCAAGTTGTGACCACCCAGCAAGATGATAAAGGATCACTTCCTAAGGTGCGTGGATGAAGGGGGAGCATCTGCCCTGGCTTCCGTGTCCCAGGAAGCCCACTCGCCCCACTTTCCTCTTCGGGAGGTGACCACACGGATATTCTGGGAAAAGGACATTGAGAGGTGACACGTGCCCTGAGCTCCCACAGTCCCTGTTGGCTGAAAAATCATTTCCACTCATTTCTTCCGTGTAAGGATGGGTGGGAGGACCTCCTCCCGGTCCATGTTTCCCGGGCAGAGCTGCTATAAAGGACTAGGAATTGGTTTACTCTATGGTTAGGATTGGCTGCGTCAAAAACGACAGCGGGGGTGGGAGACAACACCTGGGAGTAGCTCGTAGGGGCTCGGGAGGGAGGGAGGGTTTTCTAGGAGGGGTGAACCTGGATACGAGATTTACCTGAAGGAATGAAACCAAGGGGTGAAAAGAATTAAAGGCACAGAGTGGTCACGGGGACTGTATGGGGCCAGATCTTGAGAGGCTGACCGAGGCCCCGGGATCTCATCAGAGGCACGATGAGGTGCCTGAAAGGGTACCGGGACTCGGGATTCCAGGATCAGGGTTAGAGGTGTCAGGAGCAAGGACAGGAGGGAGGATGCTGTTCCAGGGGCTCAGCTGTGGCTCAGCTGGCCGGGAAGACCCCCCAAGCCTGGGTGCGGGTGTCAGGACTGTGTGCACTATGGGGCCGGTGATGCAGGAGGGAGGCAGGCTGGAGGCAGGGGGTGGGCAGGAGGGAGGGGCTGGGCTGAAGGGAGGTGGCGGGCTGGAGAGAGGGCGTGGGCAGGGGCTCTTTACCTGTGGAACGGCTTCTCTGTGTGCGGGTGTGCTGATCATACTGTGCTATCACCCCAATCTTACCACTTTAAGTAGATTAGGAAGATTCTCCAAAATTAAAGCCACGATTCTAACCCTAACAAATAAATAAATAATCTTAGAAGCAAGTCATCTCTCACTGAGCTTGACCAAAATAATATTTTTAAATTACCTCCCAGACCCCCTTAAACCTCTTCCACCTGAACCACATGACCTAGTTTATTTATTTTCAGTTCCTCTACTGTTCCTTATAAATGAGTTGATAGGCTTTTTAAGGATGTTTATTGTGCTTGATACTTTCCAAGAGAATTGTGGTAAAGATAGGTCACCATGCTGAGTACTTACTATGAGGTTTTTTTGCAATCAACCATCCTGTTTAACGTAAATATGAGCTGGACAGGCTACCTGCCTTAACAGGTACACCCAAACTGGCTCCAAAGAGTGGAAGTTTACCTCTTGCTCACATGACAGAACTGGATGAGGGAACAGGAGAAAAGGGCTCGGCCACCTTCAGCACATCCTCCAAGGGTGGTCTTCATTCCACACCCAGAGAGGGAAAGAACATGCAGGATCCACCCAGGAGATGTGGGAGCGTGGATCACTTCCTTTACATCCCACGGGTGGAACCAGGTCCATAGCATCACCTAGTACAAGGGATTCTGGGAAATGTAGTCTACCTGGGATGCTGGGACATTCAGGCCACATGGGATGCTGGGAAATGTAGTCCACGTGGGATGCTGGGGAACATAGTCCTTGTGAGCCCAAGGAGAAGAGCGAGCCTTTAGGCACCTGCCTCTCTGTAACGTGGAGAAGCCATAGCTTTTGCCAAAACCTATGTAAACAGGAAACCACAGCTCCCTGGGGTCTGCATAGTTCCCATTTTAGAGATGAGAATGCTACTGCCAGTAAGGAGAAAGCTGGATTCAGCCAAGGACTGTCTGGGGGCTTCGTCCGTGGACCATCTGTATCCCAGTCTGTCTGTCTGTCTGTGCATCTGTAAGACTAAACACAGGGCTGCCGCAAGGCAGGTACTGAAGAAACCAGGTCTCATGGGCTGGAGCCCAGGGAGAGGGAGTGACGAGGGCCGACCTCTTCGTCCCACCCAGCCATCCCGCCAGGAGGAAGGCCCACTGCCCTTGGCCTCTGAGGACGGGTCCATGTCTGCCCAGGAGCACAGAGGTGGGCCTTCCATTCCCTCTCAGGCTGAGACCAGGGCCATGCTCGCCCAAGACACACGTGGGGACAGAGGACACGGAAGCAGCCCCAGAGTTCCTTACTCAAGACCCACTGATGGTAAATCCAGATTCCACAGCGTCACAGCCCAGGAGCTGTGATCCGGCTGCAGACCAGCCCTGCCCCTGCTGCCTCCTGGGCTCTTGTCCAGCCCCCGGGGCTGTCATGCACCCCTTCCCGCCCTCTCTGAACCCCAACCTCCTGCCCCTGCCGCCTCCTGGCTGGAGGGTGGGAGGGAACAGGAGGCATGGCCAAGGCCCCCCAGACCCGCAGGTGGTCTTCTGTTTGACAAAAGCTTATTGGAAACCTCATACTTCGCTCTACGACGAGAGGAAACATCTCCATTTTGGAGTGCTCTGTGAACTGCAGGAGGTGAGGAGGGTGGAGGGTCGAGGCGGCCCCTCCAGAGGAGTAGATGCTGTCGGGGGTGGAGAACGTTTGCGTGCAGAGCAGACCTCGTGCTGCTCTGGCGTGTTTGCGGGACTCAGCCAGCTGGGCCCCCATGCACTCCGCAACCCTGAGCCATCCGAGCGGGCTGCCCGTCAGGACGACAGAGGGGCGCTGAGCAGCCCTGTGCCCTGCTTTGGCTCGAACGCGGGAAGAGGCCAGGCACGCGGCACCCCCTGCCCCCGCTAGAGGCTGCCCTCTGCTCTGCGCGGGGCTGGGAGCCCCAAGCGGAGGCGTGCAGTGAGGCCCTGCGGAGGGACTAGTCCTTTCCGTGGGGAGGCTCCCGGGGCTGCGGGCCTCCCGCCCTGACGGAGCCGGCGCCCCAGAGGAGGGGCGCAGGGCTCCCCGGCGCCACGATGATGAGCCGCCGGCAGCAGGAAACCACGCTCATCACGGCCACGTGCCTCACTGCCCCCGTCTCACCCGCTTCCTTGGAGCTGCTCCTTGGACCACTGGCCTTACTGGTCCCACAACGGCACGGGAAAGCCTTCGGGGGATTTGCATCCACTGCCCTTCAAAGCCCAGCTTCCCGCCGGGTCCCTGGCCCAGGTGCCCCCCTGGGAAAGGCCCCACAGCAGGCAGCTCGGCCCGTCCCCTGGGCACCACCCTGCGCCGACCACTGTCCCCGAAAGCACCTCAGGCGTCCCGACTGTTTAATCTCCGCATCCCAATATTTGACGCAAAGCACTAAGGAGGGGAAAGCTCAGATCCGACATCTGTTCCAAACCGTGAATCCCGACGGGTCCATGAAAGTTAGGAGCCGGCGTCACAGCTGCCAGCATCCTGGGCCTGCGACCACAGGCGGCCCTGCGGGAGGCCTTGCTGGGGAAGCACCACCTCGTTCGATGTTCTCAGACTCCTCCTCCCGAGGCGCATGCACGTCCGTCCGCCTGTCTATCCCGGGCCTGGGACGCACCCGACAAAGACTGGATGAACACACCTAAGCGTCCACCTCACCTGGAGCTGGGCTCGCAGTGGCACACGCGCCCGGGCCGCTTCCCCCACAGGTTTCTGGACATTTTCTCACCAGTTCCCTAGAGAACCACAAACGCAGGGGCTCAAAGCCACACCCCGCGGCTGCTCCGTCAGATTCTGCAGGTTGGAGTCCAGCCTGGCCTCCGTGGGCCCCGGCTCGGGCCTCTCCAGCTGGAACCGAAGTGTCTCAGGTGCGTCCCCACCCAGCCCACAGCCCAGGGCCCACCCCAAAGCTCATCCGGGTCTTGGCAGAATTCAGCTCCTCGAGGCTCCGGGACCGAGGCCCCATCTTCCTGCTGGCTCTTGACCAGGGTGGCTCTCAGTGCTGGAGGCTCCCTCGGGTGCTGGCCACACGGCCCTCAATACGGCAGGGGGACAGCCCCGCCAGCCATCCAAGGCTGTTTATGCATCAGCGCCGGGTCACGGGAGGGGCCACCCCATAGCCAGCACCTCTGTCTCCAGGATGCGGCTAACCCGGCCTGGGCACCTGGCAGGGACCCAAGGGCTGGTTTAGAACTCGGCCTCCCACAAGCTTTGCTGATTTGGCCACAGTGCAGGGGTCTGTGGAGAAGTAAATCTCCTAACACGGTCCTGCCCCAAGAAGCTTGGCCTGTCACAATTTTATGGGAAAAAGCAATGTACAAACAAAAAATTAACAATATGAACACACTAGGTCATTTTTCTCTTCAACAAACACACGGAGAATCTGAAGTCTTCAAAGCTTTCAGGTCCAGAATGTGATTCAATCTCAGTTACACACACACACACACACACACACGTGCGTGCACACACACGTGCGCGCACACACACACACACATGCATACACACACGCACACGCACACACACACACTACACACACACACACACACACGTGGGACTTTTGACTCTTCCGATCATTTCCAATCAGGACAACATCGCCCTCAATTCTTAAGCGAACCTGAAGCAGGTTTTCAGGAACTCAGCCGTTCCTAAAATGTAAGTGTGTTCTAAGAAATCCAAAGTCCACACATCACCCATTTTCTGTGACTTTCTCCACCCTGTCCTCACTGTGGGACGAGAGCCTAGCCTGGGGCCTCCAGCACCTGTGCCCCCTGCATCCACCAAGGGAGTCCCTCCCGGCAAGCGGGCAGCCTGGGGCCTCCCAGGTCATCTCGTCTGGCCGTCAGCCCACGTGGCTGGCCCTTGGTATTCCTGGCACCGCCAGGCCTCTCCAGCCAGCTTCCCCCCAGCATCCGCCTCCCCAGGCCTCTGTAGGGCAGAGGCGGTGGGCCTCTGGGGGCTTCTCCCAGCCAGGCTGCTCTCGGGGGAGGGGGCAGGGAGTCTGTCCCCGGCAGCCGGGTCTCTGCTGCAGCCCCGTCTCTTGCCGGGCGTGGGTCGCGTCTCCGGACCACCAGCACCTCGGCTCTCTTCGCTCCTCCATCTCTTCTCCTTCCCCTTCTCTAGGAATCTTTATCTCGCCAGGATGAATTCTTCCAGAACCACAGCCTGTGCGCTGACTTCTTTCCGACTCTGGGATCCGGCATCTCCAAAACACTGAGACTTTGAAACTCACAAGCCCCTTCTCTGCTTCCAGCTCTAAGGCAGCCCGTGCTCGTCCTTCCCGCAGAGCCCGCGGTGAAATAAAGAGTGAGAACGAAAAGACGCATCGGCTAAGGAACACCGGCTCCCACCCACGGCTCCCCGCACTGGCCCCAGCCCCCAGCCGGCGGGGGCCGTGCAGCGCCACCTGGTCAGCAGGGTAGCGTTCGGGGGCGCCCCGACGTGGCCAGGCCTCCCCGCACCCCTGAGGTGCGGACACTAGGGCCACAGGGACGTGAGGGCACAAAGATGAGGCTCGGACGCGGAGTCGCCAGGCCCACACCCCGCCGAGCGAGCGTCCCCTCCACGTCCCGAGAGCAGGAGGACCAGGCAGCGGGCCCGACTCCCGCGAGCTCCCCGTCTCCTTCCTGGCCTCGTTCCCCTGGACGCCGCCTGTGACCCCCGTGCTCTGGTCCTCAGGACGGTCTGAGAAACGCTGGCGCTAAGCCTGTCTTCGATGGTGTGCTCCTGCCGAGGTCTGCTGGGAGGCAGCGCTGGCCCCGAGCCCATCGCGCCTTCACCCCTCTAAAGGCAGCATCCTCCCTGCGAGCTGCCCCGGCCCCCCAGGCGCTCCGTCCGGGCCTGCGCGGACCCGGCACGTCTTGTCCTCTGTTCACCCCCCTGAGCAGCGTGGAGGTGCAAGAAACGTCCTGGGAACCGAACAGCACAAGAGGCCGGAGCCCTGGGCACTGGCCCCGCGGGTGGTGTCACTGGCAGGTCACGAGGCTCCGTGACTAGAGAGAAGGGGAGAAAATGCCCCCGTGACCTCAGATCCCTGAGAGGGTCAGCGGGGCCGCTCCAGTGCTTGCTGCGCGTGCTACAGAGTCTTAGACGTAAGGTGAGTCTAACACGTCTGCCCGCTCCTCCTCGAACGCCCTTTGCAAGAAGACTCTGCCTCCAAAAGCCTGCCCGAGCCCCCAGAGAAGGCTCGCTTCCTCTGAAGAACCGGTGACACGCTCCGGGGCTCTCCCGCCAGCCCCCCGGAAGGCCGATGCCGCCCCCCGGCACAGAACGCGTGACCGGCCGCCGTGTCCCGCTGGCTACCGCTCCGTCATCGCCAGGCGTGCGAGGCTGCCGGGCCCACGGCTGACGTCCAGGCCCCGGGGCACTTGACGTCGTTTGATTTCAGTTAATACAAGCTGAAATGCGACCCACGCGGGCTGGGGGCTCCCACCCTGGACGCCCTGCAGGCCCCGACCCACTGCGCCCGGTTCCCCTCCCCAAGCTCCGTGGCCCCGTGGCCCTTGGGGTCCCTCCCTGCCGTCCTCACGCCGGGTCCCCCCTCCCGGAACGTGCCCTGAACGGTCCCCCTGTGCAGCCAGGGGTCCAGCTGGGTGAGGACACCCCTGTCCACACTTCTCACCACCGGCCAGGGGGCCGGGCCCCGTGCCCCCCTCTCCTGCGGCGCCTCTACCCTGAGCTCTTAGTGCCTGGGGTGTCTCCTCGGTTATCATCTGTCACCCCCGGACGCGTCAATGCCGCCTGAGCTCGTGGCAAAGACTCATATGTCCAGGACAGTTATGTTCACATGTCCAAAAACTGATAGGAATATCATAGGAGATGAGGAAACATCTGCGTTAGGGGCCCACAGTTAATTAGCAAGAATGATGGGGTCAGTTTCCGAGGCCGCCTGACACACACCACAGACGGGCGGCTTAGAACAGCAGAGTGCATCCTCTTGGCTTCGGAAGACGGAGGTCACGACGCGGGCGGGGGGGAAGGGATGGCAATCCCGGGTGTCACCCGAGTCTCCACCCCGTCGTCACTGGCCTTCCTCCGTGTCCCTCTCGTAAGGACCCAGTCACGGGGCGAGGCCCTCCACCCCAGCACGACCTCCTCTTGACTCCACAGCATCTGCAAAGGCCCCATGTCCCATAAGGTCCTGTCACAGGTTCTGGATGTTAAGGTGTCGGTATTCCTTTGGGGACACGATCAGCGCCCAGCAATGATTTACAGGGATGTGAGCCCCGGGCTTCCTAGAGACGAAGCAAAAGGAGAAACGCAGACGGTGGGCAGCTTCTCCGCCGTCTGCTAGGATGCGGCAGGAGAACGAGTGGGGCTCAGGGCGGTGGGGACACTAGGTCACTAGGGTGTGGTCCCGCGTCGCTAGGCCCAGGCCAGCGGGGCTGACCCGGCTCCAGGCTCCACCCCCCGTGGCTCTGCCCTCTGACCCCCCGCTCACCCCGGGAGCTTCGTCTCTAGGCTGCTTCTGTCCCTGGATGGAGAACGGGTCTGTCTTTGAGGATGCTCCCCTGGGCGTCATGGCAACACTTACGCTTCCGTGCCCTGGACCAGGTGTGCCTAGGATGTGGCCACCAGGGCCACCGTCACTCCAGGAGAGAGAGGCCGCCACACGGGCCCCCAGGAAAGGGGCGGGAAGAGCACACACATTAGAGCAGAGTGCCCGTGGACCCCAGGCCTCCGGGGGCATCTCTACGGAAAGCCCTGGTCAGACGCCGCAGGACGAGAACACAGTCACCTCCGCTCAATCTCAAAACTCTACGGAAGAGTCCTACTCTCAGTTTATAAACCCAGAGAGTGTTTTAAACGGTCAAATATTTTTAAAAGAGAAGTGAATGCCATCTCGTCCACCAAGTCCTGGGAGCTGCACAGCCGACGGACAGATGACTCAGATCTGCATCTCTAGGAGAGGAAAGGGTGGCGGGGGACGCGGGTGAAGGGGGAGCTCGGGGGGCTGCGGATCCCACGGAACCCACAGACCAGTGGGCCCTCTGTGGGGGCTTCAGAGAAGGCTTGAAAACAGAGGACTAGTTCAAAGTCTCCATAAGAAGCAGCCTGACCCCTAGATGTCCAGCCCATGCCTCCGTCACCCCAGTGGAGTGGGGAGCTCTGGCCTGGGACCCCAGGGGCAGCTGGACACCAGGGTGGCCCTTGTGCTAGACTCACAGGAGCATTAAGTGAGATGCGGAGGCCCCACCCCACGAGCTTGTCTCAGAGCCGCTGTGGCCGCTCCAGCCCATCCAGACAGGGGGGTGCTCCACCCCCGAAACCAGCGGGTCCCAGAGAAAGGTGTGATGTCTGGAGAATGGAAATGAACAGCCGAGGATTTCCAGCTATTTAACGGATGCGCCAGGTAACAGGACAGAAAGCAAAATAAACACACTTAGAAGAAGACAGAAAAGGAAAAAAAGCTCAGAGAAAACAGACATTTCGGGAAAGAGAAGACTTTTTTAAAAAACCCTGTGATTTGTCATTGGACAGAAAAGGAGGATAGAAAGAATATTATAAGTTATGACCGTCAAATTCAAAAAACATTCAGAGAACAAGATCTCTTTAAAAAAAAAAAGAGGTAAAAGTAAGACTTAAAACTCCACATGGAAAGTTAGAATACAAAGCTGAGGAACTCTCCCTTAAATTATGAAGAGGTGAGAAAAGAAGATCATATTTTAAACATAGAGAAACAATTCACGTGATTTAATAACCAACGGCTAGGAGTTTCTGAAAAAGTAGCGAGACGAGAGAAAATGGAAGAAAGAAAGTGATCACAGAAGGAAACCAGAAAAACCTCCAGGACCAAAAGTCTTGAGTTTTTGAGAGCTTGAGGGTTTTGAGTTTTGAGACGATCTTGGCTTTTTGAGGTTTGAGAAAGACCTCGCGAGTAACCAGCGCAGTGAAGGGGAGGCGCCCCCAGAGGAAGGGCCACGGGAGAAGCCTGGGGGCTTCCCGGGGACTGCAGGACCACCCCCGCCAGCACCCAGGCCTCCCCGCCGGAAGCACCAGCCCCGCTGTCATAAACAAACGCCATCCTCAGCCACACCAGAGGGCCACTCGCCCAAGAGACGAACTTCGGGGCCCCCTCGATTCAGCGGCGTCGGTCACAGCCCTGTCAGGAGACGAACGCCTGAGCTAAGACCTTCCTGAGGCCCGGCCCTGTCGGCTGTCTGACTCCATAGCTGCTGTCCCCCGCCCGGCAGCAGTACTGAGCGCCCTCGGGCTCAGCAGTCATTCCGGCAGGAAA
Source organism: Kogia breviceps (assembly GCF_026419965.1). Taxonomy (NCBI): domain Eukaryota; kingdom Metazoa; phylum Chordata; class Mammalia; order Artiodactyla; family Physeteridae; genus Kogia; species Kogia breviceps. Next base: position 102,500,359 of record NC_081320.1, read on the forward strand.
GGGGGGGGGAGGAACAGTATGAGCGACAGCAGCCCCTTCCAGGAGCGCGTGAGCCACTCAGCCCCCCATCCTCGGCGGGCAGAGACCCCAGCGGTGCTGTGATACCCACCAGCGGGGGCCCAGATGCTCGCAGAAGGCTGATTCCTCCGTGATGCCGTCAAAATGCATGGAGGGAGGGGAGTCAAGCGGAGAAATAAAGCGCTTGCAAAGCCTGCTACTCTCCCGTCCGACCCACAGCCCCTGCAAATTAACACCTGCGACTGGGACACCCCCGTCGGTCCCGAGGCCCAGGTGGGCACAGGGGCTCCCGCCCTAACGCTTCCCTCCCTCCACGGCTCAGGGCATGCTTTCGACACCAAATATGGTTTTGGAGAAACTCAGAACGTTGCGGGGGGGATAAACTCTAAATCCACATCTCGGACTGAGAAGGAAACACAAGGACACCGCTTCGCACTGAGATGGGAGCCGTTCGGACAAATAATCTGGGGGCAGAAATTCCATGGGCGTCAGAGGACACCCTGTGCCCCCAGCACATGCCCCTGTGGTCTCAGGAAGCAAACTCAAACTTGGCTGCTCCAGTGAGTGGGACGTGTGCCCTCGGTGTTAACGCCGGCGCCTCACTTAGCGTCTGCCTGCGGCGCCGCCCCCGGGAGTCCCCCGTGTTGCAACACGGAGGGCAACAGCAGGGCAGTGTCCGTCACCAGGAATCAGCTGGTGACGCGTCCGCAGGGCTACGATACAGAGGGTGGCATTAGCATAGCAATCTATGCCGTACAGGGCGGTGTCACGTCCTTACTAGAGGATTTTAACATCAATGGTGAAATCGTAAATAGTGACAAAAGCAAGGCACATAACAGGCCACCCGCACTTCTTGGGAGAGAGACTGGGTCACGGGGGGCCTTTCACATCGGGGTCCTGTATCCTCGATTCCTGAGCCACTCTGGGCCGTGAACAAACACCGGAGCAAGACACCCCACGCGCTCTCGAATTTCTTACTTTCCTCCCAGTGGACTCCTGAGTCTTTCTAACCACCCCCCTCCCAGAAATTTTTACTTATTGAGCTATTTTCAGGGGTGATGTTCTCCTGAAGGAAGTGCCACTCGGGGATGTCCTCATAAAACGCTGGGCCTCCGTCTCCTCTGTCCCTTTTCTGAAGCCCGAGCCTCCCAGGAATTCCTGGAGGAGCCCGGGGCAGACGTCCGGGGCCCCAGAGGTGGGCGCTGGTGCAGAAACGGGTTAACTCTTTGCTGCCTGGAGCCTGGAGCCTGGTTTTAATTAGAAGCGTCTCCATAAGGGCCGCTGGGTCTCCGCTTCAGGACTCTCTTCTCACCACCCCGAGATCCCCGCGGGGTCGCTCCCTGGCAGGACTCGGGCAGGGGACTTTGCCCTGAGATCCTGGACCAGCGCAGACCCCGGGCACCCGGTGCGGTTGGCTCAGGCCGCCACTAGATGGCACTGCGCCCTCGCGGGCACCCTGACCCGGCCGCAGCGCCCGGCCTGCTCCGGACACTTCCAAATTTGACGCAGGCTGGGATGCAGTCACTGGATCGGAATGGGAGGAACACGGTGCAGGCGTGTTTGCACAGAACACATCCTTCTGCGGGCCTGTCTGTGTCTCCTAATTTAGTTCCCAGCTCTGGCTGAAGGACACCGCTATTTGTCATTCTCGGCTGGCGGTTCAGTTAACTGGAAGCTAGGCGAAGCAACTGGAGACTGAAATCTGGTTCTGACCCTCAACGCGGGTCCAGGAGGCTGTGTTTTGTTTTGTTTTGTTTTTCCTGCGGTACTCTGGCCTCACCCGTTGCGGAGCACAGGCTCCGGACGCGCAGGCGCAGCGGCCACGGCTCACGGGCCCAGCCGCTCCGTGGCACGTGGGATCCTCCCGGACCGGGGCACGAACCCGCGTCCCCCGCATCGGCAGGCGGACTCCCGACCACTGCGCCGCCGGGGAAGCCCTGTCTGTGTTTTAAACTGTTTCCAGGCCATCCTCTGCTGCTGCACATCCGGGTTTGGGCCCCGCCAGCCTGGTGATGGATGCGTGGAGACCCCCGAGTCCCTCACTCCGCGGGCTTCCGCGGGACTGGGCTTCCTGCTCGTTGCCTCCCACCCTCACTCTGTCCTGTAGCTCCCCCTCGCACCTGTGTTCAGGTAGGAGAACCAGGGTGGCAGCCACCCGCTGAGCACAGCTTCCAGTCCACAGGCATCCTGGAGCCCCTGGGCACACCGCCGAGTGACAGGCCTCAGGGGTGCTGGCCCCTGAGCTAACAGGGTGCTGTGTCACCCTGGGGGTGACGCGCCACTGCCCCTTCCCCTGTAAATGTGGCAGCTCCGTGGGCGAGCGCAGGGCCCGGTGAGGCTCTGGGAGGAGCGCTGAGCACGGCGGTCACTCGGCCTCTCGGGGTTGCCAGATGCCAATGTCCCCTCGAACCAGCACCTCAGAACTTCCCCGTGAAAACATTTGCTGTACGAAGGTGTCCTCCCCCAAACGCCTGCTAAAATCCCCATCAGAAAAGCATTAGAAAATGTATCTGAAGAGACGTTCAGAAGGGCTCCCTGTATAAACGCAGATGTCCCATGGACGTTGCTTAGTGACCGTGTGTCACTCTCTAAGGACCGGGTCCATCTAGCCCTGAAAATGCAGACGAAATACAAAATGATGCCCGTGGTATGAATATACATAAAATACTACACACATACACTGGTTTACATTTCACCCGCGTATGAAGCGCCAGAGGCACCGTGACGACGCTGCGGTGGGGTCCCCCTGTGCGGCCCCTTGAGGTCGCAGCCAGGTGAGGGGCGAGGGCTGCGGAGGCCCAGGCTTGGCCCCCGTGCAAGGTGCTCAGATCGCTGTCCTCAACTTGGACCCAGAAAGAAAGAAAGAGGGAGGGAGGGAGGCGTCCCGCAGAGACGCTGCTCTGACCAGGTCCCAGCTCAGGACGCAGAGCACACGCGGAGGCGGGGCCGGGCGGACAGCCATTCACGGGGTTAGGAGGCGGGTGGGGGCGTGCGGCCCCCCGGCAGGTGAGGGTGTGGGCACACGCCTCAGGCCCGCGGGTGACCTACGGACGCTGAGGCTCTGTTTGGGGCTTTTCTCCCAAATCACTGCGGGGAGGGGCCCCGGTGAGTCCGGCTGTGAGACCGCGTGGGAGCGCGTCACTCCAGCCCTTCTCCTCTGCACGTCTGACCTTAAGCTTTGAATCCGACCCTTCTGTACGTTTGAGACTTTCCATAATAAGGAAGATTTTTATGTTTGTATTTACTTTTGGCCGCGCAGCACGGCATGTGGGATCTTGGTTCCCCGGCCAGGGACCGCACCCGAGCCCCCTTCAGTGGAAGGGAGGAGCCCTGTATCCACTGGACCCCGCCGGGGAAGCCCCGATAAGGAAGTCTGTTCAAGTGAGAAGGGCGCTCCCTAAAGGTCCCGGGGGCCCTCACAGGGCTCATCTCCCTCCCGCGCGGGCCCCAGCGGTCAGACCTCGGCCCAGGCCACAGTGCGCGCCCGCCCGAAGTCCGCCATCCACAGACACCTGCCTGCGGGCCCAGCCGGCCCTGCCCACCTTCCGCTCTGGTTCCCCGTGTGCAGGTGGCCCTTTGCCGGCAACCAGCCCAGTCGTGGGACGTGGGGACCTGCAGATCGCGGCAGTTCTCCCTGCAGGCCCGGGGCGCCCCCCGAACTGCGACTAACTCCACCTCCCGTCTCGTCCCCAGCTTGTCGGGATGCCCGCGGGCCACGTCGGCCATGAAGAAGGCGAAGCTGTCGGGAGAGCAGATGCTGACCATCCGGCAGCGGGCCAGCAACGGTAACCGCGTGCGCCCGGCGCGTCGGGGCCACGGCCACAGCCCGGCCGTCCTCGCGGCCCCCGCGGAGCCCCAGCACAGCCTCGTCCCTTCGGGAGGGGGCAGCGGTCTCTCCCACCTGGGCAAAGCCGGTCCACCGGGGGGGAGGTGGCCTCCGCACGGCCCTCCGCGCCGTGCGCTGAGTCAGGGGCCCTCGGGCCACACGCAGCCCACGGCGGTCTCCCTCACCCTCACTCTGGGGCGTGAGCTGGCGTCCGTCTGTCTGCGCAGCCCTCCTTCCAGACGCTCCCTGGCCCGCCGCGGGAGGCGCGCAAAGATACGGGCGGAGCGCACGCGGGGGGCTCGGGCCTCGGAGCCCGTCCCAGCCCGGCCTCGGGGCCCCGGGTCCGCGCTACAGTCAGTTTGCGACCCGAGACCAGCGCTCGCGGTGCTTTCAGGGCCACGGGGAGGGGAGGAGAGCCCGGATCTCCGGCCACTTTCCCACGAGGCCCATCCTCTCTGCCTTCTCCTCGTGGCTCAGCCGTAAATGAGGGTCCTCTTCGCGGTCTGTGGGGCGCTGCGTTTGTTGAATTTGTGTGTTTTCCTGTTGGAGACGCCACTGTTGCAAAGGGCCCCAGAGCAGGGCAGGGGTGCCGTCTGGTGTCCTGGGCGTGAGGAGGCCGTAACTCGCCTTAGGGAGGAAACGCGTGTCAGACAGGCTGCTGGCCGAGACTCCGGCGTTAATGAATGAGTACACGCGTTAAATGAGGACGCGTCTTTCACAGAAACACACACGCTGATGCGTTGATGGCCGTATTGCCAGCAGAGGCTCGCGGGGGCGTGACCGCATGAGTCCCTGGGAGCTGAGGCCCAGCGGTCACTAGTGCAGTGCTTGCAGCGATCGGGAGGACAGAGCTCACGCTTACGGAGTCCAGTGCGATTGTCGGCCCTCAGCGGAGTGGCCTGTGAGAGCCTCCCCCTCCTAGCCCCTCGGGGGACACTGTGAGGGACGGGGCTCGGGGAGAGTGGGGCCTACGGTGAAAGCGCTGAAGCCTGGCAAGGCGCCTCCCGAACTCCGCGCTCCCCAAGGGAACCAAGTGCCGAGAAACACAGGTCACCCCCGTGCTGGAGGCCTGGACCCGCCGCAGGTAGCTCGGGCCCCAGGACTGGGTGGCGGATGGGGCCGACCCCTCCTCCGCCGCTTCCCGGGCTGCCCCGCACCCAGGATCCACGTAGACAAGGACCCAGCCCTGATGCGCTCCCAGCCTGGAGACGCCTGGGGCCCGGCCGCTGTCCCGAGGCCTCCATGGCTCACCGGACACTCATTCTCGGTCCTGAGGACAGCACGAGGGGTTCAGCAGGAAATGTGCCTCATCCCGTCCCCCATCATTTGCCAGGAAGACAGCAAGGGCCACGATGCTTCCACCTGAAGGTTCAAGTCCCGTGAGCCCAACTTCGGCTCAAGGCAGCTCGGGGGCTGGAGATGGGGGTGGGCACCAGTTAGACGGAAGTTCTCAGACTCACCCGCCAGCATGAGGAGCCCATCCCGAGACGCCAGGGTCACCAGCGTCACTTCTCACTCAGCCATCGAGGGGCAGGGAGCGTTGCCAGAAAGAAAACAATATCCACTGAGCTCTTTCCAAAATATTTAGCGTGACATTTCACCCGCAAAACATCCCCAGGGCTAAAGCAAAACTCCTGCAAACTGATGTGAGTCTGCGCCAGCTTATGACTCCAGAGAGACAGAGGGCGGTGCAGACACAGCAGGGAGAGAAGTGGAGAGGGCAGGTCTGCACACCCACAGGAGGAGGCTTCCCAGCGGGCGGGGCGGCCGGGGAGAGCGGGGAGTCCCCCGGGCTGGCACCTCGCCTGGGGGCACCCGACGTTCGGAGTCCTCCTTCTGTAACTGCTCGTCACCGCTGTCAGCCGGAAAGGACTCGTGGCATCTGGGAGAGGAGCCAACCCCAGCCTCCATCCAGGCTGGGCACCCGGCTCCTGGCTCCACCCTGGTCAGTGGGGTCGCCCGCGGGGCCGCCATCCACCCACCTCTCTGCGTCTGAGCTCAGCTTCTTGATTTTAGGCTTCGGAGTGTTTCTTCCTGCTGTAGGTTCTGTCACTTGCTTGTCCACAGACGAGGACCCTGGGGAGCCCAGGTCACCTGGAGATGAAGCAGCAGAGGAGGGTCAAACGCAGGTCTTCCCAAGCCCAGTCCGTGCTGGAGCCCAGGGCTGGCGGTGCCCTGCACCGCTCACCTGTCGGGGCACCTTTTCTGCCAAGATCAGGGCACTTCTTAGTAAGCGCAGAACACACGTCATCCCGTGGATAAATGGCCTCATCCCTGCGTGTGTCTGACCAGAGGGCAGGACTGTGGGAAATTCACTTCTGCTCTTTGGGGGACAGGAGCTCGGCGGTCACTGCCCCCTGCAGCTGTGCCCGCCCTGCACGGTCAAAGGTGTGGCCCTCACTCTGTGTGAGGGAGAGACCATCTCTCACCCTCTCATCTCTTGAACATCCTGAGTGCAGACCTTACCCGAGGTCACTCACCCTCCGTGTGCGATGTGTCCTCTTAACGGTGACTGAGCACCGCGGCCAAGGGGCCACCTGAAGCCCTAGGGCTGACTCGACCCAGGCCGCTCCTGTCCTGGGATCCAGCTTTTTCTCCCGAGGGTCTATCTGAAGAGGGAGGAGTGCATCTAAAAGTCTCTGAGGTTTCCTTCCGGCTCTAAAATCCAAGGTTCTTTCTTTTTCTTTCTGAAGTTTAGAGAAGAGTCTGTTCCCATCTCTTCCCCCCAAAGACTCTCGCTATTCTGTGTCTCCCCCTGAGTGATCCCACATCAGCGGTCAGCTCTTGGCTCTCCGAGCAGCCGGGGTTCTGCGAAGTTATCGGGGGTCTCCTCCAGGACCCTCTGCACACGGTCACTCCAGACCTGTGAGCATCTCTGCCCGGAGTTGGGCTGCAGGCGGCTTCTGGGTTTTGCTTTTTTGGTTTTAGTTTTTGGCCAAGCCTTCAGGAGAGAAGGAAAAGAAAGAACGTTTTTCTGCCCTTCTCATCTACTGTCTGGGATGGCCAGCTGAGAGAAGGCCCCCTGCCCTGCCTGCAGCTCTGTCCGGGGATTTCATGCACTTTTTCATTTATATTCCCAGCAGCCCCAAGCATGGGTACCGACACTCCCCTTTACCTAGAAGGAAAAGGAAACTCAAAGCGGTGAAGAGGTGAAAGCGGTGCCAGGCGACCTGTGAGGGCACACCCGCAGCCAGGGCCCCACCATACCCCAGTGGCGCAGAGGGTCCAATGAGCCTACCTGGCGCTCTCTCCTCTCCAGAAGTCGGCTTCACAGCCAGGCACTTGTGCCTGGGGCTCTCAAGGGTGACCTGGGGGCACGTTCACATGGAAGGCTTTAATTCAAGACCCTCGAATTCCACCTGATTCACTAGAATCCAACAGTCTGAGAATCCATCTGTCATCTGCCAGCTCCTCCCCAGCTTCCCACCGCCACGGAAGAAAGGCTGCTCCCGAGCCCTGGACTCACACACGTGCAGGCACTAAACGAGGAACCACTCACGAATGCTGGGCTCCTGAGGGCGCTCCCAAGAGGGCAGGAGGGCAGGTCCAAGGGCTTCAGGAGGAAATAGTGCTGCAGCCTGTGCTCCTTAGTTCGTCCAGGCAAAACCCACATCTTCATCCACCCATCCATCCATCCATCCACCCACCCATCCATCCATCCATCCATCCATCCATCCACCCACCCATCCATCCATCCACCCATCCATCCATCCATCCACCCACCCATCCATCCATCCACCCGTCCACCTGTCCATCCATCCATCCATCCATCCATCCATCCATCCATCCACCCACCCACCCATCCATCCATCCACCCACCCATCCATCCATCCATCCACCCACCCACCCACCCATCCATCCATCCATCCATCCACCCACCCACCCATCCATCCATCCATCCATCCATCCATCCATCCATCCATCCATCCACCCATCCATCTATCCATCCATCCACCCACCCATCCATCCATCCACCTGTCCATCCAGCCAGCCAGCCACCTGTCCATCCATCCATCCATCCACCTGTCCATCCATCCATCCACCCACCCACCCATCCATCCATCCATCCATCCACCCACCCACCCATCCATCCATCCATCCATCCATCCATCCATCCATCCACCCATCCATCTATCCATCCATCCACCTGTCCATCCATCCATCCATCCACCTGTCCATCCATCCATCCATCCACCCACCCATCCATCCATCCATCCATCCACCCACCCATCTCCTAGAATAAAATTTAGAGACAGAAAGGTCATTATGGGGGCCCTGGCTAGTGCTTTTATTGGATTTATGGTGACCTCTGTTGGAAGGTTGATCTGATTTGCAGATTGTTTTGATAATGAAGCCTGATTTGCCACTTAGTTTACACCGTAGATTTTTTTCATAAATTAAACACTTAGTCCAAAGCTTTGATGAAAATATACTGAAAGCACTCTGCAACGTACAATTTTCTAGAAATATATACATTTTTGGCAACTGAAGTCACAGTAAAAACCATCAGATGGCAATTTTAGGACTTGTGAGTGAGAGGTGTGTCTTTTGAAAATTCTTTAATTCAACAAGTACCGAAGCACACTGCACTGGACCACATACAGTATTTTTTCTTTTCTTTTAACTGTTTGTCAGCTCACATGGACTGCGTCAGCAGGACAAAAGCAATTTGTGCCACTTTCCGGTCAGAGCAGAGAAGAGCCTGCAGAACCCCCGGTGCTGTCGGGCTGCTCAGACAGCACCGCATTAACATTCTTCTTTGGCCCCTGTTTGGCGAGTCTCGCTAGAGGTCAGGCATCTTATATAGTTAGCTTATTTCTTACAGCCACCGTGACAGATAGGCACCTTTTTAAATGGAGGGATTTGAGGTTTCTATGAATTAAGGAAAGTACTCATCACAAGACTCTTAAGTAGCAAGATATGGATTCAGATTCCAGGTCTATCATGTTTCAAAACCCAGCTCTAAACCCCAGACTTCTAAAACCTCTCATCAAGGCAGTTCAGAAATGCTGCCAGGTCGGTGCTTTGTGACCACCTAGAGGGGTGGGATAGGGAGGATGGGAGGGAGACGCAAGAGGGAGGAGATATGGGGATGTATGTATATGTACAGCTGATTCACTTTGTTATACAGCAGAAACTAACACACTATTGTGAAGCAATTATACTCCAGTAAAGATGTTAAGACAAAAGAAAAGAAAAGAAAAGAAAAGCAATGCCGCCAGACTTCAGGAAATCTCCCGGTAACGTGATCTCTGTCCCCTGCTTAGACGTTGGTTTTCCACAAAAGTTAAACAGAACATAATAATTGTTGGAAACTCTTTCAGGAAAATTCAAACCAGTGAAATGGCCTCCCAGGATTTCACCTATATTCCAGAAAGACCACATTCTTGTCTCATAATTTTATCGAAATTCTTCTAAGTTTCCATTTGCTGGAATCTAGCCTCAAGACAAAGATGCTGACAGGCTATGGTGTATTTTATATGCTTCGCTGTATGTTAGGTACCGCTGATGGAGTGCTCCTGACAAGCCAATTAAGGTGATTGAATTGGAAATTCGAGGCGTGCTATTCTTTTCCACCGTTCTCTGGGTTTTCTAATAGTGTAGTGATCTTCAACCCGCACACCCTGAAATGGATTGTTTTGCTTACAATTCCACTCGTCGAGGGAAACGGGAAATCTCGGTGTTGGAAACAGGCGGTTGCATAGCACTTTCTTCACCCTTCCTATCACGATTATCCAAAATCAAACCTCTTGATCAAATAGCTCTGGGGGTGCAAGGGGGTAGTTCCCCAAGAAGAGCTACCCCAGCCTCATATACAGACTCTGGCAGGAGTTACCTTCGTGACACGCCGTCACGTCTGCTCTTTGACACTTTGTGTCATATGCAAGTAAAAATTGCACGTTTTATTTAATATGTGAGAGAAGACTGCTCCTATGTGAACCGATGCGTCTCCTTTGCACAGTGTATTCTTACTACAGAGAGGCTCAGAGCCATTGCCCAAGGGGCCTTGGGCCAACGTGCCCCCTCTCTCAGCAAGCGCCTGCACGGCGGAACATTAGCACCTGTGACAGTGGCTGCAAAAAGAGCCTGAACCCACACAAAGGTCGGGAAACCTTAAAAGGCAGCCGGACCTTAGGGTCCGAGAACAGAGGAAGATCTTCTGTGCTTCTTAGAAAAGTGTGATAACCCTCTCTTCACACGGCCGGCCTTCAACAGAAGCTGCAAAACGCCTGGAAAAAGAGAACGTTTTAAATTGTTCAAATCTAAAAAGCTGAAGAAATATGACATGAAGAGCTTGTCCAGAAATCTCAACAGAAATTCACTTGGAAAATCTGACGACCCTCACAGCCCAAGGATTCAGTTTACACAAGAGATGTTTTCCGTGCGGTTGGAAAGGAATGTGTGGCGAATCCTCGTTAAATGATAAACTGACTCATGATTTCGTTGTTTTACAAATCAGGAGTTTTATGCACTTATCTTGATTATTTTTGTGCATATTCTTATCTTGAGCTCTACCTGACCTTCAACTACGGAAGAATAATTACGTTGGCCACAGACTTGATGGAGACGTCCCGTGTGCCAGGTTTTTTTATATACCCTAACTCAGTCAGTCCTAACCCCTAATTCTGAGAGGTTACCATAAAGACCTGGTCACATGTAAAAAGGTGATGCAGCCTACACCTGAGAAAGGGTGAACCTCGTTTCATTCCGGGCAGTATTTTTTATTATATCCTTGACCTGCTTTTCGGGGTGCATTTGACAAAAAGCAAGACTTTGTTGCTGATGTTCTGGACCCTGTTAGACGCCGGCAGAGAAGCACCTTGGGACCTAAGAGGCTGATCGGGGGTCATGGACGAGAGAGCCATCACTCTGGGGAAGGTCCCCCCGGTCCCCCTGGGTGATGGTGGGAGCCCAGCAAGGGGAGAAGGAAGGCTTGGGCAGGTGCTCAAGACCAGCTCGTCCATGAGGCTCGCTTCACACCTAAGACAGATCCACGGGGAGAAACGATTCAGAAGGAAGGGTTATTAAAGGGGGAATTAAATTGAACACGATGACACATTCCTCCTGATTGCTTTTATGGGGAAACAATGCCGTGGAAGAAATGTGATTCTTTGCAGGAAGATGCTTTACTCTTGCGAATCTTTTTTTTTTTTTTTTTCTATTTCACTAAAAACAGCAGCTAAGACTCAGACCGCCAGTCTCTCTTTGCCTTGTCCTCTCGACTCCTGGGAGGGGAGGAACCCTCCATGCAGGCTCTGCAGCATTCCAGGTTGTCTGGGGCCTTCCGTCCCAGGCGGACTGGACCCCTCTGTCTACAGAGCTGGACAGCGGCCCCCCCAGCTCCCCCAGGGGCCGTGCGAGTGACGGGTGTGGTCGCCCCACAGCTGCATTTGCCAGGTTTCTGTCCTTCCCCCAAGGACGCCCACTTGCGGGAGACCAGTGTCAAACGTCAGAAGCACCGGGCTCTTTCCGACTCTGGCGAGGCCAGGTTGCCAGCAGCCAGCCAAGCGAGCTGGCCTCAAAAATGCCCCCTGTAAACCCTAAGAATCGGCCCTGCAGCCCAGCCAGGGCCCCGGCTGGCGGCCGCACAGCCCCTCTCCCCCAGGCTGCGGCCCAGCCAAGCTTCACACCCTGGCCATTCAGACGAGGGCGCATGCTTATTAGTTAGCTGTCCATCTTCAGAGAGCCTCTGTGGCCACCGCCTCTCATCCTCCCACGGGGCACGGCTACCTCAGCACCCACCAAGTCGGGCTTTCGGTTACCCGTCTGTTATCAGTTTTCCTACCCAAAATCTAGGCTTGGGGAGGGCAGGGACCCTGCTGGCCTCATTTTCAGATATGTCAGCAGGCTCCTTCCCAGAGTGATGGGGGAGAAAGAGAGAGGGGGGAGAGAGACGGAGATGCAGACAGAGACAGAGGATAAACGGAGGAGAGAATTCATGAGCTGCACCGGGTAAATCCACGTCCAGGACAAAGAGGGCTTTGGCTGGAGTCAGAGGGTCACACCCTGAGGCTCTGGTTAATCGTCCCAAGGAGATGGAGCCTTTCAGTATGGGGGGCCTGCGTCCCCCCAGTTGATTTTTTTCTCTTTTTAGATGCCTTAATTGTAAGGAGGGTGGCAGTGGGGATAGAAGACGCACAAACCGTGACTATATTTTTTAATTCAAGAGTATATGCTCTCCCAGCAAATTCGGTTCCAAATCTAGAAAGAGAGACACCTCCAGGCTCTACCTATAGTGTCTCCAGGTGCCGTGTCGCTAAGCGCCCCCCACCCCCCGCCCTTTACAGGCATCGAGAACGACGAGGAGATCAAGCAGCTGGATGCGGAAATCAAGGAGCTGAACGAGTCCAACTCCCAGATGGAGGCCGACATGATCAAGCTCAGAACTCAGGTAACAGTTTCCGAGGCCCTCGATCCAGCCGCCACCTGCGCTCACGCCGGGGAGACGAGGGGTGGCGTCATCGCCTTCTGCGTTGCCCCGTCTTCCCTTTATTTAGTCACCGTTTTTCTCCGTCTTCTGCTGAGATCGTTTCAGTGGCAAGACTTGCTGTGACAGAGGGGCCGCTGGCCCACTAGTTTTCCCTCTTGTGTTGGTATTTTTAATGACACGTGGTTATGAGTAGACGGTCCCGAGGAGCACTGTTCCTGCAGCGGGTGAGCTCTTTGCTCCCGGGGATGCAGAGGCCCTAAGGTCATCACTCAGTAAACAGGGAGCTTGTTCCCCGGGTTCCCAGGGGCCGCTGCTATCCGCGGCCTCACGAGCCGGCTGGGAGGCGAGGGGTGGAGCCTTTATTGAGCACCTACTAGATGCCCCATCCCAGGGGCTTTGGTCCTATAGCCCAGGTGCCCACAGCAGTCCACATAGTAAGTGTCCCCAACTCCCGCTGCACCTGCGATCTGGAGCGGCTCAGCCAGGGCCGCAGAGCCGTGGGCCCAGCGCACCCGGTTTGGCTCTCTGCAGGCCTCCCCCGCCCCGGCCCCGAGGCTCTGGGGGTGGAGAAGCGCTGCAGCCGCTCACAGGTGAGGCCAGGGATTCCTGTCCTGCTCGAACCCACGCCCTCTGCGGCCTGGCCCTGCCCCTCCCCAGCCGTCCCCTCAGGGCATCACAGCCTCACTGGGATTCTTGCCCATGGGCTCAGGGGACAGGGACAGGTCCCTGCTGGTCCCCGTCCCCGCGGGCACAGCCTCTCCAGGGAGGGGCGCCCTCCAGCTACGCCCCCACCACGGTCATCACACGGACTCCGGGGCTACCCTTTCGTGCCCTCGGGCGAATGTGAGGCCGGGGTCCTCCGGCTGGCCGTTCTGTCCACTCGTTCGGACACCAGCCCACCTGCTGACCACGGCCTCACCTCCGGCTGTGAGGCAGCCAAAGGCGGGCCTGAGACAGGCAAGGGTTTTCCTTACCTTTCATCCCAGACCGCAGCGGGAGGGGTGGAGGCCCTGCCGCCGGGCTATCTGGTACCCGTCACCCGCAGCCGGGTCAGCGACTCCAGGAGGGAGAGGACCGCGCTGCTGCCGCGTTTGGTCCGGTGACTGGGGGCGAAGACAGAGCTCTGCAGGCCGCACAGCCCGGCCACACAGGGCACGTGCATGGCCCCCAGAAGGCCCGTAGCACGGCCGCTGGGATAGTTGGGGAGCGACGGTCACCGTGCCCGATAGCCCCGGAGCCCAAGCCCCACAGCTGTCAGAGCCCCACTCTTAGCTGTGTTACCTGAGGGCTCCAGTGAGCCTTCAGTGTGAAACTAGATTCCGATTCTGCTGCTTCCAAGGCACTGAATGGCCCGTCTGACCCGCACGTCTCTCATTTTACAGCTGCAGAAACTGAGGGAGACCAGGGTCCTCGCAGGGTCCCAGGTCCAGAGCCTGGACAGAGTTCACGGTCTCTCCATCGAAGATGCTCAGAACTGGGGGCTTCCCCGGTGGTCCGGTAGTTAGGACTCTGCGCTTACACTGCAGGGGGCAGGGGTTCGATCCCTGGTTGGGGAACTAAGATCCCACAAGGCCCACAGCATGGCCAAAAAAATAAAACAAAATGCTCAGAACGGTATGAAGACTTATATATTTTTTTCATATCATCAAATCAGTGATTGCTAAGCTTTATGTTTGTCTCTTATAAATCTTATCTTTAGCCTGAGCCAGGTCTAGATTTCCTATAAACACTCACACACCATCCTGGCGGCCTCTTCCCTGCACCGCAGGAAGCGAGATGTCCCTCAAACACTTAGTAAGAGGACACGCTGCCAACGGCAGGGAGAGGAGAAAGCTCCCCACCCCCGAGGCGGAGGACCGTAGGCCAAGGCGCGGGGCACAGAGCTAGCTGCGTGCCCTCCCCCTGGCTGTGAGCAGGGAAACCCCACCTGAGACATCAGAGTTTAGAGTTTATGAAGCAGAGATTCGGGTGATTCGGGGCAGCCAGTGGTTACGGTGTGAAGGCGCTAAGGCTGTGAGCTTGGTGCCCGTCTGGCAACTCTGTCTTGTTTCTACGCATCCCTTATGATGCTGGCCTGTGGCTGCCAAGCTGCACAGGTGCAGGGGACCCACAGAGCCCGGCACACGCTCCGTGGCTGCCAGGAGCACCCACACGCGTGTAACCAGCCTTTACTACAGCATCCACGCTGCCTAGTCGCTTCCACGACTGTGTCCCTGCAACCCACGCAGATGGGGGCAGCTCTCCTGCCTGGCCGTGTAGTAAGTGCTGGTCGTCTGGTGGCAGGTGGAGGCCAGAAGGCGCCATGGCAACTGTTAAATTCTCTCTGGAATATTAGAGGAAGGAAGAGCTTCCCAGGAAGCCAGAGTAGACCTTTATCCGACGGAGGGATGCAGATACGTCATACATGGCGGTAGAAACACCTGCCTCGACCCTAAGGAGAGGGCAGTGACGCGCCTCACAAATGAATCAATATTTTAAGACTTATCTGTGCAGAATTAAGTTCAGGCTAAAAGGAAGACGCATTAGCCGCCACCGCACTGCATAAGATACTAATCCAAATAAAAAATCCCATCACACCAGCGGAAAGGCCAGGGTGGGACAAGGACACAGTCATCACGTGATCCTCTATGCACAATGACAAGCAGAACTTTTTAAAAACTTGAGGGCTTCCCTGGTGGTGCAGTGGTCGAGAGTCCGCCTGCTGATGCGGGGGACGCGGGTTCGAGCCCCGGTCCGGGAGGATCCCACATGCCGCGGAGCGGCTGGGCCCGTGAGCCGTGGCCACTGCGCCTGCGCGTCCGGAGCCTGTGCTCCGCAACGGGAGAGGCCACGACAGTGAGAGGCCCGCGTACCGAAAAAAAAAAAAAAAAAAATTGAGTGAAAGTCGACACAGTCCAGGAACCTAGCCCACCCTAACGCGTGGATCCCTTTTCAGAAAGACAAGCCCTTAGAGTCCACTTGTCACGTGCTCAAGTGCGATGACTCGGTGCACACAAGACAGTGACCCTGAGAACGACCCATCCCTTGCGTGGAAGCCTCCTGACTTAAGCAGAGAGCTTCTGCCTCTGCATCAGGGGCCGAGGCCTGTCCCTGTGGGAGCGGGCGCGCGCTCGCCGGGCCGGCTCGTGTTACATGTCCCGCGCATCTGTGCGTTTCAGATCACCACCATGGAGAGCAGCCTCAAGACCATCGAAGAGGAGAACAAGGTGATCGAACAGCAGAACGAGTCCCTGCTCCACGAGCTGGCCAACCTGAGCCAGTCCCTGATCCACAGCCTCGCCAACATCCAGCTCCCGCACATGGTAAGTGAGGCGCCGCGCGGCGCCGGCCGCCGGAGGCCCCGCGCGGCGCGCGTCCCACAGTAGACGCCTTTTCCTTTGCTATTCTCACCCTTCTTCGAACTTCGGTGCTTGCGGTGACCTCCCCCGTACTGTAACGTTAATCGCTAGAGACTCCGGTGGGGCTGAACCAGTAAATCCCCTAAGATTAAGTCGCTCTGAAAAGGCCTTTTAACTATGATAAGGACAGTGGCGTTATGCTATGATACTCTTTTATGCTGATGTGAATATCCTATTAAGAGACTAAAAGTTGCATATGAACTACTATTTAATATCTCGTAGGATCCAATCAATGAACAAAATTTTGATGCATACGTGACTACTTTGACGGACATGTATACAAATCAAGATCGTTATCAGAGCCCAGAAAATAAAGCTCTACTGGAAAATATAAAGCAGGCTGTGAGAGGAATTCAGGTCTGAACAGCTGCTGTAGTGATGGAATCTTGCTTAAAAAAAGGATGCCTCTTGTTTTTTGCTGCTGTAATTTACCAGAAAGTGTTATATATTTATTTCTGTTTGAAACAGTGTTATGCTTACAAGACTTCATAATGATTTTATGTCTTGCTTTAAAGATAGTACCTGCAGAATAGTTTTGGAATACATTCACATTTTTGTACGTTTTCATATAAGCTGACATAGTGTGATATGCCATGTAATGTTTATAGCTGCTAATGTATGCACATTTGAGGGTATATATATTTCTGAAGAGGTAAGCCGATCAAAATAAATAGAGTGTAAATTCTTTTTAATGCTTTAGTGATTAAATGTTTTAGTATTTTGAACAGAAATGGACAAAAAACAAAAACAGCTTTGAATGATCATTTGGTGGTCCTGCAGCCACTTCTTAGATGTTATCATTTTGCCTCATGTTGGAGGATTTTACGGAATTTAAGAAAAACATTTCGTGTGCATATTGTTTCATAGCAAGAATTGGTTGCAAAAAAAAAAAAAAAACAAATGCTTTATTTTTGAACAATGCTTGGAAATATTATGTGATTTTTTTGTTTGTTTGTTTTAGGAGGATGGTGTATGGTGGGGCAATAAATGAGGTTTTTTGCATTCCAAGGAAATGGCATATGGATTAACTGTAAGAAATGAGATAAGTAATTTATTGTAAGACAGCATCAAGCCATGGAAACTTGGCAGAAGATTCAAAGCAGCTTAAACAGCACTTTTTAAACTAACTCCTGAGCATTAATTACATGGTGTGACTATGGGACCTTCAGTTAAGACAGGGGCCTATTAGAGGTGGATGACCCGAAGACTCTTCCTCTTCCATTCTCAGTACCCTTTGGAACAAACTTCTTTTACCTCCCCAAGAGTTCCGTGCCCCTCTGAACTGTCTAACAGAATCTGTGTGCTTTCATTTACGCTCAAAGATCATTTAAGACTATTTATTTCCCCTTCCTTCCACCTTAAAAAGAATTATTCTTACCGTTGTTGTTGCTGTTATGATTTCACGTATGGGGGATGAAGGCACATGATTTGCGAGTCCTCGAGTGACTGCGCTGATCTGTCTGCTGGCCTGCGTGGGCCAGCAGCTCCGAGAAGCGCCCTCACCCCACGCTGACTTTGAATAAGCCCGGGTCCTATTCCGAGTCAGGACGAGTGCGCTCCACCGTCCCGTCCCGTCCGCTGGAGACCGGGTTGACCGTAGAACGTTCGCGTAGCCTTGTTTGCTCTGTCGTGACCTTCTCTAAGAGTGAATGCAATCAGATGTTGAGAGTAACTAAATATACTTCAGCACTTTTTTGCTTTACACTAGATCATCTTAGACTCATTTGCACCCCGGAGATTGATTGCTTTGCCCGACGACTGCACTACGCGATGCATAGACCACTTTCCACAGCCGCCCTCTCCCCTGCTCGCTCCTCCCTGGGACGACGCGTGTCGTGTTTTCCGATTGCCGTTGACTTGATTTACGTGTAACAGCATTCTTCCTTCCGTGTCTTGATGTTATGCAGGAAGTACAAAAGTACTTAAAATTTTGTTATGAAAAAAAAAAAAAAAAGATGGGTTTTGTAAAAATTAAAAAAAAATATTTTTAGCAGAACAGGACTTACAGGGTCATTGTCCCCACACGTGCCAGTCGACTATTTGCACTTACCTTGTCCTATATATCCGTACGGAGGTGTGCAATTCCCGTGTCAGTAGCCTCGTGACACTGACCCTGGAGGAATCTGAGAAGGCCTCCCGGCTGACCCGATGATGCTAAGGGAGATTACAGGGACCTCACAGCAAATACTCTGATACAATACTCAACCTCGGTATATATATATATATATATATATATATATATGTATATATATATATATATGTATAAATATATGTACATCCCAGCGGCACTTTAGACTCTGCTCACTGTACAAAAGCATACAGTTTTCCAGGAGGACTTTAATAATTAGCTGGGAAAAGATTACGTCATGGCTTGGGCTCTGCAGCCCCTTCTCTGGAGAGCCCTTTCTCTGTTGTGTGATTAGTTGTAGCTGCCCTGCTCAGAATTGCCTTTTTGAGAACTGAAGCCAGGTGCTCTGCGTCACCTGCGGCCATATGTCCCATCCAGGGCCCCGGCCTCCTTGCGGGGGGGCCCCCGTCGTTCATATCGGCACATGCATCTCCCCGCCCCGTCGTGTCTGCAGCTTCTTGGCCAATATAGTGATGCTTTTGGTAGAGTAATAGGTAGTATCAGTTTGGGATTCTAATTGTTCTCACCTATGTACAATGGAAAGGGGTTTTAAGCACAAATCTGCTGCTCATCTAACGTTGGTACATAAAATATCAAATCAAAAGTTATCTGTGACTATTATATAAGGATCACAAAAGTGTCACATATTAGAATGCTGACCTTTCATATGGAATTATTGTGAGTCATCAGAGTTTATTTATTATAACTTATTGTTCATATTCATTTCTAAGTTAATTTAAGTAATCATTTATTAAGACAGAATTTTGTATAAATATTTATCGTGCTCTCTGTGGAACTGAAGTTTGATTTATTTTTGTACTACACGGCATGGGTTTGTTGACACTTTAATTTTGCTATAAATGTGTGGAATCACGAGTTGCAGTGATATTCATTTTTAAATTGTGAACTTTGTACAAATTTTGTCATGCTGGATGTTAACACATCTTACTCTAAATAAAAACGGTGTTACCACATTTGTAGCACGATGGGTCTCTCACCGGCTGTGCATCTTCACTGAGGTCTGGAAGTGCTTGGTGTCTGGGGCCCCCAGCGGCACCCCCGGGAACGTTTCTCCCCAACGCCGGACGCTTTTACTGTCACGTCTCTGGAGGTTTAGCTCTCTACTCCGAGGCCCCTGAGAGCAGATGCGAGCAGCTCAGGAGGTGCCTGCACGGAGCTTGTCTGGAAGCCACTCCGCCGCACCTGCCGTCACCCCGCTCGCGCCCCCAAGGTCACGTCACACGCAGGTGTCTCCCCAGAACGGGGACATCCTCGCTGCCCCAGTTATCCCTCTAGATATGACATCGTCATTACGTAACACGCATCCGCGTCCCAAAGTTCCCACTTGAGCCAAGAACGTCCTTTACGGATTTTTCCAGATCTGGTGTCATGAGGGCTCACAGGCTGCTTCCAGTTACCACGTTCCCACCCCTGGTCCCTTCACTGCCCCCCCTGTCTTCCCGGGTCTGCAGGACACAGAGGTTTGAGAGGTGTCCAGGTGGTCAGCTTTGTCTGATGGTTCAGTTCCAAGGAAGACGCTGTGTCTTTCTCAGCACCTCCCATCTGGGGTTCCTGGGGCCACTCGCCCTGTGATTGGTCCCCTGGGAGCATCACCACCATTGTTCCTTCCACACTCTCAGCAAGGCTCGCCCACAACCCTTAAATTACCCTCCAAATAGGATTTAACGACGATGGGATACCCAGCTGCACATCACCTTCGTTAGTAAAAGTAACCCTGTAAAATTCCAAAAGCACTCACCTGTACTAGACACAGTCCCCCAAAATATAAAATTGGAGGAAGAGACCCGCCACACTTCTTGTTAAATCCAAAACAGAGTCTCAGTGGCGTCTTCTGCTGATTCACGGCCATCTGAGCCCCTCTTCCCAGCGAGTGTTGCTGATATTTTATACCTAACAGCTTGGTCAGCTGCATCGGGGCTGACGGAGGGGGACGGTGGAGGGATATGCTTTAGGACCCCGCCCCCTCTGTCTCTCCATACCTTGGGACGCACCCCTGGGAAAAGCCCCGCCTTCAGGATCAAATGTAGTTAAAGCAGACGGTGGCGCGCCAAGGAGCTGCCGGCAGTGACTGAAATCTGTCAACTTGAATGTCGAAAGCCGTTTTGCCCTTGCCTGAGAATTGGAATAAACAGCTTGGAAAGCAGTTTAACAATACTGTCAAAGACCTTATAAAATTCAAATTTTTGACCCAGTAATTCCAGAAGTCCCCCTAAAAACACCAAAGCAATTGTAAATGCATTGAAAGAAGTGAAAACAACCCCAAAAGTCCGATTACAGAGGAAGGTTTGAGCAGCTGACGACAAAGGCACTTTACAGAACACTAGGATGTCCCTAGAAATGCTGGTTGTAAAGCCTCATTAATAAGATGCTTGTGATAAAGCAAGTGAACAGTACAGAAAACAAACTTACAAATACGTTAAGGAGCAGCTGAGTGGTAGCAAGGTTGGGACAAGTTGACCTGTGTTAGGGACTGAGAGACCCGCAGTTCTCACGGTCCAGCCAGCCCCCAAGCCTGCGGAAAGGGGGTCTGTCCAGTTCTGTCCTCGGTCTCCTCCCGGAAGCCCCGTCACCAGGAAGGAAAGTGGTGTCCCTCCTCCTCGGGAGAAACAGGAGAAGCCCTTCCTGACGGCCAGAGCGTCTCAGCTGCCCGATGGCCTAGCCCCTGCACCCTTAATCTGGGGCCACTTCTGCTGCAGAAGACCTGGGTGCACTCAGGGCTCCCATGAGTAGAACTCTCCCTCCACAGCCTGAGCTCCAGTCCGTGTGGACTCCTCAGCAATGCAGAGTAAAGCAGGAGAGCCTTGGGCCTTAAGCAATTCAAAATATACATCATGAAAAACAGACTTCATTCATTGTCTTTTTTCTTTTGCATTTATACAGCCTTAGATCTAGAAGTTTATTCACAAAAACCATCATACAGATTCTCTCCATCTGATCAGATTACGAGCCTTGTTCATTTCCTTCTTTATAGGGTTTTTCTTCCCCAGTTTTCTTGAGGTATAATCAACATAATCAGATCTAAGCATCGTCATCGTGGAGGGTCACGTGACCCCTTATAAAATCAAGAAAAAAATGCTATCTTTAAGGGATTCTCTAGGTGATGCTGGGAGAATGTTGCTCTTTATGGTTGAGCAGGTATTGCTCCCGATGAGGAGGGCTGGTTGACGCCTAACGCAGATGCACAGTCAGGGGAGAGAGGAGGCCAAAAGGTAGAGAACACTTTTTATGTTTAAAATTTTCTTGTCTTGCCATAAAATATGAATTTTACTTCACATTAATATTCACAGGTGTTACTGCTCCCTTGGAGCTGTATCCGCCAGGACCGACCCCCAAAGCACCTCCCTGAAAGCTTGCTCTTTGACTCTCCTTTCTTTCCATCTGGTTCAGCGTCGCTGTGACCGGATCGGTTGATCGCACTAGAAGCGGCCAGACCTCCAGCTTCCTCATTCCCGTCTCGAGTGTTAGAAGAGCTGGAAGTCTCGGCAGTTCACTTGCTTTGTGAATTACATCTTGTCGTTTGCCGTATGGCCAAAAATATTTCCCGGAACCCAATGAAGTGTTGATTCAAAAACGTTCCTAAATACTTTCAGCTTATCTGATGCAAAGCATGAAAGATTAGCTCATGGTCGCATTTTTAAAGTTCTTTTATTCGTGCAGAATGAGGGGAGAATCCTTTCACTTTCCAGAATGAGAAAGCCTTTCTGGATCTCTGGATTGGAAGTCGGGCTCTGAATCTCCATCTGCCTCGTTCTCTGATACATGAAAGGGTTTGGTGTCTTAGCCCCGCCTGAAGCTGCGTCGCCTCCCATCTCTGGCCCTTCCTCTGGCCGCTGTCCCTCATGTGTTACCCAACTGATTTGTATGGACCCCGCTCGGGCCCCAGCCAGCCTCCCTGCCTTCGCAGGAGAGGGCTCTTTCTCCCTTCAGGATGGAGCAGGCAAAACCAAAGTTGAGATCAACACAGCACAAGCTTTATATGGAGAAGAGGAACTAAATTCACAGAAAAGCTGCTCGCCCACCTGGCCAGCGAGATTTACTTTAACCAATAAAGACAAAGGGACGCGGGGTGAGGCTGATGACGGGGAGGTGTATGCATTAGTCACCCGGGGCAAGAGGTGGGGCTTCCCCCCACCCAAGGGAGCGGGGTGCCATCCCCTTTTTATCCTTTTCTTGTCCTTTCTGTCTGATCATGTCCCACCCTGTAGGTGTGTCATTTATATACGAATGTAGTCCAATCAGTGTATAACGAGACACTGGGGCTCTGCTGGAGGTCAGACTCCTCGACGTCTGGGCCCAGCTTGTTCTGAGCCAGGAAGGGGACAGGGCACAACCTTTAAAAGAATGACAGCCACTGAGGACACGACATGAGCCGATTAGAACCAACTACGTCCAAGAGGTGGACCTTGAGCCTCAGGACAAGCTCATTGCAACGTATCAGCTAAATGACACACCCATAGGTGCCATGACAGTTCTGCCCTCGACCATAAAAGGCCAAAAAGTGGGCGGTGGCCCAGTTCCTGGAAATCCCCGCCCCTTCTCCAAAACAGTTGGAATGCTCCTCCCTCTCATTAGCCTATGAAATTACCCAGCCCATAAAAACTAACCACCCCATATTTGGGGGCCTCTAACTTTCTGAGAGGGACTGCATTCTACCCATGGAATGTGTATCTCTCTAAGTAAACCTGCTTTCACTTTACTACGGCTGCTCTTGAATTCTCTCCTGCACAAAGCCAAGGACCCTCACCAGGCAGCCGTGCCCGGGAGACCCAGGACGTGACCTGGAACGTGACCATCCTCTCACACCCCACTCATTTCTGCAGCAGTTCCATCTGCTTTTTTTCTCTCTCTCTCGTTTGTTTGTAGCTTCCTTTCTTGTCTCTGGACCCTTTAACTTAAAGATTTATGTTCACCCTATCTAAAGGTGGGGGTTGACAGGCTTTGAGCAAAGGTCTGGAGCAGCTCCAGAAGCACAGCCTTTGTTCGCAGCATCTCACGTCCCTGGTACAAAACTATGTTTGTGGGGTTGTGAATGAAGAGTGTTGCTGCCGGACTTCCCTGGTGGCACAGTGGTTGAGAGTCCGCCTGCTGATGCAGGGGACACGGGTTCGTGCCCCGGTCTGGAAAGATCCCAACGGCTGGGCCCGTGAGCCGTGGCCGCTGAGCCCGCGCGTCCGGAGCCTGTGCTCTGCAACAGGAGAGGCCACAACAGTGAGAGGCCCGCGTGCCACACACACACACACACACACACACACACACACACACACAAATGTTGCTGGCGTATCAGTAAACAAAGGATGCTGCAGCCATCCCACCACTGAGGCTGCCCCGAAGGTGAGGCCTGAGAGAGGACTCAGGATGGAGGCAAAACGGGCTGCAGCCCCCCTCGCGGTGCCCCCTGTGGGGACTCAGGATGGAAAAGCACAGGACACCGGCCCAGGGTAGCGGAGGTGCGGATCAAAGGGACGATTTCAGTGAGCCCGGACGCTTGCCTCTTCCCATGCAGAGAAGAGCGCTAAATTCCTTAACCTGGGATGTCTGGTTTTCTTTAATGAACAGTCATCTTTTGATGTTCCAACTGCCTGGCCTTTGTGGCAAAACCCCCTGTAGATCCTGGCTCCCCCCGACCTCTAGTGAGCCGCCCCTCAGAGCATCTGAGAGGCTGCGTCCTGGGCTTAAGTCCTCAGCAAGTCCACCCAATAAACCATAACTCCTAGCCCGTTAGTCTCCATCCTGAGTTCCCTCAAGTTTCACCATAAGGGCACGGGGGTAGCTTTAGTGGCTGGATGGCTGTAGCATCCTTTGTTCACTAATATGGCAGTGACATTTTTCGTTGACAAGGGAAATCTCCATTTGTAAGAGGGTCTCCTCTCTGAGCCTGGGGAGAAAGATGATCCCAAATCACCAGAGACCCTCGTCCACGGGGAAGTCCTGACTTAAATCTGCATGGCAACCTTATCTGTTTGCCGTTCTGGGTCCCCTTCCCATAACTGGCCTCCACACTCTTCTTCCTCAGATTTACCTGAAGATGGTACTGAAACCTGAGTTCTAAACCACCTCTTTGAGATGCTCCCTTCCCTGGGTGTCGCTCCTGAGTACAGTAAGCACACCCTTGGATAAACTTTTGATTTTTTTTTCTCTTGTTCATTAGTCTTTTATTACAAGGCCCCCAGCCAAGAACACAGGAGTGAAACAGAGCAGGATCCTGTGGGGCCCTGCCGGGTACAAAAGCCTCTCCTGTCCCCCAGTTCTTTGTAGTGCACCGGGGTAGAACAAAATCTGACTCCATGTTGGATCTGTTTCTTTGACTTTAACCTTTGCTTCTGTTGCTTTTGTTATTATAATCATACATAATGACCTCCCTTGGGGAACCCTGCCCCTCTGCCTGAATGGTAAACTAAAGTGCCTTTGTTCAGCTCACAGGGAAACACCCTGACTGAATGGCTGCAGAAAAGAAGAAATTAACACATTCCCTCCCCGTGGCTGGCGAAGCCAGGAGACATATTACAAGACTTACCTCTTTTTACGTTATAGTCTCACCTCCTCCCCCTCTCTGTTCTATCAGAGAAACTGGTATCCAGCCCCCCCCCCCAATAAGACGGTACTCTAGGACGTTAATCTGCCATCTTCTCGGATGCCCGGCTTTCCAAATAAAGTCACTGTTCCTTGTCTCAACACCTCATCCTCTGATTTATTGGCCTGTTGTGTGGCCAGCAGAGCCAGCTTGGACTCAGTAACAATAGGAAAAAGGCTTCAGCCTCCCAGACCTTCCCTTTGTTCCAAAGGGTAGATTCCAACAGTTACTAATCCAGGAAGGGAGGGGATGCAGAAACACCAGAAAGCAGTCAACAAACAGTAGTGCAGCCTTGGGGCAGGGTCCTGGCTCCTCCACAAGGAATATACATAACAGTACCTTTGAGTTCTTCTGCAGGAAGTAAGTCCTCCACCCAGGTGGAGCAGGGTAACTTCAGGCTGAGCGCAAGATCCCTGGAGCCCCACCTGCTACCTCACCACCAGCCAGTCAGAAGAAAGTCACACATCCTGCAGTCCTCACCCCAAATTCTGCCTATAAAGACGCTTTCCCGAAAACCATTGGGGAGTTTGGGGTTTCTGAGCACCAGCCACCCGTTCCCCTTGCCTGGTCCTGCAATAAACCTTTTTCTCTGCTCCAAACTCCGACACTTCCGTTTGTTTGGCCTCACTGTGTGTCAGGCACACGAGCCCGCAACAGAAGGCCAGAGGGAGAACTGTCCTAAGAACAGCCCCTGTCTTGGGACCCTGAAATAATCAGGGTCGACAGCAGTCTGAAGAGGAGCCTAGGAAAGCAATATTTAAAGCAAAGCCAGAGAAATTCTACTCCAACCCTGGTCCTTCGCAGCAGATGATGACCCTTCTGAGCCCTGTTAAGATTTTTCTCAAAAAGACCCGAAGGCCAACTGATAGGCTGGCTTCCAGCCCCACTCAGGGCTCTTCGCGCGCCTGGGCCTGGGTCCCCTAGGCACCAGCTCTCCAGCGGGAGCTCTCCGTCCACTGCTCCCCGTGCAGCCACACTGGCATTCCTTCTGGAACATTCCTCAGGTGACCAGCAGGGGGGGGTATGATGCTTTCCACCCAGAGATCGGGCTCCCACTCCGTGTAGGTGAGGGGGTGGAGGCTGCACTTGCCCCCCTGGATGTGCCAGTGGCGCTGGGCAGAGCCCTCTGGGGTCTGGGCTGCGATAGCCCCAGGGTCAGGGGAACTCAAGGTAGACCCAGAGGCTTAGTTCTCCCTGTGGAAGACAACCGCTTCCCTTTCCCTTGTCTTTCTCGGGCCTTTTCAAGTGTGTGTACATCTTCCTACGGGGTAAGTTGGGAAGCTAAGTTGGTACGCCTCCGCCCTCCTGGCAGTTCTCCCAGGACCTGAGAGCATAGCTCTGGCTGTGGCCCTGTGGACCCGGGCCTGCTGTCCAGACCCCTGGCGGGAGACGGGCCTGCGGTCTCCAGACTCCAGGCTGCAGTGGATTGTACGCAGTCCACCACACAGAGCCGAGGTTTCCCCTGCTTTGTGGCCTCTGAGCAGGTTGCCGGTGAAGCCGTAGCGTCCTGGCTCAAAGCCGGGGCGGCCCTCTGCCCTCCTGGCTTCGATGGCCAGCCCGACCACGGGCGGGTTAGCAGGAGGAGAGGCAGAGACGTCGGTTAACTTTTAATATAATATAAGCATGAATGAGACGTGAGAGTTTATGCTCGTCTTCGTTGAGGAGGGGAGAGGATGTAGGCCTGCGAGGGGAGAGCTTGAAGAAAAGATGATCTTAGGAGGTGGGATGGGGGGTGATGGTCTGTGACTATTCGTCTGGGCGTGGGCTCGCTGCCCCGCCTCCAGGCCCGTGACGGGAGTCATCCTGGGCGGTGAAACCCTCGGGGAGGGGACGCAGGATACTGCAGTTCCTGTCGGGGGACCTGCCTAAGCAGGGGAAGAGGGACAGACCGTGACACCCCAAAATACACCGCCTTGGCATGTGGGTTATTTTGGGCTGAAGGCAGCCAGGACCCAGCAGGCTCATCTGCAGCCGACCTCGGCCCACTTCTGAGCACCCCTGCCTCAGCCCTGGGCCGTGGGGATGTGCCCCCAGGCGGGGTGCTCACCTGGGCCTGGTGCCGGCTGGGCTGCGGTGGGCGGGGTCTCGTGGTGGGCGGGGTCTCGCGGTGGACGGGATGGACGGGAGGCCGCGGGGCGCATGCGCCGGGACCCACAGAGGCCACCCTCGGCCCGCTCAGGCCGAGCCCCGCCCCTACTGGATGGTACCTCCGTCCACTTGAGCTCCCGAAGCGGTGGTCCGAGAGCCAGGGCTGAGCCCACTCGCGGCTGTGCCGATTTCGGTCTAAAACAGCTCTAAGTGGGTGTATTTAGTCATCTGCCTTCTTTTCAACATTTAAATGTAAAAACAGACGCTCTAGATGATCTAACGGGAAGCAGAGTATAACTCGCTGACCGAAGCTTCAAGGTAAAGTGGGTGCAGGAAAGGGTGCCGTGCGTGTGGGATTACAACTAAACACGGGGGCGTTTGTCAACAGCAATGGCTTTAACTTGGGAAAAGCTGATCTTCGACTCATTTGGCTGAGAAGTTGTCTCCGAGTTCATGACAGTAAAATGAAACCATGTCCTCGGGGCTGTGCTCTCATCCCTGGGATGGAGGTTTCAGACAGTCGCGAAAGGAGGAAGGGGGACCCGGCATTACCGACGTATCTGGAGGTGAGGCACGGAGCGCAGGTGTGCGGGCTCAGGCGTCGGCCTGCGGTCCTCACAGCCAGCTCCACGTTCTAGAGCTCCAAGTTCATCTGGCTGAATAAAGGTCCGGGCCCTTCCCTTCCGTCAGCCAGGAGCAGCCTAGGGGGCGAGCAGGACCCCAGGCCGCAGTGTCGGGGCTCATCACCGCCCTGCCTGCTGTCTCTGTCCCCCTGAACCCAAGTCCCGCCCCGGAGCTCGGGATGTGACCTTCTCTGGAAATGTGGCAGCTGCAGTTGTAGCCAGAGTCAGGAGGACGGCATTACGGTGGCCCTAAGCCAGCGTGTCCTCATAAGGAGAGGGAAACACCGGGTGAGAACAAGTGCGGGGGAAGGTCCTGTGGCGACGGGACCGGGGCCCGGCTGGAAGTCTGCAGCCCTCCTGGAAACACCAGAAGCCGGAGAGAGGTTGGGACGGCTGCTCCCTCTGGAGCCTCCAGAAGGAACCTTGACCTCGGACTTCTGGCCTCCGGAACTGTGGGAGAACAGGTTTCTGCTGGTCAGCGGTTCCCCGGTGCGATGCTTTGCAGCAGCAGCCCCAAAATGGGCTCTTGGAGTTACACCCAGGTCAGCCGGGGGCCCTGCTCCCCTGGGCTGCCAGCGAGTGGGCGGGCGCAGGGCGGGGAGATGCAGGCAGAGGCCCTTGGGACTGGGTGGAGGGGGGCTGCCTCAGGCACAGCCAGGTTCTCAGGGGTGACTCACCGTCTGGGAATGGCCCCCTAGGACTCCAGACTGGGGGCCACCCGGACCCGGAAAGCCTCCCCAGCAAGGAGAACACACTCACCCTGGCGTGGCTGACGGTTCCCAGGGAGGCACCCCCGACAGCCCTCGCTCAGTGGTCACGACAGCCTGCGTTTCCAGTAGGAACTGGTCTTCTCCTGTTACAGACGGGAAACCAAGGCCCAGAGAGGGCGAGAAAGTCGCCAGGAGTCACAGAGCTGAGGAGGCTGGCTCCCCGTTTGCCTGTTCCAAACCCCACGTCCTCTTCCTCGTCAATCCTCAAAGAGGCAGAAGGGGAGACAGGCCAGTAGACAGGAGTGATGTCACTCCGGAGGAAGAGGCAGAAAACGCGGACCGTCCTGCCCTTGGGGCACCCTGAGGCACTGAGGGGGAGACGCGGGTGCCTCCTCGCAGAGCCTGACGCACAGGGGCTCTCGGGGCGAGGACAGCCACAGAGCAGGGGCGACCCTGGCCGTCGAGCGCCCGAGGCCCAGGAAGCCCTACAGCCTGAGGGCTGACTTGGGTCTGCATCTCCGGGCGGCACCTCCAGGAGCACGGCCCCGGAGCCCGCGCAGCCCTAGCAGGTCTCCGGAGAAGGTCGGCAGCCGCTGGGGTGGGGGGGGGCATGCAGGGGCCCAGGGACATCTGGGGGGGGGGTCCCCAACCCCGTCCAGTAGGTGAGGCTCGCAGGACAGTCAGCATCCTGTCCCCTCCCCTCCCTCCCTCCCTGGGTGAGTGACAGGTCCTGGGACGGGACACGTTACTCTCTCTGCTGAGCCTCGGTTTTTTCATTTGCAAAATGAGGATAGTAACACCTCCTCAGGAATGTCTCGAGGCTCAGGTGTCTGTGCGCCGCCGCGGTGTGAGCAGGCCCTGCCTCGGAGCCTGTGTTCAGACACCGGGAGGATGGATCGCCTGTCCCCACGGCTGCCGGATCCACTGGAGAGCTCAGCGATACTGTTCACAGGAAACAGGCGATCGCGGTAATCTTGGCTCCTTTGTATGCACATCTGAACAACTAGAGCTTGTCAACCAGCACAATCACACCTGAAAGGGCTGTTTGCTGTAGGACAGATAACAGGATTGCGGGCACACAATGAGGTCCGGAGAGTGGCCTTCAGAGAGAAATGGGAAGAGCCACCAGGGCCTTGGGCGACAGAAAACTTGAGCGGCTTTGACGGCTGCCCGCGATTCCGCAGGAAGGTTGAGTTCCTGGAGGTGTGAGGCCTCCGTGGGCCTCTAGAGGGCAGATGCAGGAGATGCTGCACAAAAGTGTGGGAAGCACACTCAGCTCGATGTAAGAGCTTCTTTACTAAAACACGAATTCCTTCAGGCCTGAGCATCAGTCATTGCACTGGCCGCTGCTGCCACACCTCCATCCAGAGTTCTGCAGACGGCTGTGTACCCGACAGACATGTTCAGGGAGACAGCACAATGGACGGATGGAGGGATGGATGGAAGGGTGGTGGGTGGATGGGTGGGTGGATAGAGGGATGGAGGGAGGGAGGGATGGAAGGAAAGATGGACGGGAGGGAGGGAGGGAGGTGGGAGGGAGGGGGAGGGAGGAAGGGGGGTAGGAAGGGATGGGGGAGGGAAGGATGGAAGGAGGAAAGGTGGGAGGAGGGAGGGACAGACAGACTTTAAGGAAGTGGCTCATGCACTTGTGGGCACTGGCAGGTCGTACATTTTACAGGCAGGTCAGGAGACTAGAAACTCAGGCAGGAGTGGATGCTGAGGTCTTGCAATAGAACTTCTCCAGGAAGCCTCAGTTTCTACTCTAAAGACCTAAAACTGAGTGGTTGAGGCTCACCCACACTATGGAGGGAACTCCTCTTGGTCGAAGTTCACCAATGTCAATCTCATCTACAAAATACCTTCAGCACAACACCTGGATTAGTGGTTGATCAAATCACGGGGTGTGACAGCCCAGCAGACTGGACACGTAAAATTAGCCGCAACTGATGCTGAACTGAAAAGAGAGGCTAAGACTGTGTGCTGCTCAGGACGCCTGCACCTGGGTTGGCACAGGTCAAGGTGGTGGGTGAAATTTGATGTTAACCCACTTACACTGGAGAGGTCCAGAGACATTCGGATGGGGGGGGGCAGGGTCAAAGCAGTGGCACCTTCTCTGCCTGCTGCAGGGAGGATGGACCTGGCAGACCGGTGGGGGTGGCGTCTTGGCGGTGGTCCAGGGAGACGCGGGGGACCAGGACCATCAGGGGTTATGGGAGGGAGGACGGAGGAACAGAAATCGACTGGGCCACAGGAGCACCTGGAATCCACGGCGTTTCTCAACTCCCTCCATGGGGCTGAGCCCCAAACAGGCCGCTTCTGGGTTGGAGGGTCTGAGAAAGCAGTTTGGAGGATCACATCAGCGATCCAGAAGAAAACAGGCATCTTTCAGGGAAAGTAAGGTTTGGGGTTTCTGCATTTAAGTATGAACTTCTTGGGGGGGAAGCAGGCAGCACTTGTAAAGGAGTGTGGAGTCCTGGGGGGACTTGTGACTGGTTAGTACTGGACCCCTGGCCGGCGTGGTCCGGGCCGCTGGAGGACTGGGAAGGCTTCTCCCTGTGGTAACAGGGATGACAGCTTCCGTGACAAACGTGCAGCATCTGGAGGGGCCTGAGCCAGACCCCAGCTCAGCTGCCCGAAGACGCAGGCCCTGGGGACCGTGTAGGTACAGGAGTTTACTGACACAGCAGCGGGAAAGCACCCCGTCACCCCAGTGCTGCCGCAGCATGCCTGAGGTAGAACGCCCCTCTGCTCGCACGACAGTGTGGAGGTCAGAACAGACCCAGGCTCCCCTCTGACGCTGGGACTTGCTGATCATGTGTCTTTGGACACAGGACAGCCTGGACTTCCTCAACTGTAACACGCAGAGCCTGGATCCTGGTGAGTGAAGTGTTAGAATGGGGCTGCAGACAGAAGAACGTGGGACTGCCTCCCCTCCTTCCCACGGACCCCTGTGCCTTCTGGTGGCTCCAGGCAAGGCCCCCTTGGGGGAGGCCCAGTGGGGTTCTTCCGGGTGTGGCCGCAAAGGAGGAAACTATAGGACACTGAGCGTCCACCTGGCCGAGCCCTGCGCCCAGGCCTCTACGCAAACGTCTTCTGCGCTCCCGACAGTGTCCTGTGGTCAGCAGTGCCCAGGACGTGGGCGCTTAAGAGGGCCCACGGGCTCAGACCCCTGGCTCCGATCCTGCTGCAGCGGATGTTTGTACGTGTCAGAGACAGAGAGATACGCGGAGGAGGAGGGGCGCGAGAGAGCGAGAGAGCGAGGGAGCGAGGGCGAGGGCCAGGGCCAGGGCGAGGGAGAGGGAGAGGGAGAGGGAGGGAGACTCAGAGACAGAGACAGAGAGAGAGAGAGAGCTCCAGCGAGCGCTTGGAATCGTGCCTGCAGCTTGCTAAGCACTGCGGACATGTGTTATAAAACAACCTCCACCCGTACTGCACACATGTGGGAACGGCGGCTAGGCGAGGCGGAGCAACTTGGCCGAGGCCTCGGGTCGTGGGCGCAGCCTTGGGACTGGAACCCGGGGGCCCAACCTGAGCTCCGCACCCGGGGCAGCGCCGCGGCCCGACGCCCGGCGGGAGGTCGTCGCCCCGCCCCGGCCCTTGGGGAGGAGGGGGCGGGAGGGGAGGAGCCGCGCGCATGTGCACAGCTGGCGCCCCCCGCCCCCCGCGCGCAGCTGGGACGTGGGCCGCAGCCGGCGGCGGTGGACACGCCGGGCCCTCGCGGTCGATCGCAGAGTCCGAGCGTCCCGCGCGCCGTGGGCCATGGCCGTGCGCGCTGCGCGCCCCTGCTTTCTGGCGCTCGTGCTGTGCTCGTGCTGGGGGGCCCTGGCCACGGTCGCCCCCAAGCCGGGCAACGGGTGTCCGAGCCGCTGCCTGTGCTTCCGCACCACGGTGCGCTGCATGCATCTGCTGCTGGAGGCCGTGCCCGCCGTGGCGCCGCAGACCTCCATCCTGTGAGTCCGGCGGGGCGCGGGGGACCTGGGCGCGCGGGGCGGCCGGGGGCCGGGGGAGGGTCGCGCGGCGGCGCCTTTGTCCGCCGTGGCCAGGCGGGGGGCGGACCTGAGCGCAGCGCGCGCGGCCTCCGGAGCCGCCTTTGTTCGGAGCTCGGCATCCCCGAGGGACGGGAAAGTTGTCGGCAGCCGCCGGGGAAAGCCCCCCGCCCTGCCCGGCCCGGTCCTGCTGGCTCCCCTCCTCCCCCTCCCGCCCCTCTCCGGCCCCTCTTCTCCCGGGGCCCGGCTTCCCCTCCCCCCGCTTCCTCTCCTCCCCCGCTTCCCCCTCCCCCTCTTCCCCCCTCCTTCTACTCGGCGGTTCCCGCTCCCCGTTTTCCCCTCCTCGCCGAGCGCGGCACCCCTGTCCCGGCTCTGGCGGGGGAGGGGCCCTTGCTGGCGCACCCTCGGTGACCTCACGTCCCCGCATCTGCCGGGGCTCCGAGAGCCTCCTGCCCGGGTTGTCCCCGGGCCCGTGGGGCGCACGGTTCTCTGGGGCTTTCTCTGCGCCGTGAGCTATAGCCCGCCCGAGTTGCGGGAGGCGCCGCGGTGCGGGTCCCCGAGTTGCGGGGCAGCGCGGACGGCCCGGGGGTGGATACAGTCGCGGTCCGAGCTGGGTTTTGCGCCCGGGGCACGTCCCCGCCCTCGTCTCCAGCCGGGGCGCGCCCAGGTGGTGCCATCGGAGACCCGGCGCTCCGTTTGGCAGGACGTATCGGACGTATCGCGCCCTCGCCGGCCGACCCCCGCCCTCCCTAGAGGATCCCGGCCGCGGATGCCGCCGAGCCGCTGCAGGCCTGTTTGGATGCGCCTCTGATTAGAACTTTTCAAAATCTGTAAAGGGCAGCCTGCGTTTCAGGCGCCGACTGTATTCAGCGTCCTACAGCTGCCCTTCTGAATGCCAAAAATAGTTTCCACTTTTCTTGGCTGAGCCAGCGTCCTCTGGCACCGTGAAGAGGCTGCAAAAGTTGTAAAATTTTGAGTGAGCTCTTCAGGAAGTGGGCGGTCAAAGTTCACGGACAGACCACTGTCCTAGTGGTCGCCGGCTCTACTGGCAGCTTCCTTGGGGTCCTTGGCGGGGCTCTCCTCGCAGCCTGGAAACTGTTCCTCCGAGAGAGACAGACACGGGCTTCCTTCCCGTGTGGAGGGCCGGCCGGCGGGCCAGCCAGCCAGCCGAGGCGGGCCAGCAGGAGGGCATCAGGCTCCGAGGAGGGGGACCGTAACAGGCCAAGTGAGGGTGTTCTGGAGGCCGTCACTTAATTCTAAAGTGAGTCAGTGGAAAAACACCTGGACCCTGAAGCCATTTTTCACATCTGGCCAAAGTCTAACACTCGTCCTAGGCTTTGCCCTCACATCTTAACGGCTTCTTAAAAGGAACAATATTTTAAAATGTGGTTGTCGCAGAACAGAAATGGAGCCACCAGCCTTCCTGCGGGTGGTGAGATTCTCCACAGAACCTCATAGGGTTTTGTAAAACAGCTGAGGGTAGGAAGGGAAAGTGACATAATAAGTAGGTAACACAGGCAAGATTTCCAGAGCCCCTCCTTTTCCCTTACGCTTTCGTGGGGTTTTGTAGTTTTCAAAGATGTTTTGAAATGACTTTGCGTGGGCTCGTTGATTCTGTGAGGGGGCAGGGTGTGCTAAGCTGACCAGATCCCTCGGGGAACCAAGCGGATTATCGCTGACATGGACACACACCCAGCCGACAGCTACGTAGACACGGGCGCAGGGGGAGGAAGCTTCCATCGCTGCCAGTGTAGACCTGGCACAGGGGAAGAACTGAGTCCTGGTGGGAGCGGGTCCAGCTGGGGGCCCGGAGCGGGGGACACAGAGGGGGGCGGTGATGATGAGGGAGAGACCGGCTCCGGGGCGCCGTGTTGCCGCCTGTGGGCTCCGGGGTCCAGTCTGGCGCGTTCCTGGGGGGCTGCTCGTTGGGGTGCAGTCGTGTCACAAGCTCCACTTGTGCAGAAATATTCAGTGTTCGCTTTTAGCTTTCCCCCCAGGTCTCTGCTCTGGTGCATCTGCTGCTGTTTTCTATTTTTAAAAAATGATTTGGTGGCAGTTGGGGACTTAAAAGATGTGAGGGTAAGTGAAGGCCCTGGCCACAGGCTTAACTAGGCCGTCCCGCCATCACTTCATCCCTTTGCTTTCGGGACCCTCCCCTCTCCCGCCTCCCCTTGCCCCCCCCCCACCCCCAGAAAGACTGAATGGGAATCGCTGGGCATATCAGACTTGTCTCCTGCTCAGGGTGTTTCAGGGTGTGTCCAGGCGGGGCCCGAGAGTGGACTGTTTTGCCTCGTGCTTGGGCTGCAGAAATGACGTTCCGAGAGTGTCCTGTGATTCCGGTTTGACCCTGGAAAGTAGAAAGTGGTGCTGTAGCCGCCCTGGGATCTGGAGTCCTGGCGCTCTGGTGCCGCAGCTGGTCCCTTCGCCATCGGGTGTGGTACTCAGTTCAGCTCAGCTTTTGTAGAAATACTTGTTTAGTTTTTGAGTATTTTACTCTGCTCAACACTACAGGAGACGTTTGTCACGGTGGTGATGAAACAGCTAGCGCTAGAACCTAAGCGGTGTGCCGTCTTGACTTGGCCCGCTTCCCGTCCTCCCCTCCGCCGGGACCTGTCGGGGTCGGCACATTCTACACCTCCCGCCTCATGAGTCCTCAGGAGCCCTCCGCGCCCCACCCCCGGCCCCATCCTTCTCTCTGTGGCCTCGTCTGTGCAGTCGTGGGGTCGCCTCCTCAAAGCTGGCTCCCACCCCGCGGTCCAGGCCGCTCCAAAGCCACCGTCCGTGTGACAGGAAGCCCTGGCGTCGGAGGGCGTCCGGGGCTGGGGGCTGGCGAGAGCCCCTCCCCTGGGCTTGTGGTCGGCCTGCCAGGCAGCTGTCCTCACATCCCTTGACGTCTGCTGACCTGTGTGTTTGGGCCTGGGCCAGCTTCTGGTTGCCACCTCTCGGGGTCCCGGGTCCACTGGGGTGCTGGGGAGGGAGGCCCTGCGGCCCTGTGATGAGGGCAGCTGGCCATCCAGGCGTGCCTGGCCGAGGGGGGCTGCAGGAGGCCAGCTCTGGGCGCCGGTGCCTCTGGTGGTCTGGGCGAGTGACCGCCCGTCTTTGGGGTCATATGCCCGGACTCGGAGAAGGTCCTCGTGTGCTCCCTGGGGACTAGCCCCCCCAAGGCCCAGCGTCTCCCCTTTCCAGCCTCCACTGGAGCTCCTGGAAGCCGGGCCCACGGAGGATCCAACTTCCCAGCGCTTCCCTGTGCGCCCAGGTGAGGTCTCTGGCCTACAGGTGGCCGGAGGGAGGGAGCGTTCCCGGGCCAGGAGGTGGGCAGGCTGTCAGCTGCACGTTCGCGTCCCCCTCCGCTGTCTTCCTGGGGTTCAGGGAGTTCCCTCTCTCCCGCCACCCGTCCTGCGGGGACGCCTTCGTCCTCCAGGGAGGGCTGGCCTCTCCTCCCCTGGGTGAGGCTTCACAGGGTCAGCAAAGCAGCGTCTGGCTGTCGGTCTCTGCAGGACACCGTGCAGGCCGGAACCGCAGGCTTTGAGCTGGAGCCCGTGGTTTACCTGAAGCAGATGTCTGCCTTTAGACGCCCTGTCGGCATGAAGTCAGTCTTCATTCTCACAGCTCAGAGGGACGTTTTTCAAGGATCTGAATGTTGGTAATTTATTTTTCCAAAATGGTGGTGACCACTCTGCGACGTCCCGAGCCCGCAGCCTTGCGAACGCCCCGCGCGCTGTGTGCGGAGAGGAGACCTCGGTGACCCGAGGAAGCTTCCAGAGGCCGCCTGGGTTGCTGTGTGTGACGTCAGCCACCAGGGAGTGGCCCTGGGTCCATGCTCAGTTGGGACACAACTTCACATTTGAAAACATGCCTTTGGAAGCCGCATCTGGAAAAACGTCCTTGGAAACTGCAGCAGGGCAGCTAGAAGGCCCCCCCTCCTCTGTGTTATTAGCCAGTCAAGGAAGTCGTTGTACAAAGAAAGCACGTGGGGCCCTGTGACTCCGAGTCCGGGGGTAGCTCCGGCTTCGTGCAGGGTGTGGACACCACGGCCTGGACGCGGCCTCCTCCTCCCCTCTGTGCATCCCCGGCCGCCTCCTCAGCCCTCCAACTCAGCTTCCCTGCCTGGCGGTGCCCGGCAGCCGTCGCCAGCTTCCCTTCCGACGGCCTAAGTGCAGGAGATGAGTCTCGGTCACAAGCACGAGCTCTGGGAATCGTGTGAACAGACCCGCTGTCTGTCCCCAGCACACCCTGGGCGGCGGGCGGGCGTGCCCACCAGGCCTGGGCCCGGCGGCTCCTGGAGCTAAGGACGGGAGCTGCCCTGCCCGAGGACACGTGGCCTGGAAGCGGGGGAGGCTCCTTGCCTGGGGGAATGCGGGCATTTTGTTAGAAGAGGCGGCAGGGGGGCAGGCTGGACAGAGCTGTCCACTGCACCCATGACGGGTGCCACGCTCAGGTGCCGACGGAGCAGCGACCGGAATCCCCGTCTCCTTAGCCGGGCCTGTCATCCGTTTGCCGAGTGGCTGAGCGCTGGAAGGTCCGTGCGCCCGCGTGCTGGTTCCCGCTGGCTGAGCACGAGGCTCTGTCCTGTTGGCTGGAGATGCCG
Organism: Kogia breviceps; assembly: GCF_026419965.1. Classification (NCBI taxonomy): domain Eukaryota; kingdom Metazoa; phylum Chordata; class Mammalia; order Artiodactyla; family Physeteridae; genus Kogia; species Kogia breviceps. Next base: position 102,536,747 of record NC_081320.1, read on the forward strand.
GCCTCTTTCGTGGGCACTTGCCAACAGGAAGAAACTGGAGTAGGTGCCGTGCTGAGGGAATGGGGGCCTGGGGTCCCGGCCGAGCTCCGAGGGCAGCACCCAGGGCTAGAGTGGGGCCCGGCCTCCCGTCTCCCTGCACCGTGTGCACTGGCGGGGCGCTGCCAGACCTCAGTGCCCGAGATGTCAGGTCTCTCAGCTTAGCTCCCGGGTCTAACGAGCATTTGAATTGTGACAGTTTCATGTGCTTTGGGGGGATACACAAGAAGATGCGGTTTGTTCACAAACACGGTTTTGGGTGAATTCAATTTAAAAGCAGTTGAACATCACTGAATTTGATGCTTAAATAGTCAGTTTGGACATTTCGTGAGTTACCTTGTGTCTCTGCTTGCCGGTAGCTCCCTGGGGTCGGCCTCGGGCTCGAACTGGTAAGTACGTGTCTCATGTAGCACCTGCACAAAACTCAGCCCGCGTGTGTCAGTGGGTGAGGGAATGCTTTCTGGTGTTCAAAATGATATCATCGATAACTTAGGATCTTTCTAAATTGGTAAGTCCAGTGGTTCATGTTTTCTTTATCTTGAAGTTAATTTTGAAACATAGAAATCACACGTGTTCCTCTCCTGGGCCCTCGGTTTTTCTTCCCATGCTACCAGTCTGCAGAAAACTTAGGCAAATCCCGGGATAGCTCAGTCCAACGATGACTCACGTGCCTGAATCAAAACTGGCAAAAACTTTAGGTAAGAATGTGTGTTAGTTGTTTGAGGACTTAATTCTCAGCTCCCCTTTTCTTGGCTCGGATACAGGGTCAGTTATCCCTGCTAATTAGATCGGTTTCTCTTTTCTGGACACTGTTGCCTTTCTCTCCGTTTCCCAGCCACCTCAGGGGTAGGGAAGAGGGGACACAGACCCTGGGTGGGCAGTGATCTGACTCTGTGTCCCCAGGGCTCTCCTTGGCCTTGTCTGGTTCCCTTCAGCCTCCTTTGAAGGGTGGTTTGTTCAGAGCTGGGTGCCCACCGGGTGACCAGCTCATAGAGCAGAGGGGTGGTGCCTGCCGGCTTCTGGATGCCCAGCCCCAGGGGAGCTCGGGGCGGGTGGCTGGGTGGGTACAGGCTGCCGTCACCCAGCCCACGGAGCTCAGAGGCCCACGAGCAGCCCGCAGGCTCGTCCCCTTCTGTTCTACGGTCAGGCCTGCGGTGGAAGCTTAGCCAGGGACGATTGACTCCCTTCTCCCACCTCTGTCTGCACGAGTTCTCACTGAGGCAAATACAAAGCCGCGTGGGGATTCCGCTGACGGGACAGCGGGAGTTGGTGTTCGCGGTGCGCGCTCGGGGGACCGTGCTGTGTCCGGTCCGTGCCGCCGTCGCCGCCGTCAGGGTAATGAGCGTCCCCACCCGCGGGGTCCGCGCCCCTGGCAGCCCTTCCTCCCGAGTTCTGCCTCGCTGGGCATGACTGCGTCTGTGTTCACCCACCGGGGGTGCTGGGCTTTGTTCTCCTTTCCTGGAATGTCTTTGTCTGCTTTGCGCATCAGGGTAGACCTTGCCTCCCCCAGTGTTTGGGGAGAGCGGGGGGCCGCGGCTTAGTGCTGCTTAGAGGTCTGGTCCAGCTTCCCAGGGGAGCCCCCGGGCCGGGCTGGGCTTCCTAGGAGGGTTTTAAACTGTGATCTCAAATTCTTCAGTAAACACAGGGCTGCTGGGGACAGTTTCTTCCCGAGTGAGCCCTGGGAGCTGGAGCTCGGCCACGTCGCACGATCGAGGGACAGCCATCCACCGTGAAGGCGGAAGATCTGTAGGGATGTCAGTTCTCTTGTTCCTGATGTCAGAAATGCGTGTCTTCTCTCTCGCTTTTTCCTGGTCAGTCTGCCTAGAGGTTTTTCCGTTGTATCGATCTTTGCAGAAGCCCAGCTTTTGGATGCACTGATTTTTCGCTTTGGTTTTTCCTTTCTCTGCGTTGCTGATCTCTGCTCTGATCTTTATTACCCTCACACGCACGGCTCCGCGGAGCGCTTGACGCTCCAGGGTCTCTGATGTCTTCTCTCCGCCCCTGGAGTTCCAGCTGTCCTGTCTGTGTCCTGTGGGTTCTCACTGTCCCTTGGGCAGCAACCTAGGGCGATTCTGTGCTCACCTCCTTCGTTTTCCCTCCCTCCGGGAGCCTGTCCGTTACTGACCCACGCACTGTATCTTTTTTTTTTTTTTTTTTTTTTTTTTTTTTTTTTTTTTTTTGGCAGTATGTGGGCCTCTCACTGCTGTGGCCTCTCCCGTTGCGGAGCACAGGCTCCGGACGCACAGGCCCAGCGGCCACGGCCCACGGGCGCAGCCGCTCCGCGGCATGTGGGATCCTCCCGGACCGGGGCACGAACCCGCGTCCCCTGCATCGGCAGGCGGACTCGCAACCACTGCGCCACCAGGGAAGCCCCATGCACTGTATCTTGAAGACAGTTGTTTCATGTATTTTGTCAGCTTTTTGGTTGTTTCAGACAGGAGAGGAAGTCTGGCCCCTGTTACCCTGTCTTTTTTTGTAATTTTGTAAAACCTTCATTAAATTCTTCTGCAACTTTATAACAGTGTGGCTTATAAAGAAAGTAACAAATAGAATAATGCTTTCACATGCCCCGAGTCCTGATTTAAAAAAAACTGAAAATTGTCCAACCCGCTGTTCTCCATTTGCCTTTGGAAGGCTGTTGTATCCAGCAGGGGAGTTCAACTGCATCTGGATAATAAATGGTCGCAGGGTGTCGGCAGCAGCAGATTAAACAGTGTGAGTTCCTACTTCCCTCACACAGAATCCAGGGCAGATGTCCTTGCTGGGCAGCTGTCACTGGAGGCTCTGCTCTCAGCCCGGGGCCTGCAGACCCCGGCCAGCAGGGCGGTGGTGGCCTGGTTGCTGGGCTGATCTGTGTGGGACGTTCCACGCCCTTCACCCACCTGTGGCTGAAGCTGCTTCTGACGCCAAAGGCAGAGCTGGGTAGTTGTGACATGACAGTACATTTCCCGTCTGGCCCTTTAAGGTAACGGCGCTCTACCAGCGACCTGGGGACCCAGGCTCTGTCCACCCTGTAGCTCTGCGGTCCTGGTCCCTGGCCCTCCGGGCCGTCAGGGAAGCGGACGGGGGGAGTGAGCCCGACGAGGGTCCAGGGCTTCGACTGCCCCCAGGGGACACGTCACTTGTGCTCACATTGCCTGGGGGGCCCCGGTCCCCTGTCCCCACCTGGTGCCTGGCAGGCTCTGGCACGTTGTTTAGGGCCTTCCCAGCAAGGGAAACGGCATTGGGAGGGTCGGACGTGCTGGATGGGCGGGGCCTGGCTGCCGTGCCGCCTTCGCCGTGTCCTCTCCAGGCGCTGCTGTTGCACGTGGGCCCCTCGGGCCCCTCACGTGCAGAACAGAGGGGGCTGCGCGACGTCGGCCCTGCCTCCCGTGTCCCGTGCCGCGTGGTGGTTCCCGGCTCCGGCCCCCGTTAGTTTAGGGCCCACTGTGGGCTGTAACAGGCACCATGATGGGTAAATAGAGGCTAAACACTAGAGTCTCCTTCTCCTAACAGGACTTTTGTTCATCCCTCCTCAACAGAGAGCCGCCCCGTGTAATTACCGCGGCAGGTGTTGAACAGCCTGTGGCGGCAACCCGTAGATCACAGCCGGCTTGCTTAGAAGCCAAGCGCTTGGCTCAGGGTCTTCTGCCGGGACCAGGCATATTTGGATTGACGCTGGGTGTTTGGAAATTTGCAGGCTGCCTTCTCTCGGGCCCTGCAGGGGTGGTCATCGTGGGTGGAGTTTGGCTGGAGGTACAGCCTCTCCGCCCGGGGGGCCCGGGGGTTAGCGGAGGCGGGGGCAGCAGCGTCTCCCCAGCAGCCGCTAGCAGGAGGTCGTGGAACCTGCCCCTCACCCACTCCAGTGCCCTGTCCTGTTTACTCTTCTTTTACAACATATTTTTAAATATTTTTATGCAAGCTGTACGTGTTCATGGTAGAAAAATGTGAACACGCAAATTAAAACACCATAATAAATGACTCACATTCCTATTATTAGAGGAAACCGTTAGCCTGACGGGCTTTCCCTCAGATACACAGTCATGTGCGCGCACATGGACACGGAATCACTGCGGTGTCTGCGTGTCTGTCCGTGCCCGCCGCTCTGTCTGTCCGTCAGCCATCTGTGTCTGCTGTGTTCTGTGGATCATGTGGACCTATCTCTCTATCTCTGTGTCTACGTGTCATCTCTCTGTATCTACCCACCTCCCTACCCACCCGTCTCCCTGTTTCCAGCCATTGGAAGGGGTGTGTCCTGCGCTCTGTGCCCTCCGCGTGCCGCAAGCCTGCCCGCCCTCGGTAGCCGTGTGTGTGTCTGCAGTGATTGGAGGTCCGCGCCATCACTGTTGATGGCCACGTCGCATTTATTGGGGGATCGCCAACTTCTATGAGAATCAGCTTCTCATCCTGGGTCGTTTCTTGGTTCCCACTTTCCTGCTACTGCAAACCATACCTCTGAATACGCCTTTGTGCACATTTTGGGGAGTATTCGCCGTGATCGCGTGTCTGTACTCTGCAGGCTTGGCCCGCACCAGGGGCGGGTCTGCGCGTCGTGGACTCTTCCTGTTCCGTGTCCTTCCCGGACACTGTCCGTGTTTTCCCGAGGACAGGAGGCCCCCCCTCGCTCGGCATCCTTTGCCCACCTGCCGCAGAACTAACTCACCCGCGCCAGGCCGCGGCGCGTGCCCGCAGAGGGAGGTGGCTTGCGGGTTGCGGGGTGCACGGCCCCGAGGCCGCCTCTCACACCCGACCACGGAGACGACCACGTCGCGCGCGCCGGTGCGCCCTCGCTCAGTAGCCGCGCTTTGACGGTGGTCCCAGGTTTTCTCTCCTGAGGCTCTGATGCCAGCACGTCCTGAGGACCGTGCCAGCTCCGGTGTGGGCCCCTCCCCAGGCTGCGGCGCAGCCTGGCCTATGTCGGGTCCCGGCCACCCCGTCCGTGGCCAGTTTCCTGTGTGGGCTCTGCCCTGTGGTTGGCTGTCCCCGCTGGGCCCCGAGATCTGAGGTGGGAGGGGCTGGGAGAGCCCCAGCTCAGCACCATCTCTGTCACCGGAGGCGAAGTTCAAGGTTGATTCCCGTTACTCGCAGGGTCGTGTTCTACGTCGTCTCTGCGAGTTCTGCGTCAGTGACCCGGGACCCTTGCTTCCGAGAGACACAGGGTCACGGGGTCCAGCCCGGCGCAGGTCACGCCGCTGCTGTCATCCATCGACTGATGCACAGCCCGGTTTTGTGAGCTTCTGTTCACAGACGCCTTACTTCACGTCTGTTGTTGGTTCATCAGCGTGGAGCTCGGGCAGCACAGACTCGCGCTCGGAGGAAGCTGAGCCCCCGCACGCCTGTTTCCCCCGTGACCGCACAGCCCGTCGGCCCCACCCTCGGGGGCGATTTTAAACAGCAGAGTCGCCAGCAAAAGGCGCAGAAATGCGAACAGCACGGCACCAGAGAGGCCCTGGAAAGGACGCCAGTCCCCATCCTCATCAGCTCCGTGCCCGTCCTCGATGGGGGCAGAGACACCGCAAGGACCGGCTCCGGGACCACGGACAGCCTCGAGCAAGTGGGAGAACTCTCAAATCGAATCCGTGAACGGTGGGGCGGACAGTGTCCTCCCGTGTTCCAGGCGGAGGTGCTGTGCCCTCAGGGCGCGGGGACCCGGCAGGGCCTCGTCACGCTGCCGGCCCCGCGGGGTCCCCCTCGCTCACCCCGGGCCTTCCTCGCAGTGGGGTCTCAGGGTTTACGTGGTGGCTTAAGAGCAGGGCGGTTCCCTCCAGAAGAGCAGGACCCTTCTAACCTTTAGCAATCTCTACCCGATCTTCTCTGGGGAGAAAGGATCTTGCCTTTGAGGTTCCATCAAGTTCAAAGTCTTGAATTGTTATCTGAGACATGCCGGGAGGAACCTCCTGCGTGGACGCATTGCAGGCCAGGTGCCGGGCGTGGAAGTGGCTGCCCTCGGTTTGGCCAGGCTGTGGTCTCCTGGGCAGGGAGACGGAGCCAGTAAGAGCCACGGTGTTAATGACGGAGGCTGACCTCGTGGGCGATGCCCGTCCAGCCAGGCTGTAGCTCAGGGCGTGGTCGGCCGGGGCGCTGGTTCCCAGCTTTGCCAAAGCGCACCCCTGGGCAGGGTTCTCGCCCCCTGAAGCCTCGGTTTCCCACCTGCAGGGGCGTCCTGGGCATGAGGAAGGGGACGCACGTGTAACCCTGAGCCAGCCGCCTGGTCGATGCTCTGCTGGGGAAGCGACTGTTACCATCACACCTGGGTCAGTTGACCCTGTGGCCGTGAGCCAGAGGAGTCCAGAGGAGGGAAGACAGGTAGCGAGAGAGAGAACTAGGCCGCTGGGCCTCCTTTAATTGAAGCAGATACTGGCGAGGCAAACAGGAAATACCCCCAGGCTACTTTTCAGTGCCCATTGGCCAGCCCTTCTCTCTCCCAGGCCAAACCCAAGTGTTTAAGAAGCATCTGAACGCCCCTTGTGAGGCAGCACCCAGAAGGTGCCTCTCACGGGACCCAGGAAACGCTCCGTAATTGTGAGCTCCTGCCTTCCCCGACTTTTCTAAAAGGCCATTCCTGCCAGATCTAATGTTAATTATTTGCTAAGAATTAAGGACGTGAACGGAAATTCAGAGTTACTCTAAAGAAATGAAAGGCTGGGATGGGTAAAGATGGGAAGATTTTGCCCCTGCAATGTTTGGATTGATATGTTCCCTTTCTGTGGGGAAAAGTGAGGCCGACACAGCCCTCGGGAGGGAGGTTTCTTTACTCAGAAAGCAGTGAGATTTCAGACAAATGCGAGAGAGGGAGCCGTTCACCCGAGGAATGCGGGCTGCACTCATCTGCAGCGCTGGTTAAATTTATGCTGCTTTTCCTGGTCACAGCTTCCTTTAGGGGAAGAGCTTAGATTAGGCTTGTCACTTCCTGGAGTGAAACAATATTTCTAAAAATCCATAACCAGCTAAGCAGCACTTTAACTTTTAAAAATAGCAATTGAAGTGGATGCAGTTAGGCATCGTTGTTACTTATTCAGACATGCGGGATGTTTGTGTTGGCGTGGCAGTGGGTGGCCAAATATTCATCCTGAGCATGTGTTTTCTTGTGCATGTTATTTTGATGTGTAGTTTTCTTAGGTCAATGCCTGTGTCACCCCTTCCGTCCACTCACCCACGCATCTCTCCACCCATCCGTCCGTCCATCTGTCAGTCTGTTTGCCCCTCCCGCCCCCCCCCCCATCCTGGTGTCCTTGATAAGCGTCAGGCACTGGTGCTGAGATGCGTAGACCCCGCTGCTATGAGGCAGAGTCTGTGGTGTGGGCCGTGCGCCTCTATCCCGACGCAGACCTGTCCCCAGTCCGTCCCACCCCCGTGGTTCAGGGGTGGGGTTGGAAGCCCAGAAAGGGGAGGGGGGTGGTTATAGAAAGGAGGTTGCCTGGGAAGAACTTTCTTAGACCCAAGCCTCTTTCCTCCTGAACTCAGAACGCACTGGCTTTAAAATCCAACTTCCTCGTTATTTTCCCTAGTCTTAGAGCAGCCTTCTCCTCATTCTTCTGTGGTTTCTCAGGGTTCCGTGTCTAGCAGCCTTTCTCAGCTGGGTTGTGAGAGAAGGAAGCCCAACAGGAAATGCCTGGAGTGATGATTTTCTCAGCTCTTTCAGGGATCCTGCTGGACTAGTACCTGGGTGCTAGAGGTCACCCAGTTCATTGCAGACGGTGGGTGCTGCATTAAGGCTTCCCGACTTCTCACTGGAGAAGGACCGTGAGGCCATAAGAAGTGTGGACATCAGGGCGCAGGGAGAGGATTGCACCGGCACCCCTGCCAAGGAGAGGCGGTGAGGTGGGTCAGGCTGGCAACGTGGGATCCCCTTAATGAAAGTGGAGAGGACATTTCGGGAGGGACTGCCTCGGCTAAGGTCTGCCTTTACACCCTTCACAAGGTTCCATTTCGTGTCCCCTCCCCTCAGAAACTTTCCTGAGGGCTCACCTCTGACCCATCCATTTTAAGTTCCTTGGGGTTTATTATTTGCCCCACACTTCTTTTGTCCTGGTTGATGAAACCATATCACTCACGCCCTAGAAATGTGTTCTCATCCGGTAATTAGCTTGGCTTGCACGTCCCGTCTTCCTAAAAACGCAAGATCTGTGTATGTAGGAAGCCTCCTAGGTTAGATGCATCCGAAGCGTCTCGGTGGAGGGTATAACTATTTGGTATCGGTATTTGTTGATTCTGTTTTTGATCCATTTCCTCTGTGGTGGTAACTGCAACGCAGTCTAATGTGAGGCTGTTAGAAAAGCAACAGGCAAAAATCAGTCTGTTTGGTAGAGCCTGAAATCTACTTCCTGGGCTTGGTTTCTGCTGGGTTCTGTGACTGTCCGCTTGCCAGTTGGCTAAGTCTTGGACGAGCGCCCAGTGGGATAACATGATTTATCCGTTTATTTTGCTGAACTCAAAGAGTAAGCTCTGTCTGTCTCTGTAAGAACAAACTCAGCCCGTTCAACTGTGTAAATTATAATATTTGTTGTAACAAGTAGGGTACATCTCAGCACGCCTGGGTGTCTGTGATGGTTAGTTTTATGTGTCAACTTGGCCGGGACGCAGTGCCCAGATATTTGGTCAAACGTTGTTCTAGAGGTTTCTGCGGAGGTGTTTTTAGAGGAGATGAACACTTAAGTCAGTAAGTAAGCAGATGGCCCGCCACAGCACAGGTGGGCCGCCTCATGCCATCAGTGGAAGGACTTGGGAGAAGAAAAGCAGGACGGCCCTGGGGTCAGACGGTGGCCCTTCCCTGGGGATCCACCCTGCAGGCTCACCTGCAAATCGTGGACCTGCCAGCCTCCGCAAGAAATCTTTCCTTAACAGAAACCAATCTCAATCTCTCTCTGTACATGCGCACCGCCCCCCCCCCCCTAAACGCACACACATGTCCTGTTGGCTCTGTTTCTCCAGGGAACCCTGACTGATGCTGGTCCGTGTCGAGTGTCGCGTGACCCTGGTTCTCTCAGCCATAGCTGGGTGGGTCCAGGTGGACACCAGATCAAAGACAGTCAGTCCACCTGCTGGCTGGTTACTTGTGATCAGGCTTAGCTCAGACAGATGTCCCTCTGGGGAACAGGACCTAGACAATACTAAGGGAATAAACAGCCAGCAGTGGAGCTGAGGCAGGCAGGCTGTGCAGTGAGGGTCCAGGGCAGCCATAAAAACCCATTAGAGGCTCAGAGCTCCGAGGGAGCAAGAGAGGGCAGAGGTGGGGCAGGGGGGTGGCTGGAGCGCAGACACCTGGACACCTGGACGCCTGTGAAGGCACCTCTGGCCCGTGAGAGAGACTCTCAGAGAAGAGCCAGTGGGTGTAGCGCCTCTGTTCCTGTTCGAGGCTGCGAGTTGTTGAATGAGTTTTTATTGCTTGAGCCCAAATCTTGATTACTTGGTTTAAAATTACATTTAACTGGGAAAGGAAAAAAACCCATCGTTTAGTTATGTGTTATTATATAAGCATGATTGTTCATTTAAGATTTTTTAACACAGTAAGGAAAAGAAAAATACTTTCTATCCTGCATCCCGTAACCCTCGGGGCATAGAAACCTTGTCTCTTCCCAGGGCGTCTGTGGACTTCCTTCCGTATTACTGATCTCCTGACCCTCCACGAGGAGGGTACCTGTGTGCCTGGGTGCACCCTGCCCCTCCCCCCACCTGTCCCAGCTGCCTCTCCGTCCGTGAGCTCTCCTCTGTGCCCAGATCACGTTGGTGACCCAGGGGTGGTGTCAGCGGGTCCCTGTGTGCCTCTCCCCGCTCACCCCGAGGTGGCCGTCCTCCAGGCACATGGTCTCTGTCCTGACTCACTGAGCCTCTGGTTTGCAGGTGAGGCCACAGCACGGCTTCGGGCTGATGTCTGTGCCCGGCAGGTGGCAGGTCGGGGGCGGAGCCAGGACCGGGCGGCCGGTGGCAGCTGTGGACGTGCTTGGCCTCCGGTGCCCGTCCTTTTAGTCCGACCAGCCGTGCAGGGCGCGGGGTCGGGGTCAGTGCGCGTGGATGGTGTCTGGAGCACGTGCGGAGCCAGGGAGAGACCAGACCCTTCAGCAGGCGCTTTGGCATCTCTTCTGGTGGTTCCCGACCTGCCCGTCCAGCCGGGCTGCTGTCTAATTCTGTGACTCCTTCCGCGTGAGACTCCGCTGTGACTAGGACTGGCCCGTGTCAGCAGTTGCACCAGCAGGTAGAGATGAGGCGAGTCTCCGGGGCTGGCCGTGGTCTCGCTGCTGGGGTCACCAGTCAGGAAAGCCGCTGACACGGGTTGGATCCACCTGCCGGGGCTGAGAGTGTTAGTGCTGATGGCGGGTGTCAGACCTGGGAACGCGCTGTGGGCTCCTCGCTGGGTGGAGACCTGCTGTGGGGGATGTGGGTGGCGGGAGGGAAGCCTCACGCGGCCGGGTTTCTGGACATGGACTTGGGGTGGCTCTGGCGCCCCGGAGAAACGCTCTGCTGAAATCACACAAGTCTTTGCAGCCGCACCTGCATCTTCACCAGGTGGAAACGGGGGCTTGCTGGGTGCCGCTCTGATGTCTGCAGGTCACACTGATGGGGGCTGGTGGGACTGTGCCCGGGGAAGGGGGGGTCTCGGGGACACGCTTTGGGCGCAGAGGATGAGGCCCCAGGCCCCCCCCCCCCCGTAGGCTGCCCAGGTGGGCTGTGTGGTTTCAGGCCGGTTAACCCCCTTCTCTGAACCTCTCCTCTGAGTGAGAGATGAAGGCTCACCGCGCACGCCAGCGGGAGGCGGCCTGTCCCTCTCCGGGGCGGCCGCGCGCTCGGCCCGCCTGTGACCCGTGCCTGCCCCGCCGCCCGTCGCCGCCGCTCTGGTCCTGTCTCCGGCCCGTTTCCTGCTTCGCTGGTCTCGGTTCACGTGGTCCTCACAGGGGAGGCGGGGACGTCACCCCCTTACCCTGCAGATGAGCAAACCGCGGAAGGATCAGAGAAGTCGAGGCATGTGTCAGGGATTGCACAGCCAGGGAGCGCAGAGCAGGGATTTGAATCTGGACCTGCCTGTGCCCGACTCGGAGACTCATCCACCTACGCAGAGCGGCCCACGGGGCGCCCCGGCCTGGACGAGGTGTGTCTGGGCACACGTGGGCACACGTGCACAGACTCCTCCCGTGTCCCACGTGAGACCTGGACGGAAGTCTTTCGGGGCCCCTTGCACTGGCGCAAGGCTCTCGGTGGCCGCTCAGGGCGAGACCGGGGCCCAGGCCCATGTCTTCAGCCCTGCAGCCCCTGGGGCTTCCACGGGCTCGGCAGAGACCCCGAGACCCCTTGCGGGGAACAGGGCAGCTGCGGTGTTGCGGAGGCCCCGCCCACGCCGTGCCGTGTGCCTCCAGCGCGGGGCCGCGCTCCGCTGCACCTGCTCCCGTTCTCCAGCGGAAGCAGGAGCTCCGTTGCCCACGCCTGGGCCCGGTTCTGCTGGCGTGTGCACTGCTTCCTGGGCTGTTGCTCATTAGAAGGGCGACAGGCCACTGTACTTTCACTGACGCGCTGCGCTGGACGGAACGGATTTGATTTCCTGCTGGTCCAGGCTGTTGTTTCGGCTCCTCGTTTGCTTGAGAGACAGAGGGGGGCCTTTTCCCCTAATTGCAGTGCTGTCCTCGGCTTCGCCCCCTGCCCGGGGGCTTCCTGGGATGCAGTGAAAGGGCCTTGGGAGAGAGAAGTCTTTGGTACACAGTTATGGCCATTTTTTGGTCTGGAAAGCAAGAAAAACAGCCATGGGAGAAGTTTGGGCATTTTTCCCAGAGGACAGTTTGCAGAGTGTGAACCGGTAGATACATTTTGTTCATTTGTGAGGCGGGTGGGGGGGCGGGAAGGCTTTACGTTTGCACGTGGCCCGGAGCGATGCTCCTCTCCTGACACGGAAGCCCAGGAACAGTCAATCTCCTGGGACGGCGGGCAGACACCTTCCTCACCGCACCCTCGTCCAGACCCGGGGCCGAGGCCGGGAGCGGCCAGCGCCTGCTTTTGCTGTCCTGTGAACTCTGCGTTTTACATTTTTAAATAGTTGAAAACAGAAGAGTAGCGCTTCCTGATGTCGTCGTTTTTGGAGTTTCAAACCTCAGTGCGTGATCGCAGCTGTGCACGATCAGAGCAGGTCCCTTGCTTTGGCACCGCCGAGTGGAGGGGTTGCCGTGGAGACCACGTGGGCCCGAACCCCACCATCTTTCTGCCCGGCCTTTTAGGGGACAGGGGGCACTGCCTGGGCCCACGTGGCCGGTCTCGGAGCACAGCCAGGTGCGCCTTGCCTCTGGGACCTTCCCCGGTTCTGGGAGGGGAGGGGATGGGATCTGGGCTGCAGTTGGGCCCCTCGAGTGCTCCCTGGGAGCCCGGCGATGGTGACACCGAGGAGCTTCTTAACAAATGACGCAGCGGTCCGAGTGCAGTGGCAAGGCGATGAACCGGACGGTGCTCAAATGAGCAGCGTCCTCCCTGCTGACTCCTGGCGGGCGGGAGAGGTCGCAGGGGCAGTGCAGCCTTGGACGCTTTTTGCTGAGGGCTGTGTCCCCAGAGCCCCCCCCCCCCGCCAGCACATACCTGCCCTCTGTTGTCAGGAGCAGTGACGTTTTCAGGGTGACGGACACGTTGGCTGTCCCGTGGTCTGTGCAGGCCATCAGGTGGAAACCAGGGTCCTCTCCGAGGTGGGGAGCTCACTTCTCACTCCCAGTTGCCAAAACACTCTAAGCTCTTCCTCGCTTCTCTTTTTAGCTGTACGAAACCTAAAACCAAAACCGGAGTAAACGCTTTTCCATGTGTGCTTCCTTTGAATGAATCAATACCTTGGTTTATTTCCCAAAGTCCGTTCTCTTTTGAAGTAGTTTTCTGTCCTGGGCTTTGAACCATTCAGTGTTTTAAAAATTCTCTATCAGGAGAAAATAATGGCTTTTTTTTTTCTGCCTTCCCGTTTTCTCTTTATTCATACACATGACTCAGTGAAGCAGACTTTACCGAGTTGATCGGGAAGTTGTGGAAGAGTTGACCTAATTCAGGTGCCGCCTTCAGGACGCTGAGCTGGGGCGGCGGGTTGAGGGCCCAGCGTAGTTTGGACGCCGCTGCCCCTTGGAGTGCGTCCCCCGCCCCGTGTGAGGGGCTGCCGCCCCCCGAGCCGTGTTTTAGTACCCCCTCCCCACGAGTGGGAGGTGGCCACGCAGGAGGACCCGTTGGCCCGGAGACGGCGGCAGCTCAGGGCCCGTCCTGGGTCCGTCCGTCAACAGCACTGAGGGAGCCCCTCCAAGCGGGCTCCATGCTCTCGAGCCAAGAGGTGGGCCCCTGGTTCCATGTGCTTACATCCTGGAAGGGGAAACGACAAAAAAATGAAACACTTGGCAAATTGTGTCGCAAGCGCCCACGTCCCTCCTCTGTCCTTGTGGCCTTTTTCTGGGATCTGAGGCTCTGGATGAAGAGCAGACAGATGCAGCCGGAAACTCAGAGCAGCTGTTCCTGGAGAATAAAGGGCTCGCCCCGTGGTCACCCCCGGCTGCCCCGTCGCCCAGGGGCCTGCGCGGTACCCACCTCCCAGGAGGGCTCCAGAGGGAAGTCCTCTAGGGGACGGTCAGCCCGCTCCCCTCGATGGGAGCGCCAGCCCTCCGGGGGGGCACGGTTCCGCCGGGGGCCCCCCTCCCTGCGCCCTGAGGCTCCTGTGTGGGGGAGGGCCGGCCCGCGTGTTCTCTGGTGCCCTGGACGTCATCCAAAGAAGCCAGGCTCGGTGCCGTCTGCACAGCTGACCGCACGAGGGCCGCTCTGGCACCGATAAACAGAGGCCCTTTCCTGGCAACTGGGCTCTGTTGCCGCATCGCACGACATAACGTTTTCTGTGTTTTGCAGAAGTCCACAACACTGTGGGAGGAAAAAGCAGACCCAGCAACCTGGCCTTTTGCCACGGTGGCGGGTCAGCCGCTGACCTCTGTGACTCTCCTGAGCTCGTCCCTCAGGTCACCTGTGGGTCACCTCGCGCCACGGCAAGAAGGACGAGGGGCGGCACCTGGGCAGCCAGGACTCTCTGGTCCCTGACGGCTCCACTCCTGAAAGTGAAGCGGTTTTTAGTAGGTGTGGGGCCTCACAGGCAGCCGGGACGCGTGGTCACCCTGAGCCCTCGGGAGGGACGGGCTGTCACACTGTTGCAGTGGACGCTGGCCCATCCGGCGTCCGGGAGCGCCCTGCACGTGCAGAGACGGCGTGTCCAGGCCTGGGTCCTGCTGGAGCAGGGCTGTCCCCCTGGGACGGGTGCACGTGCAGGTTCTGTCACTGTCCCTCGTCCAGAATACCTGGCCCCGTGTGGCCTCTCCCCAACCTCTGACCAGGACCCACGTGCTCTGAACCATCAGACGCTGCTTTTTCCTTTGCGGACCTACATTTCTGGTTTTGGTTTTTTGTTTTTTAATTAATTAATTTTTTTATATTTATTTGGCTGCATCGGGTCTTAGTCGCGGCGTGCGGGCTTCTCTCTAGCTGTGGCACGGGGGCTCCGTAGTTGTGGCGCACGGGCTTAGTTGCCCCTCGGCACGTGGGATCTTCGTTCCCCGATCATGGGTCGAACCCGCGTCCCCTGCACTGGAAGGCGGATTCTTAACCGCTGGACCACCAGGGAAGTCCCTGTTTTGTTTTTTTTAAATTTCAGTAATTTGAGTGAAGAAGGAGAGTGGGTGCCTATGACACCTGTAGGTGACACACTCCTGGGAGGATTAGTGAGTCCTTGATACAAATCGGGGTCCAGGGAGGCCTTGGAGGCCGGAAGGATGCACTTGGACGGACAGGATGAAGTTCTATAACTGCTTGCCCGAATCACACGCTGAAGTCCTGCCCCTGCGTACAGGGAGGGGGGAGCACCCACGCAGAGCCGGTCGCGAGACCTGTGCTCGGGAGGTACCCCTGCGCGCCCAGTGTTGGTGAGGAGCCCTGGGAGAAGCTCGGCCTGGGTCTTAGCATCAGTAGAGCTTCGCTTCTCCCGGGCAGTGTGCCGAGGGCTCTTTGGAGCTGGTGATCTTGTGCTTGATTGGGCCGTCTCTGCACTGGCGGCCGGGATACTCTGAGCCAGACCTGCATCCTGCTGCCATGCCAGCCTCTGCTTCTCCACTTGCCCTGTTTCGTTTCCCCCTCATTCCTTTAGCCGTTTCATTTCTTCTCTTGTTTTGCGGGTACTCTTTCGTGCTGCTCAAATCTTTTGTGGAAGGAGGAAGAGATGAAAACCGATAAAAATACATGTATCACAGTGTATCAACATTCTGCGATTTCTAGCCGTGACCCCTGTTTTTTCAAAACTACTCAGTAAATACTGAATTGAGTTTAATTATTTATATATATATATATATACACACACACACACACACACATATTTTTAAATTTATTTTATTTATTTATTTATTTTGGCTGCGTTGGGTCTTCGTTGCTGCGCGCGGGCGTTCTCTAGTTGCGGCGGGCGGGGGCTATTCTTCGTTGCGGAGCACGGGCTTCACTAGTTGCAGCACGTAGGCTCAGTAGTTGTGGTTCGCGGGCTCTAGAGCGCAGGCTCAGTGGTTGTGGCGTGCGGGCTTAGTTGCTCCGTGGCACGTGGGATCTTCCCGGACCAGGGCTCGAACCCGTGTCTCCTGCAGTGGCAGGCGGATTCTTAACCACTGAGGCACCAGGGAAGCCCTGAGTTAAATTATATTTTTAAAATCAGCAGCATCAGTACTAGATTGGGGAGGGAGGGTATACGTGAGTCCTGTGGTTAAGTGTCATGAGCGTAGTTGAACCCAACTCTGCGGTGAAGCGGGTGATGCCAGAAACGCCCAGCCCATCACTTTCCTCCCTGTAGACACAGCTCCCATCGAGGGGGTGACGTTCAGGCCTCTCACTCCTTCCCGGGGCCTGGGGGGGTCAAGACAAGGGCATCGGTTCCTGGGCCCGCACGTCCCTTGGAGGAGAGAAGCACTGACCTTGGGGAGGTCACCCTTTTAGGGGGAGCGGCGGGCGAGTACTAGGGTGACCGGAGGTGGCATTACCCATCCTTCAAGGCTGCTGCCTGCAGACACTGCTCTGGGGTGTGCCCGGAGAGAGGGGCGTCGGGCCTCGCCTTCCTAGCTGGCTGGCAGGAGTCGGCAGGGAGAGGGCCGGCCCCACTGGCGTCTGCGCTGCTCAGACCCGGCCTGGGGGGCCCCGTGCTCGGGCGCCGAGTCTGTGACGGGCGCACCCGAGTCAGCCCCCGGGGGTGTGGGTGGCGAGGGCTCCGGGTGCTCAGGCAGGCGGAAGTGAGCGTGGCAGGCGCGGCGTGTGTGCCCGCCGCTGGGCCCTCAGGCCTGTCCCCGGACCGCCTGCTGTCACCTCACTCCTGCAGGCCCCCCCTGCCAGCAGCTGCCACGCCTCTCAGCCGGGGGCCTCCCCCGCCGCCTCTGTCCCTCCCTGCCGCTGTGCACAGCCTGCCCTTGACCTTCTCCCGCTCGCAGGCTGCCCCAGCCGCTGGGCTCTGCGGGGTCCTGCCCGCCTTGTCTGGACGGGGCAGTCGCCCTTGGGCTGCTTTGTCCCCAGTGTCCAGCCTCCTGGAGCCCTCGCGGCTCAGCGTCCTGCCGGGGGCAGAGGATGAAAGGCAGTGCCCGGGCCAGGTTCCCGCAGGCCAACCGCCCCCGTGTGGCGTCGGTCAGGTTCTGAGGCTGGGCTCCCACGGCGCGCGGCGTGCGTGGACCACGTGTGTTTGTGGAGGTGACGGGCACTTAGCGAGCTCAGAGATGTCAGCTGTCACGACGCCTGTGTATCCTTCGGCGCAACCATGCCTTTCTAGGAGTCGATTCCGTGAATACCTCAGAGACAGTGTGAATTGATGGGTCCAGAGAGCCAGTCCCGGGTGCTGCCCCTGACGGCTCGGAGCGGCCCTCGCAGGTGGCCCGAGCGCGGGCCGCGGTCGCTGCCCAGAAGGAGGTGCGGGCGTGTCCACGCACGGCTGCGGGAAGCTCCGCAGTTCATCCCGGGAGGAAAAGCGTGTGCTGCCTTTTGTGCAAGAAAGGGAGGGAAATAGACACGCGTTCTATTTGCTTAGAATTTCAAAAGGAAACAGTGGAAGCGTGAGGGAGAGTAACCCCGAGGAGCGACCGGGGAGGAGGGGAAGCTGTGAGGGGGCAGGGATGCGGCCTCCAGACGCACCTTGTTTACCAGCTCATTACTCGTTAGTGACAACGCTTGGGAACCGTTTATGTGCTGCAGAAAATGGAAACGAACGTTCAAGCTGGCTGTGATGCACCGCGTGGGCCACGTGGAGGTGCACGTGGCTGCCCGTGCTGGCAGCGGGCTGGGCACAGGTGCCCCTCTGCACGGCCCGCTTAGAGGTCTGCAGGCTGCATCCCCGGTCGGGGGACCTGAGTCCTCCGTGCAGGCGGCCCATGGGCCTGAAGCATTAGAAGGGGTGGACGGGGCCCGCGGGAAAGGCCGCCGCGATCCTGGTCGGGAGTTGTGTTACAGCGATGGGGGCGGTGGCAGGCCGCGCGGTCAGGGACCGTGTCCGGTCCGCGAGTGAGGTCGGGTTTGCAGACACGGCCGGGCCTGGCCGAGCTGGTTAGTGGTAGAGGAAGAGAAGGAGGCGGAGTTGCTGTTGCGCCTTTGTCTGGGGAAAGTGGACGGGCCTGGCGGTGCGTTAGGGTCAGGGCATGAGGGGGGCTTGAAGGACCGGGGTTAAGCTTTGGGGGACAGAACCAGACGCTGACGGGGCCACCGTAGCCCTCTGAAGTCGAGAAGAGAGCGGGAGCTGCGGGGGCGTTAGGGTCCCCGGGGCGCTGCCTCCACATCTGCCCTCCGCTTCCCAGCTCCCCCCCCCCCCGCAAGGGGGCGGCGCGCTCTGGTCTGAATGTGCACGTGAGTTACTCTTTATCAGAAAACAAGCCTGTCTGTGCAGGGGAGGAGGGGTCCTGGGGGAGCAAGCTGGTGGGTAACAGGGTCTCTGAGGAGAGAGAACCCGGGGGAGGGTCAGGAGCTGACCGTTTGCCTGGGCCCCGAGGACTTGACCCGGAGCAAGGAAGCAAACGCCCGAAGGCAGTGCGTTGCGCTGGCCGTCCGATGCAGACGCGGGTGTTTGCAGCCACTCAAACAGACGCTTGCCGAGAAGCCTCCACCGCAAACCCAAGCCAGTTCTGTCATCAGCGACGGCTGTTGAACCGGGTCAACGTGATCAGGTTCCTGAAGAGCTTATGAACACTGAAAGGGCTCAGTGAATATCATAAGAGAGCCGTCCGTTCGTGATCCGGGCCAGCGCTGCCCTGGGATACCCGTGGGAGTGTCCCGTGGCCGCCCTGTCGAAGCACCACCGACGGGACAGGACTCTGTTCTCCCACGGTCCCACAGGCTGGACAGCCAGGGTCAACTGGCGGGGCTGGTTCCTTCTGTGGCCGCGAGGGGCGTTCTGAGCCGGGCCGCTCCTCCGCGCCCACCTGCCGCCCGGCTCTGGAGGTTTGCCGTGGTCCTGGGCCTTCCCCTGTGTGCCTGTCTCCAAATCGCCCCTTTCTAAAAGGACACCCGCTGTCTTGGACCAGGGCCGCCCCTGTGACCTCACTGGAACTTGGTCACCTCTAGAAGGACCCTATCCCCAAACAAGATCCCATTCTGAGGCCCTGGGAGTCCGGCTTCAGCGTGTGGATTGCTGGGCACACAGTTCAGCCCGTCAAGATCCCTGTTGGGCTGTGATGGAAGGGGTTCAGCCTGTGAGCAAAAGGAATTTTAACTTTTCTAAGGCTCTTTGGTCAAGAAAGGGGTCTTTGCGTGTAGTCGTCAGTGACGTTCATTCTTGTTCAACTGATCGATTTTAACTCAAGCTGGGGGAGGGTGGGAGCGGGCATCTCAGCAGACCTCTGTCCTTGCATGCCTGGCCCCGGCCCGAGCCCCGCAGGCCCTCCCCGTGTCCGCGCGTCTCCTGCTGCTGGGCCGGCTTCTGCCTCAGGCTCTGGTCTCTCCTGGGCTGCTCAGGCCCTCCCTCCGTCCACTCTTCTCCTTGTGCATTTAGTTTTATTTACTGTGCTAAGATGCACACATGAAACAGCCTTGTTGGTCCAGCTCCCGCGCTGGATGAGCTTTGTGGCTCTGAGCGTTCGGGCTGACAGTCCTTACTGGGGGAGTGAGCTCCAGCTCAGAGGTTAGCAGAGGGAACCCCCGTGTTTCCACGCCTGCTCCAGGGGTGGCTCCCTTCGTGAGGCCCTGCAAATCCGCCCTGTGTTTGCTGTCTTCACACTGAGACTTGAGCGTTGCCGTGGGCTGGCGGAGATGGATGGATGGGTGACCCAGGGACCTGTTATCTCCCCATAATTATTGTCTAAACAAACTTTGTAAGATGAGAGCGTCCACCTGTCATTCAGACAAATATTCATGTATTTGTTAGCTTTGGCCCAGGGTCGATTCATCCAAGGAATGAACAGAGAGGTTTAATTTCTTAAATGCCTTACTGCTGCTTGGAAACTGAATATTTAAAGATGACACACAACTAGTGACAATCGCAGATTTCTCTCCGTAAATGCGTATCTTGTCTCTTCGCAGGGATCTTCGCTTTAACAGAATCAGAGAGATCCAGCTGGGGGCCTTCAGGGGGCTGAGAAACTTGAACACATTGTAAGTCCAAACATTGCACTGGGAGCCGGTAGAAAAGAGATATCAAAATTATCACACCTTTCCCTGCGGGCACATCCCGAAGCTGGGGGTCTGAGAAATCATCACGCCTTTCCCCTGGGGGTAGGTCCTGAACGCTGTGTGACGTCTACCCCATGGCCCACCATGGGTGGGCATGGCTGAGAGGTTGCCGTGGAGCCTCACAGAGGGATTTGCACGTTAAGATGCCAGGACTGGGTCCCAGGCTTGGCGGCCATCGTGGCCTTTGTCCCCACATGTCTCGTCTGACATCTGTGAACCTGTCCATCCTCTGGGTATGATCCAGGCCTGCGCTGGTCACGTCTCCCCCTGCAGGGTCGAGGGCACGGCCCTCCTCCTGAGCTAGTACGGGCCCTGCTGGGGTTGGGGTGCTGTCCAGCCGCGTCCCAGGGTTTAGACCCCAACTCCAGGCTGCCACGGGCTGTGCTGAATGCCGTGGGCGGAGATGGGTTCTGGCCCTTCTGCCCCAGGGGGTGGCTGTTCTGTGCAGGGCCTGGGGGTCAGGAACGTTCACCACTGCCCTGTAAGCCTTGTCGGGGGGACATGGGTGGCTCGGCCCGCAGCTCCCTCCCTGTGAAAAGGAAAGCTCCATGGTGAGACACCCACCTCCGGGACACCCTGCACCTCTGCGAGGGCCTCCCAGCGGGCTGGAGGGGAGATGGAAGAGACGGCAGGATAAAGAGACACGTCTTTGTGCAGGAGAGAGGGGATTGCCTCTCGGCTGTATGCAGAGCTGCAGCCGTGTGCGCTGATACGGACCAGCTCCCTGAGAAAACTTGCAGCCGGAGCACCCAGCACCAGCAGTGCCCGTGATTGTGTCAATTTGCATCTAGTGAATGTCCGTATTAGGTCTGTGGCTTAATCGTAACACAGTTCAGGAGCGTGTTGTTTTCTAAATTCTGACTGAGACTTTCTTTCACAGGCTTCTCAACAATAATCAGATCAAGAGTATACCTGGTGGGTCATTTGAAGACTTGGAGAATCTAAAATACCTGTAAGTCATGACCAGTTCTTTACACCTGAGTCTGTTACCTGTGTTTGGACTGTTGACTCGCTGAGCTAAATTTTGTACTGTTCATGAATTATTGTGAATACAGACGTGTGAAAAAGAGGTTTTATTTTCGAAAGGTGAGTGAAATTTTGGTTGGGACTTTTAAAATGACTCGTTATCAGTATAAAGAGCTACCTTACGTGATTTCCAGTGTTTCTCTGCTAAGCCTTAAGTAAAATAGGTTGAATAAAAGACTGTAGCCTCTGAAAATCATTCTCGGGTGATAATGACGCTTCTTGAGATGGAAGGTGATAAGTTACGTTCATCCACCAGTGTGGACAGCTGACATATTTTGTGGGATCTGAGCTTTCAGGGGTGGGCGAGATGTGAGACGGGAATGACAGATCCCTCTGCAATGTCACTAATTCCTCCTGATTTTCCCCATCTTCCGCCAAGTGATTTCACCTCTTATTTTTATGTAGTTAAATTTTATTCTACCTTTTTAACGATTGATTTGAATTAATGAGTTGATTAGCATTTAAAATATCTGCTTGTTGAAGAGTCACTTTTGCGGTTAGAAAATGACCTCGCCTGCTTCAGTACCTTCACAGGCACTTATTTTGAAGTTGGAAACTTTAACAAAACACTGAATACATTGCTGGTTCTAACAGATTAGAAGTAAGTATCACGTGCTTTGAGGAAATTACTCTTAATTTTAGGACTGTTCAGCTAGAGCCATTTTAATGAGGGATTGGGATCAGTGATTTGGGGGGAAACGTGTGGCTTAAGTGAACCTGTTGAGTTTAGGGGAGACAGTGGTTATGAGCAAGAGATAACATTAACTCTTTATTAAATACATCTTCCTCCGCAAAGAATCGGAAGGTGTCGTGTCTGCACCCTTTTCTCCGTCACTGTTGATGCAGTGTATTCATTTTTCATTCGCAATGTTCACACTAAGCCTTGTTGCTCAATTTTAAAATGAGGGAAAGGTCTTCTATTTATTCTTGAGTTTTCATTTATCTACTTACGTTTTGTTTTGGTTTTTGATTTTAAGTGCTGTGTAAGCTCCAGAAGGAAGCCTAGATTTCTTAGAAGCAGAGTCCTTTTTTAACTGATAGCCAGTATTTGCAGTGTGTGTGTG
This sequence comes from Kogia breviceps, assembly GCF_026419965.1. Taxonomy (NCBI): domain Eukaryota; kingdom Metazoa; phylum Chordata; class Mammalia; order Artiodactyla; family Physeteridae; genus Kogia; species Kogia breviceps. The sequence continues at coordinate 102,558,499 of NC_081320.1, forward strand.
CATGTTTAGTCTGTTTTTATTAAAAAAAAAAAAAAAATTTACTTTATTTTTTATTTTTTTGGTTTGAATTACTTAAGAGCAACTTATCATTTACCCTAGTAGTTAGGGATACTTCATTTTTCACCTAAGACAGTTTTTTAAAATAATACTTTTAAACCTCGTCTGTTGACGGGCTTCCTTTGAAGGCGTCCACGTGCCTGCCTTTCCCCCTCCCACCTGAACTCATCCAAGACGCCCACGCGGTAGGTTCCAGGGTCACCGGGGTGGGCTGGGCAGTGGTCGGCAGTGACGGGGGGTGGGTGGGCCGCTCTGAGCACAGACACAGGACAGGGATGCAGCTGTGGTGGGAGGGGGTCCCTTGACCCTGCCGCAGCTCCCAGCCCCCTCCTCCGACTTCCCAGACCACACCGGGAGGGTCCATCCTGACAGGCACTGACTTAGGAGACCGCGTGGTATGCATCTTCAACGTTTACGAAGCTTCCACAATCTCATCAGTGCCAAAGTGTGTTTTTGGAGGTTGAGTGCTCCTTACGTGTTGGAGCTCCAGTGGCTTCTGGTGAGGAATACACCTTCGCCTTCATTAAGCTTTCCAAATGATGAAAATTAACCCTTGAGGGAGTTAGAACTCACATTCAAAGGGTCAGCTGTATGATGAAGTGGAAAATTATCTATGATTTATTGTTAGATCGTGATCAATACCGAGTTATTCTCAGGAAAACAGATTACGCTCCAGTGTCTTTACCAGCGTGCATTGATACGTACTAGTTTGGTTCAGTTGTATGTTTTCTTTGACAGGATTCCTTTACTCTCATCTTCTTGAAGTGCATGCAAGGTGATGTCCATGTTGATATTTTGTTTTGCTTGTTTGTGTTTAAGAACAGGCACAGAAACCTTTGTTCAGACTGACCTCCTGTAGGGTTGTAGCAGTAGGAGAAATAACTCACACCTGGACAGGAGTCGCACGTGCGAGGCCCTATTGCAAAGCTCTCTCTATATTTGTTGAATTTCAGTGATCCTGTGAGGCACTGCCATTCACTGCATCTTTACATACGGAGAAACTGAGGCAGAGAACGTTCATTCTTGTTCAAGACACACAGCCAGTAGGTGGCAGTTCAAGGGTTCAGACCCCACAGCCTGGAGAAGTAACGTCTGTGCCAGGCCTCCTGCAGGCACTGGGTCTCAGTTTCAGGGGGAGTTCTGGCTGGTTTGTGTTAAGGCTCGTAGGTCTTGCTGAAGTCGCCTCAGCAGATTGGCGCAGAGAGAGAAGGGGAAACGCTGGGAAGGCTCGCAGCGATTAAAGGCAGCACAGCAGGTCCTGTTAGACCGGGCCCTGCACCAAATATTATTAAGAAAAACTCATGTCCTGGAAATGAAGTAGGCGACGTTATAAGCGTGGAGACAAAGCGGTGTCGTTTATCCAGTGGGTAGGTAGGTGAGAGCCCAGCCGCCGAGCGTCCGGTGTGCAGAGAAGGATCTGCCTGGGTTACACTACAGGAAAGGTGTGGGCTTTGGTCCGTCCCCCTCTGCCCACATCAGCAGTGGAGAAATGCCCGGGGCAGGCGTCTCCACGTCTGATACAGTGGTTTTGTGTTTCTGGTGGAATTGGATGCTTTGGTGTGAAAGACTTCACCCTTGATGGGCTCCTTCAGGAGTTGGCCAGCTTCTTCTGGAAAGGACGGGGCAGGACACGCTTGAGGCTTCGAGGACCATGCGTCTGTGTTTCCGTGGGGCACAAAGTCGGCCGTAGGCCACAGTAAATGAGTCGGCATGGCCGTGTGCCAACAAAACTGTATTTTCGGACACTGAAATGTGAATTTCACGTGATTTTCATGTGTTTCAAAATATTTAACCATTTAGAAGCGTAAGAACCACTCTTAGCGTGCAGGCAGTACAGAAACAGGCAGCGAGCCCATTGGGTGGTTCTCCTGATCAGCCGTGGTTGCTTCTGTCGTAGGAGGGTGGGGTTCTGAGTGGAAAACAGATTATGTCGTCTTCGTAATTTAGTCTTCGTAATTTCTAGTTCCCAGGTTATCTCTGGGCATTTTGAAACTGTATCAGGATCAGCTACAGAAGCTTATATTCAATGCATTTTACCTGTTTGTTGGGAAATGATTTTATTTTCTTCAGGCTTTGAAGCAAATGCTTTGTCAGCTGCTCATAAGCTGTCCTCCAAGAATCTGTGAGTTTCCTGAAGACATGGCGGTGGTCTGATCATCTCCGGTTGGAGGTTGTCCTTAGAAAGGGGAAGGGGAGCCTCCGTGGAGGAACTGTACTCACTGTGTAAACGTTCTGTTTGTATCCCAATACGATCATGAATTTGAAAACCGTCTCCACGTGCCAACTGGATTCTTCTTTCCACCCCGAGTTACGGCCTGGCGTGCGTGTGCTAACCCTCCCGTGTTTCTTGTTTCAGCTATCTGTACAAGAATGAGATCCAGTCAATTGACAGGCAAGCGTTTAAGGGACTTGCCTCTCTAGAGCAACTGTAAGTGCCTCTCCTCTGCTCTGCAGTGTCTTAGATCTCACCTGCCCTTTGCCTCTTGCAGGGAAACGTAGGCCCAGTCCGCTGTTTGCACGATGCATGTCTGTGCCCCGGGGGCGTAGGGCTGTGTGCATGCGGATGACAAAGCCGCGGGGTCCCTCCCTCCTTCTGACCCCGCCCATCTGGGCAGCCACCCCACACCCCGTGCCCTGCGTTCCTGGGACAAGGACCAGTAACACCGGTTGACCCCTGTCCCCATGGTGCTTCCGGTTTAACAAGGTAGACTTGTAAACAGGTCTGAGCAAGTAGAGGTCTTTCGGGGAGAAGTGGGGACCAGGAGGTTGCTTTCCGCGTACAGTATTTCCTGTTTGTGAATCTGCACGTCCGGTTTACTTGCGTCATTCGTGACGTCATTATTTTGGAGAAAATAAACTTTTCCATGTGTTTGCAGTTAGGGTACGCTGGATGTTGTTTCTTGGGCTGCATACGAAGTCCTGCTTCGCTGTGAAGTCAGCATATGCCCATTTTAAGTAGAATTCCTGGTCAGAGGCATTTTCTGACTCGTTTGCTTGGCCGGTCGCCTGTCCACCGATGGGCTGGAGTCATCGCGTGTCAGGCGGTTTAATTCACGTGGATGCTGCAGCCGAGGATGTGGTTCGTGTCTTGTCAGTTGACCGGACATGGAGACACGTCCAGAGACCTTGAGGCAGAGCTGGGGAGGCCTCACCTCAACCGGGAGCGTCCGAAGCACACGCAGGGCTCTTGTTTTTCGATACCCGTTGATTTATCCAGCTGGGAGCCGCTTTCCCGAGCCTGCTGCGCTTGTCGTGGACTGGATCTAGAAAGACGTTGTGTACGAGGGGCCGTACACCCTCGGCTTCAGGGAGAATTACACAGGGGTCAGGGCGTCAGAGAAACACGTGGGAATGTCTGGAGAACTCCCAGGTGGAGGGAGGGTCCCCGCCTCCGACTCAGTTTTAATGGATCTGGGGCTGGGATTTACACGTGCCATCAGGCGTGGAACTAAGCGAGGCCCGTCGAGCCTTGGGGGCGGGGGAGCGGGGTTATTGTTGGGGAGAACAGAGGCAAAGTCTGCAGGAAATGAGGGGGGAGGGGAATGGCATCCAGGGAGGGCCGAGTGGGAGTTGTGGACCGAGGTCCCAGGGACTCGGGACAGCACCCGAAGTCAGGCTGCCTCCAGACCTAGGATCAGGCGCTGGGGGCGAGGGGTCTCTGCTGCCGAGACTTAGGGATGAAGAGAGATTGGGACCTGTCCCCACCCCTCGGGGCGCCGCTGTGAGGGGGAGGGGAGCGTCCCCCTAGAAACGCGCTCAGATCTGCCCCCACCTCCTGCGGCGCGCTTCGGGTCCTCATCCTCGCGGGGCCCCCCGTGCCCAGCGCTGGCACACGCGCTCCAGCGGAGGGGAGGCTGGTCCCGAGCCCCGTCTCTGCCCAGCGTCTCGGCTCTCGCAGGCCTTAAAAGATAAGCAGAGGCGTACACAAGCGTTGAGAGTTCATTTGAGCGAAATCGGTTGGGACCGAGCCTCAGCAAGCGGCCGTGTGTGGACACCCCCTGCCCCAGGGCTGGGGGGAGGCTCGTGGAGCAGGTACAGGTGCAGTGCCTGGTGACGGGCTGCAGCCTCGGGCCGCCGGCTGCCCGAAGCGTGTCCTCAGCTCTGGTCTCTAAGCCGCAGGCGCTGACAGGCTCCTTAGGCCGTGCGTTAGATCCGCCCCGTCGAGCAGGCTCACCTGGGCTCCCTGAGAGGCCGGCCGCGGGCAGGGGCCGGGGACCGTGGACCGCGCCGGGGGCTCCCTTCCTGCCTTCGGCCCGTTTTCCTCCACCATCGGGAGAGGCGGGGGCCTGTGAACCCTGAGCCCCTCAAGGCAGCACCTGCATCCGGTCAGCCTCCCCCTGGCTGTCGGCACGTGGATTTTTAAACAGCGTCAGGTCGGGACCGGCGTGTCTTCCCTTCTCTCCCTCCCTGGGCTTTGCCCGGGGCCCGGCCGGCCGGCCCGCCGTCTCGGGAACAGTGCGGCCGAGCGTGTCTGCTCCCCGTGACTGCACTTGATGGGACGGTCCCGGGCTGCTCCACGGTGGCCGCTGGAAGCGCACGTCCTGCAGAGTCAGGACGGGGCGTTTCCTGCCCCCGTCATCCTGCCCTCAGGCCCCCACTCTCGCAGGGAGGGCGGTGGGCACAGACCTGGCCCCCACCAGGATGCCTGCCGGCGGAGGAGGGGGGCAGCTCTGCGGCCACCACGGTGGTTCTCCCGGCGAGCCGGTCCAGGGCAGGCCAGACACCGACAGGACAGGGTGCGAGGGACCTCGGGGTTCCATCGTTTCAGGAAGCCAGTGAAAGGCTGTACCTGGTGGAGGGAGTGTGGAGAGAGCTCTCCTTCGTGTGGGTTTGTGCCGTGACCCCGCTGGTCCCAGCGTCTCGTGAAGACGCAGCCTGGCATGTCGGGCTAAGTCCCTGTGTGGCGGGAGGGGCTCCTGCAGAAGCCCCGGTGAGAGGGGGCTTCCGTGTCCTTCTGCGGGAGAAGCCCACCAGTTTTCAAACATGTGTAACTTATGGCAAAGTACGGGCTCAAATGGAAAGACGTTTAAGCTCTGGACAGTCTATGTAATTAAAGGACATTTGAGGAAATACATTATTTCGCTTAACTCAGGGTCAGGTTTCTTGTGTTATTTCTGTAGTTGCTGTTTCTCTAGCTGGAAAACAATATACCCAATGTCACCTTGAAGTGTAAGCCTCCTAAATCCATTTGTAAGTTAAAAGGTTGGAATGAAGGCATTCACATGCCTGCGTGTGTGGTGTAATGAAGACCATGTTGATTTTTTTCTAGAAAGGTCCATGTATTTGGAGAGCTGAGCGTCCCTGGCTTTCCCCGCTGGGTGGGGAGGACGCCCGCTCGGTGTGCTTGACCCCTAGTCGTATTGTCCAGTCAATCATTTAAAGTCTGCACCCAGTTTTCCGTTGTCTTTAATCTTCCTATTTTGATGACTTCGTTTGTTTTCCATACAATGTAGGAGATCTAGAGAGTTATCTATTGACGTGTGGATTTGAAATGACTTAGAGAACAAATGTTTTCAGCAAAACCCTATAGATCTGTAAGAAGCATAAAATTGTTTAAAATTTGTTTCTTTTTCCCATTTTTAAAAACTCCTCTAGATACCTGCACTTTAATCAGATAGAAACTTTGGACCCAGAGTCATTTCAGCATTTGCCGAAGCTGGAGAGGCTGTAAGTAGTGTTTTACCTTCTTGGTTGCCCCTCGTTACCTGCAGGTCCTGGAGCTTGTGGCTCTGTCCATTTCCTGTAACAGAAAGAACATCTACGTCTGTTCAAACAACCGGGAACCGTCCCAGTAGGAAATCTGTGCTCTCCCCTAACAAACAGTTCAGAAGTGGGAATAGTGATAAAATAGAAAAAAAATGTAGTTATTTTCTATACTAAATAACATTGTCCTCAAATTCGTTTATATTAAACAAAGGCAGTCACTGGGATGTTCTTTGAAAGCTGATTTATTTGACTGTGTATCCTCTTTTCTGCATGTCTAGGGAAGTATTTTAAAGAATTGCTGTGGTTTATCACCTCTTTCAACAGGTTTTTACATAACAACAGAATTACACATTTGGTTCCCGGAACGTTTAATCACTTGGAATCTATGAAAAGATTGTAAGTATAATAACCCTTTATGCTGTCTTTTCAGCAAAGACTAATGATTTCTCCATGCCATGCATTTACCTCTGACCCCTTTTACTGGGTATTTCAAAGAAGAGTTCATCACAGTCTGGATATGAATTAGGAAGGGAGGGTGGATTAAGCCGTCAGAACACCGAACCAAGACCTAGCCGGCTTGGGGGAATGTGGCAACAGATTAACCCTTTAATATGCAAAAGGAAGACGTTTTTTAAAATCCGTTTTAAATTCCGCAAATTAATCTTTAATTCCACGTTACATATTGTACTGGTGGAAGTAAAATTGGCCTAGAAGTAATCTCTAAACTGTATTGCATTCCTTTTATTTAGGCATGCACATAACTGAATTCTGTCCATTTTTAAGTCTCTAAAAATAATTTATCTTTACACTGAGTAATTTCTTATAATAGCTGATAGAGAAAGCTATCTGACATCTTTTTTGTGTTTTTCTCCGAGGTCTTGAAGGCCATTGTTTTTCAGTTAGGTATTACTGAGAGTGTACAATGAATTGGACTTAAGAAAGAGATAGAAAAGTCAAATTACCAGCCCTGAGCCCAGAGTGGCCTTTGCTTCTCTCTTGAGTTAGTAAATAAGACACAGAGTTTCCTCACTATTTACGATTTTTTTTTCTTTATAGGATAAAGAAATCCCCAGCCAAACTAAAAACTACGTTCTAGGGTGGCAGATGAGAGAAACACCTGCCTGTTTGGTAGATACGAGAGGGTAGGAAAGAAATTGCCAGAAGTTGCCAAGACGAGCTCAGGGCACGCGGGGGTTACCTGAGTCTGCAGAAGGCTGGAAAGGTGTTTCTCCGTCTCCGCCTCCTTTTTGGCCCGGATGGTCTAGCTCTGCCCGCTGCATCGGCTCAGCCTGTGAAACGCTAGGTTTCTCAGCCCCAGTGAATCTCCCCCTCCCCACCGACGGCGGAGCGGAGTGTGCAGTCGGGGGCTTCCTGCTGTGGCCGTTCGGCCCAGGGGCCGCTGGCCGGGGCCACACACCTGCTCATCCACTGTCCCGGGGGCCCATCCTGAGCACAGAGGTCCTGCCCTTTATTCAGAGGGGCTCTGGGGTCTGCGGGCGCCGGAAAGGTTCTGGGTCCCCCACGGCCTGCTGACCTGAGGAATCAGCGGGGGGGCGGTTCTGTCGTATCTGCGCTGAGCCCTATGGATTCCGCTGGACGTGCTCATCAGAGCTGGCCGTCCAGGCAGAGGGCCAGTTCTGCCTGCTGCCCCCTCCGCACCAGCGTCCCGGAGAAATGCAAGCGGGAGGTGTGCCATCACGGGCCCTCCTCCCCGGGGAGCTCTGGCCTGCGGGCGTGAGCTCAGCGGACGCCCGAGGGCAGCCCCTCGGCTCTGACCCCGGGGAGCCGCCCTCTGAACGGGGCCAGCCCTGCTGCCACCTCCTCACTCTTGGTTCGCGTTCCCCCGTTGCACTCCTTACCTTGTGCTTTGCCACATAAATGGCCATCGTTTCCGGGGGAGGAGATGACACCCTGCCTGTTCCGCTTGTTGGGACGGATGTGTCCAGCCTCATGGGGCACTTTCCCCCGGAACTTGCAGCATAATTGAGCCGCTGAGATGTGCGCCCTGCGGGCTGGCTGTCCTTTAGGGCGTATTCAAGGGTTGAGTGAGGTAGTACATGATGGTGCGGTGCCAGTGGCGATGAGAGTTCGGGAATAGTTCCGGGTGGTGGGGGTTTCTGCATTACTGACTTTACGAAGGCTCCTGTCCTGTGCTTTTCGTGACGTTTCCTGGACTCGTCCATCCCGTACCTGTCCTTCGGTCTTGAACCTAAAATATACAGTATTTGATTGCTCCTTTCACCACCCTTTATTTGCGTTCTTCGGGCCTCCCCCGCTCTCGGGCTCTCCTTTCTGACGAGTGCGGATCTCTGCTGGGTCCGCTGGTCGGCCAGGACCGGGTCAGAGTCTGTCGTCTGCGGGCCCCATCGCCGCTGCTCAGTTCGGGTCTGCCTGGCCCGGGCCGGCCCTTGCCCGTCCCACGTCTCACCGGCTGCGCTTCCTTCTCGTAGGCGTCTGGACTCCAACGCGCTTCACTGTGACTGTGAGATCCTGTGGCTGGCGGACTTGCTGAAGAGCTACGCCCGGTCGGGGAACGCGCAGGCAGCGGCCACCTGTGAATATCCCAGGCGCATCCAGGGGCGGTCGGTGGCCGCCATCACCCCGGAAGAGCTGGACTGTGGTGAGGGAGCCCGGGGGCCCGAGCCCTCCTTGGTGTCCAGAGGGCGTGGCGTGTGCGGCCCTGTCTCCAGCTGTCACTGGCTGATCCCACAGATCAAGTCTGGGGGTGGGGGTGCTGACCGGCCCCTGCTTTACAAAGCCCGTCTCTGTAGAACCTGTAAGAAACTCACTATCTGGTAATAAACTTGGGTTTAATTTTCAGGTTTCCCTGCCGAAAAAGCAGCAACCTGAAATGCACCACTACCTCTGTTGCCCCTTCCAGCCCTCTGCCTTTAGAGGCTGCAGCTGCCTGGCGGGCAGGACCCCACGGTGGGCTGGGGGGCAGGGGCGGGGGCAGTGTCCGGGGTGGGCGCAGGGCTGCTGGCTGGGAGCTGGTGGCCTCCTGGGTCTGGATCCGGGTGGCGGCCACGCCGAGTGGCCGCAGGCCGAGTCTGTCCGGCTTGTTGCACCTGCGCACCGCTTGCGCCTACGCGGTGCCTCATGAAGAAACGCGAGAAAAGGAACGAAATCAAATCTCGCAGGACAGACCTTCCTAATAAACAAACGCCCGAGGGATCCAGCTTTTCTTTTAAGTTTAGCACTTTTGCGGGGAGGTGGTGCTAAAATTAGGTTCTCCAGAGCATCATTATTATTTTCAAATATTGAAAACAAAATTAATTACTTTGTCACTCCGTTTCATAGTAACCCCGCCCCCAATTATGTAACTTCACTCGTCGCCGTTCGTAACGCTGTATGAACGACCCCTGCACGGTCAGGCTCCTTGCCTTTAGTGTGTGCAGGTGGCCGATTTCAGTCCCAGGCCACCCTGTGGCCTCTGCGTGTCGCGCCCTCGTCGTTGTAAGGGCTGCTCTGGTGGCAGGGGTCCCTCGGGATGGGCAGCAGTGCTGTGCCGTGTGCACCCCGCGCTCAAGACTGTCTCCTTAGGATCGGCTTCCTGGGGAAAGGAAGGGTGGAGGAGGGGAGGATGCTCTCTCTGACCTCTGCCCTCTGGGCCTGCTCGGGGGTCACAACAGGCCCATCTTGGGTCTGCCCTCCTGCGTCGGCCTGGGTTCTGCCCCCCTGTCTTCTGGGGCAGGAGCAGACCCTCCGCCCTCAACCCCAACGCAGCCCAGCTCTGGCCTTGGCAACGGGGGCCAGGCTGGGTTGGCAGAGGCAGTGGTGCCTTGAGCTTTCTGAACCCCCGGGGCCTCGCGGACGCCTGGGGACGACGCCTCTGCCCTTGGTGTCCTGGGAGGTCCCCAGTTGCTGCCCGTCACTCGGGGTCCCTGGGGGGCGTCAGGAGGGAGGTGCCCTCCTCCAGCTCCTTCAGCACCATTGCCTCTTCCTGGAGAGGGAATGGAGAAGCAGAGCTTTCTCCAAGTTCCCAGACTCAGCACATCAGAGAGGACGGCGAGTAGGCGAGTGTGGCTCCAGGGCTGAGCCGTGGGGGAGGGGGGGGGTCTCCGGCCGCGGCAGAGGGGCCGCGGTGTCCAGCCCGGCCTGGGAGCGGGAACGGCCGCAGCGCAGTTTCGGGGGGGCTAACGTGGACGGCGGTGAGTCCGAGGGGCTTCCTGCTGACACTGGGCAGTAGAGGCAGGCAGACGGCCTCTGTGCCTTTTTAAGATGCCGGATGTCATGAAGGCACCGTGCACACGCTTGCAGGCACGTGCACAGGTGCGCACACGCACGCACGTACGCACACACAGGAGCACACGCGTTTGCACGTGAGCATGCTTTTTCTTTTTGCACGTGGCAGGTCAGTGAGTACATCTGGGCCTAGAGGGGTCAGTTCTCTGAGTTTCCTAGTTAGTAGGTGACCAGTGCAGCCTGCTGTGAGGACAGAGAGGACGGTCACCCAGCAGCTGGAGTGCAGGAGGGACGCCTCTCTCTGTGCTCAGCGACTGGGTGGCCGCGGGGGGCTCTGCAATGGGACCCCCACACTGAGACGGTCCCGGGGTTGGGTGCCCCCGGCCGCACCTGCACAGCCTCTGCCTTCGGGGTGGCTTCCGCTGAAAAGTCCCGTTGTCTGTCCTTTCATTCCCTACAACTGTCACTCGCGAGCGTCCGGCTCTCTCGGGGGAGCGTCCACTGGGGTCGTGACCCGGTGCTCTGTCTGTCGGAGGCTCAGCGCCACCCCGTTGCTTGTCAGGGCTCTCAGCGGGTGGACCTCAGATGCTGGCAGTGATGTGTGATTCGGCTCTAACACCGTCTTCTCCGTGGAGATGCCCCCTGCCGTTCTCGTGGGAGAGGTTTTGGTTTGAATGTGTGCGATTTTGTCTCAAACAGAAGGGATTTGCTCTGGGCTCTTGTCACGTGACAGTTTAAGACCATGAGGGTCTGCTTTCCTTTTTGGTGCAGAAAGGCCGCGGATCACGTCGGAGCCGCAGGACGCAGACGTCACCCTGGGCAACACCGTCTTCTTCACCTGCAGGGCTGAGGGCAACCCCAAGCCCGAGATCATCTGGCTCCGAAACAAGTAAGTGGCTCCGGACGGGCCGCCGGGGGCACCGGGTCCTGTTCTGTCCAGACGCGCCCCGTGAGCCGCGGCCGAGCCTTAGTCCCCCTCCCTGGAAGGAGAGCAAAGAGGGGGGAACGTTTTCCGTGCATCCTTCCTGCTTTGGAGTCGCCGCCGGGCACATCCCGGCCTCTGCGAGGCGCACGGCCCGAGTCACCCTCTGCCGGGCTTGGTCCTGGTCGGCGAGGCCGGTCCTCACGGGAGGGGCAGTCACCCCCCACCGGCGAGAGGAGCGGGAGGGAACCGGGGCTGCCTCCCGCCTGCCCACCTGCTCTGGCGGCAGCCGTGGGGTCTGGTCCCTGGGTCCCGAGGACGTGAGGGAGGCTCTTGCCTGCGGGTGGCATCTTCAGGGAGACCCTGTGAGGGTGCACTTTGCAAAGTGCATGCACTTTGCACTTTGCTCCTGTGCGTCTGATCTGTCTCCAGAAGCCCAGGCCTCGCCTTCTGTCCACAGTCATCTTGGTGTGGGAGGTGGGGGGTGTAGTCAGGTGCCTGCAGGGCCGGGGGTCAGACCGCCGAGGGTCACCTGGGTTGAAGGGCAGCACCTGCACGCATCCGCTTTGAAGCGAGGCCTGGGAAGGAAACCTCCGCGTGAGACCCCGTCGTCGGTGCCGGCCGCGTGCTTATTGTAAACGCGAGCGCCCTGGCCCACGCCCACTCACCAACAGAGCCCTCCCGTGGGTGCAGCGTGGCCCCGTAGAGCCCCTGGCCGGGTTTAGTCGCGACGGTGAGAGGAGATGGGCCCCCGACACCAACTCTCGAGTCCAGTGGTGTTTGCAGAGGAGGAGAACGGGGCCGCGAGCCTGGAGGGTCGCCTGAGACACACCTGCCATGGAGGCGTGGAGTGGTTCTGGGCCTGACTCTGTCGTCGGCCTAGTGCAGCCGACGCCGGGCTCGGGGTCAGAGCTGTGTGGGGACCGTGAGATGCTGGCCTGTCCCCAGTGCCTTGGGATCTGGGACAGCTCTGAGGGGGACAAGAGGTAAATTCCAGAGCGAACACGGGAGGGCTTCCTTCGGGGAGTGTGCGTTCAAAAGGCAGAGAAGCACAGATTCGCTCAAGGCCGGCGCACCCGCATTCGTGAGTGGTTCACACCCACGTTTTTAAGTCAACACGTCGATACTAAGAGTTAACATCGCAGAGCCGGTCGCGGCCGAGGGCGACCCAAGGCCCCGGGCCTGCGCCTGGTGCAGGGCTGTGCCCCGGGGCCCGTCTCCGCAGCAGCTCGGCCTCCCCCGGGGCTCACAGTGTCAGTGGGAGAAAGCGGGGCCACGTCAGGAAGAGCCTCACTTATGGGGCCCGAGAGGTCTGTCGCCTCCGTCCGGAGGGACGGGAGGCGGCGGCCGTTGTGGTGGCTCGGTTGGGGCCGGCGGAGCACGGGGTGAGGGCGGTGGGCGGGGACCACGGCGCCTCCCGCGGCCGGGCCTGTAGCCTGTGGGCCCCTGGATTCTGAGAGGGGCCCTGGGAAGTCCCTCAAACAGTGGCGGGGTTGTTCTGGGCACGTTTGCAATCTTCCGCTTTTCATAACTTAGATGTTTCTACCCCTTTGTCTCGAATGGATTTGCCAAACACAAAGGGAAAGTTTTCCTGTGAACGTTTTCCACTCTGTTCATTTTTTCCCTTTGGAATGAGGACCCCACTTTGAAACATTCGTAGCTTGAACATGTCAATGATAAAAGTGAATATGTGAGTTAATTACAGATGCACGTAAACGCACTGCGTAAACGCTTTTCCCAGAAATGCTGGTAAGTCAGCCTGCTGGGAAGGAAAGTTTCCAGGAAGGCGAGTTAAGGCCCCACATCTCCAGGTGCTCCACGCCTCCGGGCTGGGGTCCCCGCACCAGGACAGAAGCCCCCCGCGGGGGACTAGGTGTTTCCTTGTGCGTTCAGAGCCTGAGTCTGCCAGGTCTGTCTTTGCAGTAACGAGCTGAGCATGAAGACGGATTCCCGCTTGAACTTGTTGGACGACGGGACCCTGATGATCCTGAACACGCGGGAGACGGACCAGGGCACCTACCAGTGCACGGCGAAAAACGCGGCCGGGGAGGCGAAGGCGCAGGAGGTGACCCTCAGGTACTTCGGGTCTCCAGGTACGGTGAGCGCTGACTCAGACACTGAGAGCCCGCCCTCTTCCCGGTCCACTCCCTTCTTGGTTTGCACCTGGTGGTAAAAGACAAACACCAGGGTCTCCCGTTTAAGCTGCTGCAGCGGGGTCGGCTCAGGGTCTTAGGTGACCCCCGACCATTGCCCCGGTCCACCATCAACCCCTAGTCCAGGACGGTCACTCAGAGTGGACAGTAGAGGCAGGTGCTGCTGGGAGCCCAGTCCAGAGGGGCCGAGGACACCTGGGGAGACACGTCCCCCGTCCCCCGACACCTCCCGCTCACGCTGGCCCCAGGGGCTTCTCTCACTTGTTGCCATTTGGCAGTGGGCTCTCTCTTGTGGTGAGGGCTTTGGTTATTTTAAAAGAAGCCAAAAATCTGGGTTTTTATGCAGAATTCCCAGGTCTAAAATACTGGCACCTGAACTAAAAAGATTGTTTGAGCCAAAGGCAGCATGGCTGTGGCCTTGATTGGCCTGGTTCCCACCAGGTTACAAACCCTGCCCTTGTCGATGTGTTGACTTGTGGAGCTTTGGTCAGAAGAGGAGCTGGCCCTTGGAGGAGAGCCCGGGGGGTGGTCCTGGTCCCCCATGGCTGCTGGAAGAGCACAGGTGGCTAGGCCTCCTCCATGGGCCTGTGTCCTTCTCGTGTAGGTGGGCCAGGGTCTGTGTTTCCCTCATGCTTTATCGTTCAGGGCATTGCAGTACCTCAACCCCAAGATAAGTGGTTTGTGTGTTTCTTGGATTAGATTCCTAGTATCACTTGGTTCCTCCCAGCGTAGGCACGGTCAAGGTTTACTGATGAATGAGAGTTCCCAGCTGTCGAATTTCCCTTCAAGGGAAAGTGCAGTGCAGTGCATATATTGCAGTCACATCAAAGCCCTTTCATCCCCTGTTCCCCGAGTGGAACAAGGCGGCCAGCATCTTTGCAAAGTCACACGGCTGTGAATCTACCACAGATAAGTTAGAGCTCCCGGTCACAGAAGGAGCTTGTGCTTTATGTGTAAGGCACAGGGAAACGCACAAAATATTGAACAGAGTGGGTGCAGTTCTGTAGGTATATGTCAGAGGACAAAAGGGAATAATGGAACATAAACAGTGCATTTCCTTAGCAAAGTTGCTGTGTTAGCGGGATAATTGATTCCTAGATGGGAATATTAAAATCTCTCTCTGGCCTGAGAGTTCCAAATCTAACCCCTTTTGATCTGAATGTTTGTTTCTCTCTCGGAAACGAGAGCCTTCTTTAGCACACTAGTCTGAGCATGTTGGCACTGCTCCCTAAAATACACATGGAGGGTCTCCTACAATCCGTGACTGGATGTCACTGCAGAGTGAGGGGGTCAGCCAGTGGCAGCCTGCCAGCCTAGACTAGGGGCTGCCACACCTGGACCACTGCCTGTTTTTTCCAAGATCTTTGATGTAAAAATGTGTCTTACATTTTCATGGGATTGAACAACTTAAGAGTAATATTTTAGAATACGTGATAATTATATGTGTGACGTTCAAATTTCAATGTCTATTAAGTTTTATTGGAACATAATCACGTGCAAAGATTTAGAGCCTGAAAAGCCTAAAAAATGTGCCCTGTGGCCCTTTACAGAAGTTTGCCAACACCGTGATGTAGGTAATGATAAGGGACCTATTTTGTAAGTCTCCACGAGTCACAAAGGGTTAAATGTACTTTATCTGTTTTGAAGCTCTGTTATTAGGGTCATATAAGTTTGCAGTTTTTAATCTTCCTCATGAATTAAACTTTTGATTATTAACGCTTTTTGCCTTAAGGTTAATTTGATTTTATATGGATGCAACCCGCTTTCTTTTGATTAGTGTTTGTCAACTATACTTTTCCCATCATTTTGCTCTGAACCTTTCTTTTTTTACTTTTTTTTTTTTAATTTTTACTGGAGTAGAGTCAATTTACAATGTATTAGTTTCAAGTGTACAGCAAAGTGAATCAGTTATATATATATATATATATATATATCCACTCTTTTTTAGATTTTTTTTTCCCGTATAGGTCATCACAGAGTATTGAAAAGAGTTCCCTGTGCTCTACAGCAGGTCCTTATTAGTTATCTGTTCTATATAAAGTCGTGTGTATATGTCAGTCCCAATCTCCTAATTTATCCCTCCCCCTCCCTTCCCCCCTGGTAACCACAAGTTTGTGTTTTATATCTGTAACTCTATTTCTGAACCTTTTTCTATATTCATATATTTTGGGTGTTTGTTGTAAACAGCATAGAGCTAGATTTTTTTTTTTTGAACTCACACTGACTTTAAAAATGAGTCCATATACATTTATTGTGGTTAGCAATGTATTTAGATTTATAAATTCTACCTCTTATTTTGGACAATTTATCCAACCTTTTCTATGTTTCTTGCCTTATTTTGAAATAATTATTTTTCATCTTCTATTTCCTACTTCTACTTTGGAAGTTATATACCTTATTTCTCTTCTATAAGTGGTTATTCTAGAAAAATTTCAAATGCATTCTTCAATATCAACATTTACAGTTACTGTCTTGACATTTGTCTCCAAAATATAACTACCCACCTTAGTTTCTAGGCTGAGTTCTGGTTTTTCATGTATAAAAGGTTAGTATGTTGTGCTCCTAATGTTTGTCCAGCCGTCCCGTGTAATTATCACTTCCAGTTCTTTTATTTCTTCCTGCGTCTCAGCTCTTCCACTGAGGTCACTTTCCTTCTGCCTAACGTAGTGTGAATTAGACAGCAGGCCTACGTGACGCGACCCACTTTGGGTTGATAAAGGCTGACATGAGGTTTATTTCTCCCTTCCACTCAGCAGAGTTCCCTGCGGGGGGCTGGGGGGTAGGAGCTGACTTTATCTCTTTCTCGTACTGATGGCGGAGCACTTCGGGGACCCATCCTAGAGCTTTTTTCTGTCTGACTCTCATTCTGGGGTGTCCTCATCTTTCTATCTCCTAAGGGTCCTACAAGCCCCATGTGCAACTGCAGGGCCGTGCCAATGCCTCAAGGTGGGCTTCGCCTTTGGTTCTTGTCCCTGTATGTGGCCCCACATCTCCAGTTTGCCATCCTCTGGAAATGCTAACATTAAATATCACTTCTGTGTTTTCTGTGACCCACTGTTACTTAGATACGTGATAAGCGGGGTTTAAAGATAAACAAAAGTATCCGAAGCGTTCTCATCACAAGGAAGAAATATTTTTCCTTTTTCTTTTATTTTGTATCTGTATGAGGTGATGGATATTCACTAAACTTATTTTGGTAATTACTGTAATTCAAATCACTGATGTAAGTCAAATCATTATGCTGTACGCCTTAAACTTATACAGTGCTATATGTCAATTATATCTTAATAAAACTGGAAGAAAAAAATAAAGCAGTTTAAAAATTTTAAAATATAAAACATGGGCTTCCCTGGTGGCACAGTGGTTGAGAGTCCGCCTGCCAATGCAGGGGACACGGGTTCGCGCCCCGGTCTGGGAAGATCCCACATGCCGCGGAGCGGCTGGGCCTGTGAGCCACGGCCGCTGAGCCTGCGCGTCTGGAGCCTGTGCTCTGCAATGGGAGAGGCCACAACAGTGAGAGGCCCACGTACCACTATATATATATATAAAACATAAAAATGAACAAACGAGAAAAGATGTAGAGAAGTCTCTTTCCTGTCTCCTTCCCTGGCCTGGTCGATGTAATTCCCACCTCCATCCAACCTCCTTCTGGAGTGCCTGCAAGGCCAGAGCTGCTTCTTACTTACTGGATGTCGGAGACCTTTCATTTCAACATATGAGGGTCTTCTTACTCTTGCCCTTTTTATGGGTGGTGGCATGGAATCCCATGATCCAGATGAAACATCTATTTAATGTACCCGTTCCCTTTGGGGTACATGAAGTCTATTCCAAATCTTTTGCCGTCACAGGTCTCCATCTCTTTATCTAAAACCCTTTGGGCCAGAGGTGGTTTGAAATGTGGAAATTTGAGGATTTTTTTTCAGAAGGGCCACATGGTACATAATCCATTTACTGACTTGAACTGTCACAGGATCTTGGCTAACGCCCCCCACCCAATCAATGTATAAAATCCTATAGCAAACTGAGTGAATGTTCACGCGAAGTGGAATAAATGAAGATTATAAGTAGCCTCGTGCTACAGAGATCAAGGAAAGAAGTTATGAAAAAATATTTTATTTTTGGAGCTTTTTGGATTGGAAAATTGTGGGTCAGGATGTCAGCCTGAAGAAACAACACAGTAATAAAAAAAACCCTTTTTGTACATATATTGTTTTACAAGCCAGTAAAAAATATCGGGTTGGCCAAAAATTTCGTTTGGGTTTTTCTGTAACACGGAAAAGCCCGAACGAACTTTTTGGCCAACCAAATATCTGTGGGGTACATTCCAAGCAGAGTAATTTCTGGGTAAAGAGTGAAGGAATTTTTAGTTTTGATGTATGTGGTCACGTTTCTGTCCAGGCGGACCGTGGCACCTTGTGCTACCCACGTGTGAGAGTTGTTTCTTCACGTGCTCAACACACAAGCTCAATAATAAGTGTGGATTTTTTTTTTCTGGAATTAGAGTTGAAAAATTATCTCATTGTAATCATAATTATAACCATCTCGTTAGACTATTAATTTGTATTTTTCTTTCTATGAGGGAAATTTGTTATTTCTGTATGTTCTAAATACCCTTTAAAGACAATGTTTTATAACCAATAAGAACTACTAGCAAGGTTTACTGAAAAGACTGACATGATACATTTAGAATTTTTAAAAAGTAAGACTTCTGCAGAGTTTGATCCATGTTTGAGGAAGGAATCGGTCAGTTAGAGCTGCTGATGGTGGTTTGACCCGAGGCCATGGACCCTCTTTTTGGTCTGCACGTTTCTTGAAAAAAGAAAGGAGACAAAGTATGCAATTGTATTGTACCTGTTTTACTTGTTGTAGACTTGACTAGATAGAATGAATAGCGTGAAAATAGAAACCCCAAGCAGAAACGTTTGCTAAACTGGAGGAGTTTAATTCTGAATCTGTTTCCTGTGACAGCTCGCCCCGCTTTT
Organism: Kogia breviceps; assembly: GCF_026419965.1. Lineage (NCBI taxonomy): Eukaryota > Metazoa > Chordata > Mammalia > Artiodactyla > Physeteridae > Kogia > Kogia breviceps. Next base: position 102,576,504 of record NC_081320.1, read on the forward strand.
GTAATCCAACCCCAGAACACGGAGGTGCTTGTGGGGGAAAGTGTGACCCTGGAGTGCAGCGCCACGGGCCACCCCCCGCCGAGGATCACCTGGACCAGAGGCGACCGGACCCCCGTGCCCGCTGACCCTCGGGTCAGCATCACGCCGTCCGGCGGCCTCTACATCCAGAACGTGGAACAGGAGGATAGTGGCGAGTACACCTGCTTCGCCTCCAACACCGTGGACAGCATCCACGCCATGGCTTTCATCATCGTCCAAGGTGAGAGCCGTCCACGCAGAGGCCTCTGCTCCCCGCGGCCCCCCCGCTCGCCCTCGAGCCAGCCCCTCTGCGGGCTCCGCCTGCTCTCGCAGTCCCGGAACCTGCTTCATCCTCTCCCATCACATCTGACCTTCGCTGGGACTTGGCGATACGGTTATTTTCCAAGCGCAGGCTTTAGGTGGTCAGAGCTTTGTCTTTCGGCTGTGTTCCCCACACGAATGTGGGTATGCGTGCCAATTCACCAAGGCCTGCGTGTACGGAATCGGTATGTCTCACACACATCTTGGAATTTCCTTAGGGTCAATTTTTGGACATAGGGTCTGAGAATACGTACAGTTTTAAGACTTAATGCTGTGCGTTTCCAAATTCCTTAATTGACTCTGTAATGAGTTTATTAGTTTTCAAATAAATTGCCAAGCAGGACTTTGGTAAAGAAGCGCGGGGACAACACAGAAGTGTGAAATGCAGAGAATGAGTTCTTTCCTTCTCCTCTGTCCCCACCCGCTTCCTCTGTCCCCAGTGGAAGCCACGTCACTAAAAGTTGGTCCTTAATCCGTCCTCTGGCCCTTTCTTTGCACATATGACCAAGCAGTCATGTCGCTGGCTTTTACCTTTTTTGATTGTGGTTGTTGCTTTTATAAAAATGGAATTATGTTGCATATATTATTCTGTAATTTTTTTTTCACCCAGTAATAATAAAATCACTCCTGTCAACTATGCACAGTTGCACTAGATGACATTTTAAACCATTTGCAAATATCAGTTTCGGTTGAGGAGTGAGATGAATCTCTTCAAGTCAGGCCCCTTCCAGGAGCTGAAGTAGGTCGTTACCTGTGTTCTGTGTTGCAGCCTCGGTGCTGTTAAATTGAGAGTCTTCTGCACACTTGTCAGTGTGCGGCTGAGAAGCACCCAGCGTTTGGTATTCTTCCTTTTCACTTTCCGGCATCTTCCGCTGCTTCGGAGGCTGCACCCACAGTCGGGGTCCCGGTCGGACTCTGAGGGCGGGCATTGTGCCTTCCTCCGGGGAAGGAAGACGGCGTTTTCCCCCAAAGCTGTCTCCTAAATGTTGCGTTTCCAACGTCTTTCCCTCCGGAAGCGCTTCCTCAGTTCACCGTGACGCCCCAGGATAGAGCTGTCATCGAGGGTCAGACAGTTGAGTTCCACTGCGAGGCGAAGGGCTACCCACAGCCGGTCATCGCCTGGACGAAAGGAGGTGAGGTGTCGGGCAGGACGGTGACCCACCCCCTCTGTCCTTCCCTTCCTGGGACTCGGAACCCCCCGGGCAGGCCGGCGCTGGCTGAACCCGACGTGACCCAGAGCCGCGGGCACGTCCGGTCTCGGGCCATCCCCGGTCACGGGCCACCCCCTCACACACAGGACAGGAGACCTGTCCGCGCCGAGGACCTGGATGTCAGCTCCATCTCCTCCCGAGTGGTCTGGGTCCCGCCTTCAGCGTGCACTGAATTAGCCTCTTGAGCAGATTTACTGGTGTGCAGATAGAACTTTCTAGAAGCTGGTGGTAGAATATATGTCCTGAATACATGATTTTCTCACTTGAATTCCCAGAGTTCTCTTGGTGCTCCCCAAGAGGTGTTGTGACTTTACCACGTTAATTCCTTGGGTGGGACCCCCGCCGATTTCTCTAGCTGGGAAGCCACTGGGCACACAATGTAGGGAAGGCCCAGCCCATCACCCCGGGGGGCGGGTGACAGCAGCCTGGCCGGGAAGGCTGCCCAGAGGCAGGTGCCAGTGTTGGTGGACCACCAGGGTCTGCCCTGGAATCGAGGGGGTGACTAGCCCTGGACCAGAGGGCACCACCATCCCTTCCGCCCCTGAGGGGCCATTCCCAGGGATCCTGGGAGCAATCTGGACGAGAGGAGAGGAGAGCTCCATGTTTTCGGACAGACAGGCTCCTCCCTACTTGGGGAGCTGCTTGTCTCTAAACGGCACCAGCCCGCGACCCCTTCCCAGCCCTCGTCGCCTTTCCGTCCCCCCTCCCTCTGTGCCCGGCCTGGGACCGGCCTCCCCGCGTCTCCAAGTCTGTGTACCCCCCCGGCTCTCGCTTCCTTAGCCCTCGACGCCCTGGCCCCTGCCCCTCGCTCCTTCTCTGGAGAGTCTTGGGGGAGCAGGGTCTGTGTGCTGTTTGTCCCTGAACTGTCGCACGCGCACAGGTGTGTGACAAAGGCGGGGACGGTGACTCCGGGCCTGACCCGGGGAAGACAAGCTCTGCGGCCCCTTTGTCCCTCAGTTAGGGCTCTGCCTGGCCCTGAGGCTCCCGTCTCCCACCTCTAAGGCCAGGCTCGAGTCCACGTGTCCCTGTCACTGAGAGTGTATCCCCACCTCGCAGGGAGCCAGCTGTCTGTGGACAGACGGCACCTGGTCCTGTCGTCAGGGACCCTCCGGATCTCGGGCGTCGCCCTGCACGACCAGGGCCAGTACGAGTGCCAGGCCGTCAACATCATTGGCTCCCAGAGGGTCAGCACGCACCTGACGGTCCAGCCCCGAGGTAAGCAGTGGTCCCGCACCCCTCCCTGCGATGGACCGTCCCCCGGACTCGCATCCCGAGGCCGTAGGCGTAGAGCCCGTCTCTCCCGTGTCGGCAGAGAGGACACTGCCGCACGTGGGACACTGGCACGGCCGGCCCCTCACAGTGGAGCAGGTCACGTGTGTCACTGTGTCGTCCCTGCCTTCCCGGGGGGTGAGCGAGGAGGCCCCGGGCCCAGCAGCACCAGCTGACCCGGGAACAGGCCCCCGTGTCCTCCTGGACGCGAGGTTCTGCCTCCTGCTGGCTCCGGGTCCCTGCTGAGAGCTGGGAGAGGAAGGCAGGAGAGGTGATGGCCTGGGGCGCGGGCGCGGAGGGGGGCCGCCCGCAGAGGGGCCCTGGGCGTTGGGGCCTGGCTCTGCCCTCCGGTGCCGCGCAGGCAGGACAGTGGGCGGCCCGAGGCCGAGGTCACCAGCCGGTCCCCTGCTTCATATGCCGTCACCGGCTCTTGGGAGTCGGGGGGGCTTGGACTTGGCGGCCCCAGGCCTCCCCGAGTGGACCGGAGCCGTGCGGAGAGACCAGAAGCTGCCGCGCAGGTGGAGGGTGGCAGCCCTGGACCGTCCCCGGTCCCGTCGGCTCCTTGGCTCCGGCAGCTGCAGCGGGAGCGCTCCGTGCGCCGTGCCCTGGGCCTGCGGGGGCCGAGGGCGGGGCCGAAGGCGGGGCCTCGGCTCGCCTGAAGCTGCTGGAACCAATCGGGAGTCTCCCGGGTCCTCCAGGCGTGTCAGCCCGTGTCCCTTGCCTTGCAGTCACCCCGGTGTTCACCAGCATCCCCAGTGACACGACGGTGGAGGTAGGCAGTAGCGTGCAGCTGGCGTGCAGCTCGCAGGGGGAGCCCGAGCCCGCTATCACCTGGAACAAGGTAAGGGCCGCGGCGTGCGGCTGGGGGCAGCGGGCCCCGCCCCCCGTGGCTGGAAGGCAGCCGTGCGGTGAACAAAATGAGACGAACTTTGGACGTGCTCCTTTACGAGTCCTTCTTGGTGACGAAAGCAAAGGAAGCCCTTTTGTTAGATCCTTGGTCCCGTAATCGCTAGAGAAGGTTTCCTGCTGGTTCATTTCTGTGTTGTTCTTATTAAGCCCAGTAAAGAAACGAATGTCAGCGTTTCGCTGCAAGCGTTTTAATATGAAACTTGTCCCTGGAGGTCGTGCAGTGTTTCCCCGGGAGGGAAGAGTGGGTCCTCGGGGCCCCGGAGCCTCGGCCTCGCCGGGGGTGCCTCGGGCGTCCTGGCTCCTCCCGCACCAGGCGCCCCTACTCCACACCCGGCGCCCCTACTCCGCACCCGCCACCGCAGTACACGTCCCACGAAGGTTGCCTTGTGTGCCCACGCCCCGGCACGCGCACCCCAGAGACCCAGGGAAGCCCCACAGAGTGAGGTCTTAAGCTTTTCTGGGTCTTTTGCGAAAGCAGAGGCGGGAGAAGTGCATCCCCTTGAATTTGCATCGGGTGAGTTCCCGCCGGCGTCGGCGGGTCTCGGCACAGCTACCGTGACGGATCCGTGGTGCGGCCCTGGCAGACGGTGCCCCGCTCCGGGGTAAAGGTCTCTGCTCCTTGGTCTGACCCCACTACCCCTTCCGTCCACCTTGCTCCAGGACGGGGTGCAGGTGACGGAAAGTGGGAAGTTCCACATCAGCCCCGAGGGATCCCTGACCATCCACGACGTGGGGCCGGTGGACGCCGGCCGGTACGAGTGCTCGGCCCGGAACGCGATCGGGCAGGCCGCGGTCAGCGTGGTGCTCAGCGTGAACGGTGAGCCCGCGGCACCGCCGCCCCGCGCGCGGTCGGAGGCCGCCGGGGACAGCAGGGGCTTGGGGGGTTCGGGCGTTACCAGAAGACGGCACACCCCAACTTTGCGGGGAGCTGGGCGGGGCCCAGAGAGGCACAGCGTCCTTCCTCCTGCTGCTCTAGGCTCTGCAGGCCGGTGCGGTCGTGCCCTTGGAGATCTTTCCTCGCTCTGGGTTTCGTGGTTGGTTTAGTGGCCACCCAAACCCCCTCAAATTCTACAGCATGTAATTTACAGTCACCATTTGGCAAAGCGCAGACGTAATTACTGCTGTGAAAGAATCCCGGCCCCTTCACTCTGTTTTCTCTCTGTTCTGGGCGTGTGCGGCCCTGTGCGGTCCTGGCGTGTATTGAGTCTTCATTTTAAACCCCCATATAATCAAGGGCCGTTCCCTTCCCTGCATCTGGTTGGTGGCCCTAGAGCCAGGTGGACGCCGGCTCTGTGCCGGCCTGCAGAGCCCACCCAGGGCGTCCCCTCCAGCCCTACCATCTGGTCCATCCAGGTGTCATCTCCACCTTCCTAACGCACTCCATGGGTTCTGGGCCAACAGGGTAAAATGCACAGCCTCTAGCTTTGCATAAAGTTTTTTTAAAAAAATGTTTTATTTATTTGGTTGCGCTGGGTCTTAGTTGCAGCTCGTGGGCGCCTTAGTTGCGGCATGCATGTGGGATCCAGTTCCCTGATGAGGGATCGAACCCGGGCCCCCTGCATTGGGAGCGCAGAGTCTTTTAACCACCGCGCCACCAGGGAAGTCCCTGCCTAAAGTCTTACAGTTCGACCCAAACCTGCACTTTGTCTCCAGCTGTCTCTGTGCCCCGCTTTCACCTCCCGCCCCCCCAGCACGCAAAGCCTGAGTCCTCGGGTAACAGAGCCCCCACACCCAGGCCCCTCCTCTGGACCACCCCCCAGTTCCTCCCTCAGGAAACGCCCTCCACCTGCATGAGCGTTTGTGCTTTTTCCACTTGCATCACCAAATCTGCCTTCTCCGAGGGCTGAGCCTCAGACCTGCCTGGGTGTGGTGAATTCATATGCCGACACCTCACACCCAGTACTCAGCACTCCCTGCACGGTGCCTGGAGCCTGTGGGCACCTGCAGACACACCAGTAAAGGCAAAACTGGAAACCTTTTTTTTTGACGGGAGGAAATGTTAAATGACCTTATTTTCTCTATTATATTAGAGTGTGAAGTGATTATAAGTTAAATTGGTGAATCTCCTGACTTAAAAACTGTTTTTTTCAATTAATGTTTATTTTTATTCCTGAAAAATAATGTTACTTTAACATGAATTAGTTATACATGAAGTTTAAAAATAATCTCCCACCCATAATCCCAACTCCCGCAAAATAACCGCCCTGAACGTTTTAGTGAAATTCCATTACCCTTTTTTTTAAGGCATATAAAATAAGTGTGTTTGGATTATTTTTCTGTGATCATTGCTTGAAGAAAAACAAAGTCAGTTTAAATCATTGGTAGTAATGAAATATTAGGGCAATAAAATTACGTAAGATTGTTCTGTCCATTTGTCTAACACGTGGCATAAAAATATTAGCTTCTAAAAATTAGTAAATTGGAGGCTCTGCTTGAGATCGGTGTCAGGAGGGCATATGTCCCAGTCTGGAGGGGGCGGGTGTGTATCCCAGAACCAAGTGAAGGCAACATTTCCATAAGGACATTTTCAACCATGTCAGATTTTCTAGAAGGGCTGAGTATTTTGAAGGAAAAGGATACCGTTTATTAAAATGCATGTGGTTGGTGACCTGGCATGAGACATTTTGAAAAATAAAGGTAAAAGATTGGTTGGAACAAGGTTATTTTATTTAGCAAACTCTAAATGCTAGAAAAATGTCAATATTAAGTGAAAAAGGAATGAAAAGGAAAGTAGAAAGGGGGCCGTGGCTTCATAGGTGTCAGGTTTATCCGAGTGTGCCTGAGTGTGCGTGAACATATGTGCATGTGTGTAGTTACGTGCGTGCGTATATGGTCACGGATGTGTGTGCACATGTGGTCATGGTGTGTGTGTGTGTGTGTGCGTGTGCATGCCCACATGCACACATGTTGGGTGTAAGAATGTCTGATCCTTCCTTGAGGGGATAGGGTGAAGGGAGAGCAGAGTCTCGGGAGGGTGAGCGGGCTGAGATCCAGCACCCAGGCAGGTTGGCCTTTGATGGGAGGAACACACAGAATCCACTGGAAGTTACAGCACCACACTCTCCGCCCAGCAGGGCAGCTGCTCCGGTGGGCCTGAGTCAACGCCTCCCCTACTGGGCGATGCTTTGGTAGAAGAGCTTCGGTGTTTTAAGTTACGACTACCTTATCCTTTTATGGGGTATCCCACGATTGTAAAAACTAAGCGTCTGCAACTTGCGTACAGTTTGAAACCAGCTTCTCATAGAATTTGTGATGAAATAACGTAAGGTTTGGTGTGAGCGGTAGAAATAACATTGGAGAAAAGTGTGCCTCAGTCTAAGTGGCACAGAGTGTAGACATGATTCTCTGACTCGCTTGTGCGCGCGTGTTCCGGTGACGCGCGGCCTCGCGTCTCCAGTTCCCGACGTCAGTAGGAACGGGGACCCGTTTGTAGCCACGTCCATTGTTGAAGCGATCGCGACGGTGGACAGAGCCATCAACTCCACGCGGACGCACTTGTTTGACAGGTATTTGCAGAGGCGGGTGGGGCTTCAGAGGGTGACTCTCGTATGCAGCTTTCACCTGTTCCACGGGAATAAAACACTGCTTTAATTTGAAAATCATAAACAGTGTTGGTGTTAACTTTGCGGGGGTTAAGATAACAGAAAGATACTCCTTTCCAAGTAGAAACTGAACTATGATTCCCAAATAGAACATTTAAAAAAAAAAAGTTTGGCTTTTGTTACTCAGTGATTTTGGCAAAAACAAAATATTTCATAAGCCCTTTGTGCATTTGTTCATCTTGGCAATTCCAAAGTGTTCTTTCTGCGTTTGAACTGAAATAGTGTATTGGCGTCTTTTTCTATTGACGTAATTAATTATTTGTTTTTAGTGTCTTTTGGTTTTGTTCGTTTGTTTTGTTGCCTTCCGCTTGGGATGAGTAAGGTACGATACCTTGTGTCTGTAGAAACGTAGCCACAGAAATATTTAAGAGCGATAATTCTCCTTTGGGCGCGAGTGACCTCTGTTCTCAGTCGTCTCTTCCGTTCTTCCCTTTTCTTCCCAAACACCCGCTAGCCGACCCCGCTCCCCGAATGACCTGCTGGCCTTGTTCCGGTACCCACGGGACCCCTACACTGTGGAGCAGGCCCGGGCCGGGGAGATATTCGAGCGGGCGCTGCAGCTGATTCAGGAGCACGTGCGGCACGGCCTGATGGTGGACCTGAACGGAACGAGTCAGTACCCGGGCGGGGTCCACACCCCCAGATCCCTTCCCCGTGGCGGCGTCCAGCCTGTGGGGCCCGGGGTCTGTGATGACCGTGGTCACGTGCGGGTCGCCTTGAGCTGGGACAGGTCCGTGGCTCCCCGGGTCTGATGGGAGACCCGGTGGTGACCTGACATGTGCTCAGCACGGGTGGTAGTGCTGTCCTGGCCCCCGGGCCCTGACCATCGGGGCCTGTGGACGAAGGAGAGCCCCTCGGAGGCCGTGGGTCCAGGTTGGGGCTGTTAGAGAGGACACTGATGGAGCCCCAGCAGGTGCTGCGCAGACGGTGAGGGTGAAGCCACCCCCTCCTCTGCCCGCTGCAGGGGCCCCGCCCGTGAGCCTCTGCAGGGCCGGGGGGGGGGGATTAGCGCCCAGACAGCGTTTAGGAGGAAGCGTTTTCCTTGCTGGCTCTTCAGCCGTTCAGGACTTCCTCAGGGCGGCTGTGACAGAACAGGTGTGCCAGCCTCGCCCTTCTCTCTGGGGAAGCGGGAGATGCCAGGCTCTCGGGTCTGAGCCAGATGGCGACGGCAGCCCAGCGTCCTGTCCCTGCAGAGCTCCTTTCTCGTGCAGGCCTCCGGCGCCTGTGTGTCTGACGGCTTCTCCCCCAGCCTGGGAAATTTCTCCTCTGGCTCTTTACTGCTTCTGTATGTGGGTGCTTAGGACACTGTCCTCTGCAGAGGGGAGCCGCCCCCTGTCTTCTTTAAACGTGCGGGGGAGTTGGTCCCGATGGGAGAAGCGAGACGCGTGGTGACCACCCCGCGGCCGTGTGGGGCGCGTGGGGCGCGTGGGTCCTGCGCGCGGAGCCCCAGGCGCCTGGTCCGGGAGGGTTTGGAGTGGGAGTTGGTGCGCCAGGCCCTCCGCGCCTTTCCTGCCGGCGCTTCCTCACGTCCCTGCTTGCTCGCTCCTGGGTCCCGGCCGGCCCAGCGGGCAGGGGCCGCGGGGCAGCGCTCGCGCCCGCCTGGTGCCCGGGCAGCTGAGGCGTGTCTCCACCTTCCGTGCAGGTTACCACTACAACGACCTCGTGTCCCCGCAGTACCTGAGCCTGATCGCCAACCTGTCGGGCTGCACGGCCCACAGGCGTGTCAACAACTGCTCGGACATGTGCTTCCACCAGAAGTACCGGACGCACGACGGCACCTGCAACAACCTGCAGCACCCGATGTGGGGCGCCTCGCTGACCGCCTTCGAGCGCCTGCTCAAGGCCGTGTACGAGAACGGCTTCAACACGCCCCGCGGCATCGACCCGGGCCGGCACTACCACGGGCACCCGCTGCCCATGCCCCGCCGGGTGTCCACGGCCCTCATCGGCACCGAGGCCGTCACCCCGGACGAGCAGTTCACCCACATGCTCATGCAGTGGGGCCAGTTCCTGGACCACGACCTGGACTCCACGGTGGTGGCCCTGAGCCAGGCCCGCTTCTCCGACGGGCAGCACTGCAGCTCCACGTGCAGCAGCGACCCGCCCTGCTTCTCGGTGGCCATCCCCCCCGACGACCCGCGGGCGCGCAGCGGGGCGCGCTGCATGTTCTTCGTGCGCTCCAGCCCCGTGTGCGGGAGCGGCATGACGTCGCTGCTCATGAACTCCGTGTACCCCCGCGAGCAGATCAACCAGCTCACCTCCTACATCGACGCCTCCAACGTGTACGGCAGCTCCGAGCACGAGGCCCGCGCCGTCCGCGACCTGGCCAGCCAGCGGGGCCTGCTGCGCCAGGGCATCGTGCAGCGCTCGGGCAAGCCGCTGCTGCCCTTCGCGGCCGGGCCGCCCACCGAGTGCATGCGCGACGAGAACGAGAGCCCCATCCCCTGCTTCCTGGCCGGCGACCACCGCGCCAACGAGCAGCTCGGCCTGACCAGCATGCACACGCTGTGGTTCCGCGAACACAACCGCGTGGCCGCCGAGCTGCTGGCGCTGAACCCGCACTGGGACGGCGACACCGTCTACCACGAGGCCCGCAAGGTGGTAGGGGCGCAGGTGCAGCACATCACCTACCGGCACTGGCTGCCCAAGGTGCTGGGCGAGGCGGGCATGAAGATGCTGGGCGAGTACCGTGGCTACGACCCGGGCGCCAACGCCGGCATCTCCAACGCCTTCGCCACGGCCGCCTTCCGCTTCGGGCACACGCTGGTCAACCCGCTGCTGCAGCGGCTGGACGAGAACTTCCAGCCCGTGGCGCACGGCCACGTGCCGCTGCACAAGGCCTTCTTCTCCCCGTTCCGCATCGTGAACGAGGGCGGCATCGACCCGCTGCTCCGCGGCCTGTTCGGCGTGCCGGGCAAGATGCGCGTGCCCTCCCAGCTGCTCAACACGGAGCTCACCGAGCGGCTCTTCTCCATGGCGCACACGGTCGCGCTGGACCTGGCCGCCATCAACATCCAGCGCGGCCGCGACCACGGCATCCCGCCCTACCACGACTACCGCGTCTACTGCAACCTGTCGGCCGCCCACACCTTCGAGGACCTGAAGAACGAGATCAGGAGCCCCGAGATCCGGGAGAAGCTGCAACGGTGGGTGTGGGGAGGGGGGGGGGGCGCCAGGCAGCCCAAGGGGGTCGTGGTCCCTGGATGTGAGTCTCTGTCTGTGCAGCCTCGGGGTCGGGGGGCACGCGGAGACGGGTTGGGGGCGGGTAGAGGCTTGACTTCAGAGATGAGGGGCCCTGTCCGGCGGCCCTGATGGGGGGGGTGCGGAGGGATGCGATCGTCGGGCAGCATGAGACTGGCCCCCCCGCGCTTCGGGGAAGTGACCCCGCTGCAGCCTCGGGAGCCCGAGCGCCGGCCCTTGGCACCGCAGGACGGGCGGGCCCCCAGCTGTGAGGCCTTGTCCGGAGTCCTCTCCCTAAACCCGCTGTCCCCCAGACCCGGGCCCGTTGCCACGCCCCCCGCACCCCTGTCCGTCACAGGCAGCAGCCTCCCCTCTCCTGGGAGAGGGCTCGCTGGGCCGGGGGCACGGAAGTGGAGGACGCCCAGTGCACGGGGCAGGGCCCCTGGGGACCCCCGGGCAGCCCCTCCTCCGTGGGCCCACAGAGGCCAAGGCCGGCCCTGTCAGGCCACGAGGGGCCGGGGTCTGGCGGGACGGGGCTTCCTGCCTGTAGCGGCTGCCTCCTCCCCAGGATCTCTGCGTCCAGATCGCTGGTTAGACAGGGTCCCCACGACTCATCCGCCCCCGCCCCTCTCGCGTCCAGTCTGCCCTGGCTCCTTAGGTCTTGTTTTTCTCCTTAATCGTTCCGGTCTGTCTGGGGGGTCTTTAATGGAAATAACCACTCACTGGAGCTTTCCCACAAGGGTCCCCTGTAGCCCACTGGTCACCGTGTACTTACAGTATGTTCTTTCCCATTTGGAAGAACGGTTTGAAAAAGAAAAAAATGCTTTTCCGTAAAGGCTCACTCGGGTCATTTTCTGGGCTCTCCTGCTCACTAAGAGGTAAATCGCTGATGCTTCAGTCACACGCTTAACAATGAGGTTCAGGCGTCTTCTCTTTAGGGCCTGGCCTGTGTCTTCCGGAGAAAATCACTTTTACTCGTAGTTTATCGCAGGTTGTGAATAAGCGAACGTCATGCGCTACAGTTTAAGCTGTTCCAGCGTTCGTTTACATAACGGCGTCCGGTTGCCCGGTACAGAAACGCACGCGGCCCCCCCCCCGCCCGGTACAGAGACCTCTGTGGCACGGGCAGCCCAGCCAGGCTGTGCCGACTGTCTGTGTCTGTGTTCTATATGCTCCAATACCCTCCATTGTTCTTGTCCAGGCTGCCGAGATCTCTTTCCCAGCGTTTCTTTCCTTTGCCCAGCGTCTGTCAAAGCTGTCTGCTCTCCAGCTCCGCGCTGCCGGGAGCTGGGGGCCCTGGGCCTCGAGTTCCAGGGGCGCTGGGGAGGCAGACAGCGTGACCCACCCCCGGGAGAGTCACGCGTTTACCCCCTTCTGGGTCAGGCCCGACTCGCCGAGTGGGGAGGAGACAGGTGCCCCGGCGGAGCGATGACACGGGACGGCGGGCCCCAGCTGTGGGCTGGTGACGCCGTCAGGGAGGAGAGGCGCTTAGGCGGGGCTGCGGGGAGCGTGGCCTTGCACCTGTGTTTGTGGCATCCGATCAGATCTGTCCGTTTCCGGGTGCACGGCGAGGGGGAGGTGTGGCCTGTGCTGGGGGGCTGCGAGCGGGAGGGGGGTGCCCTGCTTCGGTCTGGGGTCTGCGGGGCCCACCTGTGTGGCCAATCACCCGGGGGAAGGGGGCCCTGCCCAGGAACGGGGTGTCTCCTTTGGGAAAAGCCCCTGCAGGCGGAGAGCCAAGCTCACAAGGCTCTTTCTGACTGTGTTTCCATCTGAACTAAAGTTCAGTGTGAACGTCCTCGGGTTTGGATAAAGTTCAGTGTGAACGTCCTCGGGCTCGGATAAAGTTCAGTGTGAACGTCCTTGAACTTGGGGAGAGTGCGGACGGCGTGTCCTCGGACTGAACGCCCTTCCGGCAGCTTTGCGCTCGCCCTGCTCCTGAGATGAGGACGGCCCAGCACGGCCCTGTCCGCGGTCAGCACCCCTAATCCAAGCAGGTGGAAAAGGCGTCTCAATTACAGGACGCACTTAAAAGGCCCAGTGGAGCTTTGGATGGCAGCTGAAACTAAGCCATTTTCATCTTCCGAGGGTGTCAGGAGAGATAGATAAGAATGATGTTATAGAAGTTGTCAGCTCTTTGCTTGTAAGCATTTATTTCTAAGGAATTGGAAGAATTTGATGAAAAAGTTAGTGCTTGAACGTTCACACCTTGCTGTCTTAGTCTTTTGTGCGATTTCTACTTAGTAAGTAGTTTCTTCTTAGCAAGTATGTTTTCAGGATATGGTAGAATCCCAGTATTGTTTTGAAAATGTGTCTTTAGCTGTATGTAGCTTCTTCTTCATATGTATCTATGACAAAAACACTGGAAGGGTTTATATTAAGATGTCAAGTTGTCTCTAAATAGTCAGGAAAGGTATGGTTTTAATTTCCTTCCTTGTGTTCCTCTAAGCTTTGTATAATAAATATATCTCCGTGTGTATTTTATCACGTATATATAAACGGGAAATAGAAACATATCTTTAAAATATAATGGATAGATGCTTTAAAGAAATAAGTGGATTTTGCTAAGTGAAGATCTGAATAACGTCAAATAATGATAAAGAAGACATGAGGATTTTATTTTCCCCTTGTTGCTGTGCTCTTCACCAGGTACAGCTTTGCTCAGTGAATTTAAGGCTCCACTTGGTCTCATAGGTTGTACGGCTCCCCGCTCAACATCGACCTGTTTCCCGCCCTCATGGTGGAGGACCTGGTCCCCGGCAGCCGTCTGGGGCCTACCTTGATGTGTCTGCTGAGCACGCAGTTCAAGCGCTTACGGGACGGGGACAGGTAAATGCAGATGCACCTGCCGCCAGGTAATTCCGTAGGTGGAGGTGTTTCTGGCAAGCGGCCTGTGCTGGTCCATCAGAGGAGCTGGCCCCTGCTGATTTTCGTGCAGATTTCTGGGTCTTTGTTCTTTGAGTGGCTCGCAGTAACGTTTTTAAGTGAGAACCTAACTGAACTAGTCTCATCGCTAGCCAAACGGAGTGGGAGGAATATTTTAACCAGCCCCCGGGGGCTTTTGCGTTTTCGTGTTTTCCCTGAGCTTGCTCTCGTTCTGGGGAACGCAGGTTGTGGTATGAGAACCCGGGGGTCTTCACCCCCGCCCAGCTCACGCAGATCAAGCAGACGTCGCTGGCCCGGATCGTGTGTGACAATTCAGACAACATCACGCGTGTGCAGAGGGACGTGTTCCGCGTGGCCGAGTTCCCCCACGGCTACAGCAGCTGTGACGAGATCCCCCGGCCGGACCTCCGCGTGTGGCAAGACTGCTGTGAAGGTGGGCGTCCAGGGGCCCCGGCGCTCACCGGGGTCCGTCCTCCTCCCCGACAGTCCGGGTGGAAGCTTAGTCCCCGCTAACGCGCGGGCTGGAATCGGCACAGCAGTGAGAACACCAACGAAACAGGCAGCTCTAGGGGGTTGCTAAATCCTGGAGAGTCCGTACGGAGCAGGGACGTGGAACCTGAGAGTAATTTAAGTCATGAGTTTGAAGAATTTGTAATGCCAAGAGACAGGGGTTAGTAATGAGAACCACGAAGTGAAAGAAACAGACGGCAAAACTTTAATGAGGTTAGCTCCCAGCTTTTCTTTAAAACCTATCAACACGCCAGCATTTGATAGCCTGCTTGTCTGTACCCGCAGATAAAATATGAACAAGAAACAGATCGAAAAGCTTGCCAGACATCACATTTAATTTTTAAAAATGCATGCTGTATGGGGCTTCCCTGGGGGCGCAGTGGTTGAGAGTCCACCTGCCGATGCGGGGGACGAGGGTTCGTGCCCCGGTCCGGGAGGATCCCACGTGCCGCGGAGCGGCTGGGCCCGTGAGCCGTGGCCGCTGAGCCTGCGCGTCCGGAGCCTGTGCTCCGCAACGGGAGAGGCCGTAGCAGTGAGAGGCCCGCGTACCGCAAAAAAAAAAAAAAAAAAATTCATGCTGTGAGTTCTAAATGTCCAGAAGAGCTTGTGTAAGCAGGTAAATGTGCTCTAAAACACCTTCTGAGGAAGTAGAGAGTGACAGGTGGCTGCGCGGTGGCCTCACCCAAGCACCTGGGAGCCCGTGAAGGGGGCGATGCCAGTCCTGCCGCCGCGGCTGTTTCTGGATGCGCCGTCCAGGCGGCTCCTACGCGGCCTTCCGGAGCCGGGCCGTAGCTAACCTCAACTGCACGTTCTCATTTGAACATAATTTTGGTTTTATTCAAACTGTGATCAGAGACCCAGGGGACATTGCAGGAGGGGGAACACTGAGGACCCATTCTGGGTAACCCTGCTCTCGTGGTGAGGAAATGGGGCCCCGAGCCTGGGGCGACGCCACGGGCCACACAGCCCCTGCGGGTGAGGCGGGCAGGGAGGGCCCAGAGCCCCGGCCCCCGGCCCCCGGCCCTCAGCCTGCGGCCGGCGATGGCCGTGGACACCAGGTGCAGAAACCAGGGTTTTCTCTTCCACCTCGTTATTTCCACAGGAATAGCCCTGGCCAGGTTGCCCTCGCTGCTAATTAATTTTAGTTATAGCTGTTATTTTCATTAGTGAGTATTGAAATCTGGGTTGGTGCACGTTCTGTGTGTGAGTGAGTGTGTCTGGCGTGATTCTGTGTCTGTGGCTCCTCTCTGTGCGTATGTATGATGTGTGTAACTAACATGGAATATGTTAAATGTATGTATAATGAATACGATTTGCAACGTTGCCGGAGAATTCACATAAAAATTAAAACTTTGCTCATTACATGCCCAAGTTTCCCAAAGCATTAATTTCTCATTTTTATAGCTGTTGGGAACTTGTTTTGTTCTTTTCACTTTTTTGAAAAAATATTCTGACTCGTATATTAAGGTCGCAGCAGTTTTCCACACGTACGGCAGAGAATTTGATTCTGGTGTTTGCAGACAGTTGTTCTCTTTGAAAATCATTGGAAAAAGCCAATCCTTCTTTTCCGATGCAAAAACTTCATTTTCTGATAACTTTACCAGATAGATTCCCTGTAGCTGCTTAGAAAGAAACAGAGACAGGTTTTCTGGGGTTTTGCTCCAAAAACCCGAAGTCCTCTGAGAGCCTGAATCTTGGCTCCAGGCTTTGTCCTCTGTGTCACAGCCCAGAGCCTTTTCCTGCTTCAGCTGGACGGTCACAGATTTAGGCACTTGATGCAATTTCTGACATCCTTTCTTCTGGATTCTTTAACTCTTAAAAATAGCAGGCATAGCCTTCAGCTGACAAAACTTAAAGAATGCTTTATAAGCTTTATCCGTTTTTATTTTAGTCCAAAAGCCATATCTAAAAAGTGGCAGGAAAAAAAAGAGTTATGGTTTGACAGAACCAAATGTCGGTAGCTGTTATCGACACCTCAGTGTTTATAAAAGACTCACTTAACCCAAACTTTCGTAAGCTTCATCTCTTAATTGTGTATTTGTTTAATCCAAGTACGAAACCTCCACACGTGAGAAACCTAAGAAGCTGCTCTTGGGAGGATGAGTGTCTTTTTCTCTTGACCAAAGTTATGAATTTCAGCTTCTCTGTGAGTCACGGAGAGGAAGACACACACACGCACACAACTTTGAGGTCACTGTAGAAGTTACTGAACTAGTACCAACAGCTCCTGTGTGGGCAGGACGGCAGGCGCCTGCTGCACCCGGAGGAGGGTGTCGTCGGGGGGAACACTGGGGGTCGGGGGGCTCCAGGCCGCTCACCTGGGGAGGGGTGGGGGGGAGAGGGGACGGTGCCTCCACCCCTGCCGACCTGAACTCCCAGCGTGTCGTGCAGGAAGGACAGTGGTACTTGCCGAGCCGCTCTTTCTGTCCCTTCGTGGGAGTCGAGACCCTAACATGTCTGCACTTCGCCCTCAGACTGCAGAACCCGAGGGCAGTTCAACGCGTTTTCCTACCACTTCCGAGGCAGGCGGTCCCTTGAATTCAGCTACCGGGAGGACGAGCCGGCCACGGATGCGGGGCCTGGGAAGATGCCAAGGTACGGCCGAGCCCCGCCGGGACCGCGCACCCTGCCGGCTGGCCCTTGGGTGTGTGTGGGGGGGTGCCTCGAGGGCACCCACGCAGCCACTCCACGCGCCCTGCCCTTGGGCCCGGGAGCCGCACGCCCTCGGCTGAGTCCTGAGGCTCCCTTGCTTCTCCCGAGCAGATCCGGGACGCCCGGGGCGAGGCCCAGCAACGCCTCGGCCACCGCCTTTGAGCGCCCACCAGTAGCAGGGACCAGCGACTTCCGGGAGTTTGTCCTGGAGATGCAGGAGACCATCAGGGACCTCAGGAAGCAGGTTGGGCGCCCCCGTCCTCACCTCGCCGGCCCCTCTCCACCCGTGGGCCCGCTGTGCGTTTTTCCCGTGACGGTGAAGGGAGGATGCTGCCCACGCACCCCTGGTCCTCGGTCCGGGAGCCTCCAGGGAGGTCGCTTTGGTCTCTGCCCTTCTCGTTGGCCTGGCTCCAGCGGGGCCACATTGAGCTGCCCTCGGGCTTCCTGGGACCGGGGACCCTCGGCCGTGGGCTGCCCACTGGCGCGTTGGGTGAGGAGCGTGGGTTCCCCCCGCACACGGGCGGTGAGGGGCTCCGGGTCAGGGCCACGCAGAACTCAAACCTCACGTCCTGCCCAAAGCCTCCTCTTCAGGGACGACTGTTAAACCTCTGCTCCCAGGGGCGATCAGGAGGTTCTGATGGACGTCAGGTCCCCTTGGAGGCCAGAAAGGCTCCGGCACTTCGTACTCCGGGGCTCTTCCCTGGGGGTCTGCGGGCTTTGCAGACAGTGAACGCTCTCCCCTCCGCACCCCGCCCTGCCATGTCTGTACGGGGGTCTCAGGGTGATGTCACCTAAGTGGGAGTGAAGAGTGAGACCTCAGGTTAAGGGGACGCCTGCAGATCTCAGCAGGTCCTAGTGAGAAGGGCTTCTGATGCTGTGGAACCTTCCAGAGACAGGCCTGCGGTGGGGGGGGAGCTGTGGTGCAGGCCACGTCCTGCTTCTGGGGGTCTCAGTCGCGGGCTTGGAAGACGTTTGTATCTTCCGTTCAGCCCCGCGGAGAAGCGCCCCGGCTGCTCTGCATCTGCGCTGTGCTTGCCCTGTAGCTTCTCCGCCCTCCTCGGGGTCTGGGGACAGAGCTGGCAGCCTCAGGTGCTAACAGACTCGCCACAGTTAGGGGGGTGGCGGGGGTAGGGCAGGCCTGCCCCCCTCCTGCCCCAGCCGGCCTCCCGCCGGGTTCAGGGCCCGGACGAGAAGCCCTTTGCCTGAAGCTGGAGACGGAAAACCCAAGCAGATCCTGAGCTGAGCGCGCGGCGTGTCCTGAGGGCCCGGGGCGGGGCCGCACCCTTGATGAGTGCCCAGGGCCAGACGGCTGACCCGTGACCCCTAAGAGTCCACAGGGGGCGGCGGAGAGGCCGGGTCGCTCTGCGCAGACGGGTCAGGCTGACCGGAGACGGGGGTGCAGGACGGGGCAGTGAGCGGCTGGCCCCCCGCGCCCGGCGGCGCCCGTCCCACAGCTCGTTTATCAGCCACTTGAGACTCGGAAAGCCCGAACGAGGGGGGGCTCGGTGAACGAGGCGGAGGTTTACTTTCCTTCCGCGCGTCCCAGAGGGAAATGAGCCGGGGCTGCCGGACCCTCCGCCGTGCAGAGGCCCGAGGGTTTCCAGCCTCCGTCACCCCGTCAGCGCCTCCCTCCCAGCAAGAGGGTGGCCTCAAGCAGGGGCCCGTGCGCGTCGGGGTCGGCAGCCGGGCACGGCCCGGAGCTCCTTTGAGAAGCTAGTGCAGAGTGTCCTCGTCACCCGGCCCCGTGTCGGCATCCTCTCTGCTGCTTTCTAAGGTTTCTCTTCTCTTCTTTACCGACTGCTCCCCGTACCTACAGTCCGCTTCTGGCCTCAGGCACGGTGGCGGTCAGGCCGGTGTCACGGAGCTTTTGGACAAACAGCTGCCTAACGAGTAAATCTGAGGTTCCAGGAAAGTGCTCTATAATATTCACCTCGGTCCCCGTTCGTCGTGAGGCATCGAGCAGGCGCGCGGTACCCAGGCCGCCCGCCGCGTCCTGGTGACCAGCGCTTCCGCTTTGCCGCAGATAAAGAAACTCGAGTCTCGGCTCAGCCCCGAGTGCGTGGATGCGGACGGCAGCTCGCGTGCGGACGGTGCCACGTGGAAACGGGATCCCTGCACCGTCTGTGAATGCTGCGTGAGTGTGGACGCTGCGGGGGACCCGGGCAGGCCGCAGGGCCGTCGGGGTGCTCAGCTGTGGGGACCCCTCCCACGTCCCTTGAGAACTCGGGGCTCTTCCCCCGGAGCCGTGGCTGAAGGTCGACACGGACATCGCTGCCCCTGGTCAGCGCGGGGCACTCCCCACTGTCTCGGCCCTGGAGCAAGTGGACCGAGGGGGCAGGCAGTGGTGGCCGCGGGGGAGAGGGGCCTGGCCGCTGCCCAGGCTGGGCGGGAGTTTTGGGGCCGGGTCGGGAGCCAGGACTGGAGGACGGCGGGCGGGTCGGTGCAGGTGGGGAGGGGACTTCGTCCCCTGGCCCCGGAGGAGCAGGGGTCCGTCAGGTGTCCCTGGTGCTTGTCAGGTCTGGGCACAGCCCTGTCCTCCCAGCTCCTCTCTCGCTGGCCCTCCTCCTGGTTGACACCCAGGGACGTGATCCCGGGGTCCCCAGTGGGAGGTCAGAGCTGGGGGTGGGGTGAGATGCAGGGGCCGGGTCCCCAGCACTGATGGGCTCGGGCGCCGTCTCTCCTCCAGGACGGGCAGGTCACCTGCTTCGTGGAGACTTGCCAGCCGGCCGACTGTCCAGCACCCATGCGGGTCGGCGGGGCCTGCTGTCCTGTCTGCCCGGGAGACTCCGTGGGGAAGCAGCCCTGAGGGCCTCTGAGCCCTGAGCTGCCCCCTCGTCCCCTGGAGAGCGAGGCCGGAGCGGGCGGTGCAGGGGACGCGACGGCGAGGCTGGGACGTCTCGGGGCCACGGTTCGGAGCCGTGTCGGAACTCGCCCAGGGGGCTCAGGCCGCAGTGTTCGCCGACAGACCACGGAGCAGACACGTGTCCTAACTTCATGTTAGATTTCTCAGGTTTTTATTTAATTTTTTCTAAATGAAAAATTGGTGCTACTATTAAATTGCACAATTCAATCATTTAGGCTCCTAAATTGATTTCACCTAATATCACCGTTTCTTCTCAACTGAAAGTTAGTCCCGCTTGGTTCTGGCACCAGGAGCTTGCAGAGTGGAGCCGCCAGAGGAGGGACACGGGATTTGAAAGAAAATCAGTCTCTGGCGCATGGAGCCGTGTCTGCGGAGCGTGTTGGGTGACTGGTCAGGGCAGTGA
The DNA here is from genome assembly GCF_026419965.1 of Kogia breviceps. Taxonomy (NCBI): domain Eukaryota; kingdom Metazoa; phylum Chordata; class Mammalia; order Artiodactyla; family Physeteridae; genus Kogia; species Kogia breviceps. The sequence continues at coordinate 102,596,325 of NC_081320.1, forward strand.
ACACGTCCCCCCAGCCCCGGCCCTCGGCAGCTCCCAGGGCATCACCTGGACCCACAGGGCGGATGACCCCGCCTCCTGGAGCTGCAGCCCGTCCTGCGGCTCCCGACTCCTTCGCCCGGGATTGGAAGGTTTTTCAGCCGCGTCTAGAACAGGTCTGCGTTCACCTGTAACTTGCACGCGCGCTGGCTGGTGTGGCCCAGATGTGAAAGCCGTCCGCTCCACACCACGGTACCTGCTGAGCTGCGCGGCCAGCGTTACCCGTGGCCAGCGCGTGCTGTGTCCCACCAGAGCCCACGGGAGGGCCACAGTGCTCTAGATTCTTCTTCCAACGGGAGGTGTTCGAATGTTGGGAACTTTCTAACTTCAGGTTGTGCGAGTGCATTGAAGAAAAGCAACCGATCCCTATACCTCATTTCTGTTTTCACAGCGTGTGATGTTTTATGAGATTTCGCCCATGTTTTAGTTTTAGATACATCAGGAAAATCATTTCCACTCTGCAAAAGTTCTCGTAGGATTCAGTGAAAAGCAACTTCCATACCTCATGGTCTCTGTCTTTTTAACTGACCCAAAACCTCCTGTCTTGTTCCAAATACAAAGTGGTCTGTGTTCTGAGAAACGTGTCCCTGGACACCCTGCTCAGTTCCGCAGACCTGAGTGTCCACAGCGAACCGAGTCCTATGCTGGGCACGGATACAGCGCCCGCCTGCCCTTCCCACGGGAGACCCTCAAGGACCCCGGCCATCTCGGTCCGAGGGGCCAAAGCCTGCGGCCCGTGTGGAGCTCATCACAGGGGGCGGGGGAGGGGAGGCAGGGCTCCCGCCAGCATCCAGCAGGTAGTGGGCAGTTTGAAAGCCTGGTTTCAGCCCAGCACAGGCCTCCTTCCAGGCCACAGGTGACCCCAGTGCCTGCCCTGCTAACATTCCAGCCCGAGGACTTCACAGCAGCTTAAACACGGTCGGCTTGAAGTCTGTCCTCACACATCACTGAGTGATCAGTAAGAACTCCAGTGTTTCACAGGCACGGGACTTCCTTTGAAATAATAACTCACACTGAATAAATAACCAAATCTTGGAACCAGTCTCTGTAAGCAGAAAACGGATACCTTTGTCTGAAAGTTGATGGCTGTGTAAGTTGCTCAGGTATAAAATCCCGCCTTCTGGAGTGTTTCGGTGTCTGAAGGTGTCCGGGAGGTCTATCTGTGGTTTCGTGCAGAGGGTGGGTTTAGACAGGCAGCCTAGGACGGCATCGTCTAGCCCGACGGGAGGCTCCCTGTGATTCACAGAGAAGTTCTGCGGTTGCGGTCGCGGTTGGAACGTCTGCAGAATCGGCCGTTTGATGAGGTGGTGGGAGGGGCCTGGACACGCCTCCAGCCCCGTGGGGAGCTGCGTGTACATATTCCCTGACTTTTCTAACCCTTTGCCAGGAGCAAGTGCCTTTCTTCTGTTCATTGTAATCAGTCCGTCACCAAAGAGACGTTTGCACTGTGTAACGATGCCTTTCAGTTCCAATAAATGGGCCACATTTTCACACAGAGAGTGGGTGTTCTTCTTTTCATGAGCCGATCCCAGAGGCGGGTCCCCGGGGGAGCCCAGGGCCTCTGCGTGGACCACCATTCATAGAAAAATGTGGAAAAGGAAGCAAAACAGGGGGATTAGTTAAATAGAGGCTGTCCTCCCCTGTGTCTGGGATGCAGTCCTGTGGGCAGAGCTGACCCCCGTGTTGTGAACTTTGGACAGGGTGGGGGCGGGCTCCCAGGAGAAACCTCCGGCCCCTACCCCACCCCCGAGGTTTCTGGCTCTGTGGCCAGAAACGTGTGACTGTGCGACAGCTTTCCAGCCCCTGGGGCCCTGGGTCCGGGCAGCAGAGAGGATGCCGTCCTGAAGGGACCTGGAAGGGATGTGAGGGTGTCTTTGCAGGAGCTGGAAAATCATGACTCTTTATGGAGTTATCACAAGAAGAAAGTTGAAAGGGGAAAATTCAGTACTGAAGCTTTTGAATTTGCCAAATCATTTCAAAATCGGTGATGAGCCACTTGAACTTTCACGATCCTGCCTCGTTGCAGGCAATGCTGAGCCCGAATCCTCTGACGCTGTCGTGGGGAGCCCGCCCAGGTCACAGGGGAAGGTGAGGGGCTGCGAGGAAGGACTCGAGCAGCTGACCTCTCTTCGAGTGACGGACGTCGTGTTACATACGTTTTTGTGGAACGTGAATAAGTTTCCGCTCCACGTAGCGTTGGGTAGCCGAGGGCCGCCGTGAGTGGGTGCAGAAGGGCGTGTGCGCCGGAGGCTGATAGAAAGACGGGACGGGGTGGATGTGGAGGCCAGGCTGTGGACCCAGAGCGGGACCTGCCTGGGCTTCCTCTCCCTCCCCCGAGACCCAAGACCAGCACCTGTGCCGTGTGCCGGCCACACCTGGTGTGCTGACCGCGCCTGGGGTGGATGGCGGCCCCCTGCCCCACGGAAGGACCATCCGTCAGCCTGAGCTGGGGGGTGGGAGAGAGCAGTCCCCCTTTGGCCAGATCCTGAGCAGGCACGGTGACGGCACGGTGCCCTGACCACCTCCCCAGGGGACCCGGGGGCCAGAGTCCGTTCCACTCGGCTGGAGGCCGCCTCTGCCAGAGGCTGGGGCCACAGGCAGAGGTTCATCTCACCTGGCCCACCTGCAGCTCGCCTGCTCTCCACCCCTCAGTCAACAAAGGACAAATTAAATGAGGCGCTTTCCTGGTCAGAGGTCGACCCAGGTCAACACAGGGCCAACATCCTGTGCCATTTCAGTTGAAATGAAATGGACAACGTACAGTTGGCAAAAAGCGCTTGTACCTTTTGCTTTAGAAAATGAGGAGAAGAAACATGGTACAGAGGAACCGGTTTGCAGGGCACAAAGAGAGACGCATGTAGAGAACAAACATACGGACACCAAGGGTAGAATGCGGGGCGGGGGAGGGCGGTGGCGGGGGGATGAACTGGGAGACTGGGAGTGACATGTAGACGCTAATATGTAAAAAATATACAACTAATAAGAACCTGCTGTACAAAAAAAAAAAAATAGTTCAAAACTTAAAAAAAAAAAAAAATGAGGCGAGAGATTGATATAAAAAAAATCAAGAGAGGGAGGGATTACCTATGAGAAGAGACCGGGCGGTAACTGGAAAGATACACATGAAGGGATTCCGAGATATTTATGGTAAATACCTAATTTCTCGATCTTGGTGGTGTTCATGAGAGTTTCTTTACAATAAGTTATTAAGCTGTCAATTTTAGGTAATTTTTTGCATATTTTATTTCATAATAAAAATCTGAAGTCATTAGAAAGATATTTAAAAATTGAGCAGTTTTAACAGTTGGGGGGCAGGGAGATATATGAGACCTGTCTGTACCTTCCTCTCAATTTTGTTGTGAGCCTAAAACTGCCCTTAAAAAAATAGTCTTATTTAAAGGAAAAATGAGGAGAATGTATGGAAGCATTCCTCGTGCCTTCTTAAAATATTCACACCTGTTTCCTGTGGGCAAAATTACGTGCTCAGTGACATAAATAGTTGTGTTTTGTTTGCCAAATTATTTGCCACAAGATTCTTCCTTTTATGTAAATGTATAGCTGATTCACTTTGTCATAAAGCAGAAACTAACACACCATTGTAAAGCAATTACACTCCAATAAAGATGTTTAAAAAGAAAAAAAGATTCTTCCTTGTGATTAGAGAATGACCCCAAAGCATTGTTTTTGAAGTATATTTCCTGACAGTTTCAGGAAGTCATCTGAGTATTTTTTTTCTGGTTTTACCACCACATCACCATCTGCAGCTGTAGCTATGAGACCCTAGAACCTTGGAGACAGGAGATGGAGCAGGGCAGAGCACGTCCGCGATTGGGGTGCGGAGTCCTCTGTCCCCCAAACCACCAGAGCCTGGCGTGTCCCAAATCCCCACCGAGGACGGTTGGGAGCCTCGGCTTGAACAGCTAATGGGTTGCCCTGTAATCGCAGAAGAGGGGAGACGGGCCCAGCAGCGGGGTCTTGCGCCGGGCCACCCGCAAGTTGAGGGCAGCCCTGGGGCTGAATCCAGGTCCGACCGGGCCCCGGGGCCCCTGCGGCCAGCTCGTCCCGCGGCCCCTCTGAAAGGGCTCCTTCCCGCTGCGGGTCGGCTGCCATCCTGTTTCCTTTAACGTGGCTACTTTGACAAAGACCCTGAACAGACCACATGCTTGCTTCCTCAGGTACTGAGTGTTAAGGCTTTATGCTTGAAATCTTCAGATTGCGGACTTGCCTTCTTTTATGCTTATTGTAACAAATACTCTCAGACCCAGAGCCTGGAGGCGTTGGCAGTGAGGGAGAATGTTTGAATTTGGAAGGTTCCAGAAGCTCTAGCGGTGCCTATTTTAATGTTTGTGGGATGTGTGAAAAAGAGCTCAGTCTCCTTTGCTCGTTCAGTGTCTGGATTTCTTTCTCCAGAGACGGGGTCTCCAGGGAAGGAAGCCCTCCAGAAGGTCTCCATGGTCTTTCCCAGTAGCAGCCTTACCTCCTGCCGTAAACGTTTCCCTGACTTAACAGAGCGATCTCGAAGCCAGGTTTTTATCCCATTAGAACTCTGAACAGCGGCCTAATGCCGGTCTAGTCGGTTCTTCCAGGAAGCCCCTTTTTTTTCAGAAATAGCTTCTTTATGGGCACTTAGGTGTTACTGGAGAGGGAGGGGACTGTCCCCTCGTCGCTTGCAGGGACTGGTCAAGGGTAGAACGGTGAATCCGGTGTGACTTTTCTGTCCGGGAGGTTTGGGGAAGGAGAGGGGTAGGGATCTACTCATTTTCATTATAACTTTCTTTCTTTTCCAGCATTGAGCATAATCTTCAGTATCACGGAAAATGTTATTTTTGATGTGTTTTGTCAAAATCGAATGTCTCTGTAACGGTTATTAACCCTCGATTGAAAGCCCTGAATTTCGGAGCCGCGTGACGTCATTGTTACATGCTTTTCCCATTACCTTCATCCTCCCTGGCACCCAGACCAATTCTCCTGTTGTTTTATCTTAGAGCAAAACAAATCAGGGCGCAAACGGAGCCTCTGCTGGATGACTTAACGTGCAGCTGTTCTCACAGGAAGTCTCTGGAAAACATTGGTGTTTGTGTTCTTGAAAAATTACGGCACCAGAAATTAACTCAGAGAATAGCCGCGGTCACCATTTCTTGTCATCGTGGTTCAGCGTGAGTAAAGTGAGAGGGGACAGGATGCTGGTGCCGCCTTGGCCGTGTGTCCGCGGAACATCTCAGCCGGGCTGGGTCTCGCCTCTGCTGCCCGTGGCCCCCAGCACCCATAGAAGTCGGGAATCGTGGAGCCAAGGCTCAAACCCACTTCCTCTGACACTGAGGCCAGTTCTTTTCTCATTTCACCGAACTTAGAGAAAATGAGCACCTACGTTGAATTAACACTTTGATTCATGCTGTGCTTCACCCAAGACGCTGCTACAAGTGCCTGATTCATTGAATGTTGCTCACATGGGGGGAAACATTCTGTAACTTTGGGAATCTGAATGCTTGAAGTATGATTTCTTATTTGTGCTGAACTACCATCCTAACTGCGCTTTTATTAGCTTACGAAGACACTGCGCTCGGAGCCATACGTGTGTGTGTGTGTGTGTGTGTGTGTGTGTGTGTGTGTGGTTTAATTCACACCACCTGTTCCTGCTGTACAGACAGCTGGGGGGTTCATATCAAGTGCCCAGCACAGAAGCAGAGGCTCTAACACAAGTGCTATAGGAGTGTGGTTCTCTTTCTGGCCCCTTGGGCACAGCTGTGCTCCTGGAGACGGCTCGCTTGAAGAGGGATCCCCCAGGCTCTACATTCAGATTTCAGAATAACAATAAGCAGTAGCTTGTGTTTTCATGCAAACAGGAAGAAGCAAGAGGATGCTGATATATTTCATGGGCTGCCTGAATTTAAAGGCAACAGTGTTCTAATGAGAAACTCCCCCGTTGGACTCAGAATATTTTGAAAGGAGAGGCCAACGGCTGACACCCCAGGTCTTGCAGAGGCCGAGATACACCTGGACACAGCCTCAGCCCCCAGCCTCCTTCCCGTGTGACTGAATCCCGCCCCCCTGCCCCGTGCCCCTTTCCTGCTTTTGTGTCTTGTCCTTATGCTCCTTACGTGAACTATTCCCATGCACCCCCTGCCCACTGCTGACCACCCGAGCGCCTGGCGACCGACCTCGGAGAAGGTGCCCGTGGGATCAGGGCGCCCGTCTGCCTGCGCTGCCCTGCGGACTCACCCATATCGTTCCTGAGTTCAGCTCTTACGCCCTGGCCACGTTACAGACTCCTCGGTGACCCCCTCTTACCTTTATCTCCATGAATTCTTACTTGGTACATACATACAATAGAATATTACTCAGCCATTAAAAAAATGAAATAATGCCATTGGCAACAACGTGGATGGATATAGAGATGGTCGTACCGAGTGAAGTAAGTCAGGAAGCGCGAGACAAACGCCATGCGATGTCTCTTCTCTGCGGGATGTAAACTGTGAGACAAATGGCCTTATTTACAAAACAGAAACAGACTCACAGACATAGAGTAAACTTACGGTTACCAAAGGGGGGAATGGTTGGGGGAGGGATAAATCAGAAGTCTTGGATTAACATATACACACTATATAAAACAGAGACCCAACAAGGACCTACTGTACGGCACGGGGAACTGTACTCAGTATTCTGTAATAACCTATACGGGAAAAGAAGAGATGTATATATAAAATATATATATATATAACTGAATCACTTCGCTGTACACCCGAAACTATTACAACCCTGTAAACCAACTACACCCCAGTATAAAACAAGAACTAAACTGTAAAAAGTCATTGCTGGTTCTGGTCCTCTGTCTCATCGGCAACGGCCCCGTCGCTCTTCAAGGTGAAGATCATTCGTTACTTGGAGGCTGATTGGAATCATCTTACTTTTGCAGACAGCGCGTATCTGAAGAGACAGGTGAGACAGCCAAGTCGCTGGAACAGTGTTTGAGGCGTGGGTCTGGGGGCGCGGGGAGCAGGTACAGGGCTGCCAGCTGCCGTGTGCCCACGGCACGGTCAGGGCGGCCTCGCTGCTGGCCACCAGCCGCCGTCCCGAGGGCGTGACGGTGACCCTTCGCCTCTGTCCCCATTGTGCCCCCGGCCTCCTCAAAATGGGCGGGGCTTGTTGCCCTTTATTGAACCCACGGGAATGGGCTTCCTCCCCTGCTTTCTCTCGGCGGTGGAGACATAACCCTGGAGAAGAGAGAAACGCCAGGAAAGTCATGCAGGGGGTTCTCTGGTTTTCATAAAAATGAGTCAAAACAGCCCCCCTATTATTTAGTTCCTCTTAACCATATCGTTCTCAGGTCTAGGAAATGCCATATAAACGCAATTTTATTTTCTATACCCTCTAAAATAATTAGTCCACTCTAAATTCCGATCTACCCAGCGGGCAAGCAGGCACAGGTCTCACGGTCCTAGAGTCAAGGCCCTAAGCTGATGTCCAGAACAGCAAAGATGTGCAGACTTTGCACAGCTGTGGAATCTGGGGAAGCAGCTGGACCCTGGTCAGCAAGCGGGGAGAACTGAGAGCCGAGCTGGCCACGTCCCGGTCTGGTCTACCTCTGCAACCCGCTCCCTCACCCCTCTCCGCCCTGGACGAGGCCCCAGGGCCCCGAGGGGCCGTGTGAGCCCAGGTGCTGCCGGCTTCTGGATCCTTCTCCCTCATGTGACTCACCCGCCTGCTGGCTTGGCCACAGCCTCGTGGGGTCGTAGAACGGCTCTTGGGGACGTCTTCCTGCTGTAGCTGCAGTTAGGGTGATGTAAGGGCCACCCTTTCACCTCTGGGCTCGAAGAGATCTCTGTGATTTCCTTCTTGGTCACTGTACGAGTCGGCAGCTGGGATGGAAAACCAGAGCTTTGAGGTCCCCTGACACCTACGTGCCACCTGCCTGCCTTTAGACATGTTGCCTGACCTATATCTGGGTTCCCTTTCTCTTCATGTAAGACAGGAAAAAGAACACCTTCCTCATAGAGTAAGACAACATTAGGTGTGGATTTCTTCTCTCCTTCCCTTCCTGGAGACAGACACCACGTTTTGCTGACGCCGAGGAGATGTTTTCAAAGGCTGAGCTGACTCCCTCTGGCTGGAATTCAAAAGACGAATTGTCCGAGTCCCAGGATTACAGCTGAGATCCGTGGGAACTCTCGTTGCCCATGACAAAAACGTAGCTCAACCGCCAGAGAGAATGCGACCTTTGCTGGCGAGGCGCGTGGTAACGTGGGTGCACTTGAGCCCCGAGGAAGCAGGACCCCCATGTGAGCTCCTATCTCCACTTCCCTCTCGAGGCTGCTGTAACCTTTCAGCGGAAGACGTGGATCTTGGTGGCATCCAGGGTCCCATCGGCTGCTTCACCCCCAGAAAGACAAGGACACCCGTTCCCAGCCCGGGGAACAGTGGTGATCGGGTGTCTGGGGCAGTGCCCGCCGCTGGGACTGTGAGGATGTGGCCGCTCATATGCCCAAAACCACCTCCTGGCGGGTGAGCCCCCCCCGCCGCCCGCAGCAAGACGGGGTCTTCGGGAAGGCGGCGGGCGTGCCACTCTGGCCACTCAGAGGAGCCAGGACTGCAAAGCTGCCATCACAGTTGTGTCAGGGTCCCTCGTGGGCCAGTCGCACCTTTAACCACAAGGGAGCACAGGTCCTTTACAGGAAAGTAACCGTGTGAACAGCTGTCTGTTATCAGGACGAGAAACAACTACTCAGACTTTATCCGTTTATGATCTTGCCCTCCACCTTTTGTATTTTTCCATCTTTTAGGGCAACTGTCAGTGAATCTTACAAAACTAAAGGTGTTTCCTCCAGATTTGCCCTAAGTGCCTTCATGGAAATCTGGTTTCCTGGAATTATTGTAATTACTTATGCTCAGGAAAACGTCAGCAATCTGAATTGTCCGTAAACTGGGAGTGGATGGCTTTGGTCCCACCCAGGTCTTCTAGAATCTTCCAGCTGGACCTGCAGCGCTGTTTCTGTTGGAAGGCTGTGCACTAGGGCTCTTGGAAGGGTTCCTTGTGTTAGGCAAAAGCTGGAACAATTGGTGCTTAAAATTACTCCCAGAGTCGCTGGTGTGGGCCGTCTGGGCCGGGTCCTTTCCAGGCGCTGCGTCATCTCACCCGCCAAGGTTCTGGTCCATACGCTCTCCCAGCCTGAGGCCGTTATCCAGCAGGAGTGTCTGCTGCCAGGTCAGGGAGCCACGAGAGACTCTGCTTCGGACAGAGTGGCCGTCAGGCCAGGGGCAGCGTTTGCTGGATTCTCCCCCCCTCTGCAGTGTCCCTACGTCCTGAAGGACCTACAGCAGAAAAACCGACAAGCTGGACAGAGCCTCGGTCCCGCACGGTGTCGGCCAAGACAGGGTTTCCTTGTTGGAAGGTGAGGGTTCCTGGAGATACGTCTAACCTCCCCTGAGTCTCCTGCAAGTGTTTCTGGAGCTCAGAGCCGTCCCCAGGCTTCAGATGGCCTGCCTGCCTGGTCTCCACCAGGATATCTGAGAGCAGTCCACGGGGAGCATCTGATCCTCCGGCCGTGCCCCCCGCTGCCCCTTCCCAGCCACAGCACCACTGCCGGCAGCCTCTCTCCGGGCCTGAGTCCACGAGTGACGCTTCGCACTCTTGGGGCCCTTGCCCGGCACACGCAGCAGCAGATGAAAGACCAGTGTCAGCGGGGGAGGTCACGCCGCAACTGTGCCGTCCTCTGTCCTCTGAGTCCTGTCCGGCAGCTCTCACAGAAAGCCCTCCCCGTGGTCCTGGCCCCTCCATGGGGAGGAGCTGGAGTCCTGTGTGTCCAGGACATTCGACTGTCCCGGTACATATGCACAAGTCAGGCCAGCAGAGTCCTTCTTGTGCCCGGCGGGGGCCATTCGACCAGCAGCGCGTCTGCCAGCGGGTTTCCAGGCATGTGGCCCGTCCCCACTGCCTCCTGGGGACCCTCACGCCCTCCTTGCCGGTCTTCCCATTCCACCCTGCCCTCCTGCACCCTGTCCCCTCCGTACGGGACAGGAGGGCACGGGCGATGCCTGGGGACGACAGGGGCATCTGGCGGGGCAGGGCAGAGCAGCCCAGGGCAGCCCCAGTGCCCTGGGCGGAAGGCAGAGGCCCGGGGCAGATCCCCCGATCTGCCCCCAAGCGGCCTCCCGGGAGCGCCCCACCCTGAGATCTGCCCTGTGATCTGGAAGGCCGGCCTTGCCGGCCCTATCGCTCACCCCCTGCTCTCCCGACGCCACGTGCCACGCGCCGGCCCCCGAGCGCCCTCCGTCCACTCCGCCGCCTCCAGCCGGACGGGCTGCCTTCTGCGACTCAAACGTCGGGGCTGCCACGGCCTCCGCCTGGAAAGCCAGCCTGTGTGACGGGTCCTGTGTGTCCCGAGCATCCCAGCTCGACCTTCCCCGACTCCTGCCCCTGGGCCTCGTCTCCCCGTCAGCGTTCTCCCCGGCACTTAGGTCAGCCTGGACATCTCCCCGATTCATTTGTTTTCTTGTGTTGCCTTGGTGACTGAGTCCACCTGCTGAGTTCCCAGTGAGCGTGGATCATGACAGCAGAAAACCTAGGTAAGAGTCACTTCAAAGAGACAGGAATTTGTTTTTCTCTCATAAATCAGGACATCTGGCGGTGGGCGGTGTAGGGCCTACCTTTCTGCTCCGCCATCCTTGTTGCAGGGCCCCGTCCTCACGCTCTCAGAGTGGCTGCTGGGGCTGCTGCCATTGTTTACCTGTTCAGAGCAGCAGGAAGAAATAAGGGCCAAGAGCAAATGGGAGCCTGCCGGTTGGATTAGTCCCTCCTGAAGACATTCCATGGAGACCCCCCCCCAAGGACTCAACCTCCACCTCTGGCCGGCACTGTGGCCCACGGCTGCTCCCGTCTGCAGCGTGCGCTGAGAAGTGTCGGTTTTCAGATGGGCACACTGCTACCTACGAAATTAGAGGCTCTATCAGTAAGAAAAAAGGAGAAGTTGCCACAAATCGTTTTTGTCTGTATTTTGGTCTGATATTTATCCTCTAATAAGAGAGAGTTGAAATTGTTCACCCGGAATCTCTAGCGCTTACACGGCACCTGGGATGCGGCAAATTCTCAATAAGCCTTTGTGAGAGTGAAAGGTAGGCTTCTCATCATCCCTGGAGCTGGCCTCAGAATTCTCGACACACAGTGCAGGCGGCTCGGCACAGGAATTGGGGTGAACCTCCCTGTAAAACTTGTGGTGGTTGTGGAGCCACGAGCCCTTCCTCCCCGGAGCCGTGAGCCGTGCGGCCGCCACCCCCAAGCTGTGCCACGGGTGCGGGGAGGGGGCCACCTGAGGCAGAGACCCCTTTGGCTGTGCCCACGGGACAGAGGCGGCGTCTCCTCCATCGGTTCTGCTCTCACGTTAACCGGCCGGGCCCTAGACGTACAGCCACCTCCTGCAGGGGCCCCGCCTGGGGAGGGGCGGGAGCTGGACGGCCTCCCCAGGACTCCGGGCCTCTGCTCTCCCCTGGGCCCCGGGTCACCGTCTGGCCTGAGCACATCTGTGGTCACAGCCCCTCCTGCCTGGTCAGCCCATGTCCACCCGAGTGGCTGCACTTGGACGTGCTGGGGAAGCAGGCCGTCTCCTGTGCCTGGCCTGGGAAGGGGACCCATCGCGAGACCAAAGGCCGCACCGAAACCCGTGCACCCCATGGTGTAGGAGATGCTGGGCAGGGCCCGGGGCGACGGGCCTCTCTGGCCTCGGCTCCCACCTGTGACCAGGGACCCCCAAGGTACCCTCGGCCACCTGAGCAGGACCCGGAGTTTCAGTGGCGTCCAGGCGCCGAGGACACAGGCGGACGACGTCCGCTCTCCGGGACCTTCTCTGGGGCCACGGAGAAGAGCGCTGGCCCAGAGCTTAGCGCCGGGACCCGCTGTGCTCTTGGGAAGACGCTGAGGGCTCTCTGGGGACACGGGAGTCCTGCCGTCCTGCCACGTAAACTGGGTCCCCGGGAGAAAATCCCTGTGTGCGGGGACAGTGGCTTCGCTGTGGGCACAGAGGCCCCAGCGCCCCGTTAGCTGACCTGCCCGTGGGCAGCTGTGCCTCCCCGACTCTGACACGAGCTGTGGCGAGAGAGCGCGGGCACCTCTGAACAACTCGGCCCCTGAGGGCGAGAGCCCGGTCCTGCTTCCCCAGGAGCCGGAGAACCTCAGGGCGTCCAGGCGGAGCCGGCCCCTCCCCGCCGAGCTCCTCTTGCACAAAAGCCGGTTGTTTTCCTCCCTGCCGGGTAGGTTTCCAGGGGGACAGGGCGGCCAGAGCAGCTCCATGAGGCCGGATGATGAGCTCTGGATAATGGGGCAGGTGAAGTGGGTGCGGTCGGGGCGCTGGCAGGAGAGGGCGTCTCCCGTGAGCCAGGACCTCCTCCTCCTCCCGCAGACCTGGCCGGGGAGCCAGCAAACTGTGCCCCTGGGCGGAGCATCTGTCCCCGTTCAGGCAGAGGCAGGAATGGTCTCCACGTGTTTGAGGCGGGCTTGGCCGGGCCCCTCCCCGCCGGAGCCTCGGGACTCACACCTGTCCCTGTGCCTACCCGGCCTGGGACCAGAAGGGATGGACTGTCCCCAGTCTCCGAAGCTGGTGGGGGGAGCTGCTTACAGCCTATGAAGTGCTCTGAACCCACGTGCAGAAGCGCAGGCACAGGAGGAAAGCCTCGCGCGAGGCTCAGCCCCGCGTTCGCTCGGAACTTGTGGGATGTCCCCTGCCGTACCCAGAGGTGACGGCCCCTCGTGTCTGAAAGGCTGGCCAGGCGCGGTCATACAGTCCCCGTGACCGTGGTCCACCAAGCGCCGGGGATGTCCTTGACCCCAGGACCAAGGGGCAGAGCTTTCCCATGAACTGCAGTACAGAAGAATTTGGGGGTATGACACGGGACAGGCGTCCCCCAAGAGGTCATTTGGCCTCTGTTTGCATGATACTGGTGACTCAGGGGTAGAGGACCCAACGCAGGCCGCTGAGTGGCCAGACGTGGCCTCCGGGCCGAGCAGCAGGCAGTGTGTGGGGATGTCGCGTACCAGGAGGTGGCATGGGAGGGTTATGAGAGCAGCTGGCCCCTCGCTTCTCTCCGGCCCCCTGCACAGAGGACACACGGGGCCAGACGGCAGAGGCTCCGGCGGAAGAGAACCTGGGGTGATGACTCTTGCATGGTGGCCGGCCAGGCTCTGTCCACTCCCATTCCAGCAGACATGTGCCCGACCCAGATAACCGGGTGGCCACGGGGCCTCTGGGAGAGGGGGCACGGCGCTCTGTTCCAGGGCACCTCCCGCCTTAGCACCTGCCAGGGAGGAAGAAGTGTCCCTCTGCTTTGCTGGGTTCTTCTGGCTGGTCTAAGAATTAAATTGACATGAGACAGATCAACAGGAGAAAATCAAAGTTTTAATAACACCTACGCATGGGAGACCCCCAGGAAAACTGAGTCGCTCAGCAAAACGGCCCAAACCCTCCCTTCAAACACCATCTTCAACCGAGGACAAAAGAGGGTGTTGGGGGTTTGGGACTCGAAAGGGGAGGGAGGTAATTCCCAGGGAGACGGGCAAGCAAACATTCGCGGGCCAGGCAGACAGCAGGACACAGGGTGGAGTCTGGTCTCTAAGGGTTTCCCCACCAGCCCCGCAGGCATGTCCGGTGATGCTCTGTCTCTGTAACAGGCCCTCTATCTGAATTCTTCAGGCAGCGAAGGGGGCACCTCCAAGTTTCTTCCTGGGTCTTCTGTGCCTCGACTGATTTCAGCTCAGAATAATCCACAGGCCGAAGACATTTGGGGTGGCAGGTTTTGCCCCCTACACCCCGTATGGTGGGACTGAACGGGGATTGAGCTCTGGTTCCTGGTAAGGTGGGGAAGAGCTGAGTTCTCCCAAAAGATGGAACAAATCTTCACAGCTGTATTCCAACTGCCAGACCTGGGAGGACAATTTTATCACAAAGAAATACATGGTAAAATCATGTTTCCTGTGTTTTCTTGGGGCTCTATCAGGAATGTCCTCCCGGGTCTGAGCTTTCCACCCTCCCGTCGAGGTCTCTTTGGAGAGAAGCCGCAAGAAACAAGGCCTATATTCGTTGGGATGGCTCCCTGACCGCCAGCGTTTTGTACACGGGAGAAAGATCGTAAAAATCAAGCTGCCACCATAGAGCAGATGCCGTGGGGCGGAGCGGCCGAGGGTCCCTGGGTTACCGCCCCTCTCACGGGGCACAGGAGCGAGTGACCGGGGCTCCTGCCCTAAGGAGGCGGGTTTGTGCTGAGATCTTGTTGAGTTAGAGGATTTGGAGGAGGATGTCGCTGAGGGCTGTTCCCGCTGAAACTGGGCAGAAACCCTAATCCCAGCCGGGAGTTCGGTCACAGGGGAATTGGTGGGAAGCTTGTTTCAAAAAGAGAAGGGAGGGAGGGAAGCAGGGAGATGGGTGCGGGAAAGGGGCGTTCACGTGTGCCGCGCTCCTGGAGATGCAGCCGTGGAGGAGACGTGGGATCTGACACCACTTCAGGTTAACACAGCTGTGCGTGTGGCTGCTGTGGACAGCTGCCCTGTCAGCTCAGCCGGGACCCACCGCTGAGGCTGCAGGTCCCCGCCCCGGGGTCACCGAGGAACCAAGGAAGCACCCAGCGACCCCGGGACCGCACAGAAAGCTCCTCCTCTCTTACCTCCCGCCTTTCCTTCTCTCAATATATTCTTAATATATTTAATACATGTACTTACTGTATATTAACATACTTAATTCTTACTTTTTTTTTTTTTTGCGGTACGTGGGCCTCTCACTGTCGTGGCCTCTCCCGTCGCGGAGCACAGGCTCCAGATGCACAGGCTCAGAGGCCACGGTTCACGGGCCCAGCCGCTCCACGGCACGTGGGATCCTCACGAACCCGCGTCCCCTGCATCGGCAGGCGGACTCTCGACCACTGCGCCACCAGGGAAGCCCAATACTTACTTTTGTTCTTCATTTTAATCAAGTCCTCCTCATCAATCTTTTCCTTTATGGGTTTTTTTGGTTCTCATTAAGAAATCTTAAGGAAAATTAAGATATTCTCTTATATAATCTTCTAAAAACTTAATAATTTGGTCATTTTCCCTTTCATATTTAGTTCTAGGAAGTGATTTGGAAACGATTCTGTTACCGAACACAGGTTCATGTGCCTGACACACAGTGAGGCCAAACAAACCGAAATGTTGGAGTTCGGAGCAGAGAAAGGTTTATTGCAGGGCCGAGCAAGGGAAATGGGGGGCTAGGGTCCCCAAGCGCCGAACCCCTGAAAGGGTTTCAACAAAGCGTTTTAAAAGGCCGGGCTCGTCCTGTCTCCAGCGACACTGGCGAGCCAAGCGCGTGCGTGCGGTTCTCCAACCTCGTGCTTTATCTGTTGGAGCGTCGGTGTCGGCGCCCGGGCAGCTCTGATCACAGCCCCCTGGCTCCCTGCCTGGTGGGAGCTGTCGGGGGGCTTCCGCAGAAGAACGTTTCACCTTGGGGGGACCACGAGCTCCCTAACGTCTGAGGGGGAACAGGGAACAGGGACACCCCCGAGGAAGCGGGTCCGGGAGGCCTTTGCTAAATGCAGGAGCCGTGAGCCAGCATCCTCCCTCTTTCCTGCCGGCCTGTCCAGCAGGCGTCCACGGAGCCGCAGGTGTGACGCCTTCCCAGGCTCCCTGGGGTGGACCGGCCGCCTCCCAACCTCATACTCCGTGTCGGAGCAGGGAATGCAGACACTTTGGCGGGAAAAGACAAAACAGTGGGAGCTCAGCGCACGAACGGAAGCACCCCCCCCCCCCGCGGTGAGACCGCGGACCCTGAGAAAGACTGCCCTCCTGACCGCGGCGCCCCAAGCGCTTCCAGACGAAAATCGTTTTCCCAGTTTGGGGGTTGGGGGAAAGTGGATTTAAACGCTGCCAGCAAAAAATATTTCACATGGCAGGTTTAGACAACTCTGTTTCCTCAAGAAGGATTTTTACAGCACAGAGTCGACGGTAGAGAGATTTGAATGAGTTTGCATTCAGCTTCTGAGGCTGCTGTAGAACGAAGAAACGAGAAACCATCTCAAGCGCACCAGTGTCCTGGACCCGCCTGCAGCTCGTCGAGTCGCCTTAGGAGACCCCGGTTTTGTTGTCGTAACTACTAATTAATTGATTGGTTTTTTATTGGAGTAGAGTCGATTTACAATATTGTGTTACTTTCAGGTGTGCAGCAAAGTGATTTGTTTATTCACATATATATGGAGAGATATAGATATATCCTTTTTTTGATTCTTTTCCACTACAGATCATTACAAGATATTGAATACCGTTCCCTGTGCTATGCAGTAGGTCCTTGCTGTTTATCTATTTTATATTTAGTAGTTTATATCTGTCAATCCCAAACTCCTGATTTATCTCCCCCACCCCCTCCCTCGCTATCCCCTTTGGTAACCATACATTTGTGTTTTTTTTTTCCGTTAATTATTTATTTATTTATTTTTGGCTGCACTGGGTTTTCTTTGCTGCGCACGGGCTTTCTCTAGTTGTGGCGAGTGGGGGCTGCTCTTCGTTGCGGTGCCCGGGCTTCTCATTGCGGTGGCTTCTCTTGTTGTGGAGCACGGGCTCTAGGCGCGTGGGCTTCAGTAGTTGTGGCGCACGGGCTTAGTTGCTCCGCGGCACGTGGGATCTTCAGGGACCAGGGCTCGAAACCATGTCCCTTGCATTGGCAGCAGATTCTTAACCGCTGTGCCACCAGGGAAGTCCCATAAATTTGTTTTCTATGTCTGTAAGTCTGTTTCTATTTTATAAATAAGTTCACTTGTACTATTTTTTAGATTCCACATATAAGTGATATTATATGATGTCTTTCTCTGTCCGACTTCACTTAGTATGGTAATCTCTAGGTCCATCCACGTTGCTGCAAATGGCAGTATTTCATTCTTTTCTATGACTGAGTACTATCCCATTGTATATATGCACCACATCTTCTTTATCCGTTCATTCATAGGTGGACACTTAGGTTGCTTCTGTGTCCTGGCAATTGTGAATATTGCTGCAGTGAACATTGGGGTGCATATCTTTTCAAATTTACTATTATCATCACCATTACTGAAGTGCCACGTTGAACCTAGCAATGACCCAGGCGGTTGGAGGGGGCAGTGTCTGCACCCCACACAAGGTCTCAAGGCTCAGCGATCAGATCGGTGCCCAGGGAAACTTGCTTTGAACTTGCCCTTCGATAACAGGTGGGTAAGTGAGTGATCAGCCATCCCTCCCTGTCCCCTGATGTCTGGCCCCAGATACCCAGTCACCCACCTGCTCTCCGCCCGCAGTTCAGACCTCCTCGCAGCACACAGAAAGCTCCTGTAAAGCCTCAGATTTCCCTGCTTTCCTTCTCAGAACCTTCTGGAGGTTTGTGAACCTTTGGGGATGAAATGGCAAGTTCTCTGTCTTGAAATAACTTCCTAGGCCCCTGATGGAGCTGTTCCCCATGGGACCCTCTGGTGACATCCACGTTCCTGTAAAGGTTACCTTGCCCAGAAGCCCAGCGTCCCTGGTCAGCCAGACCCCAACCGCCAGGCCAGCTCTGGGCCCTCTCACCCCAAACAAGGCAGGCTGTGGCCCTAGACACTCAAAGTTTCTATTTCTCTTCCTTGCTCTTTACTCTTTGTCCTACAAAAGCTTCCTGCCCTCCCTTCACCCCACTGTCAGTTCTCCCAAAGGAATCTGGCCTCTTCATGCCGTGTTGGATGAAGTTTGTTGGTATCACTTAAATTGTCTCCTTTAATCCTGTGTGACATCCCCAAAGCTTGTCATGCTGGCGCCACTCTGCACACCTGGCCAGCCCGGGGGCTTCACGTTTCCTGGTTCCCACGGACGCTGGTGAGTCGGGTCCGTCTGTCTGTACCGAGGCCTGTGCAGTGACAGCTGGACAGAAGCAGCTCCTGAGGTCCCTGGGCCACTGGAGGGGCCTCACCAAGCAGACCTCGGGCGGGATCGGAGCCTGATCCAACCTGGGATCTCCCCAGGGGCCCGGCCCCCCCGTCAGGGACACGCTGGCCACGAGCTTGGGGCCTGGAGGGTGATCCAAGGACGCCAGAAGCCCCATCACTGGAGGAGGTCTTCTGAGACTCAGATTCCACCAGACCATGTAATTTTCCCATAAAATTCAGTAACACACAACCACAAACTTAAGTCACCCTCTCAGCCCCCAGATGGTTCTGTAACATGAGAGTAGAGTCATTTATAAATCTTCAAAAACAAATTCCGGCTGGAGCTCAGGATGAAACATTTTCACAAATTGCTTTTCCTTCTCTCTGTCAAACTCAACATTCCACCTTCATATTTTTCCAAAACCTTCTTTTTCTGGCTGCAAAACATCGCTGCCTTAGCCTCCTGCACTGTCTCTGAATTTCTGTGGTCGGTACTAGCAATTAAAGTTTTTGAAGGAAATTGGTTTTTATAAATAGTGACATTTTCCCCTAGTGATTAGCGACCCAAATGCACATTGATTTAAGTTTGTACCTCAGCAAAGAGACAAGCTGGAGGCCGCTGTGCAGTTCAGGGACGCCACCGGCTGCCGGGCAGAGGAGGCTGGACCGTGGAAGTGAGCCTGGCCCCTGCTGGATGGGGGAGGGAAGGCCCTTCCGACTGGAGGGCGGGGGTCCCGCCGTGGTACGGGCGTGACGCGGGGTGACTGCCTGGAACTTGCCTGGCAGGAGGGCTTGTCCACTGAGGTCTGGGTGGGGAAGTGACCAGGGGACACAGTGGCACGTGAGGGCCGTGCCCCCCAGAGCCGCCTGCTCTCGTCCAGAGGACCCGCTTGCCTTCGCTCCACTGGAATTTAGAACATCCTGTCTCGCCCGCCTCTGACCATGTGGGGCTGGGCCCTGACCCGCCCATCGCCGGGCCAGGCCAGGGGAGAGGCCTCTGCACGGCGGGCCCCTCGGAGAGGCTGCGTCCCGCATGCTGCCCTCACCGCCCTGCCCAGCGGCGCCCATGGAGCCGGCCTGCATTCCACCAGGCAAGCTGGGCTCGAAGCGGCCCTTCCTGGCCCCAAGATGAGTTCCAGAGCCTGGAAGGAACCCACTTCCTAGGTCTGCGGAAAAACCCCGACGAGCGTCCTCCGCCCTCTAAGAAAATAGGTTTCCCAGCCGAGGTTTTTATTTGAACAGTGGGGCCGGTGTTTGGGGAAGGCGTCTGGTTTCCCTCCCACCCGACAGACCAGAGTGTGGTGCTTCTGGGGTGACGGGGACACCGCCGGGGGCACGGCCAAACCTGCCGGCCTCTGTCACGCGGCGGGAAATCCGGCCCCGCACCCTCCCGCCCGCACAGCAGCGGCGTGCCCGGGTTAGCGCCTACATTTTGGAGAGGAGCAAACCCCACTCGGGAAAGCTAACCGCCGGCCACAGACACGGACGGAGCCAAGGCTGCCCGCCCCCCGCCCGTGCTGGGCCCTCCCGGGCCCCGATTTGTGGCGTCTGCTGGTCTCAGCCTGCTTTCACGCAGCACACAAATTCCCTACATTTGAGAGAAGCTGGTGCCCCTCCAGCCCACCCCTGCCGGATGGACGCCCACCACAAGGGCACAGCATTTGTAAGCCCAGGCAGAGCAGAGGCAAAGCCCCTTCCCGCCCCGTGACACAGTTCACCCACAGGTCGCCCGGACACATAGTGACTATTTTGCATCCTGAAGTTCGGGGGCGATTTGCGCCACAGCCGTGGAATCAAGTGCGCGTCGCGTCACTTGGGGACGGGGCGTGGGCTGCGGCTTCCGGAGACAAGCGGGCCTGGGCCGCCGGGAGAGAACGGGGCTGCGGGGCGAGGGAGGCGTGATGAGGATGGGAGGAGCCTCCAGCCAGAAGCCACGCCCCGTGCTAACCTGCCAGTGAGCTTCTCCGAGGGAGGAGCTGGCGCTGAGTGAGCACACAGGGCCTTTCCGACCCAAGCTCCTCTGCTTCATCCGCAGCCAATCTGAGCTCTGTATGGGGTCCAGAGAAGAAGAGGTGACGTGCGATCCGATTCTTGAAGGACGGACAGGGGGCCTCCAGGGAGGAAGGGAAGGAGGCCACACCAGGCAGAGGGGGTCGTCAGAAAAGTCACCCGGATCCTGGGCTTGAACGCGCTCAGTCCGGCGGGGTTTCGCAGGGCCCCGTGCCCGGCACGTCTGTGGACGCATTTCTGCCCTTGGCCTAACGGGACGTCTGTTCTTCCCGAAGCAGTGCAGACGGGGGCTTCCCGGAGCCGAGCTGGGCCACAGCCTCATTCACAGGGACACACAGCTTGGGCTCCTGGAGACAGCACCGCAGGGGAACGGGTCCGGGGGGCTGGGAGGCGTGTGGACGGCCCAGGGACAGACGTGGACGGACACAAGGACAGGACGCACAGAAAGAGGCCGAGCTGCCAGCCCTGCCCTTACGTGAGGCCCGGGCCACGCCGCCCACTGGTGGCCACTTACCAGCTCCGGGGACGGACACCTCTTCTGATGCTTAGACGTGAGTGTCGAGGTGATTTATCCGGAGCCGGACGGGCCGATGTGAGAGGTCGTGACCGTTCCCTCCCTCCTCGCAGGCCAAGCGGGCCGCGGAGCCGCTGGACGCTCACGGCAGCTGTGCTGAGCCGGTGCTCGGCGGCCCCAGCTTGGAAATGTCGCCGCAGGCCTGCCCCTCGGGCACCGGGAAGGATACAGGCCCGGGCGGCTCACGACGACCTCCCCGTCGCCAAGACGTACGGATTCCGGTGCTGACGGGATGCCGGGCTTGAGAGCGAATCACAGATACTTCACTTTCGTGCAGACGTGGTGGCTCTGTGAGCTGTGGGCAGGCTACCCTGCGTCCCACGGGTGTCCCATCCCCAGGGGAGACACCCCCCGACCTCCATCCTTGGATGTTTTGATGCAACTTATTACCCAGTCTGAGTTCTGTTGTGTAACTACTGTATTTTTTTCTTTTTAGTCTCATGAGCTTAGTGTCCAACCAAGGTGAGCGTGTCGGCCCTTCAGATTGGTCCCCGGGAACGGGGGCAGCGGGGGCAGGGGGCCAGGAGGGCTTCGTGCAGAAGGGGACACTCAGGGTATTTCAGCATTTCGTCTTCTCTTCAGCCCTGCAGGTAAAATGGCTCCTGAAGTTTATTACCGATTAAAATCAACTCGGAAAATGTTCACAGTGAAGTAAACTCTCAGCGACTCCCCTGGGAACCTCCGTGAGAACGTCCCCTCTACGGTGAGGTGCGCGCCACCCCCGAGGTCGGGGCGCCATGTTCCCGGCGGGGCCGTGCTCGCGAGGGGAGTCGGGGGCAGCGCGCCCTCGTGGTGGGCACGCCCGCGGGGTCCCTGGGAGAGTGGGGGGAGGGGATCAGAGAAGAAGGGAACTAACACCACTTGGAACCGCCCCCCTCATTCTTCGGCCCCTGTATTGGGTCACTCAAGCCCCACACTTCAGGAGCTAAACATCAGAGGAACATTGCTCGTGCCCAGAAAACTCGTAACGGTCCCCAGAGAAAGTTCCATCCCACGTCCCAGGCTAGTCACGGCTGAAACTCGCTGTAGATACGTTCACTTTCAGCCTAGAAACCTCGCTAATATGCAGGGATAAGAGCGGTAAAGGGAAAATAACTGCTGACACCGTGAGGTTTTCCAGGACCTTGTGATCCAGCGCACAGGACAAGTGCAAGAGCAAGGAAATGTTGTGCTTCCTTGAAGGCCGGGGGCTCCAAAGTCTGCAACCCACCTTCACCCTTCAGAGCTGAACCTCCCGCTCCCCCTTTCCCTTGGCGTAAAAGAGCCTGAGCTCGACCCCGAGTTAACATGCTTCTTTAGGACATTAGTCCACCGCCTTCTTGGTCTGCTGGCTTCCGAATAAAGTCACTATTCCTTCCCCATCACCTCGTATGTTGATTTATTGGCCCGTCGTGCGGTACGAGCTTGCACTTGGTACCAGGAGGACGAGGGGCTGTTTTTAGGGGGAATGAAACATCCCGCCTGGTCCTCGCGGGAGACAGTCGGGGGAGGATTCGGGGGACAATTAGATGAACGGGGGGACATTTGGGCAGGAAATGTAAACTTGAGGCTGTTGGTATCTAAGGCAGTGGGCAGGAGTGGCCGTGTGCAGGGAGAGGGCACAGGAGGACGGAGCCGGGATGGCACAAGGGGAGGAAGGGCCAGCGGGAGGCTGGTGAGGGGCGGGGGACACTCGGGAGGCAGCGGCGCGTCTGTGCGGCGGGTCAGGCCCAGCCTGCGGCCCCTGCACCCTCACCCCTACGCGGGCGTCCCTGGAGAGCTCTTCCTTCCCCTCTGCTGTCTGAGTGTCACTCCTCCTGGGCCCTCCGGGGAGCAAACGGGGCCCTTGCTGCCGTGCCGCGGCTCTTCGTGGGCCGGGCGGGTCCCCAGCGCAAGGGCCGCAGAGCTGCGTCAGGGCGGGAAGTGATGCTGAGGCCGCCTGCCGGCCTCCTCCCCGGCGCGCGCCAGACAGGCCTCTCCTCCCAACCCCTGCCTGGCTCTCAGGCTGCTCTTCAGGAAGTGCTCCAAAGCCACCTTGGCTCCCATGGTGAGAAGTTAAAACTGAGGCCCGTGAGCTAAAGGGAGATGCTAGTGTTGTTACCGTACGTCCCGATTTCTCACAGGGTGTCCACCTGGAATGTTCCGGTTCCTTGGATTTAAAACAGAACTTCCAGCTGGGGAATCAGAACACACCCTCACCATGTCCTGCTTCCTCGGAAATCTCCCTTCCCAAGGCCTTTCTTGGTAAATGTTTTCCTTCGCGTTCAAGGCCAAAAGCTTTTGGAGAAGAAGAAATGGTCCCCAGGAAGTCGATCCGTCCTCAGCTCCAGCCTTGCTTTTGTGACCCCACCACCACCCACTCCCGTCCCGCCGTCACAGCTCATTCTGAGGGTGGAAATACTGTTAGTGAGAATTTTAGGACAAAACTTCTGAGCCCGGAGTCTTCACTCCTCCCTTGTTGCAAAGGGTGTGTTCTGCTGCTTCCTTACTGTCCTGGGGTGGGTTTTACAACTAATCGAACTTACCTGCACATATAATGAAAAATCAGGATAGCGTCCTAAATGTAATATAAAGAGAAAAAAAGAAGGGATTTATTAAGGCTGAAAATAAGTAAAACAATATTCAGCTGGATGTTGTCAATGCTTTTTATTTCTATCCCACAGCTTAAAATGATAAACATATATTCATACAAGTACAAATGCAATCACCTCGAATACAAGTGTTTTGAATGAGTGACCTTGAGCAGAGTTTTGGAGGGTCTAACGCTTTTACTGAAACGATGGAAAACTTCTGGCAGAGTTCTGAAGAAACATCATCATGGTTTGCATGATGACATCATCTCTTAAAGTTCATGGCAATTAAAATTGTGCCAAAAATATGTTTGTGTTTCAGTGTACATTAAGACCATCAGAACACCAGAAACGGGTGTGAACTGCTTTTCCTGTATCAGGGTCCGGTGGGAAGGTCAGAAGCCCTGCGGGAGCCGGGCCAGCCCTTCCACGGCTGGGGCTGCCGGAGCAGCCAGGACATCGGACCCCCGGGCTCTGTCCCTCAAAGCCACCAGAATCCCCCCATCACCGTGGCCCTCCAGGCCCTGCAGACTCTCCAGACACCCCGAGGTGGTGGTGGCCTTGCTAAGAGAGGCTGCTCTAAGGCTTCCTTCTCTGTGGAGCCCGGGTCTGGTCTCATACAGAAGCCCTGGGATCCGGGAACCCAGGCGGGTGGGCAAAGGCCAGCAGGAGGTCTGCTCAGAGCCCACGGCTCATGGACGTGTGTCGTCACATGCAGATTATGGGGTGACTGGGTGTATTTCCATTTAAAAGTCACCATGTTAAAACTTCACCTAGATGTGGAGTATTTTGTATTTTCTCCTGCCTACTGATAGGCTAAGAGGAGGAGACTGTGATATTTTGCAATAATTTGAGGAAAGTGCATCATTTCTCATCTTCTAATTGCATAGGAATCACCCAGGCAGACAAGACGCATTCAAGGGTAAATTATTTTTCCTGACTTTTTGCATTAATCTAAGCAAATTAACTGAAATAGATGAAAAAGTAGTTTGTGGAAATATAGAAGGTACAAAGTAATTTTCATTCCTCTGAAATGAAAGACTGCTGACATAGTGTACTTTTCCTTCCCCCAAAGTCGTGACAATTCAACAGAGATGAAAACTGTCAGATGTACTTTGTTGTGAAAAAAATACACAATTTGGGGGGTAGAGCTTTATTTTTAGTTTGGACTATTTTTCTCACGGCACTGACAGATACAGAATGTTCTTTTTACAGATTAAAAACAAATTAAAAACTATTTTAAAGCATACTCTGTTCAAACAACATTCAGCAGTCAGGCCCTAAGAGGAGTCAGAAAAAAGAAAAAGAAGATCTAAAAATCGACCAACAATTTTGCAAAAGCTAAATCACACCAAAGACCTTGCTGTTTGCCTGATAGTTTAAAAGTTTTATTAATTGATTACTCGTTTGCTCTAGATTAAACATTTTAGCTCTGCTTATATAATAACGATGGCCACTGGGGAGGGCCTGGGGGGTCAAACCGGGGCAGGACCCGCCCTGGGAATTAATTAACCTTCCCTGATCTTGCACGTGACGCAGCCGGCGCGGTCTCTTTTCGGCACGTGCAGGAGAGGGGCTGCCGGCGGAGGTCACGCCGGGCTCTTTGCTCCGGGCTGCGCCTCTGCGGCCCGCCTGAGGGCTCAGGGTCCCAGGCCCCTCTTCCCATTCCCGGCGCGGGTGCTGGCTGTGGCCCCGGGGGGTTAGCCTTCCGGATGGGGACCTGAGCTCTTCACCCCAGCTGCCTGGTCCTCTCCTGCCAGGGGAGCCCTGCCCCTGCCTGACCCACCCAGGGCACCTGCGCCCCTGCGGCTTCCGCCCCAAGTCGACGCCCGGGTTCTGCCAGGGACGGAAGGAACGTGCAGGGAAACCGAGGATCTGCTCTAAGGACTGGGGCCATCCCCCCCCACACACCCAGGCGGGGGCTCTGTGAGTGCGGGTTAGTGAGCGCTGAGGGAGGGTCTGCTGTGCACGTTTGGGGTCTTGGGCCCCTGGGAGGTGCGGAGCGGCTGCTGCTAGGAGGATGCTTGAGCCTCTGCAAGCTGGTCCCAGAGCCCCGTGAGCCGCAGGGGACCGGGCCCCTCAGGGTCGCGGGCGGTGATACACGCGGTGGTGATGCTCAGCTCTCAGGAGGGGAAGCAGGTAAAGCAGGGGCCGCCCGCGTACGAGGCACAAGTCGGTGCCCTGGAACCGGAGACAGCGGCGGCTCAGCAGAGCAAGCGAAGGGGCCGCGCGGGAAGAGCAGCGCCCCGGCGATGCCCCCGTCTCCCAGAAGGCGGCGCTGTCCGCCCGCGGAACCGGCCCCCTGCACCCCCCGCACAGGAAAGGCCTCGGCGACAGTCCCGGGTTGCTGCCTCGAGGCGAGACTGAGGCTCTGGGGCCCCGACGGGGCTCCGTTCTCGTCAGTTTGACCAGGTTAGGCGTGAATAGCAGACGGTCTAACGAGGAGGAAGAAGAGGCCGTGAACACAACGCGCAGCTTCTGCGTTTGGGGCAGAGACGACGGGCCCTGCACCCCACGGCAGCCGCCGGCGGCTCCATCACCAGAGCTGCCTGTGAGCCGTGTTCCCGTCTCTCCTTGACTGTAATTTGCTGCGTGATGCTCAGCGATTCACCTCCATCGCCTGGGACTCGGCTACGTCCTCTGTACAAGCAAAGCTGCACCAAGTGACCTTTGGGGTGACGTCCAGGGTAAACGTCTCGCGATGCTGAGTGTCCCGAGGGCGGGCTACGTCCACCGCCCGTTCGCAGGTCGTCTCGCGTGAAGCGCCCACAGAAACAGTAAGAACGGGAGGCACGGCAGACAGAGACAGGCCAGGGCCGGGAGCTGGTCGAGTCCTAGACCCCCAGGCCAAGGGCACAGTCTCTCCTGGGATAGACTTTCAGAGGGAACAAAACCTGGGCAAATCCGTGCCCATCCTGACAGCAGATGGACCGGAATTATGGCAGCAGCAGGACCACCAACACGTAACAACCTGACCTCGGGGGGCGAGGATACGAGCGGACGGAAGGTGACAGGTGCGAAGGCCGGGCGGGCCGGGCGCCGAGGCCCGTCACGCCCGGGGGCCGGTGAGACACCTGACGCCGGGCTCCGCGGAGACGGGGCTGCTCCTTCCAGCCAGTGGGTCGGTACGCAGCTCGGGGGCCCGAGGCAGCACACGGGACCCGCCGGACACATAAGACCCAAGCAGGGTCGCAGAGGCTGCGAGCTACACGGAGCCGAGCCGAGCCGTGGTCCCTGGCGGTGACGTCAGCTCGAGGCTCCGAGGGGGCAGAACGGAGCCGCCTGCCGATCAGCTAGTGCCACCCGTCTGTCTCCTCAGCGGCGATCACTCAGAGCCTCAGAGCTGCTACACTTCATCCCCCGTAGCTGGCGCGCTGGCTTACAACGCGTGTTATTCCGCTATGTCCCCTCCGATGGAAAACCTTAGCTCCGGCGCAGAAACCGGCTTCCTCTCCCAGGCGCCCAATGGGAGGGTGGCTAGAGCGTCTCCCATACCGGTCCAATCAAGTCTTTAACGGGTTTTATATTAACAATGATAAGAACTTGGGAACACAGAACAGGCCGAGCCAAGACCTACGAGCAGCAGTAATTTCAGGGGATGAATGGTAAACCCGTCTCTCCACGTAACGCCGGTGTAAAGCACCCAGGGCAAACCTTCAGTTCCCCTGGGAGCTTTCCCTCCCTGCTGGCACAGAGCCGGCCGGTAGGCTCTTATCTGTCCATCCCCTCCTACCAAGGGGTCTTGGAACACAGCAGGTGCACGGCACAGACACCTCAGGAGGAAGGAGGAAGGTTCCCTGCGTCCTGGGTGACGGAAGGGCCTGGCACAGGTGGGGGCTGCTGCGGCCAAGCCCTGCCCCGCCTCGGCGCTGTCACTTCACCCGCTCAGCCCCCCTGGGGCTCGCGACTTCGCAGGTGAAACAGGGGCCCCGGTGACAACTGCTTTATGGGTTGATGGGACTAATAGCTCCCCCAGGACTGCCTGCGAGCCCGGAGGGGGTCCCTCAGAGGATAAGCAGGCTAAGGTACCCAAGCGAGGGGGAGAGATGGAGGGACAGAGAACGGGGCCCGGAAATGGGAGGCGGCGGCGGCTGGGCATGGAGGCCTCGGTTCTAAGTCCTCCGGCGGCCGATTCCCAGATGAGGGGACAAGTCACTTATCCTGTTCCGTCCTCAGAATCACAGTCCTTCCAGGAAATCTCGAGTTCCGCTCCCAGGAGGAGGGGCGGGACACAGGCTCAGGCATCCGCAGTGACAGGTGAGCCGGGCTGGCACTCTGGGTCCTGAAAGTCAGCAGAGAAGTTGGCTGAGTGGGTAGGAAACTCGGGGGGAAAAGGAATCACGGGATAAGAGGCAACATTAAAACTGGAGAAAAAGTGAGCCTGGGGTGTGCGGGTGGTGAAAACAATCTTCCATTCCTTTGCTTGGAGGGACAGGTTTATAGCTATATGTATAACATGTAAATACTTTCTTGTGGCAAGCCCGCCAGGAGGAAACAACCAGGCAGCGTTTGCAAACAGAGCCACACAACCGCAAGGTGGTGGGGTTTGTTCGTCCACGCTGGGTCGGCGTGTCCTGATCAGGCGCCCGACGGAGCCCGACGTCTTGCCGTTCCCACCGGTCCCCGTCCTCGGAAATCAAAACGGACGAGAGTGGCGTCTGGCTCGGGCTCCAAGAGCCGTGCACGTATCACACGACGTGCGGGCTCCTGCTTGCAGAGAAGGATTCGGGATCCACAGGCCGGGTCCTGCAGGAGAGAAGCCGCCACGAGCTTCAGACCGACAGGAAGCCTCGCCCTGGCCCTGGTCTCGGCAGGCTGATGAGGCGTCCGGTGGGTACGCGGTCCCCGGCGTGGCTGCAGAGGCCTGGTCTGGGCGTGTCAGGGGTGCCACCTCACTCCGGGTGCTGTAGTTCTGGTTCCATGCTTGGGAGGCACGTGCCAAGGCTGATTCTACTCTGCCTCCAAGGAGAGGATCATTTTAGCTCTAAATCCCACCCAGCCCTGAATTTCAGGCAGGCCCCAGAGAGCAGCAGTGACTTCTTAATACCACGCTGCTTGAGGTCATGTGTATAGAGATAGTGAAAAGCGAGTTTAGACCGAGTCTTTCACACTGATTATAATTACTCCATTTTCTAAAAAAAGCACATTTCAAAAGTCAGTATTTTCTTTCAGCCCTGGCTCCTCTCCCATCACCCCAGCCTGTACTTGAGACGTGCCGCCGCGGCCGCCCCACACTTAGTCTCGGGGTTGAAGCCGGTCGTACAAATGCAAGGCATTTTCATTCCTTTTGCTCTGGCTCACTGATTCCAATTTGTCTTTACTTTTTAAAAAGTAGGTTAACATCTTGACAAATTAGCATCCTCCTGTAAATACAGTTTGTAGGAGAAGGAAAGACGCAGCAGGAAGGTGCAAAAGGGATGGGGACCGGGCGTCAAACCGAAGTGCAGGAGGTGCTCGCGCCGAGCCCAGCAGCCCCGGTGCTCCCGGGGGCTTCCTGCGTCTTCAGGGAAACGTCCGACGCCGCAAACCTCGGGAAGGCCAGGTGTGGACCCACCTGCTCCGGGTCCCCAGCGGGAGCGTGCTGCGGCCGAGAGCTCACGTCCTGGGCTTCCCCGTGTCCCAGCCGGGAAGCCCCTTCGCCCTCTCCCTCCAGGATCGGCAGTGAGGATTCAGCGTCGGCATGTGACCTGTGGACGGATACACTCTGCTGTCGTCACTTACAAGAACCGAGGGAGCCCCAAGCCATGTGAGCTCAGAGGGTCACCAGCTCCCTCCTGCAGAGACAAACAAATGCCCGTAGATTCAAGTAAACACCTCGGTTTAGAAAACAAACTGAAAATTCCATGGAGCACAGCTGGGGGTAGGCGTTTAGCCCCTGCCGGGGTATTTGCTGAGATGCTGCCTCACAGAATTCGTCACCTGCCCACGAGCGAGCGCACGACGGAGATGACAGCAAAGGTCACTGCGTGAAAGTGGCTTCGATCTGTTTCTAAGACACAATCTAATACTGAGATATGGGGGACTTTTAAAACCGTGTCCCGGGATATAAGGCCAACTAGCATGGTGCAGGCCATCGACCTTCACCTCTGCAGGGGCTCGGAGGGAGGGGACGGTAGGGGAAAAGAGACTGAGAGTCGAAGCAACCAGGTCTCATGTCGGGGAGCCCGGCCTCGGGAACCAGCGTCCTGCGAGGGCACGGCAGGGAAGGAGCACAGGGGGCTGAGACGGCACCCCACAGGGCACGGACCCCGAGTCACGCGCCTGGACCCGCTCTGGACGGCGGGACGCGACAGTCGTGCTGAAACTGCCTCCCCTCAGCTCTTCCATGCAAGAGGCGTAACTCTACGTTTTTCTTAAAGAGAAACTGACAAATAGCAAAACAATTAGCAGCAACAAAAGCAACAGGACTCTGCATTCCAGATTCAGCCGTCTCATCTGCAGCCACTCTTAGGTCAGTGAAAAATATATGCATTGTTTCGCCAGCTCTGGGCTCCTGTGGTAGAGCAGGTAAGGCCGACCTCCCCGTGGGTCTGTCCCAAGCAGGTCACCCGGTCATAAAGAGAAGGGGAGGTGCGGGAGGACACGCACCGCCCGCCGTGTGGACGGAAGGTTGGCCCCGGGCAGAGGAGAAGCCACAGCGCCTGGGGGGCCATCACCTCTCGGGGATAAGTGGGAAATCATGCAAATTCACCCTCTTTCCCGGGTTGCAATCATACTCCCAGTGGAAGTAAACGGTGCAAGACGCAGCTGCCAGCTACCAAAGGCACAGGATAACGGTACCCTAAACAAAGAGCAGCTGAAGGCTTATACCTCAGATGCCGACACCGGTGGCCGAAACTTACCCGTGGGACAAACGACAGAACAAGAGCCCACGGGAGGATCGGACACGTACACCTCACAGTTTCCACTGACTGACAACCGATAGGTAAACACAGTCTGGATGAAGTTTAGACTGAAAGGGTTGACGCGAGAAGTTCAGACCCGCAGAAGTAACTGTGCAGAGGACGCTCTCCTGGGCTGGAGACCAAGGAGCGAAATGGATGTGGGCCACGAATCAAGTCTTCAGTGTAAAAGTTGCACTGAAAAGGATTTATCTTGGTGAAAATGATTTCAATGAGACAACGTCAAACTGGCGTGTATTTTAATTGCATAAAGAAAGCTGACTGAGGAGTTGGTTTAACGGGGTTATAACTCTGGATCAGAGTCTTTCAGCGAAAACCCGTCAATGTTGGTATATTTCTGATTGAAATATTTATGTTAATAGTTGTTGCCCCAAAATATACAGCCTTAGATCCAAAATAATAGGGGAGGTATAAATGGGGGGCGGGGTGAGAGAATCAACACGGAATGAAGGCCAAGGCCCACGGAGCACCTGACAGGTGTCCACCATTCTGTCTCCATCTCTCTGTCTGTGTCTTTGTCTCTCTCTGTATGTCTGTCTCTCTGTCTCTCTATTTGTCTCTGTCTCTGTCTCTCTGTCTCCGTCTCTCTCTCTGTCTGTGTCTTTGTCTCTCTCTGTATGTCTGTCTCTCTGTCTATTTGTCTCTGTCTCTGTCTCTCTGTCTCTGTGTCTCTCTCTGTTTGTCTCCATCTCTCCCGTCAGTCCCCCACTGGCACCCTCGAGGCTGGAGCGATCGGGGTTTGGAATCCTCGGGGCAGCAGCGTGCAGACACCCAGGTGGCCGGTAGGTTTAGGCTCCTTCCATCAGGCTCTGAGGACGCAGTGTTTGCAGGGAGCCGCGGTGACTCAGGGGCTTGTGCAGAGAGGCCCCCGGGTGGCCCCATAAAGAACGCCCACCCCTCCTCCTCCCTGCCATCGGCCTCCCCCCCCCCCACAGGGCTCACAGGTCATTCAGGTCAGTGGTACTTTGCAAGCCAAAGTGGTGTTGGGGTGTATTTTTCAGGCTCCAGAGTCTACAATCAAGTGTGGCAGATGTTTCCCTCCCAAACTTCCTCAGATAGGTGTTCATTTAATCTGTGGCTATCAATCTTAAAGAAAATAGCTATTTTTCTTGAGTGTGTGGGCTAGAGGCATAAGTTTTTCATAATAATAAGGTGATTGATGTTTAATAGATGTCTACAAATACAAAACTGCATCCGAATACTAAGCTACGGTAGTATCAGCTTTTCACGGTGGGAGCATTTAGTAGATACGATTATAGAACCCAGCTGGTTTGGGGGTGTTCGCCTAGGGCCCATCTCATTTTTATTGCGTAACTGATTTCGTGGTTACCTAAGGGTTTTAATTATCGATAACATCTAAGCTTTTAAGGCCAAGTGATTCTGAAAACGTGGGGGATATTTTCTGACACCACCCTCATCTAAAACTCCAGACGCCATTTGCAGTCACCGTTACGTCATCTTCTCCCAGTGCAGGGGAGCAGCGGGGCCTTGAGGACAAGGCAGGTGTAGAATGCTCAGCGATTAGTCAAAGTAACCGTCCTGAGGGTGACTCAGCCCCAGTCAGAGCC
Source organism: Kogia breviceps (assembly GCF_026419965.1). NCBI lineage: Eukaryota > Metazoa > Chordata > Mammalia > Artiodactyla > Physeteridae > Kogia > Kogia breviceps. The sequence continues at coordinate 102,627,835 of NC_081320.1, forward strand.
GACCTTGAGGACCAGAGGAGGCCCGATGGGTGGCCAGGGGCGCAGGCCTCAGACCCAGGCCGCCTCAGGCAGCGGTCTCAGTGTGTGGGGGTTGCTGGGGCTGGAGGGTGCGGACAGTAAGCATCTGCTCTCTCACAGGTGGGGGTCTAGACGTGAGACCCAGGTGTGGGCAGGGCTGGTTCCTCTGAGGCCGAGGCCCCCCTGCTCCCTCCTGCTGCTTTGCTGACGAGCCTGGGTGACCCTTGGCTCCAGGTGCGTCACGCGGATCTCCGTCTCCACGCTCACTGGCCTTTCCCGTGCATCCGCGTCCCAGCTCCCCGTTCACAAGGACACCAGTCCTGTGGGTTAGGACCCACCTGCTCCAGCACGATCTCATCTTAACCAATTTCATGTGCAATGACCCTGTTTCCAGAAAAGGTCACGTTCCACCATACTAGAGGTTAGGACGGGCACACGTGAGTTTGGGGGGCGCCGTCAGCCCATAATGGGTACTCGCCATGGAAAGGAAGACTGAGACAGCGACTAAAATTACTCAGCGTATCTGACACGTGACTCGCGGCTGTTCTACAGGCTTGTAATTTGGAGAAAGAATTTCTCCGTGGCATCTGAACTATGGCAGATATTAGTGCAGTCAGAAGCTGTGTGTCACCGAAATGTCATTCACCTGGAGATCACAGGCTTGTGTCATCTGAAGTCTGGGTGGCAGAGAGCATCCTGGAGTATGAAAGAAACGGACCTGGACTTACGACTGCATCTTGGCAGGGGGCAGAGTAGGACGGGGGGGGGTCACAGACACAGAGGCCCCCCTTCCAGGTTCTTGGAATAAACGAAAAGGCCGTGACCCTCAACTATGGATGAGACTCAATGACTGACCAAAGCCGTGACGTCAGTCCTGAGGCCTGATCGCTGAGGTCCAGGGTTCTGAGTATGAGGAACCCATTCCTGTAAGATGAGCAACGCCACGGGGAGAAGTTCCCTTTGGGGCCCAGCAGCTGGCGGTTCTGAACGTGTCAAGGAGTCTCTAGAAACGACGGGGGTGTGAAGCGTTGAGCTCACCAGGAAGATGGGACGCGAACCAAAGGCCCTCCGGGGGCAGAGGGTCGGGGTGACACGAGGATGGACCCGGCCCGGCGCTGCGCCCGAGTCACAGCACCAGGGGTTCTGCAGCTGGGCGGAGGGGACGCGGCCCGAGGGTGTCCGGAAGGTCGGCCCAGCTCAGAGGCCAGAGAGGCCGCGGCCTGCGTCTGCTGCTGGCCCCCAGTGGCTTCCAGGCGGTCTCTACTAACTGCACACTAGAAAACTGAGCAGCGCCGGGTCTGCCTCCCAAAACCTGGCAGATGGGAGGCAGCAGCGAAGGGTGAGGACGGAGTGGAGAGGCCCCCCCGGAGGAGGCCCCGGCTCAGCTCTCAGTCCACAAACATGCAGATCCAGCCACCAAAGGCCTCAACGGCTGGGCCATTTTTAACATAAAGGTTCCCCTTTCAATTTCCCAGTTTCCCCAGAGTTTGCTCTTGAGGGAGGGGAGAGAAATGAACAATAAGGCTTTTACCCAGGGATGACCTTTTTTCTCTGAGAAACCTTTGTAAGAACCTTTACTCCTAACGCGAGAGACTTTCAACACAATCATTTAATGTGACCGAGAATCCAGTACCCCCGAGTCTCCACCCACAGATGTCGATACCCTCTGATGTGTACCAACGGTCACCCCACTTTCATATTTGGAGCAGAATGAAAGAGCCAGAAAGGCTAACACTTTGCACAAAGCAGCTCTGGAGAGAGACGGGTTTGGACGCCGGTGCTGTCTACTGGTTGCAGAAAAATAAAGCAGCAGCATCACCAGCCGGGCCCATCGGAGCGGAAGCTGCTGAAAAGTGGGGACTTACCACCTGCAAACCACCATCCAGGTGAGGCCGGCCAGGCCACAGATGAGCACGGCGCCCAGCACGATGGAGACCGTGGACGCCCGCGGGAGCCTCCCAGAGTCTGGAGCAAGGACAGAGCCAGCCGGTGAGCCTGCCCGGCTGAGGGCAGCGGCCAGTGTGCCCTCCCAAACCCCAGCCCAACCCCCAGCCGCCGCCCGAGCATCCCTGACCCTGGGAAACCAAGTTCCTCTGGGTAATTTTCCTTCCGCGGACCTCCTTGCTCTGCCCCGTGGCTGTCCATCCCCTGCTGTCTTTGCTGTACTTGGAGTTGAGCTCTGCTCTGTACTGAGCTCTCCTTTCCCTACTGCAGGAGCTTTAATAAAATGTCTTGCCATTTTAACAGGTCCCGCTGCATAGTTTTTCTTCTAGAGGAGCTGGAAGCCAAGTTACGATTTCTAGATTTGCAGCTGAGTGGCTGTGTGACCCTGAGCCAGCCCCTTACCCTCTCTGTTCCGCACATGGGGATCAAACTTCGTGCTTCCCTCCGGGAGATAATTCACGGGGGGGGGGGGGGGGAAACTAGCTGAGGGTCTGGAGCGAGCCCGCCCTGCCCAGGGTTTCACGGCGGTCCTGCGTCTCAGACACGACCTGGCCTCAGGTACGAACCGGCTGCCTCCCTGCTCCCACCCAGCATCAGAGGCCGTGGCAGCGCGGACACACGTGGCCGGAGGGTGACCCTTCAGGCACCCCCGCCTGTATGTCGACACCCCCTCCCAGCCTGGATGCCCGAGGGCCGTGGTCTCACCCACGCAGGTCCTGCCGTCCTCGCCGAGCACGTAGGGGTCGGTGCACTTGCACTGGAAGCCGCCCTTGGTGTTCTCGCACCGGGCGGACGCGTGGCACGGGGGTTCCGTCTCGTCTTCGCACTCGTCGATGTCTGCACACACGACGTGAGGTCAGGGCCAGCCTCTGCTCCCCCTCCCCACGAGGCCGGCCCCTCCCCAGCCCTGTCCTGTCCAGGAGCAGAGGGGCGTCACCCCACGTCGGGGCCGCGTCTCCTGGACCCCCGCACCTTGGAAAAGAGAACATCCCCTGATGTCCCGCGGCCGTTTCCCCCGCACCCCGCTTCTGCTCACGCCGGCCCTTCAGCCCCTCGGGAGTCAGCCCGGCCCGCGGCCACCCTCTGACCCGCTGGCCTGGCGCCTTCTCCTGGCCCGTCCGCGGTGGCCGCCTCGGGCCCGCCACCCCTCTGGCCTTGGTGCCAATGCAGACTCAGTTCCGTTCAGTTCAAATCTGCCGGGTGCTGCGGGGGCCGAGCGTGAGGCCGGGCCCCGGGGGTGCAGGCCACACAGGCCGGCGGGCCTCGCTCAGACGCGGGCACGTGGCCCCCTGGGGGGCGCTGGCACTTTGCACACTGAGCAGGGCTGCACCCTGGGCAGGACTCGAGAGCGGGCGGCACGGAGGCGGGTGAGGGCAAGTGGGGCCGACTCCGCCGCCCCGAGCGGCCCGCTTCCAGCCCCGCAGCCGGCTCTGGGCCTGGGCCTCCACCCACCGCCCCGCGGCGCCGGGAGCCGGCACCCGACACCCAGGCCCGCGCAGCACAGGTGGCCGTGGTGAGCCCCCCAGACGAGGAGCGCGTGCGGCCCCCGCGGTCTCCTTCTGTCGGAATCCACAGCCACGACCGGACCCCAGGTTCCTGTTTCCAAATACCATGCTATCTTTTCTGGCTCATTTCAGGAAGGAAGCGGCAGAACGTCAGGAGAGGAGACGTGTCCTGAATACACGCCGTTCAACCACCTCCCATTAGCAAACGTCGCACGCGTGTGTCCTCGTAGGTGGCCCTTGTTCTGAGGGAGTGAAGTGAACGTGTCAGCCTCTGCTGCCGGCTGAGCCCCTCGCTCCGTCCTGGACACAGGGCTGCAGACGGGGCGCTTGAAACAAAGCAGGCTCCTTCTCTCCCGGTTCTGGAGGCCTGGAGTCCGCACGTGGCCCTGAGCTCACTCGGGGGGAAGCATCGCTCCCGGTCTCCCCCGGCTCCCGGGGCTGCTGGCCGTCTCGGCTTCCTCGGCCTGGCCGCATGTCCCCCGTCCGCCGTCCTCACGTGGCCGTCTTCCCCCCGTGCCTGTCCCCCTCCTAGGGGGAAACCAGTCCTCCTGGACCATGGCCCACCCTGCTGGCCTCGCTTGAACTTGACTGCACCTGCAAGGACCCTATTCCTAACAAGGCCACATCTGAGGTCCTGCGGTTTAGGACTTCAGCCTACCTTCTTGGGGGACGCAATGCATCGTCTCTCACTGCACGGGTCAGGTGCTTCCCATCAGAAGCCAGAGCGGGGACTGGAGGGTCTGGTCTCCTGGTCCGGGGAGTCCACCCAGAACGTGTGGCAGCCCCACACGGGAGGCGAGGACCGCCTCGAGCCTGTGTGTCCCCAGGTCCCCACGTCAGTCTGCACCATGGCCGTGGCTCCTCCTACCGGGACAGGTTACCTCCCAGGGAGAGCGGAAGACCACACCCCCAGGCCCAGCTTCAAACCTCTGCACGATGTTCCATTTCCCTCAGCACAGCTGGGCCGACGGCAAACCTCACTCGCCCTGTAGGTGCAGCAACGTTTACCTGTGTTCATTTATTACAGAACCTCTCGGCAATAACGAGTGAAAAGCCACGGCCACGTTGCTTTTTATCCGTTCTGAATTCACGACTTTAAAGCCCTCGAAAGAGACTCATTGCGCTCATTTGCTGATTTTTTTTTTAATGTGATGATTTGGGGGGCTAAGCAGGACTTGAGCAGAGAAGAGAGAACGAGTGTCCTTAGATTTTGTGGATTAGATGTTCAGTTAAGCTGTCGCCGCCCTTTCTGCAGCCACGGACGTGCAGGTAAGCGATTCCGCTGAGGACGGGCTGCAGCCCTTCTGTCACATCCATTCACAGTGGAAGTAAAACTCCCTCCCTGCTACATTCCAGAGGCATTTTTTTCCCTCGCAATTCCTGGCTTTGAAACTTCTGGTAGAGGCACAGATCAGGCGAAAAATATCTGTGTAAAGGAGCGAGTGCATTTGTACCGGGGCTGGCCCTCATCCTGCTTCGTGTCATATACTTACGTTAAAGATATTCTGCCGTAATCATCGATGCGTTCAGACAAAGACACGGGGTTGTATAAACAGAGTCAGTACCCTCCTCCCTGGTCCTATGTCGCTGTGCCCACGTGACCGCGATTAACGAGCTCCCGTCTCCATGGGACACTCATCAATGGCGAAATAAATAGGACCCACTGCCGTCGAAAGTGGGTTCTCACTCTCCGCACGGCTCTGTACCTCGCGCGTTTACTTAGTGACGGTCTGATACGTGCCTTGCACATGCTCTCGGGGAGCGGTTAGCTGTTAGTATGAAAAATTACGTTAGAAAGACAGGAGGCGGGGGGATGACTGGGAGGTGGGAGGACGTCGGGAGTAGAAGAGCGACGCCGGCATCGTTCGGAGCATCGCGAGGGCACGGAAGACCTCCCTGGCGGAGACAGCCTGAGCTGGGAGTTGCAGCGTATCCAGGGGCAGCGGGTGAGCCCGAGGCGCTGACCCTCCTTTACTCTCCGGTTCTAAGCTTCTCTCCTTTTTTATTCGTTCCTTGTGGACCCCTATGAATAGAGCTTCGGGGTCGTAAGTAGCTAAAACAAATAGCCAGCATGATACAGCGTAAAAGGTCCAGGGGTTTATTCACTAAAGATGGACGGCACACACGTGACGTTTATGCCTGGAGCATGGAGGGCACTCACCCCCCCACCGCGGGGCTCGTGTCCTTGTCCTGCCGACACCGGGACCAGCCCTGGGGAACATGGATGTTCCAATTCTGCAGCAGCACGAAGTGGAAACAACGCTAAAAACTTCCAGATGTGCTCTACTTTGGCTCCTGCAGGACGGTCTACAGAACAGAACTTTCGGGAACAACAGAAGAGGTGGTTAACGGAAGTAACAGGCGCATCCAGGCGCCGCCGCGTTCCACAGAGGTCGGGGCCCCTGTCACTTGAGGGCCCTGGAACGTGGCTCCCCGTCCAGCCTTCTCCTCCGAGCCCACCGTCGTTCACGACCAAACCCCGAGGAGATGTTTGAGGTGCCCGCCTCGGCTCCAGCCCACGTCCTCCTGGTGCGGATCTGGGAGTGTGAAGGCTGCTTAGCCGTGTGACCAGGGCTTTCCAGCCCAGCGCACTAGCTTTGGCCGTAAACTCCCTCAAACCCTCAAGTTTCCGATCTTGTGCATCCGCTCTCCTCCCAGTGGTGGCCTGGACGTCGCCCTGGAGCCCCTCTTTCTTTGCCTCCTTGTCCTTCTCTCTCAACCGGAGGGAGCGGCCTGGACCTTCCTGAGCCTGGTGCCCCGGGCTGAGTCTTGAGGGTCCCTGGGGCTCCGGCCTCTCCTGGGCTCTTCCTGTACTCTCCAGAGTCTAGAGGCGGCTGTGGCCCCTGTAACTTTCCAGGACACGTTTTGGAGTCCCCAGAATTGAACTGAACATTTTGTTACTGCGGTGAAACATACATACCACGCAATTCACCATCTTAATTATTTGTCAGTATGCCTCCTGGCCGCATTAAGTACGATCACGTGGTCGTCAACTGTGACCACCCTCCACCTCTGGAATTTTTTCATCTTCCCAAATCGAAACTGTAGAACGGAACACGTTGGGCCTTGTTTTCATTGCTCGTAAACCAGCCCGACTCTTGCATGGGTCCATCCCCTGCCCCTCTAGGGTCTTCCTAACGCAGCTTAGAGAGAAACGTGAGGGAGCTTCTCCCAGGGCACGAGGGAACCTTCCTGCTTCTGCTTGCCCGGTCCCGGCTCCGGCTCCTCCCAGGTGTCGGAAGACCGGGGCCCACAGCAAGGAGGAGGGTGAGGTCTCCCTGGAGACGGGCCACCACAGGTGGGGGCCCTGCTCTACTGATGCCTCCTGTGGAAACACTTCTGTTTCATTTGAGCACTGGCTCTGCAAGCTCCTTCCTGCAGGCCTCCCTGAACTTCTAGCCTTTTCCTCCTCCTGTCCTTCCCTGGTCACCCCATGGGCATGTCGTGAGGTGACCGTCTTGGTGCTTCATTTTCTAGAAAGACATCGACTTAGGAACATGGGCCACTGGGGAGGGGATACTTTATTTCCATGCAGAGAGTTCCTGGAACATAATAATACTGGGAGACACCTTTGGTTGAATGACATTTATGTATGTTTTTATTTGGGGTTTCCTTTCAGGTTTTCTTTAAATTGAAGGATAGTTGCTATACGGTATTATATAAGTTACCAGTGTACAGTATAGTGATTCACAATTTTTAAGGTTATTTATTTTTAAAGGACATTTACTCTTAATTTGTATTTAAAAGATGCAGACTCCAGGGTCAAGTCACGAAAAGACACCTGTTAAACGACTGACCTTTACAGACCGGAGGCTGGGAATCCCATCCTCGGCGGGTGCAGGCAATTTGCTCCGGCCCTTGGAGCTGGAATCCATGGCGACAGGAAAACACCAGCACGCGCCTTCCAGACTCCTCACACAGCAGGAAGTCCCCGTCCTCCACTTTGTCCGGGAAGCCACAGGCATCCTCTGGGCCAGGTTGACAGGTACATACGGTCGATGCCGGACCCCTTTCTTTGCCCTCCTCGGGGGCTGCATCCCCCGACTGGCCTCCCAAGGGGCTCACGTCAGCAATCTCCTTCCCTCCAGGTGGGACACAGCAGGGACCCTCTCAGCACCGACCCCCTGCGGCAAAGTCACACCTCTAACCCTTCCCCACGTATGGGCCGTGACCAGCCTTCCCCACCCACCCCGTCGAAACCGCTTTAATTGAGGGCGACCACGGCCCTCGCCGCACAAGGCAGGCTGGATCTCGGCCCCTCTCCCCTTCCGACCACAGCGGAGCTCACCGTCGGCCGGCCCTCCCGCGGCTGGGACCCGAGACACAGTTGCTCCGCTGGCAGGTTCGGGCCAGTGCGGTCCCCAGGAGGGGCTGAGGGGGGCTTCGCCTCACACCCGCGCCTTCCCCACCGAGGAGGTCGCGCCCGGGACCCAGCAGGGCGGGGAGCCTCTTCCCTCGCCCCCCGCGCCCCCGAGAGGATTTGAAGCAGCTGCTCCCAGGAGCCGTGTGACTCCCGGGAGACCCCGTCCGTGACCCTGTATTAGAGATGCTCCCGGTTCGCGGCTACCTGGAGGAGGGGCCTCCCTCCACGCGCCCAGGTGCATCCCCGGGATGCTGTCGCACGACTCGAACTCCCGGGGCCACGTCCCGACCCGGAAGGCATCGCGAGGCACGCGGGAGAGGCCGGTGTTGTCGCAGATGACGCGGGACAGAGAGTGCCGGCCCAGCTCCTGCCTCTGGGCTTCCGTGAACACCGCCTGGTTCTCCCACCAGAACCTCCAGGAGGACAGCCGTGAGGACACGTGAGAGCCCAGTCCCTGGCACGCCGACCGCTGCTGCCCGCCCTCTGTGCCCACGCCCCGCGGCACCGGAGGCCGGGCGCGCCCCGGGGAGGAGAGGGGCCCGGACGGCGCCGGAGGACCGTGCTTTACGTTTAGGGGCCCACCGTCCCGCTCGGCTGCACTGACTGTCCCTGGGTGCAGAGCTGCCTCTACAACACGAGTGAGGAGGGCGGAACCCAGCCTTCGGGAGGCCCCTGCGCCTGCCCTGCGGGACGCGCCCTGAGGCCCCTCCCCGCAGGCTCTCCGCTGGCCCCATCGCCAGGGGAATTCGGCTTCTGGGAAACTGTCTCACTTTCCTCCCAAGAGGCTGCATCGCTGACTAAGCCCCCCGCTGCTGACCCGAAGGCCACGGAGCACCGCTCTCCGCCACACAGAGCCCCGCTTCCTGCGCGGGACCACCGTCAGCACCGAACAGCCGCCGCGTCCCCGCCGGTCCCGGGCACCTACCGGTCGCCGTCCCTCAGGTTCCTCATTTGCTTTCCGATGATGCAGGCAAACAGCGGGCCCGTCCGTGCCCCGGGGAGGACTCTCTCGGCTAAGCCCCCAAGCCACACGTCCACGTTGGCCGGGTGGCCGTACAGGCCCAGGATCTTGTCGGCCACACTCCTGTTGCCGGTGGCGGCTCTCAGGTCGGCCCGGGTCTCCAGCCGGGACAAGCCGCAGAACTCCCGCCACTCGTTGTAACCTGTGCGGGGAGAGGGCCGAGGCCGCCCTACTCGGGATCCGGACGGTCCCCAGCCGCCCCGCCGGCTGTGGGCCACCGGGACCGGGGGCTCTGGCCACAGGGTCCCCGCCTCAGATCCACCTTGCCCCCGCGGCCTGCAGACCTCCCGGTCGGAATATTCCAGCACGGGCGGCAGGGCCTTACTGAGAGTTTGTCCACAAACCGGCCAGGCGTCATGCCTGGGGACAAGGCTGAATCCCACACACCCGAGTGGGTCTCACTTGTACCCGCTTCTCATCTCTGCTGAGCAGTGAGGCCAGTACTCACCTGCCGTATCCCCGTCCCCACAGGAGTGGCCAAAGTACGGGCACCGGCACCCTCCTTCCGCACAGGCGCGCGCGCGCACAGACACACATGCGCAGATACGCACAGGCGTGTGCACACGCGCACACACGCACACACGCAGAGACATACACACACACGCAGAGACACACGCACAGAGACACACGCACAGGCACACACATGCACAGACACACACATGCACAGACGCACGGACATACAGACATATGCACATAGAGACACACGCACAGACACATAGACCTACACAGAGACATACAGACACACACACACACAGACACACGCACAGACGCACAGACACACACACGCACACGCACACAGGGAGAGCCACGGAAAGGACCACGTCTGTCTGACTCTGGGTTGCAGCGCCCTCCTGGTCTCTGGCGCTCCCAGGACCCTCCCAGCCGCTGGCCGCTGGGGACTCAGCCTCCTCGTCCTCTTGCCTGGTGTCCACCCTGACCGCGCACCCAGCCCCTCGGCCGTCTCTGGCTCTGCCGGGCCGCTGGCCCCCCCATCCTCCCCTGCTCCGCACCCCACTGCTCTCAGGGCCCGCCTCCTCCAGACCCTCCATCCGTCCTCAAGACGACGGCGCGTGAACCCTCGCCTTACACGCCGTCTGGGTCTGACCAGAAGCTCGCCAAGGCTCCCCGTCATTTCCTCTCTGGTGATGTGCTCTGCGGCCCGCGGTCCTTTTGGCAAGACTGGGTCTCGTTTTATGCCCGGGGCCTCAAACACGGCAGACCCCCGGGCAGACCCCCCGACCGAAGTGCCGCATAAGCGCGGGGACACAAGGCAGCGCGTTGCGACTGGGCCAGTTCCCCGCGGGGCGCTGAGGTGTCGGGACGCAGAAAAGCGGGGCTGGGGGGCTCGCGCTCAGACTAAGCAGAACTAGAGGAAAGGATCCCCTCTTTTCCAGTTACAATGGGAGGGGCTCCAGAGGCTTTCAAAGCCACTTCTCAGACGTTGGCAGTAGGTCCGAGATACATTAGAACAGCAGCTCATCTGGCAGCTCCCGCAGGAAAGGAACCACGAGGGCCCACCTGGCAGGCCGTGGTCCCGGCCCCTCTGCAGGTTGATGGATGCCAGGTCCAGGGTCCCCGGGTCCGACAGCACAAAGAGCCTCTCTGTCAGCTCCTCGTTCATCAGCTGGTCCTGCACCTGCAGCTTGGCTGGCGTCGCCAGCAGGCCCCTCACGATGGGGTCCACACCGCCTGGAAACAGCACAGAGGAGGGATGCGCTTTCTCAGGTGAGGCTTGGGGAAACAGAACAGGTCTCAGATCGTAAACTACGCTGGTTCTGAACAAATGCCTCTCATGACCTCAGGAATTCACCTCCAGGGATTCCCAAGTTGCCTGTGCCCTTAGGGTGCTGCCTCGTGGTGGATTCGCCCCGTCAGGGCCCCAACGGGCCGGACCGTGACGTGTGTCTGAAGGAAACCAGGATGGAGCCTCAGGGGTGGAGGTTTTGTGCCTGTTTTTCAGCAGCAGAAACGTTACAGTTGAAGGGGGTGTTTGCTGAGCCTAAAGCCTAGACCAGTGAACAAGCCCCAGCCCGGCTGAGGGAGAGCGGGGCCGCCGCCAGGAGTTCTGGAGACTCAGAAACCCCGGAGAAAGCGTCTGATGACAGCATCGCTTTTAAAACCTCTTTGGATGCATTCCTTTTCTCCATGCCCGCTGGTGACCCAAGCACCTCCGGCCAGCGGGCAGGTGACCGCACACCTGGCTCCCCCTCCCAAGCGCGGCCCCGGGGTGCACACCTTCCTCAAGGAGCCGCCAGGGCCGGAAAAAGGCATCCCGCAGCGGCAGGAGCCCCAGGCGCTCCTGGAAGCGGGCGTCCAGCCGCCGCACCAGCGGGCGGACTGCGGCGTGTCCAAAGCGGAAGGCGGCCGTGGAGAACACGTTGGACACCGTAGGGTCCACGGCGGGGTCGTAGCCCCTGTAGGGGCCCACGTGCTGCCCGAAGGCCTCGGGGCCCAGGATTTTGGGGACGTAATCCCGCAGGGTGATGATCTGCGGAGAAAGGAGAGCGGGTGAGAGCCGGGGCAGCGGAGCCCCCGGCTGGCTGCGGGGTCACAGTCAGAGCGATGCCGGGTAGGGGGCTTCTTCCCGCACAAGCCTGGAGGTGCTGCATCTCCAGAGCTGTCACCGGGGGCCGTGCCACCCGGGGGCGCAGGGGAGCAGGTACAGGAACACCACCTATTCCGAATGAAGTCCTGAGCGCTCGGCTTTTACGGGGTCGTACGGGGCATGTCAGAGATGCCCCCGGACACCCTCCAGGCCAGGCCGGGCACGGACAACGAGGTGGACCCTCAGCGCGTGAAGAGGAACCAGGGAGGCTGCCGCCCCCCGCACTCCTTCAGAAACACGAAAAGGCTCCTGTCCAACAATCAGCCCCCTTTACTCCCACTTCACCTACGAGCCCTCCGTTAACACCAGGACCTAAAGCAAAAATCAGAAATCCAGTCCCTTCGCTGGGTTTGGGCGCCAGAGGCTGAAGGTTTAGACGAGGGTGAGCTGCAACCCCGTATCCCCCCCTTCTCAGCTGCGTGACTCTGGGAGGTCGACCTCTCTGAACCTGTTTCCTCTTCTGGAAAAACCTCTTCGAGTTTTTGTGAGAATAAAAAATATATGTATTAGATACGTGGTATTATATACAGACATTCTATGGAGTACAGGTATATATTATATACTGTATGGCTTTATACGTATCAGACATATGGTATCTTATACAGACATTATACGGAGTAGATGCGTATATTGTATATATGTATACATCCATGCATGGATGACTCCCTGCCCCCAGGTTTAAAAGAAATGATACACAACCTAAAGATCATATACGGTCGGAATGGCCTCCACGAATGAAAATGTAAGCAGGGACCAAGGTCCCTGTGTTGATGAACTGTCTCCATCAACACTTGTCAGTTCTTTGTAAAAGCCAGAGAAATACGACGGGAAGGGACCATCTGTAGTTTCAATGGGAAATGAATCTGTGCCGTGAGTTTTATAAATGAGTCTAAATTCCTACTTTCTGTCCCAGCCTGCAGTGGCGCATGGCATCCTGTACAATGAGGGGACAGGCCCTGACCCTGCGGAGGTGTCTTTGTATCAGAGGATGAAGTGAGAGGCACGGATACAATTGCTAATTTGACCAGGTCTCTGCAACAAAGGCTCAAATTGAACTCCTCCGAGAAAGGATTCTGGGCTTTTTAAGAGGCTATTCGGGAGGTTACAAGGCTAACTACACACCCAGGACGGTGATGGGCCCGGGGGGGGGAGGGGGAGGCGGCTGGGTCAGTGGGCACCAGGGTGGCCTCAGGCTCTGCCTGTGCAGATCTGCTCCCTGGGTGGGGGTGACCTGCGGTGACAGCGACTTCGTCTCCTGTGAAATGACAGCAGCACCGGATTCCTTGAGCTGTTCCTAGAATTAAGTCAGAGAATGACACAGGCTGAAGTGCCCTGTCAATGGTAAATCAGGTGCGATCACGGACCTTGTCATTTCTACTTGCCACGTGGCCCCAGGAAAATTTCACGCAAGGGTCTGCTTTTAGGGTCAATAGCATTTCTTTCAGCTGTAAAACTCAGGGTCAGATTGTTTTGATATTGAAGAGAATCTTTGGGTCCGTAAGCCACATGGAAATGAGGACTATAAACCAGTAGGAAAGCGTCTATCCTTGAGGGAAAGGCCCTACGATTCAGCTTATGGGCGTAGGAAGGGAACGTGTACCATTCTCAGAAACAACATGGAAGTAACAACAGAGCGGCTGCGTCCTTGTGGGCCATCCCTTCCAGACGACAGAGTGTGTCTTCCAAGCGCACAAGCCGGTACTTGCCAGGCCAGCGGAGGCCGCGGCCTCCGGGTGAAGGGCCCACGGAGCCCCTCGCACCGCTGCGTGCTGCCACCTCCGAGGCCTGGGCTGGGGAACGGGGGCCTGGCCGGGGTCTCTAGACTGAGATGCCGTCCCCGAGCTGGTTCCTGGATCTGAGCCAAGCACCCACGTGGCCGACCGGCACTCGGGAAGAGTTAGGACGTGATCACACAGAAGCCGCGCCGCCTCAGATGCTGCAGCTCCCCCCACCAGTCCGGGCTGCAGCCGTGCCTTCTCCCACCCCGCGAGGGCACGTGGCAGCGACCGCCTTTCCCACCGGCGTTCCCGAACTCCGATTGCTTCTGTCCCCAGCAGACGGGAGATCCTCTCTCTTCTCCGCCAGGGACGCGAGACAGCTTCACACTCAAATGGAAACCGTTTAGTGGCGGCTCCTCGCCCGCTCCCTAACTTGGGCTCCACCTGTGACCCCGGAGGACGCAGAGCCTGACGTCACAGGCTGGCAAGGCTCCTCTCGTCCCCGAAGCAGCTACTTCAGAGAGCGGAGGGCGCCCTGCATCCACCCCACACGTCATGCCTGCTCGACCTTGGAGCACAGCCCCCATCACCAGTCTCTCACAATCTGGTCCGAAACGTAACTGGAAGTGATTTTGCCTAAATGCGTGGATCTCTCCCCAGGGTGAGGGCTGCAGCTCTGTCTCGCTCTGATCTGCGGGGCCCGAACCCTCCTTTGGAATTGCCAGGACAATGCTGAAAGCCCTCCCGGCGGTTCCTCACCCGCTGCGCGCGCGCTGCCGCTGAGACACTCAAGGCCCAGCGAAGCGCTCCTCCCTGCCGTTTCTCAGGGCCAAGGTCGTACTTATTATCTCGCTATTTGAGAAGCACAGGAGCCACACGACGTTATTTCCAGGCCAGCAGGGGTTCTCAGAATTCTCAAATGTAAGCACCCCTAATGTATGAGTCTAGGGCCGCGTGCACCCAGATAACCCCCCCCCCCACACACACACACACTCCGTCCCCACTGCAGGGGCGCACGGTGGTCTGGTCGTGGAGCCTCTTCCCCGGGAGGGTCCACGTGGATCTGAGATCCAGCCACTCAGCTCGGGCCCCTGCGCCCACTCAGTTCTTGTGCGTTTAAAGAAAGTTGAAGGAGCATCCGGCTCTCGGGGAGACAGCAGGGCAGGACTCCCGGCATTGTTCCTGGGATCTGGTCTACGCTCATGAATTCACATGGTGAAGCACCTCTTAGAGCCAGGCTGGGGCCAGGTGCCGGCAAGCCATTAAACAAGAGAGAATCTCTGTCTCCCTGGAGCTGACATTCGGGGGAGGGGCACAGAGGGAACCAAAACAACAACAACCCGGAAAGAGGCGCGATCCCGGGACTTATTTCACCAGTGAGCTGAGGGAGAAGGACGGCTCGGAAGTGGGGACCTCCTCCTAACGCCTCCCGACTGGCCAGGCCACTCTGCTCAAGGAGGTCAGGTGAGGGCTGACGGATGAGGGTCCTTGATTGTTACTTAAAACCATCACAAGACTCCTGGCCGTGCTGCACTCAAATTCCCCCTCCACAAATTCCTGTGCCTTTTTCTTTTTTTATTTTATCAATCCTGTGTGTTCACCTCTGTCAGCTCGTTTACACTAAGCTGCATTGTTCATCCGGGCAGCAGGCAGACTGTTTGTCAGATGCCCGGTTTATAGTCTACCTACCGCGCCATGCAAACACACACACACACACTCCACAAGCCCACTCATCCAGGGTCGGGGCTCACCCAAAGCACCCTGGTATTAAAACCCTGACGTCCTTCCTCGGCCGGTGAAGAATCACAACCCCCCAACTGCTGCCCAGCCTCTCCTGGACCACGTCCAAGTCCCCTAACCCACCAACATCTATGGGGTGGCGCCGGGCACAGCAGGGCTCTGTAGCCTCTGCTCTAACCCCTGGGTGGCTGGGCCACAGTGGACCAAAGGTGGGCAAGGGGCAGGCAGTGCGGTCCCTGTGAGAACTTGGGCAAAAAGACCCAACTTCCTCCTTTGTAAAACAGGACTTACAGGGTCACCGAAGGGATAAAGGGATGCTATCAAGGGCCTGCTGTAGCGCCCAGATCAGAGACACACGACCAGCATCCACTGGTTTAAAACAAGGCTCTCCACCTTCATAACAGCCCTGTGAGACCAGTGGACTTAGTAAGGTTATTCGATGGACGTTAAGTAATTTTTCCAACATCACTCCATTATAACTGGCCAACCTGACACTCCACCCAGTATCCTCTGGGTCAAGATGAAAAATACCATAATAAATCCTTACTTTAACCTGCGAATGTGCAGATCTCATACAGATTGTCTTTCTTTACATTCTCTCCAAACTATCAAAATCACTGGTGGACACCCGTCTGAAAGGGTCGCCATGAGGACTACGTGAGTTAGAACCCTCAGAGCGCTTAGAATGGTCTGGATATCCGGGCAAGACCGGCCCGTGCCTGTTCCTACTGCTGTCAGTCTCCTGGGGGGATAATCCCCGCCAGCCCCCGAGCGGACCGGCAGCTCCCACGGGAGCGCCAGGGACCCAGTGCTGCAGACGCGAGCGGGGTTAATCTCGACGCAGGGCGTCCACCCACAAGGCTCCGCGCAGCGGGCGGGGGACCCACCAGACCCCCGCACGCACCCCGGCGGGGCGCCCGCGAGGCCCCTGCGCGTACCTGGTGCAGGGCGCCCACCACCTTGCGCGCCTCCTGGTAGGCGGTGTCCGCGCTCCAGTGCGCATTGAGGGCCTTGAGCGCGGCGGCCAGGCGGTTGTGCTCGCGCAGCCACAGCGTGTGCAGGGCCGCCAGGGCGGGGACCTCGCTGGCGCGGCCGTCGCCGGCCAGGAAGCAGGGCGCGCGGGCCCCGGGGGCGCCGGGCTGGGGCGCGCAGGCCGGGGGCGCGGGCGGCGGCGCGAAGGGCAGGAAGGCGCGGCCGGCGGCGTCCCGGTAGCGCGCGTTGACGC
Organism: Kogia breviceps; assembly: GCF_026419965.1. Taxonomy (NCBI): domain Eukaryota; kingdom Metazoa; phylum Chordata; class Mammalia; order Artiodactyla; family Physeteridae; genus Kogia; species Kogia breviceps. The sequence goes on from NC_081320.1 coordinate 102,643,974, forward strand.
GCAGCAGCCCCTCGGCGCTGGTCCAGTTGCGCAGACGCCGCTCCGAGGCCGGGGAGCTGCCGTACACGGTGGACGCGTCCAGGAACGAGGTCAGCCCGTTCATCTGTTGGCGCGGGCTCACCCAGGACACGTTGCCGAAGAGGGCGCCTTGGGTCCCGGAGCCGCAGGTGGGTGACGAGCGGTAAAAGGGCAGACAGGCGGGGCCCGCGGCCGGCGAGGCGTTGGCCTGGAGCTGCGGGAAGGGCACGGCGGCTCAGCGCGGGTCCTGGGCCCCCTCCTCGGAGACGCCCGGCGCGCCGGGCCGCCCGCCTCCCCCCAGCACCGGCCTTCCTCTGCCCGCAGCCCAGGGGTCCCGTCCGCTCTCCTGCGGGCAGCCCTCCTCCTCCCAGGGCCTGGGCGGTTAGACTGGTCGGAATTCCCTTTGCTCTGACTGACGCAGCGTGTGGCGGCGCCCACTTCCCCCGCGCCCCCAGTTCTTCCCTTTGGTGTGTTCTGCTTTGCCTGGGGGGGCCACCTCTGCGGACGCCAGGGGCACCCCGCCCGCTGGCTCTCCTTGGCCCACCGGGAAGCTCCTCCTCCTTCCTAGCTCAGGGCGCCACGTGCGGAATCGCTGGCTGCTCAGCCAACGTTTCTGGGATAAATGTGAGCGAGGACCCCAAGCGCCAAGCAATCTCTGCTCCTAGGTAGAAAACGCCCCTTGCCAGCCTCGGAGATATTTTCTTAGAAGTAATTCAAAACCCTACCGGTATGTCTCTTGCCTTGCCGGTCGGAGGGGAAACCAGAACAATATTAACAGACAACAACAGCTCTGCAATCTCTGTCCAAAGTTCACGGCGCCTGCTCTGAATCTAGCGGTCGTGTCCCCAGCGGCTTGTCTGTTAGGTGTAAACGCGTGGCCAAGATTCAGGTCAGAGTGTGTTCTCTGCTTTGCTGTTTGTGACAGCGTAACAGCAGCAGCAAAACTGGAGACAGCTCCAGCGCCCCTCGGTAAGGAAACTTGGTTAAATAGAGGCCATGGTGCACACACGGTGGGATAGCGAGGGCCGTGACAACCCAGCCTCTGTCCGCGTAATGAGACGGAGACAAGTGTACGGACTGTTGCTAAGCGACCCATACCGGGCTCAGGACGTGCGTATAGCAGGACACAAAAAACGTAAGGTGTAAGCACATACACACATGTAACCTCATATACACATATATGTGCAGATAACTTCCGGCAGGAAACACCGGAAATTCATGACGGCTCTTACCCCCTGGGGACAGGACCAAAAGTGACTTGTGTCTGAGTTTTGAAGGCGGCGCCTGTTAGTTTCCTAGTAAAAATGAGGACGTTTAAAACTTCTACCTGTATGGGAAAACACGGGCTTCGGTTCTCACAGGTCCGCTGGCAGTCGGCCCCGCCCCCGAAGGCAGCGCGGCTGGCGCTCTGTGGCGTGAAGGCCAGGTCGTGGTCAGCGTACTGTCCCCACGCCGCCAGCAGGTCAGAGTAGTGGCCGTCCTCCGTCACAGCCTCGTTGGAAACGTGGATGACCTGCCTGCTCACCTCCCGGACCTGGGCGCACAGAGCGGCCGTCACGTGGGGGAGGCCGTCCCGCGGGCCCGGGGGAAGCAGACCCGTGGGGTGGGGCCGGCCCGGGGGCTCAGGGCTCCGCGCTCGTCCACAGGCCGCTGGCGCTCCTGGGGCGGGATGGGGGGCGGGATGGGGCCCCTGGAGGCCCGCCGGCTCTCCTCCCCGACATGCACGGGGGGTGATTTAGGGCCGGCCGAGTCGTCGTCTCCTCACTTGTAAAGAAACACGAAAATGCTGACCTCCGGGGGCTTTTCTTCGGGATTAAGCTGAGTCACCTAGTGGCTCGTGCCGTTTGGTGCTCGACCCGGAGGGCAGGGCCCGGCGCCCAGAGCGCGGTTGCCTGGCCCGAGTCAGAATTGCTTGGGGGCGGTGACGTCCTTTCTCCTTTCCGAACCAGGACGTCTACAGCTGTTAGGCCGTGCCCGTCCCGCCATTGCATTTGGGGGGCAGGCTTGCCTTCCGGTTTCACAGGCCCCAAAGGAGGGGAGTTTTGCCCCAGCAGGGGTCATACCCAGAGCTTCCCCAGCCCTGGTTCAGAGTATTCAGAGGATGAGACTTGGGGGTCTGAAAATGGCGAGATTTAGGTCAGGTTTGGGATTTTGAGTTGATGCTGTAGCGGGCTGAGACTCTGCGGGGGCCTCGGGATGGGGTAAACGCAGTCTGCGTGTGCAATGGATATGACTTCCAGGGCCAGAGGGTGGACTGGTAGGCAGGGTAATAATGGCCCCTGCAGAGGTCCATTCCCCCATCCCTGAGCCTGTGAATACATCACATGGCAAAGGGGACTTGGCAGATGTGGTCACTTTAAGGACCTCGCGATGGGGGTGAGCCTGGATTCCCGGGGGCTCTGATCTAACCACGTGGGTCCTTAGACTCTGAGACCTTCCTTGACTCAGGGGAGAGGTAACTTCAGAGAAGAGGCGCAGAGAGACGCAGCCTCGCTGGCTTGGGGAGGGGGGATAAGCCGAGGAATGTGGGGGCTACCCCCTGGTTTATTCACTGAAGCGGGCAGTCGAATTGGAGACAAATGATCCATGTTTGGACCCAAGCGATCAGTAGATCAGGTATGAGTTTGTCTGGCAAATGATTTGCCTCTGGGAGTACGTAGCAGTTATCATCTCTGCCACTTAAATGAGTGAGTTACTCAATTATAGGTGTCTTTGCACGTGTCTAGTCGTGCGCCTATTTGTAAGGAGTCGAAAGCTGGATGAAGCTTAACTCTGTGTCGTTCCACTCCCTGGCTGAGCGGCTCTGATCTGTAAGAGCCAAGTTCCCGAGCTATAAGGTGAGGAGCCCTTCTCCACCCCGCAGGGGCCGGGAGGCCCACCATATAGGCGCCCGCGCAGGGGCCGGCCCGACTGGGCGAGATCTCAGCAGAGCCTGGCTCCCTCCAAGGCGAGGGGAGGTTTGCTGCGTTCTGGGAAAGCAGTTCCAGCCCCGTTTCAGTAGCACTCACCGGGGGTAGGGGGAACCCGTTGTACAGGAAGTGTGGGTTCCAGCCTCTGGGTTCGCTGATGCCGTCCTCGTAGGCGGGGGGCAGCCACCGGGCCAGGGCTGTGTTGGCGGCTCCCCACCTCGGGTGGTCTCTGTGGAGACAGCGGGGCCCCATGTTCGAGTCGAGGAGGGACGAAGCCGCAGGGCCGATGCAGTGAACTGTCCCCAGGGACACCGTGGAGCCGGCGCCCCTGGGGTGATGATTGTAGAGGGTGAAGCCCCCTGTCCAGTGGGGACCACACGCCCCCGTGGTGCTGAGACGCTTCCCGGGCTGTAAGGGCACAGGTGGTCTCGAGGGAGCGGACTCCCAGAGCCACCAGGCACGTGCCCTCCCTCCGCAGCACCCGAACCTGGGGCGTCCTGCCCGTCCGTGCGTCTCCCACCTTCGCTGCCCGGTTTCCCCGCTTTTCCTCTGCAGGCTGCGTCTCACTCGGGAGCTCGCCGTGGGCACCTCCCGGGGCTCCAGACAGAGTCACACCTGAAACCCTGCCGTGCCGAACGCGCTCCCGTCAAAGCTGCTACGACCACCTGGGCAGGATGCCCTTTCCTATCGCCTGTATTTACCTTTAGGACAAAGTTTCTGCTAGAAAGTGGAATCTTTGGAACTTGCTGAAATGTCCTAAATGCAGAAGTGAGATGGTTGTATTAATACACTTGTTTGAATCGAAAATAAGTCAAGCTTTTTCCGAGAGAAAGTGTCAACAGTCTCACCTGGTTCCCGGATTTGGCAGTGAGCATGGGCTCAGCCAAGGAAGGTAAATGGGAATGTTTTCCGTAAACAGACTGATCTGCGGTTTCAAAATATATTTTGACAAAAATATAAAGTGCACGATGAGGCAAAGTTGTGTCTAATGATATTTTGATTTTACCGACTACTTTCGAGCATGACGTGCGAGTCACGCAGGTGCGTCTAAGTCAAAGGGACCCCGGGTATCAGTAAGAATCGGTGTGTCCCAGAAGTGTTTCCAGCAATGAGGAAATGAGACAAATGACTGGTAACTAGTCCTTGTGCAAGTCACATATGAATAGCAAACACATACGTATGTGATCACATATGTAAATGTATAAAATAAATACGTGACTATGTAACATTTAGAAAATACAAGAATAAAATGCCTAGAGAGCATATGTAAAAGTAAAGGACTATGTAAAAGGAGAAAATAAAATACTTTAATCATAAAATATCCTACATTTAGAAAAAAACCATCAGACAAACTAGAATGGAAACGTTAGTGCAAAGACAAAAGAAAAAAGGGGAATTTTCCGTTAGAGAAAAATTTGTTCTGTTTTTTAAAAATGGATTATTTGGGTACAAAATTGTTGTGGTATCCAAGGTCCCTCGGCCTTTATCAACGCATCCCTATGGCAATAATAGCCGTGCGGGTGTCTGGCGGTTGCAGAGTCTCCCACAAAGAGGGGAGTGAGGCTGGAGTTTGCAGGTGGACAGGAGACAATTTTGCTGGGTTCTTTGAGGTCGCGCAGCAAAAGCATCTGAATTGGAGAAGATTGGGATCTAGGCTTTCTAATATCCTTTCCAGCATCTGAGGTGTAGACACTCGCCACATTTAGGGACTGAAGTCTACAAGAATCGTGGCAAGCTAAAGGATTTTTAAAACTTTTAAAGTATTTGTAAATATAAATATTGAAGAATTAGTTGGTTTGTTTTGACACTAAATTGTTACACCATTTGAGACATAATGTCCACCCATCATTCTTCTACACGTGGGACTGCTTTGGATGCTCTGCCCAGAAGTAAAGGAACCATGGGCTGCTGAGAACTCTCTAAGCTCTTGTTTGAGGCAAGAGCCCACAGTTAAGGCAGGGACACCCCAGGGTTCCTGACGCTGGAGAAGAGGGACTTTCCTGCCCCTGTGGCTCACTCCCAGCCCTGCCGCTGTGACCAGGGGCCACTCAGGAATAAGTAGCAGTAGTTGGTGATGGCTACTTTTGCACATCTGAAGGGACAGCAAATGGGGGTGATTCCGGCTTTAATACTCCCTTGGTCTCCAGCACAACCAACGTGGCTTAATTTGCAAAACCATATGGGACAGTAATGCATTTAATCAGCTGCAGTAAGTCAGCTTTAATGCAGTGTCCTGACCGGTCACAGCTGGCTTGTCTTTATTGAAATTCCATAAAGTGCTGCTCTTTCACTCAATTAAGAATAATGAGGGCTTCCCTGGTGGCGCAGTGGTCGAGAGCCCGCCTGCCGATACGGGGGACGCGGGTTCGCGCCCCGGTCCGGGAGGATCCCACGTGCCGCGGAGCGGCTGGGCCCTTGCGCCATGGCCGCTGAGCCTGCGCGTCCGGAGCCTGTGCTCCGCGACGGGAGAGGCCGCGACGGTGAGAGGCCCGCGTACCGCAAAACAAACAAACAAACAGAAAAGAATAATGAGAATGTTAATTTAACTGCTCAGGGGATTGGTTTTGTCTGTTTGTGTTGTTTTCTGATTGACTGTCATGTTTCAGCAGCTCCCGGGACATCACATGGTTTCTGAGACCATCTCACCCTCTGGTCGGTCCGAGCCCAGCCGGCTCGGCAGGACCCAGGGGCACCATGTGGGGACCTCGCAGCCACCAGGCGGGGCCCCCTTCAGGCTTCCTGCGTTGCTCGGATGCTGCTAGGCCGCAGCAGGGTGACCGCGGCGGCCCCAGGGGGTCAGCTTTCACCAGCACGTGGGTCCTTTAGTAGATTTGGATCGACGACCACGTTGGAAATGGTCGCAGAGCTGACAACAAGCAGTTGACACGTCTCTGGAGGAGAGTTTCACGAGGGAGACAGGTGTCTGCCCCCCCCCACCCCCCGCGGCTCCACATTACTGGGATTTGTTTGAAACACCAGCTCCTCTCGCTCAGACACCAGGAGGCTGAAAATCTGCTCTGGGGGCTATTTTTATAACAAGTGGATGTGTGAACATTTGAGTTTGGTGTGGGCAGGTTTTGAACTAGCAAGTCTGAGCCTGCAGAGAGAAGGGGGCCGATACTCAGCAGCCCTTGTGTCTCATTTATAAAACAGTTAGCGAGGCTTCAGGGTGGTATCACTTGAGTTTTCTGAGCAGGTATGTTATGTTTGGGGCAGAAAAAAAAAGTATGAAGTCCCTGCTGGTCCTTTGGATCTAGTTGCTGTAAGTATTGTGACACAGATTCAATGGTCATCACGCAAGGAAAGAAGGGACTCGGCCTCCACCCACAGTCCCCTGGAAGGTGCCCCAGAGCCCGCCAGCAGGGAGCAGAGCCGGGAGGGGCGCCGTGGGCGGAGGAGAGCCCTGACCCCGGCCCTGCCGTCCATGACCCCCACAGCCACCTGCAAGCACAGTTTCCCCGGAACACGGCACATGGGGCCCCGGGGGCGCCGGGGGCCCACAGGTGGTTGGGGTCACCTGGGATGTTTGGGGGTTGCCCGAATGGACTGACCTTCTGGAAAGAGAGACCAGAGTATGAGACGGCCTGAGTCGGTGGCTGAGAGTGGACAGCAAATACACAGAGAAAGAAATGGAAGCAAGTTGGATGACCTCCGGGACGGACACCTGGGAAGGTTTATGATTAGCATCGCTGGTAGAAGTGGTAGCTGGCTGCCAGGGAGCTGAAGACCTTTAAAATCTGTGTCTTATTAAAGATACACAGAGAAGTATTGAAACATGGGCGTAGGAAGAGGCTTGACCAGTTCTTAATATAATGGAGTCAATATTGTACACTTTCTTTAATGAAACCTCAACCAATATGGAGACTCTGCCCTGATGGCACCTGTCATGTTCAAATACAACTTACAGGGGACACCGAGGGCACTGAGGAAGTACCTGTTGTTGCAGGCGCCCGTGATGAGCCTGTACTTGTTTGCCAGGCAGGTGTTTGGACATCTGGGGGGAAGCATGTAGGGCTGGCATCCGGACAGGTTTGCAATCGTTTTCAGTAGATCTTCTGATAAAACATCTAAGGAACAAACACCAAAGCTTCAGCCCTCTATTGTAATAACAAACCTACCCGACAGGGTAAATGTTCTAATGTGATCGGGATTCACGCAGAAAGGCCCCCGTTCTTTGCAGGAAGCCCTTCTCCTTGACATCACTCCTCTCTCGTTTAACCCCCTTGCGTGTCCTCATTGCTAGCAATGTGGGGTTTACAATCTATTTTTGCTTTGCGATCTTTCAGAAAAGCAATTCTGAGAGCTCTGAGCCCGGAGGTAAGCACTTCTCAGAGGCAGCCGCAGCCTCGCTCGTGGAATCTCCAGTGTTTGCCATGCTGCTCGGCTGAGGCTGGGGGTCCCCGCCCTGACCTCGGAGGACGGCGAATACCTGGCCTTTATCCTCCCCGCAGACCCTACCTCGGTCAAGTTTCCTAACAGTATCCATGTGTCCATCTACAAAACCCTTCATTTTTCCTTCATGTTGATGTTCGGTTCCTTCTTCTCATAAATCTTTCTAGGTTAGGGCCCCAGGAAACAGTCTCTTATTTTTTGCCAATTTTGTTGCTGTTTATTTGACAAATCAAAGCAAGGACCATTTCCTTGTCTGTTGGTAGAAGGAATCACTGGTTACTCTCCAAGATGGTTTGTATAAATCTTCAAAGACAATGCCATGAAACTGGCCAGATCCCGATGAAATCAAGAGAGAAAAACACTGGAAGACACACATCCCATTTTCAAAGCAGAGAGAAACAAAACCAGCTTAATTAATGTTCACTGAACAACCTCTATGGAATGACTGTATGTGGACAGTTAAATTAAGCTTAGACTACAATTTTTATTTATTCGATAGAGAAATACACATTCCTTAACAAGGTGAGGCTTCCTACCAGGAAATGCTCAAGCACATGCGAGAGTCTAACAGACAAAGTCCATGAGAAGAACCACAGTGGGACTTCCCTGGTGGCGCAGTGGTTAAGAACCCACCTGCCAATGCAGGGGACACGGGTTCGAGCCCTGGTCCGGGAAGATCCCACATGCTGCGGAGCAACTGAGCCCATGCGCCACAACTACTGAGCCCGTGCGCCACAACTACTGAGCCTGCGTGCCACAACTACTGAGCCCGCGTGCCTAGAGCCCGTGCTCCACAGCAAGAGAAGCCACCGCAATGAGAAGCCCGCGCACCGCAACGAAGAGTAGTCCCCACTCGCCGCAACTAGAGAAAGCCCGTACGCAGCAACGAAGACCCAACGCGGCCAAAAATAAATAAATTTATTTTTTTAAAAAAAGAACCACGATCATAGCTATGTTAATACAAAACCAATGTTAGGAAACATCCCTAGGGGAGGGGTGCCAAGATTTGATTGTAGATATGGTTTGGTGACGAACTGATGGGGAAACATTTGGATCCTTTCACTTTTATTAATTCTGAAATTTCTAGATTGGCTATGCCGATAGTGGAAATAATAGAAAACATCCTAGACTATGGGGTTCTTCAATCCTGCTCCACAGCCTGGACCAAACCCATCAGCCGAATACACCCGCAGACCTAGGCAATGGCCTCGCGACTCTACACCGTGAACCCGAGGCCGGCAGGACCTCTGAATGCAGTCACCGCTACTGGAGTCCCGGCTGCACCGAGACAGGATAGCGGACCAACGGTCCTTAGAGACAGTTTCCAACTGCTTCAATAAAAACATTTCAAATGGATCTCTGGTTGCTATAAAGTTGACTAAACTTAACTTCTAAGTTTAGTATCTGAGAATTCAGGTTAATCCCGATTTAGCTGAGTCTGTCTTATTCTAAAAGCTAAGTAAATCAGTATTAAACCAATCTACAGCTAATTGGGAGGAAAAACTCAGAGACCATGTAGCTCATGGCACCACATTGAAAAAAGTCTCCATAAGTTCATTAAAAATAATCTTGTTTTTAAATTCCTCATCATTGGACTTAGAAATATGCCTATGATCGAAATCCCTTTCACTCAGTATCTTCACGTCAACAGAGCCTTTGATGGGATGCAGCTCGCCCCTCGCGTTTGCCGCTTTGCCTGTGGCCAGCCGAGTGGACGGCCAGTGTTACTGCCCCATCTTAGGGAGGAGCACCCAGGGGCCCGGGCAGGACCCTGAGGCAGTTTTCTCAGGAGAAGCGGGGCTGCTGTCCTCGTCTCCCTGGAACACGCTGCGTCCCACAGAAGTGAGTTTCCGCCAGGTTTTAAGCAGGTCGGTCGGGGCCTTGGAAGTATCCCTCAATCATTTCATACCACAGAGCGGAACACTTAGATTGTTGAGCGGCCTCTCCAAACCCGATCTGAACAGCAGAGAAGCAGTGAGTTCCCAGACTAACAAAACCAACTACCGAGCCTCTTAAAGAACCGCTCATTTGTCCTGTGAACGAGTGGGCATCGTGCCCTGCGGGGACCCCCCCCCCGGCCCCTGCGCAGCCCTGCCCGGCCCTGCCCGGCCCCCCTTCCCTGGTGCTCACCTGTGGGCGGCCCAGACCCTAGGTGAGCCCTCCTCATCGCCTCCTGCACCGACACCTCCATGATGTCCGCCGCCCGGGACGCGGCGCGGCTGGTGGGCTCAGGGAGTTTGGAAAAAGACAGAAGCTGTGACGGAGAAATGATTTCTCTCTTGTGGAGGTTTCTGGGCACAAAGAGGAGATGTAAAGTCAATTATTCTTTTTTGGTGTTTGGTAATTACTTACTAATCAATCACACGCACCTTCACTTAGTACCTGGCAGGCGACAGGCGGGGGGGGTGGGGGTGGATTCAAGGACCCCGTCCACAAGGCCCGCGGGATTTAGTGAAGGGATGGGACCCAAGTGTAGACCATCAGCCAGTGTTGGAAGGTGAGGAGAATGACCGTTTGCCTTTTACAAACTTGCCGACTCATTTGATCCTCATAACAGCTGTGTGAGATGCACCTTCTCATCCAAGTCCAGCGAGTAAATGGGTTTGCTAACATCGCCTATACGTTTGCCACGAAAAGTAAATTAAGTTGGTTTCAGAGCACTTGTTGACAGTGGCTCGTCTGTGTGTGTTTGCCACTGACTCATTCTCCTTGGTCACTTTGTAATACACTTTAACTTTTTGTTGAGATAAGGTCGTCTCACTTTTTATGCTGAAAGTTTTTCTAGCTTACTGTGCAACACTGATTTTTGGTGTGATTTAAGGATATTTTAAGCGCTAATTAATGTTTCACTGAGAATATCACTGCGGATACATAAACTGATTCTGTAACTTGAAAACACAAGCCAGTTAGACGTGAGGGTTCCAGCTGACGGATGGGGCTCTGAGCGCCAGCAGCCCGGCCTGGTCCCAGACCAGATGTGCCGAGGCCGCGGCCCTGCTGTGTCCGCGCCGGCTGAGCAGGCGACGGACGGAGCTGCCGGCGGTGAGAACTGCAAGTCCTGCCGCGCGGGCGCGCCTCACCCTCCCGGCCCTCTGTCCCCTCACGAGGGTCCCCAGCCTCTGGGATCCCAGCAGCTCCCACCACAGGGGACCCACCCGCCCACCAGCATTTCAGGGCCCGGGGACCCCCGGAGGGGCAGGACCCAGGTGGCCCGTGCAGCGCTGCACCAGCGGGGGCCCAGGAGCCCGTGTGAGGACCGGCTCTAAGCCGGACCTGAGGGCCGTCTCGGGGGCAGGACAGCCCCTGCCGCTGCCGCTTACGCTTCTGGTTCACAGCCCTGAGGTCCTGGGGAAACGGCCCGGCCGTCCTGCCAGCTCCGAGCAGGTGGGCCCTTCACACGCCCCCTTTCGTTCCTAACAACCTGGCACGTGCGGAGCCCGCGGGGCGGAGGTGACGTGCAGGTGCCGGCTGAGCGCTGACCCACGTCACCCCACGTCTTCAGCTGCTGCTCATCAAAGCGCGGGAGACCCACGCTAGGCGGGCCCGTCCGACAGATGAGGACGGCGGTGCGCCAGGATGACAGCCCACGGCCGGTGCAGACGGCGTTGAGAACCGAAGATCCTACACGCACGGCACCCTAGACACCAGCCAGCGCGCCCATGACCGTATGCGATCGAGAACGTAACGCGGGAGCGTGCTGGATCTGCCAGCGTGTTTTCCAAAGGTGCCGTGAGGCCGTGAACTTTGAGGGGCAGAGCTTTTCCTTACAAGCTCCCACGGGAACCAGGTTCAGAGAGCCCAGGCTCCGGGCTCGGAGACAAATGAGGCCGTTGCTCAGGGCTGCCCGCCCGTGTTGGCGTCTGTTTCCGCGCGCTGGGCGCCGCGGTAGACGTGCGATTGGCCCCCAAGGACGTCCAGGTCCTGGTCCCCAGGCCTGTGACCGTGTTCGTTTCGACAGCCAAGGTGGGATCAAGGCTGCTACTCAGTTGATGGTAAAAGGGGACGTTGTCCTGGATGACCCAGGTGGGCCCAGGGTGGCCCGGGGGAAGGGGACAGTGGAGGGGCCCCGAGAGATGGATGTGGCAGCTCCAAGACGGAGGAAGGGGCCAGGAGCCAAGGCGTGCAGGGGCCTCTGGGACGTGCAAAAGGCAGGAAACCGATCTGTTCCTGAAGTTCCAGGAAGAACACGGTTCTGCTGACACCGTGGTTGGGGGCCCGTGAGATACGCGTTGGACTTCAACCCGCAGGACGGTAGCGTAATAAATGACGGTGTCGTAGCCAGAGTTTGTGGTGATCTGTCACGGCGGCAGCGCCCGCGGGCTCCGGTCCTGCAGAGGAAGCCGGGTCTTTCTAGGAGGGCAGGAAGCCTGGCCTTTACTGGAAGGAGTCCTTAATCGCGCGACGGACAGTGGACAAAGCTCTGTCTTCCAAGGCTGTTTGCTGTGTAGACACCCGTGGAGAGCCCTCTGGAGAGAGGCAGCCAGGGCCCCTTCTCAGGAGAGCTGGTGTATGAGAAAACAGACAGGACCGTCCTGGGCCCTTCCCCCGGCCGTGGGGGCCAGAGCCCCAGGGCAGCAGGAGGGCCTGTGCGCCTGGAACTCACCTCCCTGTTTGCTCAGGTCTCAGTGGGGACAGCCTCATCTCCAGGTTTCTAGTGTTTTTCTTCTGCTGTTACTAAAGTCCCCAGTTCAGCACAGTCAGCCGAGTAGCCTTTGTTTCAACATTTACATTTGAATGGAAGCCCCCAGGCCACAGACTTCCAAAGGTCAGTTCCCCTGGGGAGAGTCAGGAGAGACGGTGCAGCCCCTCTCTGCAGGGGGTCCAAGGGGGCTCCGTGCCTTCTCTCCATGGGGGTTGTCAGTAGCTCTTGCCCTTTTTCAGGGATAGTTGGTATCACAGTCGTGGACACACTAACAGAGTCAGACTTCAAGAGAAGATTTCTTCTTTCTTTCCCCTTTGATTCAAGTTTTTATAAAATAAGCAAAACTTAGTTCCAGCCAATAGAGACAACAGGGACTTTTTCTGGTGGGAATAATAGAAATTTGAAATTTGTGATATTTTGTATCTTGAGACCTTAAATAATGATTAGTCAGTTTGCAGCAAAATACCACACTTGTGAAGATCAAACCTGCTTTTCAGATTCTTGTGTGTCTGTCGTGTTCGCTTTACAAACATCTAACGTGAGACTAAAATATTCTTAATACTGATGTCACTTTTATATTTAAAATGAAGGTGTTTCTTAGTGATTTTAAAGGAATGGGGGGCAGATTTGATTCCTAGGTAAGGTTACAGCTGTGCCACAGAGCCGGGGCGCTGGGGCCGTGTGTCCGGACGCCTCCTGTCCGCTGGCTTTGAGGCCAGTTCTGCAGGAGCCGGGCTCCCTCATCTGTCTTTTGAACCAGGGTACGTTGAACCCTGGCCGCATCACTGCCCTTTGCTCTGTTTTGCTAGAGAGAGGATTTGAATGCGGGTCCTCTCGGTTGTTTGCATGTGACCCCAGAAAGGAGAATAAGCTCACGTGAGTCTCAGCCCCTAATTCGTAAGGTGGAGGGACCTGTGAAGAACACGATGGGCGAATCCGCTAAAGCCCCCGGCGCCTGCACACCCCCTTCCCGCTCCCGGGGCGGTACCTCCCCATCGTGGAGTAGACGGCCTCGTCCACCAGCAGCTTGCTCGCCTCCACCATGCCCCTGACCCGGCACTCCTCCGTCTCTCCTGCGAACGAAGCATCACGCCGTCAAACGCAAACTCCGCGAACCCCCCGCCACGTGCAGCTGGATGCAGGGACGACCTCGGGCGTCTGGGCCCCTCCCCCCGGGGTCTTGGGTCCGCTTCCCCGTCTTAAGTGAGTGCTGGCTCCTCGCTGGCAGAGACCGTGGGTACGGGGCGGGGAGGGCCCAGCACCCCTCCGCCGTGCGCGGGCAGCCCGGCCGTCCCTGCTTCTCGGTTGCCCTAGCCGCCTCCAGGGCTTCGGAGTAACTTCTTTTCGGAGCGTTTCAGTTACCTAAACCAGTGCTAGGGAAAGTTTATAATAATAGTTAACTATTTCAACTTGTGCATTTCAGAGAAGATAAACGACTCCAATACACCAGCAGTTTGCAGGGAAAAGACCCTTATTTTTTATTTTAGTTTTTAATGCTTTGGCACGTTTAACAAGTTCTGGGGTACGAACGTTTGTGTTTGTCCAGGATTCGTACGTTGACATCCTAGCAGTCCGTGGAACAGCGTCAGGAGGAGGGGCTTTGGGAGGTGACGAGGTTGTGAGGATGGAGCCCCCATGGTGGGGTACCTGCCCGCGTATAAGGGACCCATGAGCTCCCGCCCCTTCCTCCAGGCGAGGACACGGTGAGAAGAGCCCGCCGGCGAACCGGGAGGAGGGTCCTCACCAGAATCTGAAGGTGCTGGAGCCTTGACCTGGGACTTCCGGCCTCCAGACCGTGAGAAGCAGAGGTCTATTGTTCATAAGCCCCCCGGTCCGTGGTTCCGTGATCGCAGCCCAAATGGACTAAGACAATAATTTAAGATTCGTCTTGGGGTTAAAATGTGAGGCTCCAAATGAACGTTATAAAGTAGGCGACTCCTTCCAATAATATGCACACAGGTAACTTCGGTTACTAAATTACCCTTTGCATAATCAATACTTCATCAAAGGAAATGCATTCATTTCTAAGAATAAACAGAGTATCAGAATGTTCTTGAACGTCACACATCTAAATAGAAAGAAAGCTATTTTTAAATGGTAAATTTCCATATCTTTAGAATTACGTAGGCGTAGCGTATTCCAGGAAATATATTAAATTCCTGAGCAAAGTTAGGAGGATTAAGTTATCGGGTAGCTTTTGTCCTAAAATTTAACGGAAGATTTTGCGGCAAGAAGAAGTAGAGGGACTCGAATCTGTAAGAAAAGTTTGGGGGATTCAGACAGCAGGTTCCTGGGAGGCGGAGACCTTGTCAGGGTCCATCCTGCGTCCAGGAGCCCAGCGTGGGGTCTCGCCCCGGGTGGACCCGCAAAGGCGCCTTGAAGGACGGCCGGGTCTCGCCGCCAGCCCCTCAGTGCCCTTCCCCAGCCATCAGCGCACGTTCCACAGCGTGACTCCCTCTGGTCCTTTCTCGGTGCCCCCTCGGCCCCTCCAACCCCGGGCCGGTGGGGGGCACATGGGGCGGAAGCGGCCTCAGCTTGGCCACGGGTTCCCGCCGTGGGGTCTGAAGCGCACGGCGGGCGTGCGGCACAGGAAGGGGGCAGAGCGGGGGAGTCGGGGACCCCAGCGGAGCCACCAGCCTGGGGCTGCAGAGCCCGCAGGAGAGGCCGGCCTTTTCAGGGACCCCTGCCCTGGGGCTGGAGGGGATTTCACCCAGCTCTCAGGACTGGGAGCCCCACGAAAGCTTGGGGTTTAAGGCCCCGTGACCTTCATGCATTTCCTTTCGTTCCCGTCCAAACCCTCCGTCCACATTTTCGTTTCTGAGGTCAGCCTAGCCCTGCGCTGGCCAAACGCACTGACCCCCCTGCCTCTTAGGTCTCCTGCAATGAGATCAACTGCCGGCTCTTCGCAGGCACTTGGCAGTTATTTGAGAACGGATGCAGTAAAAAGAAAAATGTTTATCTGTCACCACTATCTTTGGAATTAACAGCTGCTAGAGAGATCCTTCCTTTTCTTGACGGTATTAACATTGTCATTTAAGCGTAATCGACCATATCTGACTTATTCTCCAGTATCTTTCCTTTACTATGGAATAGTTTCCCGAGCTCCTAAAGACAGTGTTACAGGCCTGCCGATTATTCTCTCTTCAGATATTGCCCAAGAAATATATATATATATATATATATATATTTTTTTTTTTTTTTTTTTTTTTTTTTTTTTTTTGCGGTACGCGGGCCTCTCACTGTTGTGGCCTCTCCCGTTGCGGAGCACAGGCTCCGGACGCGCAGGCTCAGCGGCCACGGCTCACGGGCCCGGCCGCTCCGCGGCACGTGGGATCCTCCCGGACCGGGGCACGAACCCGTGTCGCCTGCATCGGCAGGCGGACTCTCAACCTCTGGGCCACCAGGGAAGCCCAAGAAATATATTTTTACGCTGAATATTCCCCGTAAAAGTGTAGTTCTCCTCTTGAATTGCCTCTAGTCTCTGCCAGAAGTGGGCAGTGACCCGTTTCGTTTCCTCCTCACCGTGTGGGGTGTCAGGCTCATGGCCCTTCCTGGCTCTTCAATCACCCCCTTCCGCTGCTGTTGAGCAGCCCCAGGGGCACGGGGTGGCGTCCAGAGACGCGGCACGCGATCGTAGCATCGCAGACTGGGAGATCTGGAACCGAACCCCTTCTTTTCAGAGCTGAAAACTAAATTCGAGGGAACTTCCTGATTCGTCTGCTCTGGAGACGTCAGCCTTCCGAAGATGGGTCCTGCCCGAGGGGGTGCGCTGCCCCTAGCAGGCCCCCTCCGTACATGGTCATCTCATGTGGAAAGAGCTGGAATTCAGGAAGCTGTTATGCGAGAAAACACTCCAGGCCAGAAAGAAGGAAGTCACTTATTTCCAAAGAGTGATTACTAAAAAAACAAGGCAGGAGTGCTGGTCTGAGCTGTGCTCTCGACTAACTCCGAGGACGTGGTTTTGCTCTGAGCTCTGTGTTTCGTCCTGACTTTTATGACACCTGTCTGCCGAAACCCGATGAACTGGAGTAAGTCTGCCAACTCTCCTTGTTAAACAGAGCCGCTCACCAGGCTGGCTTCCCAAATGCCCCGCCTGCAGCAGCGCCTCTGCTGCCTCTTGTTCACGTGCACCTGATTCTCTTGTAGCAGCTATGACGTGGCGGAACATTGGCCACACAGGTGACTGCACTTACATCTGGACTTCGCACGAACGCAAGAAACGAACCCCAGTCCGTGTGGTGATGAACTCACGTGGTTTCCATGATAAACGCTCTATGCGGAGTTTTTGAGAGACCACTTAGACTCCTGCTGTGCAGACCTGCCTACAGTTCCCAGACGGATGCGACACCTAAGGAAAGTTGTTCCCGAGTGTTTATCAGCCAGATTCAAACGTGCGTTGTTTCCACGCGCAGACCCGGGAGGTGACGGTGAGCATGGCCACGGCTCCGCCGTCTCTGAGACCCTTGGGGCCTCTACTTTCTAAGCTGTGAACGGGTGACTGGACCCCACGGGCAGGAGCAGCCCACAGAGGAGACACCCCACCCCGAGGGGCTCCCCTCTGGCAGGTGCAGATGGACGTCTGTGGTCCAGCCCGGCCCTGGTCGTCATGGCAGCGCCCCCGGCTGGTTCTGAACAGGCGAGGGGGGCGATCCGACCGCTCGTGTCACAAAATCTGTGAACACAAGTGACATGAACCCAAACCCAGACAAAAGGTCTGGTGGGATCGTCATTGAAAGTTTGGCTGCGGAGAAATGTGACTGATAAAAGTCATGTTTCAAAGAAAGCTCGACACTTCTATATACAAAATAGGTAACCAACAAAGACCTACTGTGTATAACACAGGGCACGATACTCAATGTTTTGTAATAAACTGTAAGGGGAAAGAATCTGAAAAAGCGTATATGTGTAAGTAAATCACCTTGCTGTACCTGAAGCTAACACAATAGTATAAATCAGCTATTCTTAATTATAAATGAATAAATAAATAAAAAAGAAAGTTAACCAGTGCGCAATTACTTTGTTTAAAGTGACCATTGGCTTGTCAACTGGGAAAAAAAAAATCATTGTATTGAAGGCTGTAAAAGTGAAACACTGTACGGCTAAGGATATTTTCTAAATAATTAATTTACAAAGTAAACAAGTAATTAGCCAGCTTCAAAATATTCTAATGAACAATAAATTAGGCTCCAAATTGCAGCATTTTTATCAGATGCTATATTGTGCATTATTTATATATATACTGAAAGTATGAGGGGGAAAAAACCTCTTAGAGATGGGGAAACAATAAAAAGTCGCTCTAGCAAAGCTGTAGATACACCTTTCCCAATTTTTTAAAAGTATATGATTTCTAAAAACTCTAGTGTGCAGATATATTTATATTCTGTTGAATGGCTCTTACTCATGACAACTTTGTCACTATGGTTTTGGAGAACTAGGACTGTAGTAAATGTGAAATGCAATGACTAATTCACAGAGCATTTGCTGCACCCATTTGCTGTGATGGGTTTACTGGGCTGGGAGGAGCGGGACCCCATTGCTTGAGGATATTTAAGATGGAATCGGTTTTTGTTTTTTTCTAGTGCGTTTTGTCCAGGCATGAGGCACTCAGTACTTTAGATGGAGCATCTCTTTGATACTCACAAATGGAACTGTGGTGGAGAATCCTCCAGTTTTCTCCATTTTACAGACAGGAAAGTGGCCCAGTCAGTAGTGGGTGGGGACAGGGCCTGACCCCGGCCTCCTCACGGCCTCGACGGCCAGGCCGTTTTCTTAAGGAGCATATGGGTCTGCAAAGGACTTTGGTGCAACTGTTCGCGTGGCCCGAGGCCCCCGTGTTCACTGAAACTGGAGACTCCGTGGCTCTCAGCCCGAGACACCCTGGGGTGGACGTGGCTGCGTGGACTCTCAGGCCTGGAGGGCGATCAAGGGGCCCGGGGCTCGGGGGAGAGGCCAGCGGAGCAGCATGTCCAGCCCTGAAGAACCCAGAGGGGCGAGCCTGCCCGGGGGGCCCGTGTTGCAGAGGCTGGTGATCAGAGAGCATCCTCGAAATGCCCTCCGACACCCTGCTCCTGTCACATCCCTTCTCCGTGTTTGGGAATTGTTCTCCTTTTTCTTCAAAACAGAAGCAGAGTTTGAGCTGTGATGATTTCAACCACAGCATAGCTATACCTTTCTGAACTGAATTTGACATTGTAGCACCCTGATTCCAGAAAATACAGCACAGAAGTGATTTAATGAAAAACGATTTTGTGATACAGGAACAAACAGCTACTCCCAAAGAAATGTTTTTCAAATATATGAGTAGGTAAAAATGGAAATTTTCTGTTGTGTAATCATAGGAAAATCAGTTATTTTTCTGAAAGAATTGTATTCTAATCCTTCTAGACTCAAGAATTATCGTTCTTTTCTTGGAAAGTGAAAGAAACACTGAAGAGGTCTTAGCTGATTCTGGAGGACCCACGATGCTTCCTGTTCTGGTTGCGGGGAGCAATAACTTTATGATTTCAGAAGACTGTAACTTATCGTTACTCACCCCAAAAGTGGTCCTTGTGTCTCAGCATGAACGAGAAGACAGCTCCGGCACAGGCCACGGCCAGCGTGGTGCCCACGACGGCCCGAGCTCCCATCCTGAAGAGGAATCGAGAGCGTCAGGCGGTCAAGGGCACGGTCGACTCCTCAGTTGGCGTCCCCGTCGGCGGCTCTCCACGCGCTCGTCGCTGCGAGGCGGCTGCTCTCAGGAGCTTGGGTCTGAGCTCTGGGAGGTTCTGACCCGCGTGTCTGTGGTGCGGACAGGCCTTAGCCGCCCACCTATTTGAAAACAAGTCCCTGCTCTTGGGCAGCTGTGGTCACCAGAATAGCTCGGTGACAACCTGTTTTAACTCACGGGGATGCCTAATGCTGTATAACTTCTGGGAATAATTACAGGGAATAAAACAAATCTATCTCCCATAACACATCTCTGTAGAATAAAAAAAATGAATAATACAAGGAATTTAGCCTTTAGAAAAGAGGTAAATAAAATTTCTAAACGCATGTGGGATTTCCTACAACATTCTTTTTCCTGCTTATAAACTGATTTCAGAATTACGGAGCTGTTAAGACAGAGCAAAAATTCCAAATCAATCATTTCTATTTTCCCAATTTCTCTTTTCCTAGCCTCGGATGCTCTGCTGCTATTTTGGAGCCACGAACTTCGTTAAACGGGGCGGGGAGGGCTGACAGGGCATCCTGAGTGGAGGCCGTGTCAGGACCTGCTGACCCGTGAACCGACCCGGCCGCGCCTGCCGGCCGTGCTCTCGGCGCTGAGGCCTCAGCAAACCTAACAGGCGTCAGCCCCGCGGCTCTGCTCGGACCGGCTCCCAGGCGTGCCCTGAGCCCACAGTACAGCCTCCCTTGAACCGCTCTCCAAGTTTCAGTGACGGATTTCTCTCAGAAAAAGGAAAGCCAAAAAGTTTCACAGCCAGACCCTCTCCTCCGCTCAGCCAGGAGCTAGGTGTGCAGGACAGGTGACCCTGGACGTGCCCGGCTGCCCAGGGCCTGGCCTCCCGCCTATAAAGAGGCTCCAGGCTCCACTTCCCGCCCACGTCACTGGACCCCCTCCCGTTCCTGGGTTGGCTGGACGTTTACCTCTTGTGTTTGCACAGAAGGCCGTGTGCTGGCCAGGTGTGGCCTCACCTGGGCCCATGTGAGGTTGAGCCTCTGGCCCTGGAGTGAGGAAGGGAGGGAAAGAATGCGTATGTGTCGGGAAAGAAGAAACCGAGAAGCACTCTCCTGGTTTGTAGAGCGTGGGGTTTCTGAACCTCTCCACTTCCCGTCTGAGTCTTGGGTTTCTTCTACATGAAAACCATCTTCCTCTCCTTCCTGCTCTTTCCCCCTCTCTTCCTGGTGCCTTATTCAAACTTGGGGACGCTCCCTCCAGGAAAGCTGAGGTTAGATGCTGACACGTATGCCAAGCATCGGGACACCAGGACATATCTGCAGCATTAGAAGGCCCGTCTGAAAGTGACACAGTAAATGAGGTAGAAAAGCAGGTGGGGAATAGTCAACAGTGACGGTGATTTCTCCCTGAAATGGTGGGAACAGGCGGAGACAGCGAGAGGAAGGGCCAGACTCCAAGGCCCCTTCACAGCAAAGCAGGGACTTGGTGACTTGCTTCCCCGGGAGCAGGGAGGGGGCAGAGCCAGGGCCCTGCCAGGCTGAGTTGCTGGCCTGAAGTCGTGGAGATCCCGTATCTGACTCTGGGGAAGCCAGGGAAGGAGGGGAGCCCAGTGGGAGAAGCAGAGGTAACTGTTCGGGTTTGGACGTTGGATCTGAGGCCTTGGGGCTGTGCACAGGCAGCCAGCTGGCAGCGTTTGGAACTTCGGGCGGAATTTGCCTGAAGAGGGTCGTGAACATAGACGAGGCCGCTGGATGTGACACAGGGATGGTTCGGGGAGAACACAGGGACCCAGAGGAGTCCCTTTACTGGGACACCAGCTGGCGTCGTCCTGTGTTTAGGGCCCTGGACGTGAGGACGATCCCAGTGGAGACCGGATGCTCCTTTGAGTTCTTGGCCGGCTCGGGGCAGACGCTCAGACGGGCGGCCTTGTGCACACAGCCTCAGATGCCAGTGCCCTGACGTAGCCGTGTCCACGGGCATCTCGTGCCGGCTGGCCGCGCCCAGGGACAGCGGGTCCTTGTGCTGAAGCCACCCTCCACGACTGGGCCCAAGATGTTCCGTGACTCGCGTCAGAGCCTGGAGTTTGCGTGGTGCCCGGTGGGGCTGAAGCACCCACGTCCCACTGAGCCTTCTAGAGGTTCCAGCTCGCCGGTGTCCCCACCCCACGTCCTCACACAAGGGGTCAGAACAGCACAGGGTTGAGCAAAAAACATTAGACTGAGATGGAATCCCCGGCCTTGACACTTCGCCCTTCCCGGAGCCCTGAGGCTTTTGCTGTTCACCCTCCCAGCCCTGTCCCGAAGGGGCGGGGCCCCAACAAAGGTCCTATCCCTCCAGAAAAGAGGCATGAGAAGGTCACATCATTATTCTTTCTTTAGTGAATTTAAATCACTACAAGGGATGATAGGAATGTTAGTAGGTGTTAAGTCCGTAATTCGCTTTTCTGGTTTATTAAACGTTCTGACGACCTCAGTTTTATATTGTGCATTAAGACCACTGATATTTGGTGGGTTATAAACAAAAAACTATACGACTCTCCTGAAATACCTGTATCATGTAACTAACTGCTTAAAGAGAATCTAGGAAAGGGAATCTTTGGGGAGATTTTTAAAAAGCGATTGTACCCTTTTTAAAAAGAAATAAAACATTTTGGCTTTTGTTAAAGTAACAATTACACAAGGAAACCTATCTGCTTGGTCAGTCTGGCAAAACCGGCTCAGGGGTGCACTTTTGAGAGGTATTCATTGCATTTCCAGCTGCCTTTGAAGAGTCCAGAGCATGTGCCCTTTTCAATGTTCTGATAAAATATTCTCCAGCTTCAGGCAGTGAGACCTGACAGCCCCTCACCACATACGCACACATTCCATTCGGTCACGAGGACTGCTGGAATTTGTTGATGTGACCGTCGTTCTAAAGGTATTTTAAAAGTCACGGTGCGTATGATTTGCCTGTGTTCACGTGCACAGAAATGAAAGCCCCAGGACGTTTGTTCTACATTCATAACTGTGTTGCCCACCGTCCGTCTCCCCAGGACCTGGGTCCCCTCCACGCTGTGTGTGACTCTCCATCTCTACACCCGGAGAAGTGGATGCTTCTTTGTCGGCCACTTAACACATAGGACGTGGGGGCAGGTGACAGCTAAACACATCTGGATATCCCTCTGTGTCCACGGCCTTCCAAATGAAGACGGGGTCACCCGATCCGCCTCCTCTGAAAACATCGTGTCCAGAGGGAGGCGTGGCCTCACCTCCTCGCCGGACCCCAGGGCGCTGGGCGTGTCCCGTGGGTTGGAGACGGCGTCTCCCCCGTGTCCTCACTGCCCTCCTCTGTGTGTCTGCGTGTCTGTGTCCTGACCGCCTCTTCCTACAGGGACACCCGTCCTCCTGGGCTGGGGCCCCTTCTGAAGAGCTCACTTCACCCAGATTACCTCTTTAAAGACCCCATCTGCACGTACATCCGGAGGTTCTGGGGGTCGGGGTGTCGGCTGTGAACTTTGGGGGGACAGGAGACAGCCCATCCAGGCTGCAGTGAGGCGCAGCGAGTCGCCCTGCCGCTGGGCCCCCGTGCGGGCGCCCGCTCCTCTCGCCGCCAGCGCCGGAGGGAGCAGAGCTGCTGTTCACGTCCGCACCCGCCGAGGTGAGGAGGCGCCCTCACTGCGGCGTGCGAGAGGCAGCCGGGATCCAGGGACCACCGGGGCGGCCTGCCCCACGGGCTCCGCGGGAAGAAACGTGCGTCCGCGGGCCCCACGCCTTCCACGTCCAGTTCTCGCGTGACTCTCGGACGCGGTCTGTGCCGGGGAAGGGCGTGGCCGCCGGCCACGTGTAGGTAGGCGGACCCTCCCGCCCACGGGGATGGTGGCCTCCTGTGGGACGCCGGCGTGGCCCCGCCCGGGTCACTCGAGCCTCCCGGGCTCACGCGGGCAGAGCCAGCCTGGGGACATCAGTGGTCTACGTACTGGGTGAGGCTAGTGGTCCACGCCCAGGGCTCTGATTGGGAAAAGCACTCAGTGCCCACTTAGCTGATGGGACCACAGGTGTAGACTCGGCCGAGGCGGCTGGGGGCCTCGCCTCGACCCCAGGCTCTGTGATTCGAGCACCCGAGGGCCCTCCCGCCTGCCCGCTGTGCTGTGTCCTCTGGGTTGCTAGCTCAGCAGGGCCTCTGGGCAGAGCTTGCCTTGGGGTCTCCACTCCCGCCAGCCCCGACCCTCCCCCCGGCCCCCCGGAGGAAACTGGAATTTACCCTGAGAGACGAGAGCTCGGAGCCCTGTCACTGCAGAGACGAGTCCCCGGGTGGAGCCCGGCGGCCGGGGTAGAGGCGGGATGCTCTATGAAAAAAGAAGAGGGGGCAGTCTCTCCCCTCGTTACCACAGGACAATCAAGCGTCTTAGTTTGTATTTGCTCTTTCAAAACACGGGTGAGACGCAGCTCAGGAGATGAACTCATGGTTAAAGGGAAGAGATTAACAGAGCCCTTGATTCGTCCGAGGGCGCGGCCCCGGGGCCACCTCCACCCCTTGTGTCATGGGAGCCCCATCCTCTGGGACGGCGCAGACCCTAGGAGCCCCCCCGCACCCACCACGGGGTCCGGTGGGCACCTTCCTGGGTGCAATCCCTCCCCCAAAGCCTGAGCATCCCCAAGGGGCCCTCAGCCTGACGGCACGCTTTGGGACGTGCCTGTCTGAGTCCATAGCTGGCCCCGTGTCCCCAGAGGTCCTCCCGTGTGACGCGGCGACCAGGGCTCCCCACGTGTGCTCAAGCCCCACAGGCTGACCCCCGGCTCCCGTCCTGCCTTCGGTGGAGCCGGCCGGGCAGGTCTAGGAGAGGCGGCTGAACCTCGAGGAGGGCTGGGGACCCACAGTCACAGCACGGGGGGAAGAACCTGCGGCCAGGGGTGGGCGGGCATATGCGTATTCTCACGCTCCTGTGTCAGAGAAGCCCTCGTTTATTAATTTTAAGATGTATTTCTTACCATCGCGGAACCTAGTGCCCCGGGGGAAGCCCCTCCCCGTCGTCCTGCCGGGGTCCCTGCGCCCGCCGCCCCTGAGGACAGGCCCCAGATCATTCGGCCCTCATCCTCCAGGACGGGCCAGTGCACGGGGGGCACCGGACACCTGCTGCTGCAGGGTCCTCCCCGCGGCCTCGGCGGGGGCCGGAGCACAGCGCGGCGGGCGTGGCGGCGGCCAGGGCACCTGCTCTGCCGCGGGGAGCGGGGAGGGCTCGGCCTCCAGACAGGCCCAGCGAGGACGGCCGTGACGGGGAGACGGGGCCACACGCCAGCCTCACCCCCCGCGGGCCAGCCCCGACCCTTGGCGCTGACGGGGCTCGCCCTGCACGTGGCCACCGCTGGGCCTGGGCCACGGGGCCGCTGCAGGCCCTGCCCCTGTCCGCACTGACCCCCTCATGGTCACCGCTGACCTCCGTCCCCGTCAGTGCTGACCTTGCCCTGGTCACCGTCAGCAACGACCCGAGGCCGTTTCGGTGCTGATAGCGTCTGCTGACCCAGGGGAGGCCCAACTTCCCAGAATAGAAGCCCGAGGAAGCAGCAGCTGAGCCTCCAGTCCCAGGAGTGGGACGGCCCCCACCCCTGGCCGGAGGGGTCAAAGTTTAGGGCTGAGCGAGCCTCGGGGGCAGCGGATCCCAGCCCCGCCGTCGGGGCCCCCAGGGGTCAGCTTCCGGGCACTGAGCCCGACCCCCGCGCTCTCCCCAGCCTCTCCCGTCACCGGCTTGTCCCCGTACCTGGAGGGTGCGCCCGGCCCCGCGGATCAGGGACGGCTTTGTGGCCGTGAGCCCCTCGGTGTCTGAGCCGCTCCACGTCCTCCGACCCGATGGCACGTTTGTTTTGTTTCTCAGTTAGAAGATCCTCAAATGGAGGGTCTGCCCCGGGGAAGGGATGGCGCTGGCAGATGTTTGCTGTGTCCTCAGCGTCACTTCTCCAGGTTCCGGAAACAGAATCCATGTTTATTTCTGAAATTGCCTTCCTCCTGCTCCATACACACACGTGCACACACACTCACACATGTACACACACGTACACACACACACACGTAGGCTCCCACGCAGGCACACGCACATGTGTGCACACACAGGCGTATGGTACACACACACGCAGGCACGTATTATTCTGGTGGAGCCCATGAATCTCCTGACAAAGCTGGGACAAAGACTGGGCTCAGGGCAGGCAGGGTTTTCTCTCTGTGTGCGAGTCAAGGTAAAAAATACTGTCCACCTGGAGGCAATCGGGAATCCTGATTTCCCTGAAGGAAACGAGGATATTCTTTTTGTTCTGCATTTGCTTTGAATTCCAGTTTTAAAGGAACAGTTTATTCTAGGAGAAAATTTTTTCTCAGGAAAAATATGTATTATTTAGTATTCTTGTCTCTTACTGTGGTGTAAATTTACTGTTGGGTACCAAAAAGCATATATCCTTTTTCCAACCAAATTCTGTATTATCTATTTCGTCATTGCCAGAAGATAAACCACTTTTCGGGAAAGCTGTGCTCGTCTTTTTGTACCGCTGTCTGTCGTGCGGCCACGGCCCGCGGGAAGTTTTTTAGAAACGTGCATTTGGTTTTCGTTCATTGCCAGAAGCGTTTAAGTTTGCTCAGTTCTGAAATACCATTAAGTTGACCTCGGAATGTTGCCTGTGGTTAAATGCCTTTGTTCTCAGTTCTGGGGAGAACGGGGCAGCGGGGCGGAAGGCTCGGGCCTGGGTGTGGCTCACAAGGCGCAGCCCCCGCTTATTTACGGCCTGGGCCTTGGCTGCTCAGTAGGGCTGCGTCCCTGGCCGACTCTGGGCCCCCCTGGCAGGAGCAGCGTCACCTGTGGCCGCGACCCCGGGTCCTTCTGCGCTGAGAGTGCCCGGTGCCCTGCGGGCGACACGGACACGGGGCCCAGGTCCAGGAGGATCGCTGCTCCATGGTGTAAGTGGAAGGCCATCTCGGGTCATTTCTAGGCAGAAATGGAACCTCTGAGGACACGACCCAAAGCCCCTTAATGACCTGTTTGCTCAGATCAGACAGACTTGTAGGAACGTCCCTCGTGGACTGTCCGAAAGAGCAGGAAGGCCGCTCAGTCCCGTTTGCGTGGATTCGTGCGGCGGCTTCCTCCTGCAAGGAGTGGAAAAGGGGCACGCTTTTTATACATGCACTTGGCACTGGGTGAGTGGCTGAAGGTCAGAGCTGGACTTCGCTCCCGGCAGGCGTTTGGGGAGGACAGGCTGGCCCTGTGGGCGGAAGGGGGCTGTGCGCCCCACTTGCAGGGGCCTCGGGGGCGGGCTGCAGTTAAGTGGACAGCTGGCCCCCCGACGGCAGAGCCGGGGCCTCCTTCCTCTTTCTCTTCCCAGGGGTAGCGGGACCTGTGAGCCAACGTACCTCCCACCCCAGCCCGGGTAGGAGGCACCTGTCAGAGCCCAGCCTGCACCCAATGCCCAGGAGACACACTCGAGGGACACAAGCGTCCTGAATGAAAGACAGGACCTCACTCCCAAGGGACTGAGGGAAACACTCGTCACCTGTGACTGAAAGTAGCCTCCTGGGTCCTCATCTCTGTCTCCTGGGTCCTCATCTCATCTACTTTTCCTCACCTTCCGGTGACAAACTGTACGGCATTCGGCCAAACCTTTGCTCTAATTTTACCTCATGCTGCGTTTTGGAACTGAGGCCATTTATCAAAACAAGGGAATATAGCAGAATCGTGGTTAGTATGCACCTTCAACAAAAAACAGAAATAGAATTGACAATCCGAAGCCTGAGGGATCTGTAGGGTTGGAAATACTGAGTAATTCCGGCCTCTGAATACATTTTCATGTGATGGTGTAGATGCTGTAAACCAGGATAGAGCCTCTCTTCCATTATGAAGATGAGTTTTTAATTCACCACTTTACTCTGCTAACGTAGACCTAAGTTAAGAGTGGGAGTTTTTTCTCTCTTTTACATGTTCTATCAGCAATTTGTGATGGAAGTAATTTGATGCAATTTACTTCATGATAATTTTTTCTTTTTAAAATTTGAAAATGAGAAAAAAAATGTTTGAAAAAACTCACTAATCAATCTTTTTGTTTTGACGTTTAAAATTCGCATGCATCTATTTAAAAGATAAATCTACAAATTAAAGGGCTCACCTTTTCAGGTGTGCTGTTCTTTCCAAAGAATTCCTCTGTCCACAATGTTGCATAAATGTTTTCAGATATTCTATGCTGAAAGTTAGACCCCTAAAGGGCCAACATCTGGTTCTACTAGATAGGAAAAGCCAAACACAGCACCTCTCACCCCTGAGAGGTCGTGGGTTGGTGAGTCTGTAACACACTTGGAAAATTCATTATCCACGACTAACAACAAAAGATGAACTCGGCCAAAAATCCAGCCGGGTCAGTGAAAACAAAAAGGAGCGCACACACACAAGCCTGGGGCTGGCCGGGGTGTCCCGTGGCCGGAGGGGCAGGAGGGTTTCTGATGGAGGCGAGCAGAGGTCCCCGCCAGGGAGGAGCTGGTGACATGGCTGCAGCACAGGAACTGGACTCGAGGGGGTTTCCAGTGTCGCATTCCAGCAGTTTGGGTGTAAAGAACATCTCTGTCCAGACTGGATCCTCGTGACCTTGTGAAGCGGAGAGCGTCCGAAGCCTTGACCCCGAGAGCAGTTTGTCCGAGGAGGCCTGTTGCTGATTCAATGTCCTGGAGTCCTTGCGCCCTTGTTTCAGAGCATCCAGAATACGTCTTCAGGATTCCCTGTCGGAACTGTGGCTCCAGCTTGGGGAACACGGCAAAGAGTTTTGTCTGCTTGGCTCACCACTGCAGTCCTCGTTCTAGAACACTCTTTGATTAGGGGCAGAAATCCATTTGAGAGCGGTTCACCCCCAACCCCGTGAGCTGAAGCCCTGGACGGCTCTGAAATCCTGAGCAGGGAGAAGACTGCTGATTCTGCAGCTGATTTTTCTCAGCGTTGCGTCCCGAACGCATGCAGTGGGCAGGTAAAAGGAAAGGGTGAGAGAAGCAGAGAGGCCAGGTGGGTGACGGTGGAGCTGCTTTTTCCGTTCAGCTGAAGAGTCTTCAAAGGTGGTTTTTCTTCCCAAGGGGAGAAAAGAGTTCTAAACCAACACAGGCATTTCTATACCTATCAGCATAAAAATGATGCTAATTTATCCCACTCAGCATATTACTTATGAATTTGAAATGGATGCTGTAGACATACTGTAGGTAGCAGCTTCCTTTATCTTTTAGAATGCCGTTTATATTTTCCTTGCATATTCTGAAGCTATATATGTTCCTCTCACCATTGTTTGGGGTTTTATTCAACAACAATTGTATGTCACTGCACGTGTTGGAATACATTCAGGCTTGGGAACTTCAACTGTCCACTGACCTTTGAAATTAATGACACCAAAAAAACTGAGAAAAACAAAATTAAAAAAAAAAAAAAAAGAAATCAATGACACGGGGAATAACAGTGAGACTGAAGGCTGGGCGGGGAGTTTCTACAACTGTGAACACATGACCCTGAACTCTCTGTGTCTGAATCACCTACGACAGTTAACGGTTAATGGCCCTGAGCATAGTAGGGATTTATCAGTGCTTTTTGAACAAATAAAAGAATGTCTTCCAGGACAGAGCTGTGAGTCGCCTGCACTTCGAGAAGTCACGGAAGTCTGTCCTGACTCTCACCACTTTGAGGAAAAAAAATGCAAAAGCCGTATAAAGCCAGTTAAATTTGTGTCCTTCCTTATTGCTGTGACTGTGTCTGTCCCCCCAGATTCATGTATGGAAGCCAGGCCACAGGGTGCTGGTGTCTGGAGGAAGCGCCTCTGGGAGCTGATGAGGCCGCACGGGTGGCACCTCGTGATGGGATCGGCGACCTTGTCGCACCGCTTCCTCCGGGTGAGGGCTCAGCAAGGAGACGCCACCTGAACCGGGAAGAGGGTTCGGGGTCTGCAGACGCCTTGATCTCAGACTTCGGCCTCCAGAACCGGGAGAAATGAATGTCTGTGGTTCAGAAGCCCCCAGTCTGTGGTTTCTGTGACAGCAGCCCCAACGGAATAAGACACTCACTCTTACCCAAATTTCCAAGTCTGCACTGTTTTATCAAGAGTGAAGAAATTTAAGTCATGTGGGTATTGCGTTTGAATTTTAAAATAAAAACACACACAAAAGAACACTATAAGCCAGATTATGGAAATCCTGCTAACGTGGTACAATTACCATCACATTTATGAATGGTCCAGAGCTTTAAAGGAAACCAGCTTCCTAATTACTATACACAAATCTAGAACTCCTAACCTGTGGGAGACAGTCGCAGTTTATACAGAACGTGTGATATTACAAAATTATGTGTATTTGGAACCAACATGCCAACGTCCTTCTGGAAGCATGAAGGCCACATCCCATGTCTGAACTGACCCACGAGGGTGGATCTCGGCTGCTACTTCGGCCGCCGTCACCTGTCACGTTGGCCTCCTGCGGCCACCTGGCCTCATCCGAGCCCATAGGCTGCACCGGGTCCTCAGCCTCCTCTTGCTGTGGCTGTACGACCAGCCACAGTGCCCGCGCCGAAGAACCTTCCACAAGTGTTTGTTGAATAAATAAACCTACCATCAGCTGTTCACCTCAGACCTCCACGTTTTTCTCACACTAGCTCTGTCGACTCTGTCTCCCTGGATTTAGAGTCTTCTAACTTCAGTGTGGTGCTATCTTCTAGAACATACGCTGTGCTAGTTTTATCCCAGGGTTAGCCAGCTGGGAGCTTTACGAAGTTTCTAGGATGTGTTTTCACCAATCCCGTCTCGCTTTCTGACAGCTGTGCTTCTGATGGGGGGGCCCGTGTTCCTTTCCCCCCGACTGCGAGTCTGCAGGGCTGCCGAGTGGCCCAGTGTTCACTTGTCCGAGGCGGCCATGGTGGGAAGAGAGCCTCCTGAGAGGCCTTTGGAGGCCTGGTCCCATCCTGAGATGGGATCCTTGTCCACAGCCCTGCGCCCAGCAGGGTCTTGGCCACTGAGAGGAAAAGGCTTTTCTGAGTGAAATCAAGTTGGCCGTCAATGACCACTGCATCTCTGTTATCTTTCTCTTTATACATACATACATATATATATATATAGTAGTGTGTATCTGTTAATCCCGAACTCAGAATTTGTCCCTCCCACCCACCTTTTCCCCTTTGCTAACCGTAAGTTTGTTTTCTACGTCTGTGGGTCTGTTTCTGTTTTGTAAATAAGTTCGTCTGTATCATGTTTTAGATTCCACATATAAGTGATATCATACGGTATTTGTCTTTCTCTGTCTGACTGACTTCACGTAGTAGGATCATCCCTAGGTGCTGTATAGCACAGAGAACTATATCCAATGTCCTGGGATAAACCATGATGGAAATCCGAAGGAAAACTTTCCATTCTGGGGGAAAATAAAAGTGGTGAGCTCTTGGCATTTGCGATTGTAAGGAAATGAAGATGGAAATGAAATGTGCGTTTTAGCAGAGTGTGTGCTGCTGGCACCTTCCCGTGGCCTGGAGGACTGTGGAGACGCGGCTTATTTCACAGGCAAGTCGAGTTTCCTCAGCCACAGCTTTGCCCGAGCGGAGGCCGTGTTCCTTGTCAGATGGAACAAGTCCAACCCATCTCTGGAAACTAGTGACATGTTTTATTGGTATCACAACTATAGGATCGTTATAAAATCACACAAAGTCGCAATTTTGTGCAGGAAATATTCATTTCTTAAGAAAATAATTTAAATTTCAGCACTCAACAGAAGCACCGCTCAGCTGCTATACATGTATTTTCTGGCAATACTCTGACTGTCTATAAATACCGGGTCCACCGAGGCCACCTTCGCCGCTACGAAGGAGTGGATGCAGTGCAGAACAGCCGTCAGATCCTGAAACTCCAGTTCCTGCAAGAAAAGACAGAACGTACTTACATATTATAAACATTAGAAGACCACATGACAGAAAATTTAACAGACTCTACGTTCTTAGAGCCACAAGGAAGTTACCCAAGGAAGTGCAAAGGCCCACGAACTAAGAAAGGGGGCTGTCAACACGAACACACTGGTTTTCCGGGTTTTTGCACCGATACCCTGGCAAGTGGGTTTAATCCTTGATTTTCCTGTAACTAACACAGGTTGGCGCTCAGGTCCTGTGTTCGGCGCCCGACTCATCGCGCTGGGTTTTCAGTCAGCCGACGAGCAGCGTCAGGTCAGGACTGCGGCCTCCACCGGAGCCTGCAGAGCCCTCCCGCGGCAGCGCTCACCGTGCTCCGCAGAATGAATCGTGCTAGAGCCTGCGTGTGTGCACGGGCGCCCGTGCACGTGTGTGTGAACGTATGTGCACACGTGTGCCCCTGTACTCGTGTGCCCGTGTGTGTACGCTCTGCGTGCGTGTGTGCCTGTGTGCGTGCGTGCACACGTGTTGTAAGCGTTCGTGCACATGGACGTGCGTGTCTGCGTGCTCGGCAGGTCAGAGAGCTGCTAGCGTGGAGCTAGAGGCTGGGGCACATGGCCCGCAAGTTCTGTCTCACGTTCTGTGAGTTCCGCCCACTGAAGCCTGTCACCCAGTTCCTTTCCTCTGCAATTTATTTGTCCCAATGACCTCGATTTTTATAAAGTCTTTTAACATTTCATGGTGGCTGATACACTGATTTTAAATATGATCTACAGCTTGGCATAATTATCAAATTTTAAGTGTTTATTACCTTGATCTTTTCCTTAATTTGCTAAAACTCTCAGGAAGCCATGAGGGTCTATACTGGGCTCATCAAACTATGAAGACTGAGGTCACCCAAACTTGAGAAAACGTATCTTCTTTTATGATCCTTACTCTCAGGAATGTTCCATCTATCGCAAGGGTGACACTTTCAATGAACGTGTAAGTGTTAACATTGCCCGGATGTCCTCAATACACCTCCTCGAGCGGGAATCACATTTCCTTATGGCGCTACCCATACTTCCATCTCGCTGCGCCAACTGCAGACACGTGTCAAAAACTGGCTGTGAGATGACAGACAGCCCTTCCGAGGGGCGGGAGCCATCCTGGGCTTTTAGCTTTCCCTAATCGTCATCTAATGGCCCAGTGCACGAGGGGGAAATTTTAAAGTCTGTAACCGTTTAAGAGACCAGTTTCCACTCAGCTGTAGCAATTCAGACACAGACTGTATTTCAAAGGGAACCTTAACCACTGTCCTTCCCAAAGAATTCAACATGGAACCTGATCAAAGCTATACTTGAAAGAGATGATGGGTAAATAAGTGAACGAGTCTCTAGAATAAGTGAATACGCGCTGTAATTTCCCTTAGAAAATGCCCCCAACGAGTATAACTGAATGTGACAATTAGCAGGGCTAACCGTGCACTGAACACAATTTCCCGTGTGTGATTCTACAGGGAACTCAGATCGGGGCTCAGCCACTGAGCGTGGAGACAGGCCCACTGAGGGGGTCAGATACGGTCTCCCACTTGTGGACCCTGCGGCCCAGCCAGTGCTGTGCCGGGGCCTCTGAGCTGCAGCATCTGCTGATGGCTGTGGTATTTGTAAATACTCCCCACGGACTGACGACAGGCTGGCAAAGTTCCTGAAACTTCACCGAGTGGCTCCCCATGGGGTGAGACCCACACGGCCCAGGACGGAGCCGGGCCAGGCGGAGGGGCAGTGGTTCCCTCCACAGCCAGCGCAGGAGGCCGTGGAGGGAAAACATGGCTTCCGGTACAACACTGGTACCCAGCCAATGCCGGTCCTCTTCAAGCCATCTCTTAATAGAGCATCATCAGCCTCAAAGGTCAAAAGTGAAGTAGGACACCCCAAATAGAGCGCCAAGTTCATTTTCCAGAGGAGGAGATGGAGGTTTTAGGGTTTTAAGTAACTTCTGTGAGGTGACAAGGCTGCCTAGTCACAGAACTGGCACCGAAATCCAGGACAAACTTTGGTCCAATGGGCCCTCGCTGCTTCCCGACAAAACATTCCAGAAGAAACCTAGTGCACTAGCTCTTATACCGAGCGGTCCTGAAGCATCAGCACATCCTGGGGGCGTCCTGGGAAAGCAGATTCTCAGGCCGCATCCCCCTCGGTGCCTGGTGGTCTGTGTGCCCCTCGGAGACGGAGGCTCTGTGGAGGGGATGTCATCCTGGAGGAGCTCAGGGAGCAGGTGGCACCTCACAGAGGCACCCAGGCCTCATCAACCCTGGAGGAGAGACGTCCAGTGGGCACGGCTGGGGCCCCGAGAGCGGGCGGAGGGGAGGGGATGGCTGGGGGCTGAGCTGCCCTGGAGGCATCCAGCAGGCATGCAGCGGGTGGAGCTGGGCAGGGAGAAGGATTCCAGTGCAAGGTGAAGCAGCAATTGCTGACGTAGAAGCTGCAGCAAGTTATCCAGGAGATCCAGGGGAGATAATTCATAGCACGGCTACTGAACCACTGATCTTCCATGTAGACAGAACCGCCTTGCGTTGGAAGTACTGCCACCTAGGACTTGCATAGCTGGAGAGGAGAAGTCAATTCCTGGCTTCGAAGCTTCAAGGACAGGCTGACTCTCTCGGTGGAAGAAATATTCACATACTGAGGTCCAGAGAAGTCGTTCTGGCTTGTATGTGAATTAACGTAAACTTTACGCTGACTTGAACAATCTGTTTTGTGCCATATTAAACATATATTGTGATGCCGGCGCTTCTCTCCCGGGCTGCCTGTGGGGATGAGGCAGTCGTGCTTACGAAGGACTGAGCACAGCGGCGGCTTGTAACGTACCGGGTGAGATAAAAGATCCCCCCACCCACTGGGCCGCGGTGAAGGCCCGACAGCCCAGGAAGGCTCAGAGGGAGGGGCGGGTCCCCAGCAGGTGTCGTAACCAAGACGACCCTTTGCACAGAGACCCTGGGACACAGCAAACCTTTGACCGACGTTTTCCAAGCAAATGTCTACGGGAAGCACGACGTCCAGGAAGAAAGCTGAGAAGCGGAGTCAAAGGCCAGCAGGCAAGAAACGGCAAGGCGGCCGGTGATGCTGGGCTCTAACCTGGGTGCAGGCGGGACGCGGCTGGTGCACCTTCCCTGTGCCCTCGCGGAGGAGGGGCCCCTGACTGACCGACCGTGCAGGGGACCCGGGAGGAAGGAAGACGGGAAGAAAGGGAGGGAGGAAGGGAAAAGAAGCGCAAAGAAAGGAAAGCTCTGTTCCATTCCAGCTTCCGGGAGAACAGATTCAGGACAGTTTCAGACCCACATTTGGAAGGGGCCGCACTCGCGCGTCCCCTATTCTGTCGAGGCCCCGCTTCACTCCATCTTCAGGAGGAACCTGGCCTTGTCTCCCTCCACCATCTCTCCCCAGTCCGACGCCGCCATGGTCACTCGCTGAAGCCGGCAGCGGCGTCATGTACCCCCGCGCAGCCCCCGCCGTCCACGTCTGACCGTCGGCGCGACTCACGACGCCAAGGAATCGTTTCCAGTGGAGTTTATCCTCCGGATCATCACAGAGTGAAGAACGCCCGCCTCTGTTCCTCCTAAAGACATAAATCACACAGTGCGCGGCCTTCAACGACCAGCGTCTGCCTCGTGGATTCTCAGCTGGGCTCGCCAGAAACCTTCCTGTGCAGGGGTCTGTACTCGTCAGGGATTTTCACGATAATTGGAACAATTTTTTCCTTGGAAACTGATAAAAATTTTTGTGAGTGTATCTGGTAGTTCTTTCAATACTAACTTGCTCTTTCTTTCTTCATTAATTTATTCATTTAAAACACATTTACTAAGTTCTGAAGATAAAAAGCTAAAGAAAAGCTGCCCTTGACGGCTCAGTCTAGAGGCAGAAATGAAATCATAGAGAAATGCGTAAAATACAAACAACGGGCATAGGAAAGGGGTCGGGGGAGGTAGAAGGGCACCGTCCCTCCCTGCAGTGGACCCCAAATTCGGTCCTTGTAACTTAACTGTAATTCGCTTATAACCTATTACGCAGATCAGTAGGCAAGTAAATCCTTCATTTCAGAAAGCTTGTTCACGCTACACTCTTTTTTTAGGAGCAACATGTAGAAAACATGAAAACAAATACTTTCTTTAAAAAAGACTGCAACCGCAAAGCTCCAGCCATTGGCCTCGCTATGGGGTCGGCCCAAGTCCCGGAACTGCGTGACGTTTTTGTAAATAATGGATAGAAAACATAACTTCCCCTCTGCGCTCCCAAAGCCCCAGAAATCCTCCCTCGGATTCCAGCGCATTTTCTCTTTATGCTCATTCCTGAGGCGGCGATCCGGTTAAACACCCCAGAAAGATTCTCAATAAACACTCCAAGGTTAACTGCTCCATGACTATCACTCCCGTAACTAAAAGCTCATTTAACAGGAATAGTTTTCTCCGAAACTCTTGGTTCACTGATGACATCACGCTGCTCTCCCTGCCACCAGCCACAGCCCTGGTTCCTACTCGGAATTCAGTGCCCGGCGCTTGGTTTAAATCCAGAGGTAGCTACAGGTGCTCTCACGGGTTCTAGATTCCCGACTGGCGTTTCCAACCTTCCCTCTGTCTCACAAGCTGTAATAAACGCAGAACATCAGCCTGAAGCAGTTTCTTCAAACCGCCCCCCGTGTTTATTAGAGGCTCTCCACGTGCCTGTTTCCTGCTCCGTGTGACAACGTGGAAACGACTTTTGTCCCCAGTTTCATCCCCACTTGCCAGGCCCCGCGAGGGGTCCCTGGTCCTTGTGCTATACCTGCTGAGACCCCCGCCCCCCTCTGCCCTACTCTCTCGCACCCCACGGCCCCGGAGGGGAGGCCCAGGGGGGCTGCCGGAGGTCCTGGGATCTGGGGGGAGGGGTCACGTGGACATGGGTTCAGTTTGGGTCTCTGGGGAGGTTTGACGTGTCTCACACTCATTTCTGTGTCTAGTTAGCTTATCGCTTTTGCAGTTTTGTATTTTTTTCATAAAGAGACACCTGCAGACTGTTGAAGCTTCAATTCTGCAAATCCTGTATCCGCCCCTGTGGCCTCCACAACTTTCTAGGACTTTCTCTTTTCCTGAAAATGGAAACTGAAGCTGCCTAAACTGAGGGCCACAAAGAAACCGAGTCTGCTTCAGTACACATGCCCTGAAGTTTATGTCATCTGTTTCAAACTGTCTGGTTTAGATCATCCAACGCCTCTACTCCCTTTATCAACACGGATAACCAAGGGTTGACTAAACCTTAAAAAATAAAAATAAATACTTTATATCAAATGAAACAGGAGTCCCTGTGAAAAGGGAACCCAGGTGTCATGTGACCGTGTCCTGGGACACCAGGTGCTCCGGCAAAGCCCCTGGAACCCGTGAGCACAGGAACCCGGGCGCACTGGGGGCTGTAGCTTCCTAAGTGTCCCCGGCTCACACAGATGGCCCAGGACCTGAGCCTGGAAGGGTCCCGGGCTCCTCCTGGCAGCAGTGCCGAGGGCGAAGGGCAAATCAATACATGAGCAGAGGAGGAACTGCTGTGGTAGCTGCATCCACGCAGACCAAGTACCAAACACACAGCACAATCACCTCCAGCCTCCCGCCCCCTCCCCACTCTCCTCTGACCCCCCTCTGCCGGGGGCAATGTCCACCGGACTCCGCTCAGGGTGGCGTGACTGAGCGTGGCCACCTCTCCATCACAGCCCAGGGACCCGTGTCCCTGCCAGCATCACTGTCCCACTGGCTGCCCTGCCGTACACCTCCAGACCCCAAAGTCTTGACACTGGTTACAGTCTGATTTTGACTTTATCCACTCCCTGAATACGATAATGTCAAGCGTTTCTGCACAATCTCAGTCGTACTTAAAAAGTAGATGTGGTGCATTATCTCATTAACCTCAGTGAAGAGATGTTAAAAATTGACACAATATTCGGATATAACAATGTCACGTGAGATGTGTCTCTCTGATGAATTTCATCATAAAGTGCATGCAAAGTGCTGACAGTCAGTTTCCAAACAATATGTGTGTGTAGGTTTTGCATTTTTGTTTTCTCTTTCTTTTGGTTTTGTATATGGAACTTATCCTTCAGTTTGTCTTTAGTTTATATTAAAACTGGGTTGTTGACAACACAGTTATACATAAAGTATAGAAAAAATCAACAGTCGCTGATAGTAAAATGACAGCTCAATGAAATGAATTTGTAAGTTATGTCAAGATCGTTTGAATTAACAGAGTAGTTGTTCCTAATACCACAATCCATCACTCAGTGCAGATTGTAAAACACTTCTTTTAAATATTGACTTCCCCTGTATTTTTTTTTCATTTTTTTTTTGTGGTACGCGGGCCTCTCACTTCTGTGGCCTCTCCCGTTGTGGAGCACAGGCTCTGGACGCGCAGGCGCAGCGGCCACGGCTCACGGGCCCAGCCTCTCTGCGGCACGTGGGATCTTCCCGGACCGGGGCACGAACCCGCGTCCCCTGCATCGGCGGGCGGACTCTCGACCACTGCGCCACCAGGGAAGCCCCCCCCGTATTTTTAAATACTGTTTTTCTGCTAATATTGACTAAGCAAATTGTGATTTTCAGTGGAATCAAATAATGTTTCAATGATTTTACAATTTTCGGATATTAAAGCCTCTAACAGGAGACGTACTATGGGCTCTTGTGACATCCTTGCTGATTTCTGAGGAGGGTTCACACTCCGATTCTGAATGACTTTCCCGAGGCCGGTGGCACGGCCCGTCCACCCTCGGACGCGTGGGCTGACGCGGGAGAGGCCGGGCGCGGGGGGACGAGGTCCTACCTTCTTCTCAATCTGCTTGGTCTCCAGATTCTGAAACAGCAGCTTCACCCGAGCTTTCCCATCATCGGAAGATCCTTTCAGCTGAGAGAATTTAAATCTCCAGAGCACATTCTGTAAAGGAAGGCAATTATCTAGTGGTTTAGACACAAGAGCGCACTTCTTTAATTAACATCTGTCAATATGTTAAATAATCTATTTAAATAAATGTAGACATTTTCTCCGTTACCTTATGTACACCGAGCTCGAGCTCGTGGTGACTTAGAATCTCCACCTTCTCTTTCCGAGTATAAGAGACTGACCCCCTCAAACCACCAGACTTCCTGGGGGTCCCTCCCATCAAGCTCCAAGGAGCCTGTCCTGGTGCCCGAGCGCCCAGGCCCCTGTGGTCTCTTCAATCCCATGCTACCCGCACGGCCTTTCTCCTGGGTTTTCCTTACGTTTAAAAGCACCATAAGCGCTTTGCTCCCTTTTCTTCTTGTGAAACTTAAAAGAATCCACTCCAAGGCCCAGGTCTTGCTACATAGAGTATATGAGACATGGTCAGCAGTGCAGAGAAAATGAAAACCTTTCTCCCGCCCCCTCCCCAGGTTAAGTTCAAATCACTCAATGTTGGTTTCTCCTGAACCAAGCTGAAAAATGTAGATGCTATTACCTCTTAATACTAGTGCAACAATTGCTTAATGTTTGCTAAGGTACTTTAGAGATGATGTGTACTCTATAAATGATTACTCTTCAATTAAAAAAAAAAAAGTCTGCAGCAAATAAAGACTGAACGGCTGCCTTTTATAAAAGATAGTCTTTAATTATAGACTCTTTATGATAGTAAATCTTTATCTTCCCAGAAAAAAATCCCAATAGAGAACAGCAATTATTTTTTAGCAAGCTCTAAGTTTGTATTAAGAGCATTTATTTTGAAATAATGAACATACGTTTCTCTAAGTATCACAAAAGGCCAAGAGGCTGGGACGTGGGGAGAATTTCAGAGGCGCTGTTATCCCATTGGCTCCTTGGCCCATCTATTCACACCCACACTGGCCTCGAGGCTCCTGACACATCTTTCTTTTATATTGAATCTTGCAGCCGAGCAGAGGCTCTGCAGCTCATGGTCAGGTGTCACCACGTACGTTCCTTCTCGATGCTGAGAAGTTGGAACCCCGTGGGGTCTCGGGGAACAGTGACTCCAGTGCTTCTACTTTCACGATAAGTCACTGGGGTCCTTGCACCCTGCTCCCCACTCGGGCACCAGGGCCCTTTCAGGTCGGAGTCACTGGACCCACAGAGAATGAGGACGTTCAGAAGCCGCTTCCATCACCCCTGCGGTAGCAGGCTCCAGAAGGGCTGCTGGCCCACTGAGATGAGCCAGAGAAACGAACCACAGCAACAGCAACAGCCCAGCCAGGAGGGCTCAGCACCAGTGATGAGACTGGCGGCGGCGGGGAGGGCTCTCAGGCCACCTGCAACGCGCCCTCCCGGGCAGCTCCCATCTCCCAGGGCGTGGCCCTGGCTTGCCCTTGGAGGGCAGGGAAAGACGGCTGTGATTTCAGCCTCTAAGATTTTGTGAAAACAGCCCAAATCTCACCTGCCTTTAAAACTACCTGCCCTCCAGCTGTCCTGCCAGGAACGTGTAATCATAAGGGCGTGCATCTAGAGGAGCTGGAGGCATCTGATATCACGGTTTTGCCAAATTCCCCACCAAATAAGCAAGCCCCGGACTGCTCTGAGAACTTCACCTGGTGTTTGTTCAAATTTGCTTATGAAGAAGAGCTCAGTAGTCCTAAGATTCTAGGAATAACCTGCCTAATTATCATTTACATAGTATCATAAATGGCTGTTAAAAAAAAAGAAAGGCAAGATCAGCACAGGACTTAGAAATATGGCAGCAAATGCCAGAACACAGCTAAAATTGTTGAAGGGGGTGCTCTGGGAGTGAGAGTGATACGGGACAGTTCAGAGGACTGCTTTTCCATTATACATCTGTTAGTTCTAATAAGCCTTGTAAAACTTTGTACACGTATAATTTCGATTAAGGTAAAAATTAATAATATTCATTCTAATCATGAGAAAAACATCAGGCAAATCCCAATAGAGGGGCATTCTACAAAATATTGAATACCTAACCAAGGCTATTCAGAATTGTCAAGATCATCAGATACAAGGAAGTGTGAGAAACTGTCACAGTCAAGAGGACCCAGAAACATGGCAACTAAGTGTTACGTGGTATCCTGGATGGGAGGCTGGAAGAGAAGAGGGGCGTGAGGTAAAAACTAAGGAAATCGGAATAAAGTATGGACTTTCATTCATGATAATTTATCAGTATTGGTTCGTTAATAGTTACAAATGTACCATACTAATGTAATTTGTTACTAATAAAGGAAACTACGGGCAGGATATATTGGAAAAAAAAGTTAGCGTAGACAAAAAAGTGCAGAAACCCCTGTGAAAGCCCTGCTTATCATTGAAAGAATCCACAGTGGTGCTCCTCACAATGAAGTCCTTTAGCTGCATCATCGTAACCTGTTCGGCCCGTTAGTTCTACACTGAGACTGTCCTGCAAGGGGATATGAGGGAAATGCAGCTTGTGAGACGTACACACACAGCTCCTTTGCTTCAAATCATGCACTCATGTCACATGGTGGCCCACTGGGGGTGAGGTAAGATGTCCTAAATGTGGGAGCGGGAGGACAGCCTTCGGGGGCGGCCCCCCTCCCTTCCCACAGTCAGGAATCTTCAAGTCACTAATGGCGGCCTCTTTGAACTCCTTCTGAACTTCTAAGTACGTATAAACGGTAATTTTTACTTAAAAAAAGAATTTTCCATTGCCATTATGGATGACATTTCTGCACATTTTACCTGCAAGTGGTTCCAGGTAACAGTCTACCTTGGGGACTCTGCACGACTGGACTTTCCAGGCCAGAACCTGACACGCTGTCCACTCACAGCTCAGAGATGCCACCTTGACTGACCGCGAAGCCCAGCAATGTCCTGGCTGGTTCAGCAGCCTCGGGATGTGTTTGGAGGGGCCCTGAGTCTCCCCAGCCGTCTGAAGGCTGGGGGGAACCCCGATCTCTAGGACTCAATCTTGGAGGACAGAAAATGTCTTTCCAGCATTTCAGTAATTAAAGAACAGTTTTACAGTTAAGCGAGTGTTACAGGAAACATGCTAACGTTTATGTTTTATTTTTATGACTGCAGGAGGTTAATGGTGATAACCTTCCTTTGGAGCAGATTTGAATTAATTATTATTACACACTGATAATGGATAATTGGCATACATTGATAATTATTAAGACGTTCAACAGATAACCCAACTAGCAGTTCCAGAGACTTCGAGACAAGGATGAGGCACTACAGCAGGTTCACCGGCGGGCGTTCTCCTGGGCGGCCCGGTGGACTCACTCTTCACTCCTCCCGTCAGGCCGCAGCCAACTCTTCATTTCCCCGCCTGTGAGCAAGTCAATTCCCTGTTCTTCCCCCCAAACTATTCTTTCTGTTCCTCCACCTGGGCCTCAGCTCAGCCCTGTGCCTAGCAGACGGGTGACGCAGGGGATGAGGCCCATCCCCCAGATACAGAGAGGTCAGCCTTCCGCTGCGCATGGGGACCGCCAGAAGGTGAAACGAAACTGTGGGTGCACGCTGACATTTTTTTTTTTTTTGCTGTACGCGGGCCTCACTGTTGTGGCCTCTCCCGTTGCGGAGCACAGGCTCCGGACGCGCAGGCTCAGCGGCCACGGCTCACGGGCCCAGCCGCTCCGCGGCACGTGGGATCCTCCCAGACCGGGGCACGAACCCGCGTCCCCCGCATCGTCAGGCAGACTCTCAACCACTGCGCCACCAGGGAAGCCCAGCACGTTGACATTTAGAGACAAGGCGAATGCCCCGAGTAATAAGTAAACAGGGAAAGAAGTTCCCTTTGCTTCCAGGTCCCAAACATTTGATGCCGGGCACACGGGCGGCAGCAGAGTCCGCGGCCCATGGAGGACACGCAGCCCGGAGGCGGCGCTGGTCCGTGGCCCCGCCCACGTGCGCTCTGATGTCCACAAGCAGTTTTCGAAGTCTTGTTACGTCCTCTCCCACTTGTGCTTAATTACAGCAGAGATGGGGCACTGGTTGGCCCCAAAACAGAGGGATCAATAAAAAATAGGTCCGTTTGGAAATGGGCAGAGATGTACTTCATTTCTATCATGGAAGTGCGGGGGGCACCGAGGATGGAGTACTAGTTTATTCTGGGTTAATATTTTAAAAATAGCTTGGAAATTTAAAAATATTAGATAATGATCTTCTTACTTACTTTGTAAGTGCAGAAAAAATTTCCAGGTCAAACGTACTTCTTCTCCCCTGTGATTTCAGATCTTCTCAGCTTAACTCATCTTTATCAGTGTTGAAAAGGAGAACAGACGGTGAATGAATTCATGCTTGGAAATCACTGCTCAGCTCTTCTCTGCCGGGCACAGAGGTGGGGAATTAAGAAATGTGACCTCACGCGTGCTTCTGAGGTGGATGCCATGCAGGTGCCCAGCATCAAAATTGGGGCTGTTATCAAATTCTAGGGGCTTTTTTAAAGCATCTGGTTAGCAAGTAGCACTGCCACGTGTGTATTTAGTTTTACCCACACATCATACACAACTGGTCTGATCTAACAGTGTAATGTGGTATAGGAGTGCTAATTATCTTGTGAAAATAAGCGTGATAAATCCCAATCTAAATATGCTGGGGCCCCCCAATTTTTCCATTATGACTTACATAAAGGGCATTTGGAGAAAACCTCATTTTCATAATGTTCACAATTATTTCATATTCAGTAATCATTTATTTTCATAATGATTTCATATCAATCCAGAAATAGTGAAATCCTATTAGTACTGAACTTGCAAATGTCATCCTACATTAAAAGACTGAAGATACATCAAATGAAATAAAATTATAAATATTTTATATATTTACAACCCACTGGTATACTCTTCACTGTTACGTTGAGAAAGCTTTTTTTTTTCAAAATTAATTCAAATATTGTAAGTTCTGAAAATGAAATTTCAAAAGGAATCCATGAAACAGGCCTCCAGAATAACTTTCTTTTTTTCTGTGTCATTTTTTGGTTTCATTTTCCAGTACTGTCTACTGTTCAGTGTGTAAATAAACGTATAAGTATTAGGCAGAACTTCTTGAAATAAAGAAGTAATCACAAGAAAAATGTGGAGTCGAGAGTTCACCTTCCAAGGGAAACAGGTCAGCAGAGGGTGTGGCGGCTGAACCAGAGGGTCAGACGAGCAAAAAGGCGGCTTAATTGGAACTTCATAAAAACGTTGACTGCACGAGAGTGGAGCGGACGCGAGCGGGCGCGGGCTGCGCTGGGGCGGCAGGAGCGCAGAGCCTGCGTCGCCTGCAACCTGCGGCCGTCGAGCCCCAGGCGAGGCTCAGCCCTGACTCTGCCCGCCGGGAACCGGCGCAGCTGCCCGCGCCTCCCGCAAGCCCAGCGGCTGCGGAGCCGCTCCCTCTCCGCCAGGGGCGCTGCGGAGCCGCCCGGCGGGCTGGGCGGGGCGAGGCGGGCTGGGCGGGGCGAGGCGGGCGGGGCCACCGATAAAGACTATTTCAACTAGGAGAGCCCGGTCGAGTTACGCGGTTCGGTGACCCGGACATTTGGCACGGCAGCCGGCTGTGCACAGCGGTGAGAAACACAGGGTGCCGGTTTCCAGTCTTGTTCAATTCGCATGAGGGCGAAGCGGGGAAACGGCGGGATCCAGGGCTGGGAAGAGTCTCCCAAGAGCCCCGGACCTGGACCTGCCTGCCCGCTGCCGGGAACAGCGGGACACGTGGAGGGCGGGACCCTAAAGAGAGAAAGACCCGGGGCAGCCAGGGGGGCAGGGAAGCTCAGTGGGCAGGTAGGGGAGAGGGTGTGGGCGTCACAGGCCACCCATGGGCTCCCCGGACCCCCCCCCCCAACGGCTCCGGGGGAACCACTCCGACCCGGCCAGACCTAACCCGGCTGCACAGGCCGCAGGCCTGCGGGACACGGGGCCTTTAGGGAAGCCCGGGGGGGTCTTCTGCTGGCGCCTTGGGAACATCAGCGTCCTGGGCCTCGGGGTCCCCCGAAGGGAGAGTGCCAGGCACTCGCTCCCGACCTCTCACGGTCACTCACACCCCCTCCGCGGCCTGGCCTGGCCCCGGGGGCTGGGTGCGGTAC
Organism: Kogia breviceps; assembly: GCF_026419965.1. Taxonomy (NCBI): domain Eukaryota; kingdom Metazoa; phylum Chordata; class Mammalia; order Artiodactyla; family Physeteridae; genus Kogia; species Kogia breviceps. The sequence continues at coordinate 102,687,443 of NC_081320.1, forward strand.
GGCCCCGACGGCGTGAGTCCGCGCAGCGGGGACCCCACGGGAGACACGGGGACCCCGGCCAGCTCACTGGGCGCCAGGTGTTATGTCAACCGCGACCAAAGAACCAGACCTGCCGGCTGGGAACAACCTGCCCACGGAAAAGCTGACAGCAGTGGAGGCTTTGCTCCTGGACTGAGCAGGCGGGCCCGCACAGAGCCCCGACCAGCCAGGGAATGGGTACCGGCTTCAGAGAAGCACTCTGAAGGGGAACTCTGGAAAGTCCCGGTTTAGATTTCCTGACACACAGGATTCCTTGAACCACAAAGCAAGAAACGATGTTGTAAATCAGGGTTGCTGCTTAACAGCTGTGTTCAGGGCTTCTCCCTTCTCTGGGGGAGGTGCTTTGTCACTTCCCTGTCTCCGAGGACACGTGGAAGGAGGTCGTGCACGTCTGGCTAAAGGCCAAACAGCACGAACAGCGAGTCATGGAGCCCGAGCTGCAGGGAACCGTGGGTGGACCAGGCACGTGGGAGGGTGCCCGCACGGGGTCGGGAGCCTTGGTCCCCTCTGTGACCTTGATGTCGGAGGGCAGACAGGAGAGCCTTCTCAACTCCAGTTTTATGCAAGCAGACCTCTCGTCATTGTAAACAGTCTGTGGACCCCTATTGGGGAAACATGGTAACCATCTTCCCGGGAGGAAGGAAAGTGACAAGAGCACAGTGGGTTTCTGGTCCAGAATTCTTTGAAGGGTGTGGACTCCTACCCAGAACGGGGTTCCCTGCTCACTCGGCGGGGCCACCCCATGCTTTGCGGATGTTTGACCTCACCGCTCACCCCTCCCCACTAGATGGTGGTAGCACCTCCCTTCTAAGCCGTGACACTTCGGTGTCCCTGGCAGGTCTCACTCCTCTTCCATCACACCGGGGCTCTCCCCTCACCTCCGTTCCTAATTAGCAGCCAGTGGATTTTTAAAAATATCGAAGGACAAAATACTGGCTTCATGTTCGCAACAAAATTCTCAGCACTTGTGTGGTTGGGTGAACACCCAGGCCCCTTCGAGATGCTGATGGGAGTGGGTCTCGTTTCCCATCCCTCACACTGGTTGTTTAATGTCCAGGGAAACTGAAATCCCGTCACGGCTCACAGGTGTGGAATCAGCACCTGGTCAGCTGCACCAGGTATGGGGTGTCGACCCCCCAGCCAAGGTGTCGACCCGCCAACCCAGGTGTTAGGTCCGGCAGGGGTGAGGGGTCTCCCCAAAGGGCTCAGTGGGTGCGGAGGGTCCTCCCCCTGAGCGGGACAGCCCTGCTGACCTCCCCCTCCCCACTCCAGACCCCTGGGTCCCTGCCCATGGGCACCACGTGGTGTGGTGTCAGCCCTGCCCGGCTCAGGGGCTTGTGAGATCCTTGGACCCTGAGCTTGCAGAGAGAAGGTCCCCCACGAAGGATAACTTGCACAGGACACGAGACTGTCGGGGCTGGTGATGGCTGAGATGCACACAGGTGTTAATGGCCATGAAATGTAACAAAACGCACCGCTGATGGGCGCCCACCCCCAGATGCTTGGCCCTTACCTTTGTTTTGCTGTCAAAGCAGGTGAATCCCAGAGCGAAATCCACAGTGAAGCACAGAGTGTCTCCTTGCCAACTGCACATGTACGTTTTGGACTAGAAAAAAGTATTAATTGTGAGAAAACATTCTTTAATAATGAGGTTTAACATTAATCAGGTAGTTACAATACGTCCCCCAGTCAAAACCTATTTTTTTTTTAAGTGTTAACACGTAAACCACCTGGAGGGAACCTGGAGGCCCAAGGTCACACGAAACCCGGGACACGGCTCACACGGGCAGCGTCCCTAGCTTTTGGTCTGTCAGCAAATTGTAGAAGTTGGACCATCTGCACGGGCGTCACTCTAACTAGAAATGAACCAGCAGAGCACACAGAGCTCCATTCGCCGAAGCCTCTTTGAAACACATCCCAGATCAGTAAGTCCCTGTTGTGACTCATTCCAGAAGGACCATCCCTGTTACACAAATGGGGACTATCGTTTTGCTTCTACAAATTGCCTCGGGACAGGCCGGGCTGGAAATGTGTCCGGGAGAACGGAGACCCGGCTCTTCTTGGGAAACCGTCCGAGGAGTTGTGTGTTGTAAAACGAGAACAAAGGACAGAAACAACGGCAGCAGCGACATCACCAAAAGCCAACCCAAGGACCGAGGACCCCTCACAGCCAACCGGGCCAGGGACCAGCCCGGCCTGTGTGACTGTGCCCACAGCAGTCAGCCGAACACCCCCCGCCACGGAGGCACCACTAGAGCATACAGCTCTGATGACCAGAGGGGAGTGTGCTGCTAGAACCCTCAGGAGGCCTCCTACATGAGGCCACGTGTCCAAGACTGGGAAAAGTAACTGACCTACCTAATACATACAAGTAAACATAGAGAAGCAGGCACAATGAGGCAACAAAGCAAGATGTTCCAAATGAAGGAATAAGATAAACCCAAGAAGAAGAACTAAGCAAAGTGGAGATAAGCAATCTACCTGATAAAGAGTTCAAGGTAATGATCATAAAGATGCTGAAAGAACTCGGGAGGAGAACAAACACAGTGAGGAGCTTAACAAAGAGTTAGAAACTATGTACAGAAGAACCAGACAGAGCTGAAGAATACTAAAACAAATAAGAAATACACTAGAAGGAATCAACAGTAGACTAAATGATACAGTGGAACAGATCAGTGAACCGCAAGACAGAATAGTGGAACTCACCCAAGCTGAACAGAAAAAAGAACTTTAAAAAATGAGGACAGGGCTTCCCTGGTGGCGCAGTGGTTGAGAATCCGCCTGCTGATGCAGGGGACACGGGTTCGTGCCCCAGTCCGGGAGGATCCCACATGCCGTGGAGCGGCTGGGCCCGTGAGCCATGGCCGCTGAGCCTGTGCGTCCAGAGCCTGTGCTCCGCAACGGGAGAGGCCACAGCAGTGAGACGCCCACGTACCACAAAAAAAAAAAAAAAAAATGAGGACAGTTTAAGAGACCTCTGGGACCACATCAAGCATATTAACATTCACATGATAAGGGTCTCAGGAGGAGAAGAGAGAGAGAGAAAAGGGCTCAGAACATAACTGGAGAAATAATAGCTGAAAACTTCCCTAACCTGGGAAAGGAAAGAGACATCCCAAGTCCAGGAAGCACAGAGTCTCAAAAGGATCAACCCAAAGAGGACCACCACCAAACACACTGTAATTAAAATGGCAAAAATTAAAGTTAGGGAATATTAAAAGCAGTGATAGAAAAGCAACAAATAACATAGAAGAGAATCCCCAGAAGACTATCAGCTGATTTCTCAGCAGAAACTCTGCAGGCCAGAAGGTAGTGGCATGATATATTTAAAGTGATGAAAGGGAAACACCTACGACCAAGAACATTCTATCCAGCAAGGCACTCGTCCAGCTTTGATGAAGAAATCAAAAGCTTTACAGACAAGCAAAAACTAAAAGGGTTCAGCACCACCAAACCACTTAACAAGAAATGTTAAAGGGATTTCACTAAGTGGAGAAGAAAAGACCACAACCAGGAACACGAAAATTATGAAAGAAAAATCTCCCTGGTAAAAAAGGCAAACATCCAGTAAAGAGAGTAGATCGACTATTATAAAGCTAGTAGGAAGATTTTTAAAAGGTAGTAAAATCATCTATATCAACAGTAAGTACTTAAGGGATACACAAAACAAAAGAATGTAAAATGTGATGTCAAAAACATTAAACATAGCAGGACGGAGTAAAAATGCAGGGTTGATAGAATGCATTCAACCTAAGAGATCATCAATTTAAAATAACACACACTCACACACACACACACGCACTCACACACTATACAACACACACGCATCCACATACACTATCACTCATACACACACACTCTAACAACACACTCACATGCACGCACACTCACACAACTCACACAGTCTCTCACACAACACACACACAACACATACACACTCACACTCATACACACAGACACACACTACACAACACATACTCACATACACACACTCTCACAGACACACTCACACTCTCACACACACTCTCACAGACACACACTTGCACACACACACATATATATGTTGATATATACATAAACTTCATGGTAACCACAGCCCCAAATCTTCAGAAACACACACAGAAAAGAGAAGGGAATCAAAACATAACACTAAAGATGAGTCATCATACCACAAACGAAGAGAGCAAGAGAAAGGAACAAAAGAAAACTACAAAAACCAACCAGAACAATAATTAACAAAATGGCAATAAGTACATACCCATCAATAATTACTTTAAATGTAAATGGAATAAATGTTCTAATCTAAAGACACAGAGTGGCTGAATGGATACAAAAACAAGACGCATGTACATGTTGCCTGCAAGAGACTCACTTCAGATCTAAAGACACACACAGACTGAAAGTGAGGGGATGGAAAAGGATATTCCATGCAAATGTATCAAAAGACAGCTGTGGTGGCAATACTCATATCAGACAAAATAGACTTTAAAATAAAACCGTTATAAGAGACAAAGGTGGACACTACATAATGATCAAGGGATCAATCCAAGAAGATATAACAATTGTAAATATTTAGGCACTCAACATAGGAGCACCTCGATATATAAGGCAAATACTAACAGCCATAAAGGGAGAAACTGACAGCAACACAATAGTGGGGGACTTTAACAGCCCACTTACATCAATGGACAGAAAGACAAGAAGAAAATACTAGCCTTAAGTGACACATCACCAGATCGATCCATCGATCCATCAACCTATCTATCTATCTATCTATCATCTATCTATATGCCATCTACCATCTATCTATGTATCGAGGGGGGAGGGGGGAGAGAGAGAGAGAATTGGGGATAACAGAGCAGCTTAGGCGATAGCAGCAGATGATGGATACTGCCTGAAGGACATGGGAACACAGGTTATTCGCACAGCTGAGTTGAGGCCGAGAGATCAGCGGAAGAGCAGTTCTGGGAGGGGAGGGACTCAGAGACACATGTATAGGTGTGGATGCCAAAGGACCGGGTATATCCCAATGCTAGTGCACATATATATATGTATATATGAACATCTCACAGCGAATGTTTAGTAAGTGTTGAGTTGTGTGACTTACAAATAAAGCTGAATACTTCCACCAAAAACAGAAATGTTTATTTTATAAGACAATGTATGGATGCAGTATTTGGGATTGGTGATTTTGTTGACAGTGCCTTTAATGTTCTACTTGTTTTCTGAAAACTTAGCTCTAAGTGAAATCTTTTTTTTTTTGTGGTACGCGGCCCTCTCACTGTTGTGGCCTCTCCTGTTGCGGAGCACAGGCTCCGGACGCGCAGGCTCAGCGGCCACGGCTCACGGGCCCAGCCGCTCCGCGGCACATGGGATCCTCCCGGACCGGGGCACGAACCCGCGTCCCCTGCATCGGCAGGCGGACTCTCAACCACTGCGCCACCAGGGAGGCCCCTAAGTGAAATCTTAAAAGATCAAGCCAAGTTAGTCTTGTCTTACTCAAGACTACATGGAGTTCTTTTTTTAGGGATACAAACATGACCTTTAAAAGAAAGTGGTTTGGAGTCTTACGCCAGAAGGAAGTAGATGTCGAGAAACGTACCCTATTTTTAGAATGTTTTATAAGTTTCTGGGAGGCAGCTGATCTGTGATATCATATGTTGGAGACTCTGGGTTTACAGTGAAAAACTAGGACAGGGTCCCCCCGTTATTGAGCTTGGATTCCAGATAAACGCTTGGCCTCGTGATTCTCAGCCACATTCTCAGGTCACGTCGGTGTTCCCTTCCTGTCCTCATCCATCAGAACCAGAACGGTTACAGCCTGGAAAGAGGAAGGTTTAAAATGCGAACAACTAATAAAAGCTAATTCGGCTGTGCTCTTCCATGATGGGAATGTGAATTGGAGGACGAGATTGACCCCGAAATAAATTCAGGAGCAGAAATAGAAACGTTACAAGCAGCGCTCTGCGTTCCCATTTAATTAAATTAAGCTGTGATGGTTTTTAGAGAAATGAGTTGCTGAGCTGTAACCAAATCCATACTCCAGCAATCTTCCTGGGAAATACTCAGAAGAGCTCATTTGGATCAAGAACAGCAGTAAACAGCACCTCTCACAATTACACAGATGTCGGCGATTCACTCTGGAGACTTTCAAATATTTACCATGGAGATTACTCAATTGAGAGTTTTCAAACAAAATTTCCAAGGAGGGCACAGCTCCAGTAGTCTAGATATGTTTTCTCATCAGTGGCTCTGTCTGTCTTCAAACAGCTGGAGAAGGAACACGGGCTCTTTAACTGTTTAACCCCCAAGCGGTATGGATGCTGCAGCCCACTCGAATCCCTAAACGTTGCTCAGCGGCTGTCTGTTCTGCACGGGTGGAACGCAAGGGTGACCAATGTCCCTGAGGCCTGGGGGTCACACGACATCCAAAAGGAAAGCATGGAAAATAGGCCGAGGGCGGAGGACGGGCCGCAGATGCACGAGGAGCCGCGTGGCGCTGCAGTGTGGGAGGGCCGGGGGCGCAGCACGGGGTGGTGAGTGTGCCCCGAGGACCGAGGCCCACAGTCCGTCCAGGGCCCAGGCAGTTTCGTGGGCCCGGGCGGCAGGCCTGGACCTGCCTGCAGTGTCGTCCCCGGCTGCATCGACGCACGGCTGCAGGAACACGAGGACACACGCTCTCTGCCACTGACAAGTTAGGTTAGGAGCTGGGGGTGGAGAGGAGACACACAGGAGCCTGGGACGGTCTCCCTGCTGTGCACTGGTGCTTACGGCCAAAGGACAGCCGGGCGGCACCCCCAGGCCAGGGTGGAGGCCCGGGGGGCCCAGGCAGACAGGAGGACAGGGCGGGAGAGCCCCGACCCGCAGCCTGATCTCGAATGCTCGGGAAGACGGGGATCCAGGTCATCAGTGCGGGGGAGGGCACAGACCGTCTGCCGTCCTCCTGGCTGCGGCGGGGCTCGGGGGCATCTGCAAGGCCTGGAGGACAGGCTGCCTTCTGGGCAGCAGCTTCCCGGGCTCAGAGGATCTGAGACCCCAGCCTCGGCGCTCCCTCCAGCTCCGCCGCAGACCTACTATGGCCGCGTCTGCCTTAACGTCTGCATTTTGAGCATCTTGACTATATTTTAAACGTAACTTGGAAAGTGGACGTGCAAGTTGTCTGTGGTAAAGGGATGAGCAAAGGGGGCTCAACTCACTTTAATGAACAAAAGTAGAGGCAACACCAGGAAATGCAGGGGTGCTCTGCGGACGGGGTTGCCTGTGAAGGGGGAAAACACTCCAGGAGCAGGAACTAAAGACACCCGGGCTAGAAAGAGGCTCCAGAGAGCGCTGTGCTGTAAAGCCAGGGAGAGCCACAGCGAGTGACGCGTGACGAGATTTTGCAGATACAGAAGCTGGATTCTCTTGCTGGCAGAATTTGGGAGGATTATAATTTTAAAGCCTACTACACATATGCCACTTAGCCCACCTTGAAGCCTGGCTTCCTCAACACACTGGCCGAAGTTTTGACTTCGAAAGCACGCAGTTGCACTTTCTTATATCCACAGTGTTTCCAACTGAAAGAGTTGTCAGTTCATGAGCAATAAATGAATAACAGATTCCCTGGGAAGATGTTCACATCATCAGAGAGAGCTACAACTGAGCAAGGGTCTCTCGGGGCCTCAGACGGAACCAGGCTTGGTTTCCGTGAATGTCTGCGTGGGACCCACCGTGTGGACCACAGATTTCAGAGAACACGCAGTTGAAGGGATGCTCCCTGCTCCCGCCTAGCACTGAGCGCCAGGGGACTCGGTACATTTTTACATCCTGAACGAGAGATAAATGATGACACAGAATCTTTTCACACTCAAAGCAGTGCTGATAAATGAAGGAGCTGCTCCCCAGTCCTCACCCAGAGCCACCGACGCCAGGCCGGGAAGGAGAAGGAACCCAGAACTTCCGTGCGGAGTTAAACCTACGCCACGATGCTGCATCTGTTTTCTCACTTCTAGCCACGCGAACTGCCCCGTGAAGGGCAGCTGCTCCTCCCGACAACGCGGCTTATGACACACACACTACCTCATCTGTTTAGTCCACATACACCCCAATCTGGGAGAGATTTGTTTGCTGTCCTGAAAAGGGAGAAGCGACCCAGACACACGAGCTGTTTTATGTTCCTGTTGGACCATGAAGTTTGAGAGGAAGGGCCATTAAGTGCCTTAAACTATGACAAAGGTCCAGGTGAATTCACAGTAAACACGGTTGGTGAGCAAACACCAGGGACCGGACTGCACCGTGGGCTGAGGGCGCTTCCTTTACACGGTGCTGGAGGCCCTTTCCTCGCATTGAACAGAAAGACTGATGTAAACGAGATGAAAGCTCTGCCTCACTTTTCCCTAAATGCACCCATTTCATCTACTGGGCACACTTGACGTAGGGACCCCGACGAGAAACGCCCAACCCCTGACGACTCCTGTTTTCTGGAACGCTCGCTACAGCTGCTCTAATTTACGTCTCAGGTGCCCGAGCAGGTTTAATCCGAGACGACAGAGAGTCGCTCACCCCCGTCCTCTGCACGTCCAGGAAGGTGGCCCTCTGGAAGGACAGCTCCCACGCTGCGAGCTCACTCCCCAGCTCCACGCTGAACACGTGGCTCCTGCCGTGGCCGACGAGGACGCTGAAGCAGAAGGGCCTGTGGTCCCCGCGGTTGGGGTCCTGGAGACCCAGGCAGAGGCTGGCTTGGGCCCAGCACTCATCCGGAAGCCAGAACTGAAACAGAGAGAGGGGGCACGCAGGTTAGAGGGGACGGCCCCCCGGGTGACTGGTCCACGGAGGGTGCCCGGGACAGAGGGGCCTCTTCCAGGCTGCGGGCTGGGGGCTGGGGCCACACTCCAGCAGGCGACCTCCCGGCCACGCGCCTGGATTCAGGAGCAGCGGCCCCCGACGTTGCTGCCGTGGAAACGGGCCCGTGAATCAATATCTGGGGGTCAGTTATGTCCAACTGCCAACGCTCTGCAAACATCTTGCACCTAAAGCATCAGCGGCCACAACTTCTATTTCTATGCTTAGCTTTAAAGAGAAAGGAAAAAATCACGAGAAGTTTGTGCTTAAGTTGAGCACAAAATCAGCAGACACTGAAGACAGCGAGAGCGCGCGACTCTGCCTGCTCTGCCCGGGGCCGTGAAGGGCGGCCCGCTCCCCGGCCGTGTGCGGAGCTCCTGGGGTCCCCCAACACGGAACTACGTGAACCCAGAGGTCCTGGCCACACACAAGACGTGTTTTAGAAATAGTTTCAAAAGCAAAGGTTGAAAAGAGAAAAAAGAGCCATTGTTCAGTTCCTGGTTAAACATTTAAGCAGAAGATGTGAATCGGCCTCAGCGCATCCGTGGATCACAGACGTACCGGGCGGGTGTCCCGGCAGCTCCGAACCTCGGGGCGGGGGTCTCCTCCACAGCCTCGCCTGAGTCACAAGCGCGCCCACCCAAGGGGCAACTGCGTCAAGCTTCAGTCAGGGATCAGGAGAGACGGGGCCCGGGGCCGAAGACGAGTCAGCGTCTCGGGCCGGAGCCTGCTCTTACCTTCCTGTGTCTCTCTGTCTCTGTGTGCGTGTGTCTCTGCATCTCCGTGTCTCTGTCCCCTGGAGATTCAGGTCCGTCTTCGCCTCCCGCTCACCCACCCGCCGCACAGACACCCTGAAGAGTCCGTGCCAGGCCCTGCACTAGGGCGGCCTCTGCCCGCACGGCCTCCCCGGGGAAGGGGAGGCAGCTGGACCCCCTGCCAGGGCTGCTGAGCGGCCTGAGGAGGCGTGACGCGAGCCACAGCCCGGTGGCAGCAGGACCAGAGGCTGCCCGCAGGCCGGCCCTTCACGACCCGGCTCCGAGCTCTTCGCAGCCACGCGGGCTGTCCCGCCAAGCCACGCCCACCGCGCGCACGGGCGGCGCGCGTTCCTTCCCCGCTTCCCCGTGGCCCACCTTGCGCGCTGCTCGGGCCTTATGTGAACTACGCTTCTGCCTTCTGGGCCCAGGCTTGCGAGAGCCGTGGCTGCTGACGGGGGCGGGGTTCTCAGGGCCTCGCGGTGGCTCTGCAGGCCCCGATCGGCGCCGTGCCCGCTTCCGCCGCGCAGGGACCTGTCCTCACGCGTCACTTAGACACTTGCCGCCTGTGGCGTGCGACGTGAGGCTGCGTGGGCGCGCGCGTGCGCGCACGGGTGTGGTGTGTGCCTGGTGCATCTGTCCTGATCCTAAATGAACACGGTACAGAGGCTGCACCTGGATTTTGGAGCTGCCAGACCCTTGACCTCGGACTGCCATATGCCCAGAAACTCTTCAGGGAAATAGGATATCAGGTCCTGAGTCAAGGAGAGCAAGATGGGAGTCACTGGCCTGACTTCTCAGAAACTCCGTCCATAACTACTAACCTTGACTGTCAGGACTGACCACCAAAGAAGGACTCTTAGCAAGTGTTTGTGCAGGTGGCACCGTCGATGGTACGGCTATGTTCTTTCCTGTGCTGGTGTAGGTGCGGGGCTGTGCGCTGCTATAGGAGGAAGACAGGCTTTGGGGTCAGACAGACAACACTTGGGACCTTGTGGGCCAATTATCGGCTGTCGACCTTGAGCTTTTCACTTCTCTCTAAGTCTAAATATCCGAACCATAAAATGGGGTGTAAGAGAAAGGTTGTCGTGTTTAAAGGGCAGCACGGATGAAGCGTGTAGCGCCTGCGTCCTCGGCCGTGTGGCTCGTTTTCTGTTTGCACGGAGCGCACAGTCCACAGGCAGTGCCGAGTCGGGGCGTAGACTGAACTGTCACGTCTAACGAATAGCGAACTGTCTCCCGACAAAGTCAGCGAACTACACATCCAGCATCAAGTCACAGCTGCCCGCTCCTGACGCGGGCCCCTGCCCCAGACTGTGAGAAGACAGAAACCATCCTGGGTCCACTTTTCAGAAAACAAAATGCAAAGACTATTTTAGAAAATTACCTGGATTTTTTCCTGCTTCTATTTATTTATTTGAGACGATTATAGCAACAATACAGGAAATCTAAAAGACAGATCATTCTATTACGATCTATCTTGTGTCATCTAATTTGTTTTTATATTTCCTCCATGCAGTGTCTCTTTGTACACATAATTCTAGAAATGTATAATGTGATTTTAATGGAGCACTTGAAAAATACGACCCTATTAGGTCTTTATTTCTCAGTGGTCGTCTGACAATTCTCCCAATGTTCACTACTTAAGAATATCATTAAATATCTCCATGCGCACAGCTATTTGACTCTTGCAAATTCCTTGTTTTGAGTCAGTTCTGAGGAGTGAGCTCGTTTGATCGAGCAGTGAGGTGTTTGTGAGTCTTCATTTGCATGGACAAACCTCAGGTCTAGTGCAAGAACAAACACAAGAGTTAAAAAGAACCTTTGAACCATCTGAGAAATCCCAAGAAAGGACACTGCAGGATTTCATAGGTGTGATTACTTTCCGCACCTCAAACTGTTGAGCCTCACAAAAAATAATGTGCTATAAATGCTGCGACGCGAGTGAAATCACTGATCCATACACAGCTCATCTCCCCAGATATTTTCTGTAGCTTCTTTTGGAAACAGTAACTCAGTTCTTACCCACTGCAACGTGTCGTTAAGACTAAAAATTGGGAGCGATTACAAAATTAAAGGTCCCTGAGCTGCTGTGGAGACAGCAAGTGACTGAGGCACCCCCCCAAATCACTTCCCGCAGCCTGACCAGCTGCAAAGGCCCCTTCCTGACTCTGGGCCCCCGCCTGCCATCCTCGGAGCATTTACGGGAAAACCCATCCCTCTAAACCCTCTCTCTGCCCCTGGAAATGCAGATCTTTTTAAAGCCTCCGCCGCCGCCGTCGGTTCTACAGGGCGAGCCTGGGTGCCATCCATGCCCCTGGGGCGTGAATGCCCAGGACTGGGGCCCGTCTTCCTGTCTCTGCGGGCGGGAGCCTCCCTCCGCGGGACCCAGGCCACGCGGCACAGCTACTTCCCTCCAGGAAGACCGGAGACAGGCTCCTCCTCCTTTGGGTGGGGCCCACCCGGGCCACTCTCGCCCCTCACCCAGCTCGGGGACCCCTGCCCTTTGTTTCAGTGGAGCGGAGGTCGGTCTCTGCCCCCAGTGGTGTCTTCCTTGTCTGTTTAACTTCGATGGGTACAGGTTTTCTCTGACAGGACTTGAGGAGAATTGTCTTCTCCTCATTCACAAGGCTGCACTTGAGGGGTGGCTGCAGAACAGGTCACAGGAGGCCACTCCAGAGAGCTTCCCTGAGGCCAGTGCTTCTGACAGGTGAGGCAGAACAGGATTTAGAGAGGTGGCATTTCAGGTCAAAGGTCGTGGACTGTTTACATTTTGATAGGCCCTTCCTCGCATTGTCACCAACCTTTTCATCTTTGACAGTCAAATTGGCAAACGTATTATTTCATGGTTTCCACTTGCACTTCTTTTTTTTTTCATTTTTGAAAATTTTTAATTTTATATTGGAGTAGAGCTGATTAACAATGTTGTGTTAGTTTCAGGTGTACAGCACAGAGATTCAGTTATACATATACATGTATCTCTTCTTTTTCAAATTATTTCCCCATTTAGGTTGTTACCAAGTATTGAGCAGAGTTCCCTGTGCTCTATAGCAGGTCCTTGTTGGTTGTCAAAATGTAAACAGTCCACATCCTTTGACCTAGAAATTCCACCCCTCTAAATTTTTCCTGGTGATACACTTGCACACGTGTGAAATGATTTACTCCATTGTTTGTAACTGCAAACAAATGGGAACAAATTAAATATCCCTTGATAAGGGCTTGGTAAAATAAAATGTGAAACATTCATGGAATTGAACACTAGGTAGTGGTTTTAAAGTGGGATCATCTCTTTGTGTATATTGAAGAAAGATCCACAAGATAAACTACAGAGCAAAAAGTGATGTGTGGAACAGTGTGTATGCTTCCATTTGCAGAGGGAAAAAAGAATAGTGTACATATAAAAAAAATAGAATCGGATTTAGCTGAGCTTCAGGCCAAGGGAACCTGGACCCCACCTGCCTCCAGTGAGGCTTCTGGAATTTACTCCCCCTCTGTGCTTCTGGGTCTCGCCTGTCAGATGGAGATGACAAGGATTAACTCCTCAGCTGGGGACAGCATTAACTCAGGAAGTAAATGGAGCACTTAGCAGGGCTCCCGGAGGCTCACTCAGCAAAGATAAGGTATTATTATCAAGACCCTTTGCCAAACATAGGAGTAAATTTGGCTCCACTGAAGAATGCAAACGGAATATTCTTATGTTGAGAGGGAATATTTATGCACGAGGCACCTCACTGCTGAGCAGTGTTTTTATTATTCACTATGTGGAGGCTGTTTATGATTTAAGTCACGACTGCAATCAAGTCTGATGGATTCAGTTTTCTCATCTCTTTCACGGTGTGAACTACAGACACATAATTTCAAGAACTGGAAAAAGGAATTTGGGGAGAGGAGAAAGTGTCATAGAAAAACACCACCACAACTACAAAATTTGATTTCTGGACTAAATATTAATGACTATACTTTGCAATGGTGATTATGAAAACAAATCGTTAAAAAAAATTCTATACTAAAATGCTAGTTCTTACAATAATCATACATTTATTTCAATTTTTGAAAACTGAAGTATTACAGATAATTTAAAATTCATACGGGCAAAATGACCCCAACATCAACAATTAAAGGCACCTGAGAAAAGGGGAGATTTTTGTAAGACCACTGTTTAAAGACTCCCAACAAGACACAGAATTCAATCTCCTTTTTAAAAATGTTGAATGCTATACATTTATTATGATTACTATTTACCCTGCATTGAGTTTAATACTTTTGCTGTAGCCATCCTCCTGGCTAATTTCATGATTTCAGTTACTTCATAGTATGTTTATTGATTAAAATATTTTTTCAATTTTTCTGAAAAGATATGCTGGATAAAAACAGAAGAGGCTCGCAAGTTTATTAATGAAGCACACATATAAAATATGATGGTCCTATGAAGACATCCCAATACCAAATGAACACCTCAGATGTCTGGAAAGCCATATAAACAAGTTGAAAATATAAAATGGCCAGAATGAAATAATGAGGCGCCTACATAAAAAAAAGGAAAAGGACTTAAAAGTTCCTCTGTGATACTCTTTTGTGGAATTTTGTTGAATGATTGTGGGATGAAGCTAGATGTTCATGGTATTTTACTATTTCAACAGACAGTGGGAAACAAATATTTCTCTCAGTCTTTAAGCCCAAAGGGTCATCTTGTTAATATGAAAGCATCTAATGTGCAAAGGAAACTTACCTTGTGAACTTTAAATAGTACCTCACAGAGGTTATAGGTTTTTTCTGCTCGGACCCAGTCTAAAGTGCTCACCTGCAAGAAATATAAAACAGACACATAAATCCTACGTGTTCTCACCCACAATAAGGGGAACTGTGTGAGGTGATGGAGGTGTTAACTAACTTGATTGTGGGAACCACTTAACAATGAACATGGATATCAAGTCCGCACACTGTACACTTTAAATATATTCCATTTTTGTCAATCGTACCTCGATAAAACTGGAAAAAATTTTAAAGTATACATGCAAAGACACATGCTACTTTTAGTATGAGAATTTAAACATTTACAACAATGGAGCTAGTCAATGTGTCTTTACCTTCATTAAATTCTAAACCAGGAGCAGGACAGTTGAAAAACTAAAACTATATGCCATGGCAAGTTTTGCTGAGTAATTTCATGTCTCGGCTGTCCGTGTGAAGCATGAAGATGTTTAGATACATTATTGATACAAGAACCCAGTAACGGCGGAACTTATCTATTCCACACAATTGGGCATAATTTTAGGAATTCATTTTGGATGCCTTTTACAGTAACTTTAGGTTCAATTTAGAGACCCCTCACCCATTCTGCTATGCTCCTAACTTCTGCTAAGCAGCTGCTATCTGAGTGTCTGCATGGCCACCTGTGGTGTGAGCTGTCCCCTTCCATTCGGTTCTCCTTGCTGATGGTCACCTTCCTTCCCCCCCGGAAGAGCCCCTCTCCACGCCCGGCTCCCGGTGGGTGACTGCTCAGCCCGGGGTGGAGGTGCCCCCGGACGTGAGTCGGTCTGTGCATGTCACCCTCTGGGCCACAGTGACCGTTTCAAGGAGAATGTGCCACAGTCAGAGACACAGCTGACACTGAGAAGATGCTCGCACTTCTGGGACGGACCGCTTCTTCCGTGGACTTGAAGAGAAACTCTTCCACCCCGAGAGCTTTCGGAAGCTGTGTGGGGACCACGTGGCCATCAGTCATCAGCTGTGACACCCCCCCCACTAAGGCAGGACAGTGAGAACGGGGAAGATGGGGGGCCTGAACTCTCTACCTGCCACTCACTTTCCTGTAACCCTAAAAAACAAAGTTTATTAGTTAATTTTCAAAAGCAGGTCTTTCTCTTCATTGCCTTCTGCCTTGACAATTTGCTATTTCATCTGACCACATCTGACTTGAAATAGAGCAGACAGTGTAGATTCTCAGATGTAGTATCTTGGCATATTTTAATATTATTGTGGAACACTTGTGTAGCCCCAGAACTGACCCAGAGAAATATTCTATATTAGATACATAATTGTCTAATATGCCTTCAGTCTACAAATCTTCACTTAGATTACTTCTTCCCAGGTAAATATTTTTTTAATGATAGAATATACTTCCCTAATTGACATCCTTAAGATTACTTCTAGTATTTCTTGCATATTCATAGGTAACTGCTATATAATTTGTATGTTAATGCTATAAGATGCTATACAATTGGTTTTATAAGTGTTATTTAACCCATTTTAACGGTGTCTGAAAACATGAGTAGCTGAAACATTGTTTCTCAGATTCAAATTTGCAAATCAGAAATAAGGATTCACGCTAAGGAGGGAGAGCTGAGGGCATGAGAAAGGCCTGGTTTAATCCTGGTTTAATGCAGCTTTTCCAGCGTGCATCAGCACAAAGGAGAGACCCGGGGTCACCACTCCCCACCGCCGGCTGTTTACTCTTCATAGGTAACTCAGCCCCAGAAAACCCGCCGCCTCGCCCGCCCCGCGCTGCTCCTTTCCGGCCTTCCAGCCCCTCCCCCTTCTTTTTCCTCCTTGGCTTCAACATCTCCCTCTCCCTCATCTTGAAGGAGCTCAGAGACCATCCCTGAAGACAGGACTTTCTCTTTAATTTTTCCTAATTTATTTGCCACAGAATCTCTGGGCCTTTTAAAAGTTCATTTAGATATTCTGACACAAACTGTGCTGGCCACACGGCTCCACGAGTGTGGCCGGACTTTCTGGGCAAAGACTGCCGGCCCGGGGACGGGGGAGGAGTGAGGGGCCCAGGCTGGGGGGGTCTGAGAGCAAATCTGCAGGGACTCTTGTCGATTCACTGCCCTGGAGCCACTTATTTGCTCTCATTCCAAAGAGAAATGGACCAGAGGCCCGCCTCCCACGCCCTCCCCAGAGAGCGGTTTATGTTACCTGAGCTCAGAGAGGCTTAAGGACTTTGAGCCCCTCCCGCGTGGCCCAAACGGCCCACCGGCCTCACTCGCCCGCCCGTGAGGCCCACCGAAGGGAAGACGCTGTGACTAATCAACAGTCCGCCTCACAGCCACGACCTCACATTTCACATCAGCATAAAGGAGATCAGTAAACACATGTATTAAAAACTTAACATACGGTTGTTTCCGATTTGGGCAATTTGCCTCCGGCGCCAGGATACAAAACTCCAAGGTCAGACAAAAACACGTGCAAATATTTAGGTGTAAATTCACTCGCCGTATTTTGTGTATTGCCTTTGCAATGAGAAGTTGCTGAACATTAAGAGTAAAATTTCTTCTGTTAAATTCAAATGCGCTGGAGTTTCAGACACACTTACGAATACATAAATTAAGTCCCTCAGTGCTCCGTTTCATCCTGTGAGGTATTCAGCTAGCATTTACCACCCGCGTCCTTAAACTGAGGAAACTGCTGAATAGAGGGTGAATTCGTGCCTGTGGTCCCACAGCCAGGAAACAGAGAGATTCTGTTTACAGCCCAAAGCTTCCAATCATTCACTTACAACTTTTTCTACTTAGGCTCTTTTCCCTAACATTTTGCAGAGTAAATATTTCCATTGTCTTATAAAATCTTTCAGCCCCCATTTTCAAATATGCTTTTGTTATTTTGGATAGTATAGGAGAATGATTTAAATCAGCATAATGCCATTATGTGGAGGTAATTTTGACTTTTTTTTTTTTTTTCTATTTAAAAAGTTACAGTATTTCTGGTTCTGCATGTAAGGAGCTTAAGCATCACCACTCCTGAATAACAATCAGCAAGAAACGAATGTATGGAAAAATCAACAACTCTTGTTGGACCCACAACAGAGGGGAGGACACAGAGGCAGCCATGGCCCCCAAGCACATTGACATTGACAGCAAGCGGACGGAGAAAATACTCCATGTTAACACTGATCAGAGGAAAGTAGAGGAGCTATTACCTTCCTACAGAGCACACTTTACAATAAGGAATGTTATCAGGGATAAAGAGTGTATTACATAAAGATGAATGGTCAATTCTCAAAGGAGACATAACAATACCTAACATGCGTGCACCTAACAACAGAGCGTCAGCATGTGAGGCAAATACTCACAACCTCCAACCATGAGAATGGAACTCGAAGCTTCCCCACTAAGACCAGCAACGAGCAAGGATGCCCCCTTTTCACCATCTAACTGGAAGTCCTTGCTGTGCAAGAACCACATGTAAAAGGTGTACAGATTGGGAAGGGAGACATAAAACTGTCTTTGATTGCAGACCTTCTCTGTAGAAAACCTGAAGGAGTTGACCAAATGAAATAAACCAAAAACCTCCTGGAAATAATAAGCAATTATAGCAAGGTTGCAGAATATAAGGTTTACATACAAAAGTCAATCACGATCTTGTATGCAAACAATGAACAATCAGAATTTGAAATTAAAAACATATTACCATTTATATTAACATCCCCAAAATGAAATACTTAGTTGTAAGTCTAACAAAAACATACAAGATGTATATGAGGAAAACCACAAAACTTCTTTGATTAACAAAATCAAAGAAGTAAACAAATGGAGGGATATACTATGTTCATGGAAAGGAAGACTCAACATTGCCAAGATGTCAGTTCTTCCCAACTTGATTTACAGATGCAACACAATCCCAATCAAATTCCCAGGAAGTTATTTTGTGGATATTGACAAGCTGATTCTAAAGGTTATACGGAGGCAAAAGACCCCAAATAGGCAACACACTGAAAGGAAAAGAGCAGAGTCAGAGGCCAGAGACCACCTAATTATAAGATTTACTATAAAGACAGTGCAGTATTGGTGAAAGAAAAGACAGATAGATCCATGGAACAGAATGGAGAGACCAGAAACAGATGAATAGACTCATCTGATCTTTGCTAAAGGAACAAAGGCAAAACAAGGGAGCAGACAGTCTTTCCAACACACTGTGCTGGGACAACTGGATATACAAATACAAAAAATGAATCTAGACATACATCATACACCCTTCACCAAAAGTAACTCAAAATTGATCACAGACTTAACTGTAAAATACAAAACTATAAAAAACTCCTAGAAGATAACACAGGAGAAAACCTAGATGACCTTGGATGTGGCGATGCCTTTTTAGATACAACACCAAAGGCACCACTCAAGAAATAATAGATAAGCTGGACTTCATTAAAATTGAAAACTTATGCTCTGCAAAAGACAAAGTTAAGAGAATAAAACAAGGCACAGACTGGGAGAAAAATTCTCAAAAGACACATCTGATAAAGGACTGTTAACCAAAATATACAAAGTACTCTTAAAACTCAGCACTAAGAAAACAACCTGAGTAAAAATGGACCAAAGACCTTCACAGATCCCTCGCCGAAGGAGACAGACAGATGGTCAATAATCACGTGAAAATGTGCTCCATGTCATACGTTGTCAGGGAAATGAAAATTAAAACAACACCGAGAGACCACCACACACCTATTAAAATGACTAAAATCCAACACCGACAGCACCAAATGCTGGTGGGGATGTGGAGCAACAGGAACTCTCGGTCATGGCTGATGGGGATGCAGGAGGGTGCAGCCACTTCGGAAGACAGTTTCTCACAAAGCTAAACATATTCTTCCCATATGATCCAGCAATCACACTCCTCGGCATTTACCCAAAGGTGATGAAAATTTATGTCCAAACAAAATCCTGAACATGGATGTTTATAGCAGCTTTATTCATACTTGCCCAAACCTGGAAGCAACCAAGATGTCCTTCAGTAGGTGAATGGATAAATAAACTATGGTTCATCAGAAATGGGATATTTTTTCAGAGCTAAAAAGAAATGAGCTCTCAAGTCATGAAAAGACATGGTGGAAACTTAAATGCATATTATTAAGTGAAGGAAGTCAAACTGAAAAGGCTACATGCTGTATGACTCCATCTGACATTCTGGAAAAGGCAAAACTCTGCAGACAGTAAAAAGATTAGTGGTTGTCAATGTTGGTAGGTAGGGAGGTACAAATAGGTGGATCGAAGAGGATGTTTAGGGCAGTGAAACTACTCTCTAAACCACAGTGGTGGACACACGTCATTGCACATTTGTCCAAACCCATAGAATGTGCAACATCAAGAGTGAGTTGTAATGGAAACTGTGGACTTGGGTGATAAGAGGTGTCCATGTAGGTTCATCCTTGGTAAAACACGTACCATCTGGGGCGATGTTAATGATGGGGAGGGCTATGGATGTGTAGGGCCTGGGTGTAGAGGGGAATCTCCGTGCCTTCCCCTCTCTTTTACTGTAATTCTACAACTGCTCTAAAAATAAAATCTTTGAAAAAAAGTTACCCAGGCTGTTTCATGTCTTTATATGTTGCGTTTAATACACAGCCTTTTCATCTCAAAGCAAATTACAAGGTGAATTATTGTCACGTGGTTACCTTTGGAAATGGGTATGTGCTAAACTATATACTATGGCATCACACACGCACACATCTACACACACACACACCCCAAAAGGAGCCATGAGAATCCTGCCTTCATGCTCTGACTCTGGAAATTTTTGTGGTTCATACCTTTCTGATCTCTACCTAACTCTTGTGTGTACTACCGTGTACTCAAACGTTCTCAAAATATTTGACTTTAATAGGAAAATATTTACATACTTGTTTTCTTCATTTAATGAAAACAGAAATGGAACCGCTACCATTTTTACCTTCAATGATATGAATAAACTCTTGGAAATCTTTCCAAAAGTCTGGGAGATGGAGCGCCAACATCACACTGTCTCCGGCAGGGAAACTTCCACACCTGAGAACTCGCCGTGCAGAACTAGGGATAGCAAGTGCGCGGGATGGAGGCTCCGCCTCTGGGCACCGGGTTGGGGGCCTCATGCAGCCCTCCTCTTCCTTTAAGCTGCAAAGGCTGGAAAGATTCTAAGGTAGTCTGCCTTTGCTTCTTGTGGAACTTGCTCGATGTTATTTGAGGGTTTCCACCACAAACTGTTTTGAGATTTGTTGGCTGCCTGTCCACACCTGCCCCCCAAAATCTAAAGGGTTGATTTTTCCTCTATACAGTTGACCTTTGAACAGCACGGGTTTGAATTGCGTGGGTCTACTTTTACGTGGATGTTTTTCAACAGTAAATGCATGTAGTAAACACTATGTGATCTGAGGTTGGTTGAATCTGCAGATGCAGAATGGTGGATACAGAGGAACTGCATATAAGGAGGGTGGATTATAAGTTATACTGATTTTCCACTGTGCGGAGGGTCAGAGCCCCTAAATCCTGCATTGCTCAAGGGTCAACTGTATTCTCTTTAGAGGATTTGATGATATTTCCAAATCACATAGCTCAGCCACAGAGCTTTAATGCTTATTACTGACTATATTAATAGATATATTAGATATTTATTTAAATACTTAATATTCACCTCACAGACTATCCAAGCAGCAACCAAGGAGCACCTTCTTCATGTTCGGCGTGATGCTAGATTCCACGGGAGCCACATTAAGAAGCTCCCAGGACAGCGGAACATAAACAAATTGGTTTGTAGCATCTACTAATAGAGAGAAATTCTCCATAAGTCATCTTTCCATCTCACAACACCTCTCAAGTAGCCATTTACGTTGTACTTGTTTATAGGTGATATTTAGTAAGGAAATTTAAAAATTATATGAAGACGTCAGGAAGTACACAACTAAATCAAGTCAACTCAATCTAATTTTTGGAGTGAATATTTATAAATACTACTGCCTTCATCCTTTCACTTCTTCCTGGGCATTACTAGTATTGATTACCCTGGAAAATAGAAGGTATGCAGATTCAGGAGAAGCGACGGCTGCTGCAACTTGTGACCACGCAGAATCCAGGGCGATGGCACGGGGGACCCTCTGGTCTCGCAGCATCAGGACCATCTACGCACTGATGCCCCCAAACTCCATCCTGCCGGACAGATGTCGTCCCTGCACTAGAAACAAGGGTACCTAACCTTACTTGATAATCTCCTTGGGGCATCCCTAGATGTCTCCGGCTCAGGAACCCCCAGCACTCACTACCATGGGTCCCATAGGGCTCCGTCTGGGGCGGCAGTGCCATCCCCACCCGGCTGGAACCACAGCCACAGGCACCGAGTGGTCTGCACCTTTGTGCACGTCTCAGTGGGCTTCTTAAATTCTGCCACGTTCTAGGGCTTCAGAGGCGGCGACGTGCTATACTGATGGGATGTACAATTTTATATTTACACCTAAAAATCACATTGTGAAACTACAGGCTTTCTTCAGGATAAGAAAGTTTTCATATTTCAGTGATCTGAGACTCTCATCTGCTAGCAGGCAATTTTGAATGGATGTGAAAAATTTACATTAGCATCTGGCTACCCTAACTCCAGTGTGATCCGTAAATGAACGCGGGGCTCATTCACCCTCACAGGTCTGCATCCTGGACTTCCAGACTCCCCTGGGGTCTTGCTTTTCCTTTACAAGTAACAGCATGAGCCAAATATATAAAAAAGGCCTCACTCTTCTTTTGATGTCGACAAAACCATAATTATCAAAAGATGTTGCTGCTGATGGCTCTGAGAAGAGATGGGGGGGGGGTGGAAAGTATCTCCTGCAGAAACTGTTAGGAATGCGAGTTAATGGAAGATGCACCTGCCAGGAAATGTCGTTATTGGGAGGAGATGTCAGTTATAGGAAAAGACGAGAGGGCAGGTATTTCTTTTCTTTTTTTTTAAATTGTGCAATTCAGTGTTTTTTAGTATGTCCACAGTTGTGCAACTATCACAATTTTAGAATATTTTCATCATCCCCAAAAGAAATCTTGTACCCTTTAGCTGTCACCCTCTGTCCTTCTCCACCCTCTCAGCCGTAGGCCGCCACTAACCTACTTCCTGTTTCTATAGATTTGCCTGTTCTACATACTTCTTATAAATGAAATCATACAATATGTGGTCTTTTGTGACTGGCTTCTTTCACAGGTGTTTCTTTACTACAGGGTAACGTGGCCGTTTCTCCATATCAGAGATGCAACTCTGTCTCAGAGGAATTAGAAATCAGGTAAGGGAGGAGACCCTGGGCAGAGAAACAGAGTGATAGACAGACAGACAGACGAGCATTTCCTGCGAAGCACCTGCTTTCTGCAAACACCTTCTGAACGGGCCCCGCAGAAGAGACAATATGCTGCCGGATCGCACATAACCCAGAACCGGCAATCTCCGGATCTCCAGAACGTTCGTGATACGGGGCTGACGGCCACATGTAATTATCAGCTCACACGGGAGGCTCGCGTCCGGCTGCAGGGAAGGGGCGTGGCTTTGCTAGGCTTACGTGCAAAGTACGTGAAATCTCCCAGGGCACAGACGCTAACGGCAAAAATCCAAGGGGCGGCTGCCAGCCCAGCACCGGATCCACCCAAACCTTAAGTTACCGGGAAGAACTGGGCCAGTTCACCTCGGTTCCCGGAGGAAACCAGGGCTGCTTGCGCCGCCCTTTCCACCTCTGAGGGTCACCTGAGCACCTCCACCAGCTGCATCCAGAATCAGGAGGGGCCGGCGTCTGTGAAAAGACGCGCTGCATCCCGGGTGTGACTAAAATACCCGCAACGTAGAAGACGGTGTCGCCGAACCAAAGGAAAGGGAGGAGCAGGTGTGAAAGCCGCTCACTGGTGCCGGGGAAGCCGGGTGGGGAGGGACCCCGGCCCCGAGGGGGCGCATGGGGAGGACTCAGCCCTCGGCCAGGCCAGAGCAGGGAGCTGAGCAGATTTCAAACTTCTAAGAACCATATTTACGGCAGAAGGAGGCCTGCTCCAGGCAAACCCGAGCAGCTGAGGTCAGCAGTTGATTCGCACGATATGCTGCTGGTGACACGGATCGATGCAAGGAGATTGGCCCTGGGATTTTAAAGTAAACAAGCCAAGGCTGGTGTTAACAAAGATGACATTATCCGTGTGGCGGCTGTGGAGATCCCCCGAGCCCCTCGATTAGGATTTCTGTCCATGAAATTGAAACTGCCAACGGAAGTGGATGAAATCATCTTTCACTATAACAGGTACAGAAATCTGATTAAATATTTAAAGCATCCCTCATAATGTAGAATGTTGTACTATGTAGAGAAAACGTACACCTCGAGAATCTTAATTAACAAGAAAATAAAAATTAGAACTCTCAGGCGTGTGACCTGGGACATCAGTCACTTCTCCCCCAGTTCTGCGGGGGGGAACCCTCCTTCCAGGTACATCGGGTGCAGGTAGGGTGACCCTTTCCTCCTCTCCCAACTGTCACAGGCCAGCGGGAGACCCCTCCACTTGGAGCCTCAGGGTACCGACCCGGCCCTGATCCACCACTCAGGCCCCAGCCGCCTTCTATGTCGCTGCTGTAGGCAGAATTGAGGCCATGGGGGTCAGTTATCTGTGGTTATTCTTATGTTTAGTTTGTTAGACAAAACCACAGAAAGTTACATTTAGCAACAAATGCTAAATAACATTATTGCATTTGAGAAGAACTCAATTATTATGCAAATCTGGAGATCACCCTCCAGCGTCAGTAAATTCACAGCCTTGGTTTATGAAAAGCTCGAGTCCCTGGCCTGGGTCCTGGGGAGAGAAAAGAAGTCGGTGGGAAGACTGGTGAGGTCTGGTGGCGCCCGCGCTTCAGTTCCCAGTGTTGTGTCACTGATAAGCCTTCAGTTTCAGCAAACAGCCCACAGTTCTGTACGGAGTCAGCCCTCAGAAACCTGGACGGAGGGTACGTAGGAATTCTCCTGCCCTGTGCGCAAGTTCTGTCAATCTTTTCTTAAACCACTTTACTGAGGTATGGTTGACGTTCAGAAAGCTATACACATTTAATGTATACAACTTGATGAATCTGAAGATGAGAAAACACCCAAGAAAGCATCACCCCCGTGTTTGCCATAAACGCATCCATCCCTCCAAAGTCAGAGAGGACGAGCGCTGGGGGGGCGTGTGAGCAAAGGCAACGCCCGTGCACTGCTGGTGAGAATGGGAAATGGTGCAGCCTCTGTGGAGATGGTACGGAGGGCCCTCAGAGAGATTAAACACAGAACTGCCACACGACCCAGCAGCCCCTCTTCTGGGTGTTTATCCAAAGGAAATGAAATCGGAGCCTCCAGATCCCTGCCTCGCATGTCTGTCACAGTCCCATTCACCGCAGACAGGACAGGGCGCGATCACAGTGTCCGCTGATGGAGGGGGGGGTAAAGAAAACGTGCCGTGTGCAGACAACGGCGGAGCATTCAGCCTTAGAAGGAAGGAAATCCTTTTATTTATGTTTAATGGCAGAAAAGTAACAACATTGTAGGTAAGCGGCATCTAGCTTTTTAGATGCCTGAAGCTACCAGGTTTTGCTGCTTGTTCGCAGCTCTGATGTTTGGACTCATAGAAAGTGAAATTGCTTTAATTGACAAACTTGGAGGCAGGGCACACACATTATATTTGGTCAGTTTTGGGAAAATGGCGCTGGTAGGAATTAGAAAATGAACTGTAAACTGTAGCATTCGCCGTTAAATTTCTATTATGGGCCCTACTAAATCAGGCTGTTTCGTTTATTTTTATAAAACTTGGGAGATATGAGGGAAAAATAGCTTTTTAGGTTTCATTATTTGACCATTAAATTAGAAATGTCTTAACAGAAGGGTTTTCTTCTATTTTGTTTGTTTTGGGGATTCTGCAGCTATACACTTGATGCTCTAAGACAGCTAAGCCTTCACATCTCCACATCCCAGTCAGCTGATATTTTAAGCAGGAAAACACTCTGAATGTCTTAACGGCTGTTCGATGGAAGGAGAACCATGGACTGGGTTGATTTACGGATTTAGAGGAAGGAAAGCCAGCGGGTCCACACAGCCCTTTCCGTCCGCGTGCGCAGGGGCGGAGGCGGCC
The DNA here is from genome assembly GCF_026419965.1 of Kogia breviceps. Taxonomy (NCBI): domain Eukaryota; kingdom Metazoa; phylum Chordata; class Mammalia; order Artiodactyla; family Physeteridae; genus Kogia; species Kogia breviceps. The sequence goes on from NC_081320.1 coordinate 102,712,905, forward strand.
GGCCGGCGGGTCGCGCACCCTCTCTGGCCTCTGCCAAGCGCTGGATCAGCTGATGCTTCTCTTGCAAGAATGGCCCCGGCGGCATCCCTCCCAGACCCCCGGGGGCCTGCTTACCGGAGGAGAGGTGAAGACGAAGAAGGACGAGCCCTTCAGGGCCAGGAACTTGGATCTGAAGGTGTGAGAGGGGCCGGCCCCTCCCAGCCTCTCGCGGACCCACCCCGCGTGCGTGACCTGCGGAGCAAAACCTTCAGATTAACAGCCAGGCCTCGGGAGAACGTAGCGGACACGCAACACACCGCGGGCCGCGGACGGGGACGGGGGGGCCTCAGCCGCGACCAACCTCCGACCGCGCGGACGCCACGGAAATGTGTGACATCTGGGTCAAATGCCCAGACTTCCGCCCTGGGCCGGCTCGAAACATGAGCTGCCGAGTTCTCTTAGTTTGGGGCCAGCGCTGGACGTCTCCGCTGCCTCCCATATGTAGCTTTTTCCAACCACAGTGTTGAATTACATCCTATCAGGGGTTAGTATTTGTAATCTGTCTACGAGGTTGCAAAAGCGGCTATTGTATTTTCCATGTCTGTAATAAATATACCGTTAACACACGTGGGAGAAATGGTTGTTTCTTTATAGTTCAACTTCCTAACAGTGAAAATAATACAATATGAGATTCCCACAACTGGCACTGACTATCTAGTGACACAAAATGCAAACTATAACAAATCGGAATATGGTCAAAAAGCTAACGGAAAGAGTAATACAATTTAAAAAGTGAGTGCATGAATTTAAACTAGTACTAAGGTAAAATCCCCGTGTTGTCTCAGCTAAAATTGTAATGTGACACGTACTTTGCACATTTAAACAAAATTAGTAGTAAACTATCACAGACAGGCAGGCCAAGGGCTTTAGGGCATGAACGGTCCCCTGGGCTGTGTGAAGGTGGCTGCCCTCCAGGTCCGGGACCGCAGCCCCGGGAAGCGCCCTCACAGCAGCCGCGGGGGCTCAAGGTAGGTCATTTCCTTTCCATGTTTACTTGCTAAATCACTGACGGGCTTTCAGTCACGCCTGGTGAAAGACTTCCCAGGTCAAGATGCCAGGTGAAATTTTACAAAAGTCCTACTTTCACAGTGTTCCTGGTGATGGAAAGGAGAAAGTTAAAGAGTGTCATTCTACGGAGAGTGGTAGCCACAGCTAACCACTCAAGGTGTTGAAGAGAAGTTGTCTAGTGCATCGGTGTCCTAGATGCACAGAGCTTCGTAAAGTAACCACTGGCTCATGGACTCGTCTTTTCCCTCTCGGTTTAGCTATTGTCTGGTGAAGGCTTAGCGTCACATCAATGTGATACAGTTTCAATGTTCTGACAGAGAGTTTTACTATTACTGTACAAGACCACCTTATTTCATGTGTCCTTGGACTCATTTAATGTTTCCGGGTCCATTTTCTCATCATCATACAATGGGACGAGGATTCCCTCACATGGTAATTTCGAGAATCTAACGCTCGCTGTACCACAGAAAACTCCCTCCCAAAGTACTAGCAGGCAGGAGGCAAGTAGCACACTGCTCGGATGGAATTAGAACTCTGCGGAAACCACCCAAACAGGACTGAGTCCTTGCATGTCTTGTGGATTTGAAACTGATTACACACATTACTTAAAAATGTCTGATTGACTTTTCTCCTTTTTGTCTGGTAGGATCACACAGATACACTGTTGTTCATTGTAACAGTAGCATTAATGCTGCTGTAAATCATAAGACGTGCTCAATTTCCATGATTAAAACAAGCTTCATTTTAATCGGGTTGTTTTCTTACTGCTGAGTCTTAAGAGTTCTCGGCATATTTTAGGGCAGAAACACTCCATTTTCTCTAGCTAGTTCAGCAGCTCCTTGATGTTCTAAAATTAACACAAATTCAGTGGGTGGTTGTGAATTCCACACGCGCCACTGCACAAGCCCAGTGATTTGTATAGTTTATATAAGACAGGATTCATTTTAAGCACGGTTACTAAAAACAATGAATTGCAACTGGATTGAGTTTTACGCAGTGAAGAACAGGGATTTGTGCAGAGGGGAGCCCCCGGTCCACGCGGACTGGGTGCGTGGTATTCAGAGGCCGTCCTGGTTACTAAGTTGGCACAAGACCACCTTGCTGAGAATCATCCAGAGGCGGCGGGTGTTTGGTAACGTTTCACAAACCAGTCATCGTTGTAGGTCGCAAACGGCATGCTTAGCCGCATGGGATATTTTTACACCTTTATCAGCGCTCACGAGACATCCTGTGGTTCTGGACAATATTCACCCCGTTACCCTCTTTCTGAGGGGGCTGCCTTCTCAGTAGCGGGGTGGGGACCACAGGTGACACTCAGTGAAAGCAGCTCCAGGGGCAGGAGCTCTGGACGCCAGGCTACATCAAGCCCATCAAGGGCTCTGTGTTCCACGTCCTTATCTGCAGAAGGGGACGGATGCCACTGCACGCGCCTGTTCCGAGGGCAGATGCCGCCGTTTGCATGGCGATACTCAGCGCCCCACGATGTCAGATCCTCTCGGCATCTCCAAGCAGGAGCAGGGCTGTCTTTTCTGGGCTCTCACACTGCTTCCCTCTGGGCCTGCGTTAGACCACATGCTCTCTGGGGACGAGACCTGTGTCCTTACCTGTATCTACCCCACATCCGCAGGACTGGCAGGGAGGGCTCGTCCCCTAAAATTTCTGGAAAGAAGCCATGCGTGGCTCTTCATCTATCACTACCCGTGACTTTATGGGAAGTGAAGCAATCACAGCAGGGAGGGCCTGCTCATTGTATCCACCGGGTTGGCAGACTGGAAGCCTTTGGTTTCACTGATCACCCTCAAAGCGTGGAACCAGCATTTCCAGAAAACATAGGAAATTGTTTACATTCTAAATTATTGCACATTTTTAAGTCAGCAGCAAGCTCAACAATCTGCTTTGATACTATATTTATTACCAGGAATCTTACCAAGATAGTTTTCAAACTACTAAGCTAGTAAGGGCTGGTAGGAATAAAAAATAATTGCCATCCGGATGAAAAACTAAGTAATGGAAAGAAAACAGCCCTCGGCGGGTCTCTAGCAATATGGCGTGAGGGTCCCTAAAACCTGTAAACATATTATTTTCTCTGCCAAGAACTCCTAAGAGACCAAGCTTCAGCTTTGGGTCTCAAAGGGGGCTGTAGGGAGGACAAACTGCTGGTTTTTCCTTTATTTTTTAATCATATATTCAAATGCTGACAAGTCTCCCATGGTCCTCTCTCTCTTCATGAAATACTTAGTCATAGACTGCAATGTGGATTCCACAAGGGATGAATGATATACTGGAACCTGAATCATAGGAGCTTAATTTAAGACAGGGCTGTAATACGCACAGACGTGGGAATATAGATAGGTGATAGATAGTTAGATGATAGATAGATGACAGATAGATAGATAGATATAGATAGATGATAGGTAGATAGCTAGCTAGATGATAGATAGGTAGATAGATAGATGATAGATAGGTAGAGAGGTAGATAGATATGATGGATGGATGGCTAGATTAGATTCACATTATAGACTGGTCAAGGGTGAGTAGAAAGCTGAAAGTGTAACTTCTGGGCTGAAATGGAGAAGCTGTGGTTCATTTTCTAGCACAGCAGCAGCAAGCGTTCTTTTGTGAGGACAGTTTGTCAAGGGATAGATTTTCCACCTGATTCTCACTCAGCCTGAGCGTTGCTGCCCTGTTTCTCTGGAGACGCAGACACTGGTCGTGGAGCCCAACCCTCCTCGGTCCTGCTGTCCTCCTCCCCCCCCAGGCCTGGGGCAGCGTCTTGTGTAGGTCGCTGCTCCTCCTTCCATCTGGTTAATACAGCCCTGCGCACAGCATCCAACAGGAGTTACATACTGAGACGCAAACTAGGAACTCCTTTGCTGGCCAAGACGGAAACATACAGATTGTTAATAACCTGAAACGTCTATAAATTGGATGTGAAGTTAATGAAATTCCATATGTAATTTAATTCTGCCTGTATTAATTAGCAAAGAAATAAGTTATCGCTTAGCTATTACTGGAAACATTGGCTGCTTTATGAATCTTTTTTAGGTATACGCGGTTCATAAATAATTTTAAGGGAAGCTAATTTTAAATTTTACATTATGAATTTTCTATGGCTTATTACATAATCCAAGAAATGTATATTATAATTTTATGAACACCTACCTGTCCATCAGATAATAACTGTACAACTACTCTGTTCCTTTTCACAGAAAAAGCTAAAATAACTTGAATTATTTCAGCTTCTTTTGGATTTGGTGATCAAGGTCCCCATATTTCCTTTGATTCAGGTTTTCGGGAAGAAATTTATTTTGGAAAATAGATTCTTGCTGTTTATGCAGGGTGAACACATGTCCTGGTTTTCCTGGGATGATTCTAAAGTCACTCCTGTTGTCTTAGTGTTACTTTTAGGTCAGTCTCCATCCCGGAAGGAACTGTCCCAGTTTGGATGACAAATTATACAGTCATTTTACTTACCAGATATAAGAGTCTAAAAATCTATACTTATGCCTTTTGTATTATCCTTCTAATTCTGCTTTCTTTGGTTTTTGTCAATTTCAGTGGTTGTCAATATCTTTACTTTTTTCTTATTTATTCAATATTATTTTTTGCTACATACCAAAATCAATAATTAATTGCTCAAAATGAGGGAAAAAATCCTTCCTATTTTTAAATAGGGCCCAACACCATAAATCTAAACTCCTATAACGCATACAAAATGTTTAGTTTTTGGAGAAAATGTGAAAGCATCCTCTACCGAAAACTCGGCAAATTGGGGCAGGGGTTAGTTCTTTCACAACCTCACATAGTGAGGCCTGGCTCCGATGTTTCTTCCCAGATAAACAAATTCAAGCCCTTAAGTAAATTCAAAGTTATATAGAAATTTTAAAGTTAAAAAAAAGACTTTAGATTACCCTTTGCAACTTTCTTCTCTTATAGATTAAGAAACCAGGGCTCAGGTGTTAATGTGTTCCAACTGCACCCCCAGAGAAGGGATTAGGTGGGATTAGAATCCAGGTTTGACTCACCTAAGGCCACCAAGACTGCCATCACACAAACGTGGCTTCATATAGGACAAAATTTCACTAAGAAAAAACCACAGCGAAATCACTCCACTGCCTCAGAGGCCTTTGAACCGTAATTCATTCCATGTCCTTTGTGTTGGGAGTTTTGCTCCTCAGATAGTTTTAACTTTTCCTGAACGCTGCGTCTTGATTCTCTCTTGTGATTCAGTGATAAAGAGGAGTTAAATTTCAAAACAAAACAAAACATGCTTTGGTTTCCAGACTAGTGCTCTTTCCAGCCGGCCAGGCAGTCATGTACAGCCGCAAAAACGCAGAGTGGGCTCCAAATGCGTCAAGTTCAAGTCCTGTGAAAGCTGCTCAAGTCTCAGTGTAACGGGCCTTCACGTGTGCCCGCACGTGACTGTCCCCAAACCACTGACCCTGCATGATCTGTGTGGGAAGTCAGGGACAGGACGGCCCCCCTCGGGACAGGACATGGAGAAGCTGAAGGAAGGGCTCCACCTGCAGGGCACTCTCTCCTGTGGTCCTGAAAGGAGCAGGGCCCGTGGGGCTCCTGGGCATGGAAGCCTTTCTGTGCTCCCTGTTTCCTGTTTGTAGGAAATAGGCTGCACTCAGCCTCCAAGACCCTCCCTGAGTCCCAAAGGGCAGGTTCAAACAGTTGCTAATCAGGGAAGGGAGGGGACGCAGAGACCAGGGAGGGGCAGCCAGGAAACAATAGCGCAGCCTCAGGGCAGGGCCCTGGTTCTCCCTCCAGGGATACACAGAACAATGTCTTTGAGCTCTTCTGCAGAACTAAACCCCCAACAAATGGAAGATGTTAGTATAGTTCATTCCAGAGAGAAGGTCACAGTTCGGAAACTTGAGAACCACAGGAGCCCATCACAGACCACCTGATGCCAGATGGTCTCTGGATTGAAGGGATGCAGGCCCTGCAGGCACCCTGATCCGTACCAGCAACCCTGCCTCTTGACTATAAGACTCCTCACTACCCCCTCCAGGCCAGGACACACAGTTTTGAGGCCATTAGGCCGCTGTGGCCCGCTTTGCCAGGCAAAGCAATAAAGCTCTTCTTTCCTACTTTACCCAAACTCTGTCTCTGAGATTCAATTCCACGCCCGTGTACAGAGGCCGATTTTTGGAATCAGTCTTGGAAGAGTCTCTGATTCACCAGAAAAAGGGTCCCCCAGGACACTTTGCTAGTTTTGCTTGTGCCACAACAGAAATCCGATTTCAAATGGCACATTATTCTTAGAGACAAAAACACCAATTTGGTCTATTGTCCCACCAGCTTTGGTAAATAAATCCAGAGAAGACAGGCTTTAAGTGTGAACTACAGCGAGGTGTGTCCTCAGGGGAAAAGTCCAAGAGAAACTTCTGTCTTAGAAACACTAAGCACAGCAGAAAAGCTGTATTTTATGTGTAAGAATATGAAACGAGTCCTACATTAACTTGAAGACATTTATGGCACTATTACTCATTAAATAGCTAAACACCCTCATTTAGCTATGTAAACAAAAACAGCTGTTCATAAATTTAAAAAACATTACAACAAATAAAAGTTAGAAGAACCTTTCTTAGTGTTTCTTATCTAATTTTAAAATGTTGACTAGAGGGGTTTAACTTAAAACATGCTCCTAATTTCCTATCTTTTTCAGGAAACATTTGATTGGCAGGTACTTACTCTCTTGAACGCGCAAATTTTATCACTCGGCACTACGCAAAGAGCATCTGTCTCTGAGTGCTATTTAAATCAAACTGAACACATTCCTTTAGTTTGCTTAACTTGAGCCTACGAGGTATATTGCCTCAGACCTATGAAAGACACAACCAGAAAGCTAAGAAGCTATACATTTTTAAAAGTTCACACTTACAGCTTGAACTATGACTTTATCACAAAGGAAACAGAAAAATAATGTAGTGACTTCAAAGTGTAGTTACCTGATACACAGCTAAGTACTTACAGACCTAGTAAATGAGCAGTCCTTGAATTAGAAAACCGGGCGTATTACAGGTTGGCCTTTGCTCTCCGAAGGAATGAGCCAAGGGCTCCTGAAGACGCAGGGCTACCACCACCAGAACATGCGGCCTCAAGGTGAGTAAAGGCCAGCACGGGGCGCAGGGGTGGGGTGCTTCCTTCCCACCTGCAATAGCGGCTGCCTAAAGCCTCCCAGAGTGAAACTTCCTGAACGAGGATGTGATCTAAGAAAATCACAGGATGCTGAAGACTCCAAATTACAGAGGTGTGTCTCAGCCGTCAAACCCCTCTAAGCTTAAACAATCATGTCTAGGTTATCATTTAATCACGATTCCTGAGAAAATATAACTGCCGATAGAGCACTGATAACACGAGCACTCAGGTCAGACGATTCCTCCTACGCTGTTTCCAGGACAAACGAGTAGCTTTCTGGAGTGGACGCTGAGGGTAAGGGTCCTGACTCCAGTCCGATGTGTGCTAATGCTTTCCTGTCAAAATTTCCAAACCGCATTTCAAAAACAGAAAGAGGCTCCCTTCGGGGACATTGTATAATCAACACAAAACCCACAAATCCTACCTGGTCACAAGGAGAACAGCATTTATTTGCCATTTTCATCTGTAGAGAGAGGGAAGCAAGGAGTCAGTATGACAAGTGTATTGATGTCATAAATTTTCAACCCGACTGGCAACGGAGCTTAATTAGCTGCATGAAGTGTCCCTGCACGAGACGTTTCCTTTATGAGCTATTTCTTATCTGAAAACCAAACCAGAGCACGTACAGACGTCTGGCAACAACTCTCAGAACAGAAAACCCAAGGGTGGCATCCCGACGCTGCTGTCTCCAGCCTCAGCTCTTTACTAAGTGAAGCTCTGGGGCAGCGGATGCTTAAATTTCCATGTCGGAAAAAACTGGGGCAAATGATTTCTGTACTCCATGGTCTTAGGTAATTATAGTTTTCACAGTTCACATTTGCTCCCCCTTCCTTGATTCTCCCAGCAATCCTGCAAAATTTAACCAGTGAGGAAATGAAGGTCCAGAGTAATAACAAGGTCAAGACTACCCAGTTGGAAAGTGGCTTTGAATCCACAATTCCGGCCCTAAAGCATTTGCGTTTCCTTCCCTCTACTCTGCCCAGTAGCTACAATGTGTGAGGTTCAACTAGGACCATGCATTTCTGCCAGTATCAAGCTACCACTACCTGGTTTTTTCTTTTCTTTTTATCCATCCAGATACCTTTGGAATTCAAAATGTCCCGCTGGAAAACTGAGGTCTGAGAGAGGGTCTAGTACCTCCTGTGTGGCTGAGAGCCTCTGAGGTCGCTGGAATAGAAATCTCACACTGCCGCTTCCCTGATATTTCGAAGTGCTCAGGCGCCCTCTGCTTAGCAGTTTCCAGGAACGAGGCAGGTGTGAGAGGAAGGCAGGGCTGCGGTGGGGCCTGAGCGCGGCTGGCTACGCCGCGTGCATCCGGACCCCCGGGCTCCTCCTGCCACCAGCTTCCCCGGGCCAGAGCAGACCCTGGGGTGCAAATGTGGACAAGGCGGCAAGTCACCCGCAGGCGCTGAGAACAAGGAAACGGGTCCACGGTCTCCTCGGGCCAAGGGCTGGTCCTGGCGTGAGCCTCCCGCGGCTGTGGCCATCGGCTCACTGCCGGGATACAGCGGTTGCTTTAGGGAACTGAGTATTTTACTCTCACCCCATCTGGTTTTGTTGTTTCATTTTGAAGTTTCATATTGACCTTGATCGTCAAACAGACTCAAAGAGACAGAGCGCTTTTTCTTTCCTGGGTGCCTGCGGGGAGCCACTGAGAAGGGATATTTGCGGTGGAGGTGCCTCTTTATACGTTTCCTTAATGTTTTGGAGAATTACATCTTTAACCCAATTGGGTTCCCCAAGTAAAAATGTCATATTACATCAATGCGTTTGGATAGAGTATATATAAAATTACATGCACACAAATACTTCTGTGTAGGTGCGTGGAAAGGAAGAAAGGGAGAGAGAGAACCAGCGGTGAAGGGTCCACAGGTTTGATTCAGTCTACACTCTTATACCAGGAAACTTTTAGAAGACTTGATCTTTAACTTTTTTAGTCAAAGGTTTGTTATGTTGAAAAAAGTACATGTTCTTCTGTTTAATGTTATTACCAACTGTTTGAGGGTTCATCATAAATAACAGAAAGTCATAATTATTTTCGTGGATTAAAAAGCAAAAACAGGGACAGTGGAAAGCCTCCGTGCTCACGTTTTGCAGCGTCAGGTCGCTGATGTTGGCAGACACGGCCCGCAGCCAGTCGGCGCTCTCCTGGGCGGTGTAAAACCAAAGGATTCCCGAGCTCGCCCCATCCAGGGCCTGCACCTCAAACGCACTGCACCTGCAGGAGGAGGACAGGAGATGCTGGAGGAGGCCCCTGGGATCCGATGCCCCAGGCCCGGGAGAAGGCGGTGCCCACTCAGCCCTGCTCGGCACCGGCCTGCAGTCACCGCGGGAAACACAGCTCACAGCCGCGGGCACAGCCTAACCCATCTCTGTATCTTAGGTAGGTTTACTGAAATTAAGTTCAAAACGCTGAAATTCCTATTTCTAATTTAACAAAAACATGAAAGGCAGCTCCTGTAGGAAATACACGTGCTCTCAGAGCAGTGCTGGAGTTACTGTTTTGTGGGGTCCTTAGCAGTGATTCTTTCGGAGACCACTTATCATGGTACTGAAGGCTCTTGACCCAGTGATGGTGCAGCAGGTCGAACACCACCATTCCTCAGCGTCGATGGTATTTAGGACCACACGCATACGTCTGATTTACAACAGAGCTTTTGAAGAAGTTGGTTCCCCTTTGTTTTTATAACCAGGAGAATCAACCTGCCACAAACCCACCCATGGCAAATTATTCATAACGGCGACATCACTGTCTCCAATCCAGTAGTTTCCCCCCTATGTCATGTAAGCCTTTTTTTCCAGAGATAATTTCCATATATGCTATAGACTGATGTGTGTGTTCCCCAAAACCTACGCGTTAAAGCCCTAGTCCCCAGTGCGGCGTCTTTGGAGATGGGACCTCTGAGGAAAGAAGCTTAAGTGAGGTCAGAAGGGTGGGCCTGATCCAAAAGGACTGGGGCCCCGATAAGAAGAGGCCCCCGAACTCCGTTCCATACGAGGACACGGTGAGAAGACAGCCGCCCGCGAGCCAGAGGGCAGCGCTCACCAGACACAGCCCTCCGGAACTTTGATCTTGGACCTCCAGCCTCCGGGACTGTGAGAAAATAAATTGCTGTTGTTCAAGCGCCATCCCGCCCCACCCCCACCCCCCCATCTGGTATTTTGCTAAGGCAGAGCTGACGAACGCAAGCGTTACAACGTCACGTACACGTCTGTTCGTTTTCTCTTAAGAAAAATGCACAACTAACCCACGCAGCTTACACCTCCATGTCCTTAAGAAGATAACTGAAAGGCTAAAAATGACAAAACAAACTTTTTCTAAACAAGGTTCCCGCTAAATTATGTGTTAATAGTCTTTCAGATGTGGGTTCAATCATGGTTTCAAACGGAAAAGGATACAAGGGCGGGAGAAGGAAGTAGAGACATAATAAAACAACCCTGCATGTTCTTGGGCCAAATCTACCAACCAGAGGTTCTCCGATGAAACAATCCTTCTGTCTTTTTTATAAGCAGATACCCGACTCGGTGTCATTCCCACCCTAATCAGCACTGCTTGAATCAGAGCCTAAGGTTCATTTACAGCCAAGTGTGTCATTTGTGCCCGCACCCTGCACCGCAGCCCTGGCTCAAAATTTTACTTGGGGAAGGGGTGAGAGACAGGCCACAAAACCTGCAGCTCCTGGTCAGTTTCCACAGGAAGTGACTTCATTTGCAGTAGAACGTGGAGAAGTTCAAGGTCACGGGCACTTCAAAAACAGTGGAATGGGGCCTCCCTGGTGGCGCAGTGGTTGGGAGTCCGCCTGCCGATGCAGGGGACGCGGGTTCGTGCCCCGGTCCGGGAGGATCCCACGTGCCGCGGAGCGGCTGGGCCCGTGAGCCGTGGCCGCTGAGCCTGCGCGTCCGGAGCCTGTGCTCCGCAACTGGAGAGGCCGCAACGGTGAGAGGCCCGCATACCGCAAAAAAAAAAAAAAAAAAAAAAAAAAAGTGGACATTTCAGTTTAAGGCAATTAGAAAGAGTTTCATAAATTAAACGAATACAGGTTGAACTGCTGGCCGGCTAGTTTTCAGGAGAAAACCTGGGAATAAAACAGCTGGAAGGAGCTCTCCTGGGGTCAGAACAAATCTCAGACACCGACCCCAGGAACTAGTTCTTCAAAGGAACCCAGATTTGACTGGAATATTCTGCCGATCCATTTACACCACAGAGCTTTGCTGAAAATAAGAGACCAGTCAGCTGGAGATGAGTGAAGTTTAAGAGCCAGGTGTGGTCACAGAAAGAAACCAACCTCAGGCTTAACAGGACTCGGGGGAGGGTGGTTTCCAGACGTCACAAAAATGATCCAGCCGGTCACTAAACAATAAACAACAAACGGCAGGTCGGGGTGCGGGGTGAGGACCTGCACCCGGAGCTGCTGGACACGGGACAGTGGGACGCGGGGCCTGGGGAAGAGCAGGCATGGAAGGTGTCTGCGAGGTGACCAGACGTCACATCCGGCAGAAAGACTCCAAAACAGTCATTAGAAACGTGTCCAAGAAGCTAGAGGGAAGCTTGCTTAAAGAAGTGAAGGTACAAGGACAACGTCACTTCAAATACAGCCTGTCAGTAAAGAGACGGTAGCTCCAAAAGGAAGCAAATCAGTGTATTAGGGTGAAAAAGTATAATAACGGAAAAAAATTTTACTAGAGAGGCTTGACAGTAGGTTTCACCTGACAAAGAATTAGCAAACTTGAAGACAGATCAATAGAGTCTATGCAATCCAAGTAAGAGACAGAAGAAGGAGTGAAGAGAAACTGTCAGAACCTCTGACACTCAAACTAGAAAATGAAGAAAAAGTCTCCTGTTACTGCATGGAGGTTCTCCAAATGTTGCCGTATCTATTTGGTTTATAGTGTTGTTTAAGTCTTCTATTTTCTTCCTGATGTTCTGCCTGGTTTTTCCATACACTATTAAAACTGGTGTATTGAAGCCTCTGACTATTATTGTTGAATTGTTTATTTCGCCTTTCAATACTGTTAGTTTTTAGTTTCATGTATTTTGGTGTTCTGTTTTTAGGTGCATATATATTTATAATTGTTATATCTTCCTGCTAGATTAAACATTCATCTTTGTAAAATGTCCCTCTTCATTTCTAATAACATTTTCAGTTTTAAATTCTATTTTCTATGATATTAGTATAGCTACTCCATCCTTGTGTTTGCTGTTTGTATATTTTTTCCCATCTTTTATTTTCAATCCATTCATATCTCTGAATCTAAAGTGTGTCTCTTGAAGACAGGACACAGTTGGATCTTGTTTTTTCTACTCACTCTGAAAATCTTCACCTTTTAACTGGATTATTCAATCATTCAAATACAATTTTATTATTGGTATAGTTAGATTTATGTCTGCCGTTTTACTTTTCATTTTCTATGTGTCTCAAATCTTTTTTGTTCCTCTGTTCCTCTTTCCCTGCTTTCTTTTATAGTATGTGAATATCTTCTAATTAAGCATTTAGATTTCTTTAATGATTTTAAATATATATGTGTATATACATATATATGTAGTATATATATACAAATAAAGATCAAAACATAAAGAAAGCAGAAGGAAGAAAATAATGAAGATTAGAGCTGGAATTAATGAAGCAGAGAAGAGAAAAACAACAGAGAAAATCAATGTAACCAAAATCTGGTTCTTTAAAAAGAACAGCAAAATGGACAAACTTTTAGCTATACTGACCAAGAAAAAAGAAAGAAGACTCAAAATACTAGAATAAGAGGTGAAAGTGGAGATACTACCATCAATATTGCAGAAACAAAAAGGATTATAAAGGAATCCTTGAACAACTGTATACAAATAAATGAGATAAATTAGATGAAATCCTAGAAAATACAAACTACCATAGTTGATTCAGGAAGAAATCTGAACAGACAATATTACAAGTTTAGAAATTGAATTTTTAACCAAAAAACTAACCACATAGAAAAGCTGAGGCCCAGATGGCTTTACCACTGAGTTTTACTAAATATTCAGAGAAGAATTAATAACGATTATTCACAAACTCTCTCCAAAATAGAATAGAACATTTCCCAAATTAGTTTATGAGGCCAATACAACCTTAATACCCAAACCACAAGTCATCACAAGAAGACTACAGACCAATATCTGTTTTGAATATGGATGCAAATATCCTCCATGAAATACTAGTAAACTCAATCCAGGAACATCTGTTAAGAATTATATACCACTTTTGGGCTTCCCTGGTGGTGCAGTGGTTGAGAATCTGCCTGCTAATGCAGGGGACACGGGTTCGAGCCCCGGTCTGGGAAGATCCCACATGCCACAGAGCAACTAGGCCTGTGAGCCACAACTACTGAGCCTGCGCATCTGGAGCCTGTGCTCCGCAACAAGAGAGGCCGCGATAGTGAGGCACGCGCACCGTGATGAAGAGTGGCCCCCGCTCGCCGCAACTAGAGAAAGCCCTCGCACAGAAACGAAGACCCAACACAGCAAAAATAAATATAAATAAATTAATAAACTCCTACCCCCAACATCTTCTTAAAAAAAAAAAAAAGAATTATATACCACCGTCAATGGGATTTACCCCAGGAATTCAAGGTCAGTTTCACATCTGGAAATGTTATACATCATAGCAACAGAATAAAAAAAAAAAAATCACACAATCATCTCAACAGATGCAGAAAAAGCACTTGACAAAATCCAAAACACTTTCATGCTAGAAAACACTCAACAAACTAAGACTAAAGGGGAGTGTTCTCAGTCTGATAAAGAGCTTCTACAAAAGCCCACGTAGGGGGTGTAGACAGTCGGCTCTCTGAGGAAAAGGGATGAGTTTTGAATCCCAGCATGTTCATGCTTCAGCTGTGTGAGACAAGCTAGATGCCTAACCTTTAAAAGATCCTTGTCTACACAACGGGTCTTGAAATGCCAAATATACCACAAATGGAAATATTGGGAGAAACAAGTGGGGTAACGCAAATATGGTTATACCAAACCCACAGATCCTATACAAACACTGCTACCAGTGAGGTTATCTGTCAAGCAAAGCAAAACAAATTAACATTATATGAGCAGAAACGGTGAAAGCGTTGGCATGAACGCTGATGACAGACGCCAACATACCAACAAAGTATGAAAACAAATTCGCACTTTGGCCCACTGTACAAAAGTCATATTAGTTAGAGCCAACGAGGCAAACCCTGTGCGTGCGTGCCCGAACGAGGGATGAACGTTCATGTCTCCCGATTGACTCGGAGGTTTTACGTTCTCAGCTTTTCGCGTGGGCGGTGTTCAGGCTCCCCTACACCGTCCCTGCCCCGCCCACCGGCGGGTCCTGCCTCACGGCTCTCCGGTCATGGCATCTGCTCCGGATCCTCAGGATCTTACTCCTATGGTCAAGGTCACAGTCAGAACTGGAAATCCCAGAGTGCTCGCTGCTCAGGACTCAGCGTGCCCTGTGAGGCCACGTGTCAGCTTTCAAACATCAGCAGTAAAACCGACACGCAGAGAAGGCAGAGTATTTGGTGCATGAGTTTCCCGGGTAGAAACCAAGCCAAGTCCCAGACACCGTTATCAAGGGCGAGGGAAGAACTGACCCTGCCCGTGCTTTTGGAAAGCCTACCTGCTTCCAGGATTCCCTCGAGCCCTGAGAGGATTTTTGATTTCCAAAGAGAAAACCGGTAAGACAGTTTCATACTGTAGGAAATGAGTCAATTCGCACCACAGTTTCTGGCTAAGCAAAAGAAATCTATTCCAATACAGTTCAAAGTATGTGTATCTTAACTTATTAGAAGGTTGAGGAACTGAAAGTTCAATGTTGAGTCCGAACTGCCTCTGGAGGAGGAGGGGTCTGCATCTTCTCTTCCTGCCCCTTCAGCCCCGCCTCCCCACTTCTCCTCGGAGGACAGCACCAGGGCTGGCTTCCCGGGGGGCTTGTCCCCTCCCACCCCTGCAGACCCCAGCCCCCCCAGACCTGCCCAGACTCTCCCACAGTCCCTCCTGAGACGCCCTGCATCAGTACCTTTACCAGGCCAGCTGGTGGAGGCTGCCGCTGACCTCACAGCACATCTCAGTTATCTTACAGCCCTAACGCTGGGCACCTGTCCGCATCCCACGTCCGCATCCTATGGCGACAGACAATCTTCCAACACCTACCTCAGCTGCGCCGTGGAATTCCCGCATGACCCAAATCGGGCGCCAAGTACTGAGCGTTCTTAATTGCCCCTCAGAGCTTCAACATTGCAGAAAAAGAACTCCAAGTTTATAAGTCATCTTTTTAACACGTTGTGTGCTTTTTAAGGAACAAAAACACTCGAGCTTCCAAAATGACCCCCCCAACCTCTTACCCACGAGTCACGGCTCACGGCCATCCAGGCCCCCAGGTTCCGGCCAATCCTGACCCTTTGCACCTGGACAGCATCCAGGGAGGACTGACTGCACAGAGCATCTCTGCTCTGATGAACGTGAAGCCCTCCTGCTCTGGAAGCTGAAGGGTCGGTGTCTGTTTATTTTACTCACATTGAGCGTTATGAACATTCACTAGACAAAATGAGAGAAAAACGTGTATATTCCTCAGAATTTGAAAAAAAAAATCTCCCAACTGCCACTCACATGTCACATTTCAAGCCTGCCGCTGTGGCATGTGTGTTATTTTTTCATGGAAGCCAGAGAAATATTTTTTTTCTGCTTCCCCACCATGCAGCGGCATCTCTAAGGACTCCATATTAAACAGTAACAAAGAGACCCAGTTTAAATGCAGGCACCCTTCTCCCCGTATCAGTTTGTTTATTAAAAAGTCACTATTCCTGGAAGATTCCAGGCACAACAAAAGTCCAGCAAGTCCAGGAAAGAAAGATAACTTCTCCTTCGTGCTGCCCCAAAGGCCCACTTGTCCTCCTCTGTCACCCCGATCACCATCCTGAGACCACGTCCAGCCCCTCGCCCGTCAGGGAGCAGGGGCTTGAGAGGCATGAGGGCGGAGGGTCCCATGTGGGCGGCGCCCGAGCCAGCCGGCGGAGGCCCTCCCACGGGTCCCACCGAAAGAAAGCGGAGAGAAAACCACTTCATCTAGGTCTCCCTGCTGGTCTGATCTTATGCCTGTTTCCTGCCTGCACTTCCCGCCAGGCGGGAAGCTTCCAGAGAGCGCGGACTCCCGGGTTTGCTCGTTTCACACCCTCAGCCTGCCACACCTACGGCAGTGCTGCACGGAGCAGGCATATATGCTAGAACACTCGTCCCGTCAGTAGATGCTGGAGAACGCGCAGCACGATGGAGAAGGCTCCCGTCTCCAATGCCCGCTGCGCGCTGATACAGAGCCACTGCGCTCCCAACCCGGCCGGGGCCGGGGCCTCCTCATCTGAAAGCAGGCGCCCGAAGGACCGCTCGCTGGGCCGGGGGGACAGGCCGGTGAGGTAGGTGTTGTGACAGCGCCGTAGCCGGCACACGCGGGGCACATAAATCTGCGAATATTATACATGCATTCCGTGCACAGGACAGGCAGCCAGCAGGACAGAGGGCCCAGGCTCCGCGCTTGTTAAAGACGTTGGCAGGGCCTGTCTGAATCATCTCCCTTATATTCTTAAATTCTTCATGGCTAAGCAGTTAATCATGCATTTGAAAAGTCCCCTTTACATATTGATTGAAACTGCTTTGAACAAATTCAAAACACTGTAAGTCAAGAACAGAGAAATATCTTTATTGTCTATCAAAATAAAACACATTCTAAAAGATTCACAGGTGGCTAAAATCACTGGCACCTCTAAGTCCTGACGTTTTCTTTTACGACCGTTTTGAATAATGGAACCTCCAGCTTTATTCTATGAATAAGGAAATCAGACATAACAAACAGTGCATCTCTCTCTACATTTTCTTTGTCTTTCCCTCAGGATTTCTGTGTCCAGGAGGCATTAATCAGCCCTCGAAGGCTTTCACTTCTGTGAAGCAAACCTTTCAAATCCCTGGATACCTCCTTCAAAGTCGACGGCAGGGGGGCCCTTCTCATGGGAGTGACCGCCGACCCAGCATAACGTTACAGCAGGCGCCACGTAGAAGCAAACGTTACAACCAGTTCCTATTTCTGCGTCTAACGATGTATCTACTAGGAAAATCTCAATTACTGGCTGAAAATACATGAACTTCCTGAAATGCTGTATCTGCACTGGGGAGTGTGCTCTGAGTAACAGTCCCTTCCTTGAAAAACGCACATTTTATCCACACAGCCCTCCAGTTTCCCCCAGCTAATTAGCCTTTATTTCTAAATTCAAATCCATACTTCTAACTACTTAATCCTTGCTGTTTTCATCTAAATGAAGAGCCTGTTAGACTCTGAAAGCAACTGAATCAATGGATGCTGTGAAATAGGCAAGTCTTGGTGTCAGGCAATGGATTTATTGGTCAATACACTTTCTCACTTTTCAACCTTCAGTTTAATTTGCATAACAAATTGATTTTTAAACATATTTTCTTATTTATTCCATAGGAAGCTAATTTAAGAACTTATTCAAGAGAAATGGACACGGGGATGAACTTTCTGGTGGTAAATTAGACGTTTGACAAAATGTCTTAAAGGCCCTAAAACGTTTTAACCTTTTCATTCCATAATCTTACCGTACCACCTATTCTACTGAAATGATGGGTGATGTGAATCACAATGTATGCATAACGACACCAGAGCAGTCCCCAAAATACGTTTTAGAGAAAAATAAGCTCTTGGTCTCATTACAAAGGAATAGTGGGTAAGCACCAGGCACAGTGACAGGACAAACGTCTCATTAAATCCCAACGTCCAGACACCCATCCACAATGTTCTCTCTCTACAGAAAAGTCCAGACAAACATACGTCAAAGTGATAATGTAGCTTTATCTCATGGGAAGATTTTAATGTATTAACATTTCCCCACACATTAATATTTCCCAAGTTAGCCAGAACTAATGTTTCTAGCTGTGTACCCTATGGATACATGTATAAACGTGTGTGCGTGTATCCGTATGTATATACGCACACACATGCACACCCCGGTGTCCACACGCACGTGCAGGTGCGTGTGTGAGGAAGGCCCCCACTGCCAGCGACGCCTGCCCGTCACACCCACGGGTGCTGCGTGTCCTTCAGAGCCACATCTCTTCTTCCCAAAGGCCCTTCTAACAACCTGCGTCCTCCAAGTCCAATGGTCCTTGTCACCCTTGAACTGTGACACCTCACAGCTTTTGGACACCTAAATTTCTCTTCCAATTTAACTGTTTGCTAGAATATAAACATTTGGATGATAGAAAGGAGGTTCCTTCCCCTTCGGAGCACGTGGCACTAAATGGTGGTTAAGGAATGCTTCCTGCACAAGTTCCGCGGTGGAGGTTCAACCCTTCCAAGTTCTTGGGGGACATGTGGACGGGGCTCAGGTGGCCAACACCAGGAAGGGTGAGTGCCTCTCCAGGCAGCGGTGCGGGACCCCGCCTTGGAAGCCCGGAACTGGCTGGGTCTCCCCACTAACGCCTCCCGGTCCTGGCGTGCAGCGTGGACACAGTGCAGGTGGCGGGCGGTACGTGGGAACTGGGACCAGGAAGCGCAGGGAGGATATCTAGCCCCCAGTTAGAGGGAGACGGGGCGCCCGAGAGCCATTCCGCAAACTGCAGAAGGAGACCACGCTGACCGCGCGGCTGTGAACAAGCCTCCGTGACTGTGGGTGGGGCCGGGGCACGTGAGCCTGGACCGACCCCTGAGCTGTAACCGCAAAGACAGCCAAGACCTTCTTATTTCCCAAGAGCAGAAGAATGCCGCCTCTGACCCTCACACTTTCCACTTCCTGTGGACACATCTGGCAGTGATCTTGGTAATAATTTGTAATAATTCCCTCGTCCACAAGATGCTTAAACTCTACCCCCGGGAGCCTCCTGTCAATGTTTTCTAGCTAATATTATGCTATTGATTTTATGGAAGCACAAAAACGAGTAAAAGATAAACTCAAGAAGTATGAATCGTGAGAAAACAAAACTCTGTACCTGGCTCATGGCCATCTTTTGACTCCTTTTAAAGGGGCCAATGATGTGCAATGAATTCTTACGTCCTTTTAACAAAATATACCGCCTTTTTTATACTCCTATGTAAACATTTAAAGTCAAAAAATTACTCATTTTTGGAGAGGCAAAGAAGGATAACACACATATTACTAACAATGACAATTATAATAAATGCTAAAAACAGCTAGTTGGCCTTTGTTGATCCTGGCTTTGTGATGACACTCTGCACAATACCTTGTAAACTATATGCTAGTTTTAACGTTCACATTAACCCCGCTCAGAACGTCTTATTATTGTTCCCATTTTATAGATGAGGAAACTAGGGCTTATGCCGATCAATCAATTTACCCAAGGTGACAGGGCCTGAAAAGGCACACGAACACCCACACCCACACACAGGCACACACACCCCAAACAAAAGGAGCTCGGCGTCCGGTTCCACAACCACGGTCTGAACTGTAACGTCAGGCCACCTCGTGAAAACTGCCGGCGCCTCTTCTGTGCAGTAAAACCACACAGACCCTGCCTTTAGGACTATGCAGACTTCGTTCCTTCCACACCCGATGCTTTGTTTTAAACACGTTTGTTTTGATATTTAATACAATTAAGTCTGCTGGCACGGTTCCACGACTCTAGTAACATGACCATTTTTTGCACTTCGAGTTTTCATCACTTAGATCCTTCTTCTGAGACAGAAACACTGCATCTCAAGGAGACACTGGAAACGCAAACTCTAACCCGAACACCCAACGCCAGTCTGGCGGCCGGGCTGAGTGGAGCGAAGGAACAGACCTCTGTGCCGTGCCACCACTCAGCCAGGACGGTATTTTACCCCCTTAAACGTGACAGGGTGTAAGATGAGGAGGGGCTGAGAGCATCCTGCATCCTTGACAATCCCACTGGCAACGACTGCTGCACCAGGAAGCCCTGGGGGGCGCCGGCCCTGAGCCTGGGGAAGGAGCCGTGGTCTCGGGGTAGGAACGGAGCGGGGGCCGCGAGGAGAAGCGGGCTGCTGGCTGTCAGAAGCGGAGGGAAGCAGACTGACCGACGGGGCAAGGCATGGGGTCAAGGGTCAAGAGTCAAGAGTCACATGGCACGCCCAGGACCACCTGCCAGGCAGAGGCCGGAATGGAAATGCAAACGGAACTAGGTCAGTTTTTGAGAGTCTGACCTCAAAAGTAATCAGAAAGTTGGTCGAATTCATGAAAAGCAGGGTTCCCCTGCACACCCCCAGGCCTGGGGTCAGTATCTAAGGAGCAATGGGACATGATCCTAGAGACAGCAGCCGGCCAACAGTGACTGCAACCCCAGACCTGTCAGCACGCGTCTCAAGGGGTTTAAAAGCTCCCTTAAACCTTACGCTTTCTCCATAAACCATCTTAGGAAGCGGTGGAGAATTCCCATCACCTCCTGCCCGCTTGGCTATCAGGAAGGGGCTCCCTGAGGGCAGGTCACGTGGCCCCAGGAGGCCCAGAGGCAATGCGGGGTTAGAGTTGGTTCCCTCCAAACCCTGTTCTTTCCTCCACACCATCCGCCTCCCCTCTTCTCGCCCAAGTCCAGAGCCGCAGGCTTTAGATGGTCTGGTCTGAGGCTGCCTCGTGAAAGCTCCCTTGTGGCTGGACTGTCTGGCAAACGCACATTTCTCGTGTTCTTAAGGATGGTCCCTCCCCCTCAGCTTCCTAAAATACACACGTGAAGGCGGGCACCTTGCTCAGCCCAGGTCTGGGAGCCTAACCGGACTCGTCATGGGGACGTGAAAGCACAGCCCACCGCAGACCACGGCTCAGCGCGTCTTCGAAGGGACAGATCCCTAAGATGGGTCAGAGGCGTCTTATCCGCGTCTGCACTTAAGCGCAGATCACAGCCTCCGGGGCACAGGTGGCTGCACCCAGTTACTCTGTCAGGCACAAAGCTGGCTGTCGCCAGGCAGGATTCTGCAAAAGTAATGAAGAGCTGAAATCAGCTGGCTTCAAATTGGGAAGATTATCCAGGTGGCCCGATGCGGATGTGGCCGCATGCCCTTCACATCTGGGTCTGAAGGCCAGAGACAGGAAGTCAGGTGCCATGCACAAGAGGTCATCTGTTGCTGCCTTATAGGGGAGGGGACACGTGGCCTGGAACTCGGGTGACAGCCAGCACGGAGATGGGGAAGCCAGCCTTACAGACCCGAGGGCCTGAATTCTGCCAACGGCCAGCGAGAACCTCGGGCAGGGCCCCGGCTGCAGGCGAGAGCGCAGCCCGGTCACACCCCAGCATCGGCTTGCAGACCCCGGCACACACGCCCCAGCTGGCCCGTGGAGGCGGTGAGATGATACACTCGCGCCTTTGAAGCTAAATTTGCACTAACCAGTTATGCAGCAACGGAAAACGGAGAGGGTCCTGCTCGGAAAACTCCCGCCCTCTTCACAACCCTCAGTCGCCCCAGGAAGCACGCCTTC